>NC_133799.1:18266213-18866213 GCF_043250625.1 Sebastes fasciatus
GTGTATTTGCGTGTGCGCATTTGCGTGTGCGCCTAGTAGTTTGAGAAAGAGTATAGAGTACAAGCAACTTAATTAATGAGGTGAATAAAGGGATTCTGATATGTCTGGTGTGTGTGTGTGTGTGTGTGTGTGTGTGTGTGTGTGTGTGAGATGCAAGATATGTGTGCTCCAGTTTGGGAAGGTCATAGCAGATGTTTCCCATACTGATGAGAGAGTGGTTTGGATTATAAGGGTTTAAAGGATAAGTCTGGTGATATGCTATATTTTCTTCTTTGTCAACAAATCCCATGAAAAGAATAAAAAACCAACAATTCAATTATTAATAATTTTTTTTATTATGTACACCTGTGCGTTTAATACTTTGGCATGTGAAAAATGTCTTTGTGCAAAATAAGGTTGTGAAATGTTGCGCACCAAACCAGATCGGCATGGTGAGAGCACGAGATGGATGTGGTTTCCACTCCTTTTCCATTTGGCACACAAAACAGCACAAGCCGTAGTATCCACAGCTCTGTACGACGCCTAAACAAATTATCACGTGTACCAACAACATCGAAACAATACAGAGAAATAACCCCATTTCGCATGACTTATTATTGAGGAGGAATGCAAATGGAAAAAATGTCTGTCAACACTTTAAAAAGCTGCCGTTTGCACTCCATTTTCATGGTTTTCCCCACCCTTGCTGCTACGTGGCAAGCATCACGCTGGCTAGTGATAATGGTGCAACAATTATCACAATTATCACCGACGAGGGTGAGGGAGCAGTCAATCGAGCCCAGTCGGTTCACACCCACATAGTCCTGAGATGAGGTTTAATCAGGCAAAACACATGTGTGGGCGGACTATCGCTGGGTTCAGACCATGATATTTTTGTCTGTTATGATGGTCACTGTGTCAGATAAGGCGATTATAGAGTCATAAAATCTTGCCGTGACTTGGCCGAGAGACATGACAGACTACACATTGGTCCACGGCGAGTCAAAGCTCGCCATTTTTCATGACACGCGTGATGTCATGTACAACAATGACCGACTAGCTGTACATTATCCCGCTTATTACTCGGCTACTTACTTAAGAAATCAATAATTTGGCACAAAAACGGTCCGCCAGAGTCCGACCTCAGAACTGCACTCGTAGCAACGGTCTGTTATACATAGCAACGGTCTGCTATAAAGAAATAAAAGACTGTAGAACGCTGTAATTGACCAATCAGAATCAAGTATTCAACAAAGCCGTGTAATAAAATCCTATATCATCCCATCCCTATCGTCCACTATGACACACTAGGCAGGATAAAACAATTGATTGACAAAGCCGTCGTCCAATGTCGTTCGCGAGCCGAGCCGGTGGCAGGGTTGATATTTTGTAGTCTGAACCAGGCATAAGGGTGTGTAGGGGCTTTAAAACACATCACTGTTGCTCTGCGTGACATGTTCCTTCATTATTATGAACATGGGCACTGTAGTTTATCTTGAATCAGTCTAATGTACACCGCTCTCACTAGAGCACCAAATGTCTATTTATCTGTCTCTGAAAATAGTCCCCAACAAATACACTATCAACTCTGGTTTGAGTAACATTTCCTAAAAACTACAGTATACTGCCTTTTTTAGAAATAAAACTAAATATTTGTGAGCAGTTTATAAGGTTAACATCTTAAGTAGGAATGAATGAGCTTGGGGCCGAGTGCCACTGACAGGCCAGAGATGTGGTTTTGGTGTTTTTCCATGGGATTTGTTGACAATACCAATTTAGAGTAACGCCAATCTGACCTTTTAGACTAAAAGATGTCTTTCCTTCCGCAGGCCGAGATAGTGAAGAGATTGAACGGGATCTGTGCACAAGTCCTCCCCTACCTGTCTCAGGAGGTAAGCACTCACACACTAGACACAGAGACGTCACTAACCCTCTGACCCTCAGCACTATTCCTTACATCCTGGAATGAGATCACCCTCATTCCCACCTCATTACCTCTCCACCTCCGTGACCCCCCCTCGCTCAGCATCCCTCCCTCCTCTTCTCTTCCCTCCTCCCGTCATTACTCATCACCCGCTTCCTTTCCAACTCACTTTCTCTTTATTCCTCCCTCCCCCACTCTCTCCTCTGCCATATTCAATCTGTCCTCCCAGTTTTCCCTCCCCCTCCCATTTTGACCTCCTCCTCCTTCCCTTTATCGCTCCCACCACCACCTCCTCCATCCCACTCCTCTTTTTCCCTTATACATGTGTGTTTGTGTGTGTCAGCGTAATAAATGGTTGTGTGATTCAGATAAGCCATGCTCTTATCTGCCCACCAGGGCGTTGACCTCCACCCATTACAGCACACCAGCCAACCATCCATTCACCGGTGTCACACAAGGCTTTTGTGTGTGTGTGTGTGTGTGTGTGTGCGTATGACTGGATGAATAGCTGAATGGCCGGAGGGGGGGATGCATCACCAGAGAGGGTTGTCGGGTCTCTGTTGGGACTATTGATATTGATCTAACCTCTCCACCTCTCTCCCCCCCCAAACTCTCCTCTCCTTGTTTCTGTCTCGCTTTTATTGTCTCCCTCACTTTCCTTCCCTCGTCTTCACCCCCTCCCCCCCCACCCTCACCCCTCCACCCCCACCCACCCCCATCCACCGTCTCCAGCACCAGCAGCAGGTCCTGGCAGCCATAGAGAGGGCCAAGCAGGTCACCCCCCCAGAGATGAACTCCATCATAAGGGTATGATGTTCCGGCCCCGCTTGAGGGCTAGAAAGCACAATTATTGATCATTATCACTAATTGTATTGTTTTCTTTAATGGCCTTCATTTATTGGGTGTGAAATATATTCAAATGAGTTGGAAAATTTAGGTTTTCCCTTCCTTTCAGCTATTATCATTAAGTTAGTGGTATTTGAATGCCCTCCTCCCTCCACTATATTCCACTATACGGCACAATTTAGCTCATTAGACTAGTAAGATTAGCCAGCTAGCTACAATACTGACTCAATATGGATGGGGCATTAGCCAGCTCGCTGTAATCCCTCATCTCTGTGGCTTTAATGTTAGCCAGCTACACTTTATCAATATAAGCCTTGTAGTAGCTAGCTTAGCTACTTCATCATTTTACCAGAGCTTTAGTATTAGCTAGCCGAGCCACTCCATCATTTTACTATGGGTCTAGTGTTGGCTAGCTTAGCCACTCCATCACTGTGATGCATGATTCAAAGAGGCGCCCTGCCTTTGTCTTTGTGTCTACTGCTGTAGATACAGAGGATACTGGTCTGCTTAGGCCTGTTTTTAGGACTGAACCTGCTCTCTTCAGCACAGGGAGCCTCACAATTTGGTCCATTTTTCTTTCTTTTCATAACCACTAATATCATACTTTATATACATGGTATATATAGTAGGGATGCAAAACTTAAATTGTAATAAAAAACAAACCGTTCAATGACGTACAAACCAAGCCGTGGACTTATTTGATGAGGTAGAAGAGGCAATTATCTGAACACAGTACCACTAGTGCTGTATATACCTAAAGGACACGGAGCGTTTGAGCTCTGGCTGTGAATGTAAAGCAGAGCTGTTGACTTTGTAGGTGTCGCCTGTGCAAACTAGGGCTGTTAGATATATTTTATGAGAAGTCAGTCAGGATTGTCATAAAATCAACCCACGGATGTGTCGTGACGTCGAGTGTGTGTACAACAGGGAGTGATGAAAAGGAACGGGCTTGGCAGTAACAATTTGTCTTTCTATGCGTTAAAATGACACATGTGCATCCCATGGTATCTTTCATGTGTTATTGTGGTGCATGTGTCCTCGGTATAAGGCAGTTTTTTTTTTTAATTTTTGAACAGAGTTCTCTCCTACTTGTTTTCTTGGGGCTATATAGATTGAAAATTGCATCCGTTATAAATAAGTTATGTGTGCTGCAGACTTTCCATCTCCTACCGAGCATGTATTTCAGCTATGATATGTGCCCTCCATCCATCCTTTTGTGCCTGAGCTATTAGCGCTGTGCCTCAGGGGTTATATATTAAACATCATTTGCGATGTATAATAGGTCTGTGCATTGCAGCTTTTGCATTTCCCTCTGTGTTTTGCAGTGATTTGTGTGTTGGTGTGTCGATCCTGCTGTGCCTAAGTTGTGTCTGGTTGTCTTCCATGTAGCAGCAGCTCCAGGCTCACCAGCTGTCTCAGCTCCAGGGCCTGGCCCTGCCCATGACCCCCCTGCCGCTGGGCCTGAGCCAGCCGTCCCTCCCCGCCGTCACCACCTCCTCCGGTCTCTTCTCCCTCTCCTCCCTGCTGGCCTCCCAAGCCCAGCTGGCCAAGGAGGAGAAAGCGTCACGCGAAGGAGTCGACAGCCACCGCGAGGAGGACGGCGACAAGTCCGATTAGGTGGTGTCCCCATTCAGCTCTGTTTTTGTCCAGAGACCTGAGCCCCCCTTGGCCTACAGCCTCTCCCCTGGTCTCCCTCTCTCTGGCCTTAGCTAACATGGGCTTCAATCCCATCAACACAGCTCCAGCTAACCAGCTCCCTTTACTGGGAGGGCTTTGGCACCTGCCCCTTATGTCAGACTAGTCCTGATCGCTTCATATTTACCACACATGGGTTGTTTCTTTATCCTCTCTTCAGAGTGTCTCCTGTGTCTTCAAATACTGTCTCTTTTTTTGAATGTGATTAAGCTTCAGTTATTTTATGTTTATTTTATTTTTTATCAGGACTGCTTTCTATTTCTGCTCCTTCCTACCTTCCTGTCGCTCTCTCGCTCTCTCTCTCTCTCTCAATTCTTATTCCTGTTTAGTTTCTGTTTTATTTTTCTCTTCCTCCCACTCTCACCCACCTCTCACCTCTGCTCTAAGCAGGTCCTTGTTACGCAGGTCTGATCTGTGACACTGAACGCACCGCGCTGTAGGTGTTAAAACAGGCTACACGTTAAACACAGGGATTCGTTGGCAAGCTGTTACACTTGTCAGACGCAACACAGGATTCCTACAAACTTCATTTTCCTAACAAAGAGGTCTGACACCGATCAGTAGTGTTGATATTTTTTTGGCAGTAGCAGATTGCATGCATTCATTCCAAGCTACAAGTTGGCTTTGAGTTTAAACGGTGGGTTGTTATGGATCAGCGAGGTGTTTCAATAGTGTTCCGGTTAAAGAGAGTAACATCCCACACACACACGTCCGAACCAAAAACTGCTGCTTTCAGAGCAGAATCGTTGTATTGAGAAGACATCTCCAGTTGACGAACTAGAGATTTTGTGTATAATCCTAAATTTATATTGAGAAAGGAAAAAGCACCTTCTTAGAGCAACCTTCACGCTGAGAGCTGTCAAGAGTAGATAACAAACCCACCTTAGTAAGTAATCCCCCCCCTACTTACGATCCTCGCCTGACCCTGTGAGGTAGATAAATCCAACCAGCACCTTAACTGAAAGGCAACATCTTCTTCAGTCGTTAAATGAACAGACATGCCGCTTGACTCCTGCACCTTCCTGCCACCTTTTGCATCTTTAATGTGCACTAATATTAGAGCAGGCACAGAGGGGAGAGAGTGTGCATGTTGTGTGTTTGACAGCAGAGGGCAGTGTGTGTCTTCCTCCTCTTCTGGGTTCAAAAAGCAGAACAAGGACAGGACAATGACAGAGTACAGGCTGCGTCACAACGGGGAATGGCTTAATAAAGTTAATATACAGAGACTAGACTGGTGACATTAATCTCTGCATGCGGTCAGTCCCAGTTTCTGTCATGATCCAGTTCTTGAGAAATGGGTCTGTTTTAAGGAACAATACAACTGGACCTGTGCTTTTGACCCCTCTGTGAATTCAGATTTAAATACTGTACATTTCGATTCACTATACATATACAGGTCTGTCACGTATCAGACTAACACTACACTATACAGGCAATTTAACACCTATGGGAAATCTCCATGACCTAACAAAATGATATCAGATCACACAGATGAAGCACAAGCGTCCTCTAAAGCTGCTCCGATGAGTAAAAAAACTCCCCCTCAGCCTCACAGGACCTGTTTTCAATTAGCTTGTCTGATTAGGCCTCTCGTCAGGTGGAAGTTGGCTGAAACTATGCCGGGAATAATGTGATGTCACCAAGCTCAAGAGAACTTTATAGCGCCCTCAGAAATTCCCACATTCCTGGAAGCCGGCTGGTTAACACGCGTAACATATAATCACAGCATCCGCAGATTGTGGAAGGAGATGCAGACGATCTGTTTGAAGTTTAAAAACACTTAAAGGTGCTCTATTTGATATGCAGAGCATTAACATAGCAGCAAACAACTATTTGCTATATAAAGATATAGAGGAGTAATGTCTACCTGAGCAGAGAATGAAGTCACTCTCTCTCTCTATCTGTGTGTTGTAATCCGAGCTTCTCCGTGCTTTGTTGACACAGCCGGGCCGACCATGCATGCTTTTAGTGCATGTTCGTGCATGTGAGCATGCCCCACTGGCTCGCTCACAGCTGCCGCTCTGCACTGCTCTCATACGGCGGTTACAACTGATCACACCGTCCCGACTGATGGCGGCGTCGCGGAAACGAAGCACCGACCCTCCGAATTCCCCCCCCCCCCCCAGGTTAGCACTGTTAGCTCTGTCACCATTGTTTTCACTGTTAGCACCGTTGGCTACGAGCCGTGTGGAGGCAATGGAAATTCTCCCAACATCGCATTAAGCACCTTTTAAATACTTAATGCTGAACTTTGGCTGATATGAGACATCCATGTTCGTTTTGCTCTCAGGCACTTCTGTATTATTAAGTCAGATATATCAGAGCTTTCAAAAAAATCTTCTCAGTCCTGATTACAATGTGGATGTTAATGTTAACACTCGGAAACTGTAACTCCCATATGACACGAACGCGGCATAACGGGAGCAGCGAAACCTCTAGAAGTGTGAGGGAGATCCTAAGAAGAGGTCTAATCAGGCAACATGTGTAAATACCTGTGTGGGTGGACTATAGGTGTGTGTGAGGGGCTTTAACGGGTCTAGTAGCAGGTAGAGTCGGGTGTTGTGTTAAAATATTCCAACCCGCCATCGTCAGCCCAACGCAAGGCGCTGCCGTTGTGTCAGCTGGGAGATCAGCGGTTCATCGTAGAACACACTTCTTTCAAACTCGACAGAAACAAAATAAAACTCACCAAAATAGTAATTTCTCCAACAATCACCAACTCTGGTTTGGTCGAAATGAACCCTTACTTTTAGAGGCTCTCGCTCTTCAGAGACGGACCGTTAAATTAACAAAATAAAATGACAAACATCGCCCCCCAAAAAAAACAACCGGCTTTGTACTCAGCCAATCGCCGATAGCTGATCCATTTGTCCAATCGCCCAACCCTAGTAGCAGGCCCCGTTAAATGTCTTTTTTTCAACAAGATGAGATGAAATTGAACATGTATCCCTCTTCAGGGTGTTTTGCAGAGATAGCCTCAGTGGTGATCGGACCCCTGACCTCGGCACCGTCGATCCACAGAGATCATTTGGCGGCGGCCTGTTTGTGAGTGTTAATTTGAAGACAGGCTGTGTATGACGTTGTTTTATACAAACCCCCCACACACACAGACACAGAAACACACACACACACACACACACACACACACACACACCCTTTCTTAGCCTCCTCTCTCTGATTTAATGGCTACACTGTGAGAATGAATTGATGCGAAGTGTGAAAATAAACAATCCTTTGGAAAAATTTGGAAAAACGCCACTCAGAACGATCGCTCGCTGGCATGACGGCGATAAAGCACATCTTATTGTTGAAGTCAAATTACAAATAGAATAAAAACCCTTCATGTGTCTAAAAGTTCAGTTACTGTCGGTGACATTGGTGGGATGACTCCTTCGATGATGCCCGTTGTTGTGTATGTATGTGAATACATGAACCAGGTGTGTATAAACAGCTGTACAGGTTTGATACACACACACCCACACAGATGAAATGCGTTGTTCTTTCTACAACTAAAGCTAACATGCTATTCTGCTTGTGCATTAAGCTCGCAGCACATCGTCCTCCCACACACTGTATGTGTCTAGCTACATACTGTACTCGTCGTAGTGATATGCAGAGCGTGTAGACAAAGCGACACACACACACACACACACACACACACACACACACACACACACACACATCAATGCATGTCTGCGGGGGAACCGAGATTGATTTCTTTCTAGTGGAGACATTTGTTTCAAAAGAATGTTTGGTCCAAACTTTCTGTGATCAATGCACTTGTTTTTTTTGTTTTTTTCCCTCTTCTTTGTTTTTAAATATTAATCGATATGAACTAGAACGAGAGTTACAAAGCTGACGTTATAAACATACAAATGAAATTCTATGTATTTGTTAAAGTAGTTGGAGGCGCTCGCCTCTGTATACAGTTATACATAGAAAGCTTTATGTGTATATAGCTGCATCTTTTCTTGTCTGTCCTGGATGATTCTTGTGCTATTGTGTTACAAAACTGATGTGACACCAGGGGGGAAACTGCAGTACGTTGACCTTTTGACCCCTTCCCTCTTCTCTGACGCCCCCTCCTTTCCCCTCTACTCCCCCCACCAGGTCCCTCCTTCCCAACTTTTTGCCCCCATAGCGTGAAGCATTGTAAGCGTTTTGAGCTTTGTAAAGGTCTTTTTTTAAATACTTATTTTGTGCATAATGTAAAACCTGAAAGTGTGTACTTTGGCAAAAAAAAAAAATGTTTTGTGTCTGGAATCATAGCTTCATTGAAACAAAAAAAAACTATAAAAACAAACATTTACTATAAATAATATGAAATGTTCTGCAGTAAGGAAGGACTTCTGGTGCCTTACAAATAAAGTCAATCAAATCATAAGAAACGTTCCTGCTCTTCTGTGACTCATTGAATGTCTCTGTGTGGATGATATTTAGAAAGTCTTTACTGTCACTGAATAACTAATCCAATTTCTATTTCTGTAACAGCGTTTCTTTTCTGTTTTAACACCTGTACACTTGTTTTAAGTCACTCTGGTGACTGCAGGCAGTATGGTGAACTTTATTAGGGTGACCGTCCAAGTTAAAGACCCTGATTAAAGGTGAGCACTGCTGACTCTGAATGTTTTAAATCATTACGTTTTTCCATTTTGTTAAATGTCCAACCTTTTTGGCAGGCGTTGGTTCCAGTTCATCTCATCAAGATGTGAAAATCAACTTGCATCTAAAAGAGATCTAAAACTTGGTTGCGGTAGGAGATCCACCATAGTAAACATTTCTTATTCTTCATTCTGTTCTCTGGGCTTGCCTATAAGCATAGATCTGAAGAAAGTGCCAAGATCAGTCAAACCATTTGGCTGAAAGGGGAGTTTTTCTTATCATAATATATTTAGTCTTTGGGCACATGATGGGACTACTGTTTTTTTTTATATATATATTCCATTATATTTACATATATTATGATAATAAAATGGCTGTATCTCAGAAACTACAAGGTGCACAATCAAGTATTTGGTATCTATTAACTCATAACACGTTGAATATCAAAGATATGCACACATGTAATCACGTATGTGACTTTGACCTTTGACAAAAGCGTGATTTTTTTCATGTGATCTAAAAATGTCAAAGTTGTACTTTTAGATACTTGCCCGAAGCATGTCCATACCAGATTTCAGTATGTCTTTAGCCTAATCAGAAGTTAATGTCTTGCAAGTTAATGGCCTGCAAATTAGGAAATCTGATCTGAAATATACAAAACCTTGCAAAAACTCAGGTGAGAGTCGTTGCCCGACGACCTATCCTAAACTTAGCTGTTCAAGATCGATGCCTAACCTTAACCATCTCGTGGGTTACCTTGTAGATATACCACCCAATCGGAACAAATGTTCTTTGATTTTTCCTTATAATACTAAATATAGGCCTGAAACGCTCTGTTTTAGCCCATTTCAATGGAATTGCATTGCTAGGCAACAGCTTGGGTCTAGGTTTACTTCCTGTCAGTTGATGTCATTGACATACACTACAACAGGAAATAAACTGGGACACATTTGGAATCTTTACGTTTACAACTGGTCTATAGTCTTTGGGCACTCTGCAGTGGTGGAATAAGTGGATGGTATTTAGTTTCTAGCCAAGACAGCAGGGAAACATGCAGCGTTCAAAACAGTCCAACATTTCCGGCCTCAGTAATGCTTGAAAGAACCAAATTCATATTCTCCCTCTGACAACATCCATGTAATGTTTCTTCTGGTTCTAGTTTTGAAAAATGATGGCTCATCATTGCAAACTTTATGGCTGCCAAATCTCCAATTTAGGACGAACAAGACAGAGTATTCATAAAGGGTTTTTCTCTGCATTTGCATCACCTTGCAACGGCATGATAACACATCAACCCATTCATTCATTATTTAAACCTGCTGCTTGTCCTTTGCAGGGTCAGCTTTGACAGAAATCTTAACTAAGTTGATTTCTGTAGCCTACAGAAAATTACTGGAAAACAAAATGCTTGTCTGAAAGGAAGGAAAGCATCTTAAATACTTCAAGAATGAAAAACAAGCTCATCAGAAAAGGCCCATTTAGTGGAGCTTTTGATCGACGCACAGAATCCTCATCAGCAGATGGAGTTGTTATAAAATCGTAGAGGTTGAAATTTACATTTTTCCGAGCACGTCAAGGCCTCAGTTTCAATTTAAAATAATTAACTTTAATCTCAACTTAAAGTATGCTTTGGGAAATGGTCAGTAACGTTTGTAGTTAATGGGGTAAACCATGCAAAACCACTGACGTGGACGTTAAAATCTCCCTTCACAGCTCGGTACTGAACCATTCTTTTGCCACTTTTCAGAAAAACCTCACAGATGCTACGGGACCAGAGGCTAATGCAGATATCAGGCCAGCTTCTCAGTGATTTCTCCTGAATCTTATTGCATAAACATGAGTTTGAATAATGTTGTGTGGCTGGTGTAGATGACAAAACCAGTGTTTTTTCAGATCCATGACTTTACTAATTTAGTTTAAGACAGAGAGATGAATTCAAACAGGACTTTCTGACCTGCCTGAGGGTTCCTGTAGTTCACATCAGATCCACCAGGAGGAAGTGTTGATTTACGTTTCCCCTGCTCTCTGAAACCAGCAGCAGGTAATTGCTCTGAGATATTCTCACATGTGCTCCAGTGTTTGTGTGTCACATTCGAGAGGGAGCTTCCTGTTCTTTTGGCTGCGCTGATGAAGGTTTATCTATTCAGCGCCGCGTGTGCCCAGAATTGATGTGACATCTCGGAGACGGTGGATCACGGCCTGGTTGGCACCTGCGCGTAATCCTCATTTAGATGCTCCGCCTGTTTAGTCCTGAGACATAACTTAGTGTGTTGAATTCACACTGATGATAGGCAGATTGATGCACATGCAGTGGATTTTTCTCTGTGTGAATGACAGCACATCCTTCCTCCTTTATCTCCTTCTCACTTTCCTTTTCTCCCTCCTTGTGTTTGCCTTTCCCCTGTGTGTCCATGCAGACGTGAGTGTGTATGCCTGACTGTGTGTGTGTGTGTGTTCAGAGATAGAAACCTCAGAGTTCCTGTGGTTGCAGCCCTCCTTCCTCTCTTCCTCCCTTCCTCTCCCTTTCGCTCTCCCTACAGACAGCTCTGGATCTGACACTTGAATAAATATGAAAGTGCCCTATTTTTTCTCTTTCTGTCTGAGGATTCACACGCTCCTCACAAGCGGCGACGCAGAGGCAGCAGAGGGGAGGTTTTCTCTCTTATCCTGTCTTTTTCTATAGAGCACATTAGAGGCCGTGGAAAAAAAAAAGATAAAAGTCCTACAATCACACTTGGGTTGTTTAATTAGTGGCACCTTAAAGGTTAACACTCATGATATTATGCATTTTTCTTAGTGTCAAAAAATCCCATGAAAAGACCAAATTTATCCCACTAATAATAATTGCCTGATATCCCTCTGTGCCATAGATATTCGCTGTTGTCCCAAAACTATTAAAAACACATCAGTGAGTCACACTGTTGACAATAAACATGGGCACTGTAGTTTATTTTAAAGGTGACATGTCATGCACATTTTCAGGTTCATACTTGTATTTGGGGTTTCTACTAGAACATGTTTACATGCTTTAATGCTTAAAAAACACATTATTTTTCTCATCTTGTCTGTCTGAATATACCTGTATTCACTCTCTGTCTGAAACGCTCCATTCTAGCTCCTGTCCCTTTAAAGCCCCCCCTTCAGTCAATTTCACTTACTGTTTTTTAGTTAACGTTTTTCTCAAACAGAGAATGGGGGTGCGGTTAATAGTCAGACGTAATTCATCACCATGGCAACCACATTTCATCGTTTTTCAACCCAGTTTAGATTAAACCAGTTTAGATGAATTGAAATCAAATGAGACAAGAATTAGCGCAACACGCCGACTCTCTCTCACTCGCTCTCTTCTTTACCGTGTCCTCCTGGCGAGGCAGCCGTCTGGCTGCTGCTCCACCGAGCAGTGTGGAGCAGCAGTGTGAAAGCCTTGGTTAACCCCGCTACACAACAGCTTTTCGTCATTCTCGAGGGAGCGCAGCCTCGACGATGATGCGATGCTGGTCTGGTCTATAGCTTGGAGCCATAAAGCCTCTCTATTATATCTTTTTTAGGACACAGCGGGGGAACAAATAGGAGATCAGCGTTTATGGATTTATTGTTGGTGCAACCAACTACACAGCAACTCTTGGTAATAGCGTTATTACTATTACCGGTTTGTTTAAAGTAGAAGTTTGTTTCAACTTCTTCTCTTTACGCTGTTCCAGTCTATGAGGGACATGGGATTGTTTTCCCCCAAAAGGGGGCAAGGTCATGGATGACGTACTGACGTACTGCCGGTCTAATGTATATTATATATAATAGTAGTTATATTATAATGCATTCAATGTGAGTTGGCTGATTGAACTTCATTTTAAAGGATCACAAGTTTGGAAACCACTTCTGTAAAACTACCTGAAAATACATGAATGCATGTGCACTGTGCATGTGCACACAGTCCTGAATTCACAGTGTATGTGTGATGATGATGATGATGATGATGATGAGTCTGAGCGAAAAGAGAGAGAGACAGCGAGGAAGAGAGAGCGACGGAGAGCAAGAAGCGTCTTGATTAATCATGATTGACTCATTCAGAGCCCACTCGTCTTTTCCACCTCGCTCCCTCGCTCCCGCTCTCCTTTATGGCTTGATTACGGAGACGTACTCTATCTCTCATTACCTCCCCCCCCTTCCTCCCTCCTCCATCCCTCACTCCTTTTTCCTCCATCTTTTCTCTCTCTCTCTCTCCATCGCCGGTTTATTCATCCGTCCCCGGGAAAAGGAGGCTGTCAATCTCCGTCTGCCGCCTCTCCATCCTCTAACCCGCCTCACGTCCCTTCATCTATCCCCTCCATCCATCCATCTATCTCTCCCATCCATCACTGTCACTCTCTTTCTCTCTCCGTCTCACCCATTCCACTTTGAGACTCTTACATTTTTCTCTCTTTCTCTGTTCAAAAAAGGCTTCCTCTATTTATCTTTTTCTCCTCCTCTGCTCTCAGAGTGATCTGTCGTTCCCTGTGTGTCTGTCACAGAAATGGAAAAAAGCAAACATTTGACTGTCTCTCTCGGCCTCAGCTGGAGGAGCAGTCAGTGTTGACACAACCCGGTCTAATACAGATGCTTCCAGAGATGCACCATGGGAAACCGTCTCTTGGCCTGCTTTTCTAATCTTGTCTTCTCTCTGTGCAGTTCCCCATTGCACACACACACACACACACACATGCTGCATGTTTATGTGTGCATGTGTGTGTGGATACTCTATCTGTGTGTGTGTGCAGCAGCTGGGTTTCTCCAGCAGCAGGAAACAGAAAGAGAGATGAGAACTATTCAAACTTTAATGGAGTCATATGAGATACAAACAACCCTTCACTCCTCTTCTTCTTCCCTCGCTCTGTCTGTCCTCTCCTTCGCTGACCTTCCTCGTCTTCCTCTCTCTGATATTTTCATCTTTTTTTTTTAAATTCGCTCTCACCTTCTGTCTCTCCTCTCTGTTCCCTCTCCTCTTCGCTCATTTGTTATTCTCTTCATCATCTCACCCCATTTCTCCCGCTCCTCCTTTTTGGTTTTGTCTTTCATCTCCCGTGCCGTCTTCGTGTTTGACTCATAATGGCTCTCGCCTTATCTCTATTACTCACCGTCCATCTCTGTCGCTTGTTCCTGTCTCTGGATCTTTCTTGTTCGGCCGCCTAATGACTTTGCTTTCTTCAACCAACGCCTCATCGCTTTCTTTTTCTTTCTTTTCATCTTGGACATTGGCTCGGAAAATCTTTTTTTTTTGACAGTCGCTGTCTATGAACCCTTGAGCATGTTCGTGTGAAGGAATAGTTTGAGACATTTTGAGAAGTACGCTTATTTGTTAAATTTTTGGTACGGAGGTGGAGCTAGGACATGTTCAGCCTGGTGTAGCTTAGCTCAGCGTAAAGATGAAAAACAGCAGCCCGTTCTCGTTCCCAGGGCGTCAAATACCAACACTTTGTCACAGCCATCGGCATTCAGTACCGACGCAGAAGGCACCCTTTCGTGGCGGGAGGAGACGCACCAGGCTTTCCATTAACTAAAAGGGCACCTCCCCTCCCGCCCTATGTGTCTCTTTTGCTCAACGCCCGGCTGTTGTTCGCCAAGAAATAGTTCATAAAAACATAGCATAAAACTCCCCCTAAAACCACAAATTGAGTTTTTTCATTTGGGTTGAAGCAAGTAAACAAGTCCATGGGACAGATCATAAAGCTCTGGGTAGTCCTGCACTAATATGATTAACTTCTCCATATATTTACCTTAGACGGATATTTACAGAAGAAAGGAAAGATATCTGTCGGCTGTAATTGGTTTTTCCTCGTGCTCTGAAAAATAGGCGCTGGGGAGCGCTTGTGCGCCACGACGACGTCACTCTCGCATTTAAGCGCGCCTGCTGTGCGTCTACATTGACAACAATGGATTTGCAGAGCACAAAAAAACGCGTCATGTGAACGGCCCCTAAAACCATCTATGGGAGTGTGTATGGCCTATGTGCGTGTGCTGACCTGCTCATCAAAACATTGATCCACAGCACTACTAAAGGTCAAAGACTCCACAACGTAACTTTAACAGACACGTGACTTTGATATCAATCTTCTCATCTCGCTCTCGGAAGCAAAGCAAATATGTTTATTTATCAAAATGTTTGAACTGCTCCTTTAACCCCTAGCTGTTCTGTATAAAGAGAAGGTAAAGACGCTCTGAAGTTATTTTTCTTGGTTTAATAACGGAAAAACACATTTCCTTTTTACTCCTCTGTCTTCTTTTCTTCTTCCTATTTGATTTTCTTCTTTATTTTTTATACCTCCCCCTCCACAGTCTCCCTCTCTCTCTCTGTGTCTCTGTCTCTCTCTCTGTGTCTCTCTATAGTCTCTCTGCCCCCACTGGTGATGTTTTTCAGTGTAGAGCCCTCCCCTGTGTGGTTAGTGGGCTGTTACCCAGCTGCCTCCGATACTTCCTGCCTGTCACTTCCAATCCTGGTGACAGTGCACCTAAAACACACACACACACACACACACACACACACACATGCACACACGCACACACTCGCCTTGTCTTTTCCCGACAACACCAGCGTTTAGGAACATTATTTAGTCGCCTGTCCAAAAGATATGCATAAACATGCACGCTAATGTTTTTCACACACATGCTGCAAAACCATTTGTGTAAGATACACACACAGACTCACACAGTCAGCTGCAGATGCACACATGCAGGGTGACACACATAGGCAACACTTTAACACACGCTGGCAGTCATACATGTGTGTATATGAGGATATGAGCATGCAGGCACACATGCCTACACACAAACATTACCGCACACAGCAGTGGAGTAGACTTCCCATCGCTAAAAGCCAAATTCATTTAGCAAGTGCCCTCGCTCTCTCTCTCTCTTTCTCCAGCTCTATTTGCAGCCTGCCTGCATCCTCCTCCTCCTCCTCCTCCTCCTCCTCCTCCTCGTCTCCTGGCTGCCAGGGGAGAAACCAGGGCTGCGGTCGAATAGTCTTTTCAGGAAGGTTCCTAACTGAGTGAAATGACCCGGAAATATCTAAGTAGCAGCCATGATGAGAGCTGGTCAAATTCTCTAAATACCAATGAAAGGTGCTTCAATGCTTCCTTTATTATCTGCTTTACCAAAGGATGCCTTTTTTAACTTTTTTAATTATTTAAAGTAATTATGTGTTGCTGCATTAAAACAGTTATACATCCAACAATTATTATGCATAAAGAAACACATCTGATCCCTTTTTGTTGCTGTCTTTCTTATGTTTCCAAATATCTGACTAAGTGTAAACCACATCTCTTACATATTTCCAGTGTGGCTACAAAGTCTGACAGCTCATTTCTTTACAGCAGACCTCAGACAGTTGAGCGTAATCAATGGGCAAGGTCGAAGCTCATCAGTTGCTGCCAATATATAACAATCACATAGAGAGAATTCATCATAGAGGAGGAGGTGGATAGCATTTCTTTCCACTGACTGTAGCCTCTAAATACCAGAACACAATGAAGCCTCCTGTGATAAATGCATGCCAGAACAAGTTGGCAGGAATCTTCTCACCTGTTCTCTCTGTGTTGTAAATGATTCTGTGAAACAGAGGAAGCGCTAACTGAGTTATTTCCAACATGTTGTTATAATATTACAGACTACTTTATGATAGTTACAGATTAGAGAGGTTATTTGCTTTACAGTTTCATGTAAAATAACAGATATTTTACTACAAATATAAATGTTCTTTAATTGGTATTTATTTGCTCTTCACACTCTTTTTTTCCGTCCTTTATTTAAGAAAAAATATATTAAATAAAACAAGTAAATTAACTATATGTACATACAAAACTGCTCATATCAGTGGTACATATATAGTAGTAAAACAATAGATAGATACATAAATAAATGAATAAATAATAATAATAATAATAATAATAATAGAAAACCTTAGGAATCCATTGGTACCAACCATGTCGTACTAACTTGTTGCTCCAAACTTATGCTAAATTTTGGCGAGGAAAAACTGGCATGGCCATTTTAAGAGTGGTTGTTATGTTAAACAGTATGTTATGATTTGAGCATATATTTTCTATGCTAAATGCAGTACCTGTGAGGGTTTCTGGACAATATTTGTCATTGTTTTGTGTTGTTAATTGATTATATTGAAATATATACATACATTTGCATAAAGCAGCATCTTTGCCCACTGCAATGTTGATAAGAGTATTAAATACTTGAGAAATCTCCCTTTAAGGTACATACATATACATATAGTATATTTATATATAAATATATATATATATATACAGTATATATGTAAAATGTTTATATTATATAATATAAATGTATTTATATATATATTATATGTTTATAATATATATATAAATATATTATATACAAAATACATTTATATAATATATACATTTATATATAAATATATATATATATATTTATATATAATATGTATATAAATATATAATATATTTATATATATTATATACATAAACAAATATATAAATTTTCATTGGTCCATAAGATTTTTATCAAACACATAATTAGTTTTAATTGCCTTCTCAATGTTTCTTATTGTGGTGCCATATTGATGCAGTTTTTGATGAAAGTGTTCAATGTTAGGTTTGGAGTTTGCCCATCTCTTCTTTTGAATGTGGAATTTTCCCCAAAAATAAAATGAACTATACAAAGAACATAATATATTTTTTCTTATTATTACCTTCAAAACAGATAAAAATGTCTTTATCCTGTGTAACCTGAAGGTGGCGCTATATCTGACAGAAATAGAGTAGAAGAAGAAGAAGAAGAAGAGTTTGCGAACAGGAGGCAAAACAAATCAACCTGGCCGTCTACTGCGAGAGGAACATGTAGAGAAGTCAACAGGAATTAGTTTCAATTAGGCAAGTTTTAATTGTTTTTTCATGTCAGCTAGTATTGTTCATGTTTCATGATGTCCAGAGACGAAGACAAACATTCACACCTTAATGAAACACCTGAGAAGACTCCGACAGGTGACAGCTGATCAGTCAGGTGAGTTAAAATATCACCATGTCAGAATTTATGACTTTATTTTAAACCTTCATAACTTTACAGATTTTCTGTATTGCTTTTATATTCATTACTTACTTTTCTTCTGTTTTCAATATTGTTTTCAAAACTGCAGTCGGTCACTTTGAGCAAATATTAAAAGTTATTTTTATAAAAATGTCACTATATACTGACCATAGATATATCTATATCTATATCTATATATATATATGTATATGTATATACATATACAAATATATGTATTGTGGGATCAGCTAGGGCGTGCTGTACATGTTAGAGTGACTAACACACAACCACGCTGGCTGACCTGCAACCAATCCTGGTTGAGGAATGGAACGCCATCCCACAGCAACGTGTGACCATGTTAGTGACCAGCATGAGGAGGAGGTGCCAGGCTGTTGTGGCTGCGTATGGATCTTCCACCGCTACTGAGGCTCCTGACGGTGTATTAAATGAATAAAGTGTAAAATAGCCAATATGTCTTGTTTGTTCCTTGTTACTGATAGAGAGTTCAATCATCCAATCCACCAAACAACTCAAAACAAGAGTCAACACCAACAGGAGAATACACTGTTTACCATTGGCAGAGCATTTTGGTAAATTTTTCTTGGGCGCTACCCACATAATCAGCTGTGCTGCTCATCCCACAAATGCATGATCCTTACAAGTTGGACATCATTGCGAAGGTGAATAAACAGTCTTTCCAACGATGTAAAAAACAATGCAAATTAGCATTGTAACAACAGAGAAATAATCCACCAAACACAACTTTCCGAACTTTGTTTTTCCAGTTTATATACATATACATAGATAGCACATTGGCCGCGCGAGTTGGGGAAACTCTCAGGAGATGGTTAAGGTTTGGCATTGATCGATCTCAAATAGTTAAAGGACCAGTGTGTAACAATTCGGGGGATCTATTGGCAGAAATGGAATATAGCATTAATAAGTATGTTTTCTTTAGTGTATAATCACCCGATAATATGAATTGTGTTTTCGTTACTTTAGAATGAGCTGTTTATATCTACATAGGGCGCCATCTAGCAGCTGTGGTCAAAAAGCACTGGAGTTTCATCTCTTTGCTTCTATACTCGTTGGTTAAGGTTAGGTAATGATCTGGAATAGTTTAGGTTAGGATAGGTTGTCGGGTAGCGAGTCTGGGAAGGCAGTACTGGCCTGTAAACAAATACAAGTGAATGGGGAGCTGCCGTTTTTCTGGATAAAAAGCTCTATAAGGTTTACATTTCTCAACCGATTTTAAAGAGTTGTTTTTATATTCAAGGGTTTATGATCTCCGGCAGTTTGAAAACTCCGGTGAAAAAACTTAAATTGAGGAAAATGACTAGTATAAGGAAGGAAAACCTGTAGAAAATTGCAGCTTAAACACAGATTGTACTAAGATGAGCTAGCATTCACACTGACAGGTCTGCAGATTGTGCTGAAGTGTTGTTGGCATGTATGAGATGTGTTGACAGTTCATGGGTTCACGGCCCGGCCCGGCCCGGCCCGTCTATCACTCCACCCTCTCACCCCGGGCGCTACCTATCCCATGTGCCTCGGCTTTGTCTGGTCGGCCCGGTAGTTTCTTGGAAGCACTTTCATCCTGATCCTCATCACTAATTCATTCGCTTATGACCTCCATCCATCAGCGCTAGCTCAAGTATGAAAACACCTCGGGCAAACTCACTACAATAGTGGCCTGGCTTCCTCCTCGCGCCATGAAACCCACTCTGTTTCTTTTCCTCTGATACACCTAAAAAAAACTTTTTCTCTTCATCACCTGTCTCACTCTGTTCCTGTCTCTGTTTTTTGTTTCCTGCCTCTTATATTCTCTGTTTATACTGTTCTTTTGCCAATTTCTTTTTTCCCCCTCTCTCTGCTTTTCTTCTCGAGCTGCATTTATCCGAGCTCGCCCCTAAAAGCAAACATTACAGTGAGTGCCAACGACAAGATAATGGTCTGCTTGTAGTTCCTCTCCTAAACACAGTAATGCTAATGTTAGATCCTCTCAGCTCCTCTGTGTGCTTCACAAATATATTCCTGCCAACTTCTACTTCAGAATTATAATTTTGGTGGTTTTCTATTTTTTCCTTTGTTGTTCATATTCAAATTTGACATGACTGTTGCACAGGGATCAAGGTTACAAACTGCTGCTCATGCAGGGGAAAGGCATTTATCATGTTTGAATTTTTAGACTATTTTCACATCAGGATGTTTTTTTTTTTAAAGAGTACGTTTTTACCAGCAATGGTCTGTTGGAGCCATTTAAATTCTTTTGTATGACTTTATAATTACATGGTTGTCAGGCTGTAAAAGGTTAGCTTTGCTCAGTTGCTGAAATGCTGAAGTGTTTTCAGATGTCATCTGTGATATGCTACCCAGTGTTAGCTTGCCCGCATGATCCCAACTGTTAGAGATCCATTTGAGTCTGTCCACACTGGTTTTTATCCACGCTAGCAGCACGGCTCTGGGGGACGTCAGCGTCTGTCTGTTGGTCGGTTGATCCACCGTATTAGTCGGGAATGAAATATGTCAACAAGTACCAGACGGACTGCCATGACACTTTGTACAGACATCCACGATGCTTAGATGATGAATCCTAATGATTTTGGAGATCCATCCTTGAACCAGAAGGTTGGCGGTTCGATCCCCGGTCCCTACTGTCTACATGTAGTGGTGTCCTTGGGCGAGACGCTGGACCCCAAGTTCCTTCGCGGGCGCTTCACAGCAGCTCGCTGCTCCTAAATGCTTAGGATGGGTTAAATACGGAGTATGTACCTGTATGTATATGATGAATGTGATGAAGTTTAAGTTTTACCTTCAATTTTTTTCATCTAGTGTCACCATGAGGCTGACATTTCTGGTTTTGAGTGAGTTACCCTCAGGATAAGTTGTTTAACTTTGTTGATCACCTGACTTTTCATTGAGCATCATCAGGTCTAATTTTTTAACTTTTTGGGCGACTCATTGGTTGAAACGCACGCCAGCCACCGCAGGACCTTTGTTGCATGTCATACATCATCCTAACTGTTAGCTTTTCCATTTTCCCCATGATATCCACCTACATGTCATGTTAATAATGCTTTAGTTGAAATCTCTGCTTTAAAAAACATTTACACCAGCCTCTCCTGCCAGCCAGTTCGCACGGAAAGGCGTATGAATGACACAATTATGCGCAAGGCATTTAGTGTGCAATAAGAACGCCTTTCTTGCTTTCTCCGTGTCATTTGTACACCATGTAGTCTGCACTGACTGCAATGTAAACGCATCCGCGTAAATATGCAACGCTCAGAGCTAGTGACGCACAATAAAAAGTAAGAAAGAGTGCTTATGGCAGGCGGGAGGGGAGGTGGATGGGTCCAACAAACACAGGACTTTCATCCAGGAGACATTGATGTTTGTGACATGTTTTCCGTAGTTATGTCACGTTGTTTCTGTACGTTTTTTACTTAGTTTACGTACTTAATGTAAGCCCAACCATGACGCTTTTTTCCTAAACCTGACTATGTGGTTTTGATGGCTAAACTCACGACAGTAGAATGTCCTTGTAATGTCGTGCTATTTACACGCCTTCCCGTGAGACCGGGTTATCTCTGCCCTGTTACAGTCATGTCTGAACTAGTCACGGAGTGGATGTTTGTTAATATCCATCATTTTCTAACACAGTGGGTAGCCCAGCACGTCAAACTATGACGCTCTAACACGGTCGCAGTAAACACGTGGTTCACGTTGTGAATTCAAACAAAACCACTTAGTTAGGTTTAGGAAAAAACATCAGGGTTTGGCTTAAAATTACTACATTTGTAAAGTGAAATTGAAACTTAACATTGTGAACACAGAGACAAGCAGCACCTTGTCGGTTTCACTGTACACGAACAGCGGCCTTCTGGATGAAAGCCCTGAGTTTGTTGGACCCATCCACCTCCTCTCTCACCCGCCCTATGTGTGTCTTTTCGCTCTTTAAACTACGTCACCACACTCCCCGACCACTTTCTTTGAGCGTTTAACTTTGACGTGGATGGGTTTACATTGTAGGTAAAGGGCGCCTTGTGCGTCAGTATCACACGCCAAAGGCCGCGACAAAGTGTTGGTATTTGACGCCCTGGGAATGAAAACGGGCTGAAACAACCAATGAAATACTGTTGAGTACGGTTACGTTCAAAGGCTGGATTTGTAGTAATATAAGAGAGAGATGCTAGAAGAGTACAAACACAATCCTGCAGCACATATTTTTAAATCCATGATAAATCAAATCTAAACCATTTATTTGTATTTTGGCCTTTTAAAAACCCCCGTTTCAATGTGAGACTGAAGCAGAAACCTAAAATGTATGTAGCATTCCCATGTATAGCTATCTCTGGTTACCTGGGCAATCTATCATTAAGGATTACATGTAGGTGGCTATTAAAATAAATCGTTTCTCCACAGTGAATCCTCTGTCAGATGAATGACTCGGTTGTCAGTAGTAAATATAGCCGGCTTCAGTCAGACGGGATGAAGATGGAAAGCTAAATTTTTTTATGAAAATGCTTAAATCGGGCTCTAGGTCTGTGTAAATGTCTGCCTCCTTCGCTCTTTGCGTTTCTGCTTGTCTTTCCTCATTTCTTTTTCGACAGTTTTTTTCATCCCTCTTGCCAACTCTTGACGTTCCTCTCCCTTCCTTGTGTCCTTCCCTTTTAACTCTTCCTCCTTTAGACTTCGCCCTCCTTCCCCTTCCTTCCTTTCTTTCCATCTGTCTTTCCTCTCCTTCCTCTCCCTCCCTGCAGACAGCCATATGCAGCGCTGTAAATGGCAGGGAGCTGTGTGGTTGCGATGTGGTCGGACTGTGGTCTGTTTGCACTGCCACTGCGGTTCATTTTGCTTACCAGCCTGCCGCTTTCACCCTGTCTGGACCCGGCCGGCTGCCTGGCTGGCCGGTCCGACGGTTGACTGACTGACTGGCTGCGTAATTGAGGCGGTAGAGCAAATGCACGCATACACACATACTACACACTACCAGTACCACAAGCCTGTCATAAACTATCCTGGTGTGTCACCAGAGACACAGGCCAGCCATCAGTGTCCCGTTGCTGCTATGTTTCCAGCTTAATGCTCCCTGTTGTCCAAATACTCCGACAATACACCATTTATCATCCGATAATTGCAACCTGCAGAAAGCTGGTCAGTGATAAAGCTGAGAATGATTAGCGTCATGACTCATGGTACTTTTAGTCTGATGGGAACTATGATATATTTGTGAGAGGCAGTAGGTGCAGTCTGTGCCTGCATGAGGGTGAGAGTAGCTGCATGAAGCTATTCAGCCCGGTCGCACAGCAGTTCTTGAAATAGTCACGAAATTTAATGTATTGATTTGTGTACAGAGACACGAATTTCACACTTTTTTCAGCACGAAATCAATACGTTTGTAATCCACATAATTGTGAACCAGGAAGTATAAAGAGCGGCAAACGCCGTGTAGGGAGGAGGTCGGGGTGGATGGTTGGGTCAAAAAACACCGGAATTTCACCCAAGAGACCAGTGTTCGTTCTCCGTTTGAAACCAGAAGTCAATGTTGATTTATTTGTCCCGTAACTTTCATACTTAAAGCTGTGGTAGGCAGTATATTTTGGCATCATTGGGCAAAATTTCCATAATAACTTTTCAGCATATTGTAATCCAACTGATAGATAACTAGACTTCTGCACCTCCTCATGGCTCTGTTTTCAGGCTTTAGAAAATCTAGCCCGTGATGTGAGATTTTCACCAATCACAGGTCATTTCGTTGTGAGAGCGTTCCAATTGGCTGTGCTCCGGTCATGTGACCAGAACTTGGCGTTTCTTCACCAGATTTCACAATGGCGGCAAAACTCACAAACTTAGCTCTCATAGACTGCAGCTGGACAGCAGACCTTAGATCAGCTCTTACTGGTTGTTTTCCTCTGGTATGTGAAATCTTGCAGATGCTGTTAGGAGCACCGGAGGACACCGAGGGACATGATTTTTTTCAGGTTCCCTGTTTCATGTACTGTCACGATATAGCGACCATTTTATAAAACTAACTTTTTTCAATAATTTTTGCTCCAATCTCGCCTACTTCAGCTTTAATTTACGGCACTTCGGGAGTTATTTTAACCCAAACCGCGATCGCGATGTCGCATGTTTTTTAGTGCCGTTTGTGACGTGTTTTCCATATTTATGCTACGTTGTTTCCGTACGTAGGCCTATTTTACTTCGTTTACATACTTATTTTAAGCCCAACCATGACATTTTTCCTAAACCTAACTTAGTGGTTTTGTTGCGTGGTGTACAGATGACACGTGAACAGTCTAATTTGCGTCTATGTTAACTAATCAAATAGATTGAATTTCGTGGCTATTTCACAAACTGCTGTGAGACTGTGTTGAGCTATTAGACAGGTAGATCTCCGTACAGCGGAGCGGTTAATGAACAAAAATGGAAAAGGACGGAAAAGGAGGCAGAAAGAGAGGAAACGATACTATCATCTCCAGATATTAAGTGAGTTAGTGTAAGGAGGGTTTTGGGGGGTAAGACAGGGGGAAAAGTGCAGTATTAAGGTCACGTTTTATGCTTAAATGTGAGCTTGTGCGTTTCAGCGTCTGCCAGAGAGAGAAAGTCAGAGTCAGACACAGAGCAGACAGAGAGGAAGAGGAAGCAGGAGGAGGGGTGCTGCCAGAGGCTGAATGTTGGAACATAGAGCATGCTGTGTTGATTTGATTAAATTCAGTTCTGTTCTATTTGCAGTAGGCCTAGTTACTCAGCTATATTTGTACAGTGCTGTCTGCTGAGTTTTAACAACACCGACACAGATCTCTGGGAGAACGGGAGGCTTGGGATTAGGCTCCGAAAAGCACTTTTTATAAAAGGAAAACACCAAGTTTTTTGGGAGGGAGATCAGCTCTGTTAGACAGTTTTATAGTTT
Organism: Sebastes fasciatus; assembly: GCF_043250625.1. Lineage (NCBI taxonomy): Eukaryota > Metazoa > Chordata > Actinopteri > Perciformes > Sebastidae > Sebastes > Sebastes fasciatus. Next base: position 18,291,224 of record NC_133799.1, read on the forward strand.
ATCCACTGATATCAAATTAATCCACGTGTCACTGGTTTGCTCCTGTGCTCAGTGTTCACACTTAAACATACACTATGTAGTAAGAATAGATACCTAGGTAAATAAGAGCTTGAAGCCATGCTAAGTGAAATACAAATATCTATATTAGTTTGAGATAGAAAGTAGGAGTGATGGGTAAACATCCCCAAGCAGAGGGTTGATGTGTTGCTCACCTGAAATTAGGGAAAACGTCTGGAAGGTGAAGGCTTAACTTTCTTTCCGTTGCAATAACAGTTGTAAGGAATTTGCCTTGGTGAGCTCATAGTGCAGCAGGATGGACAAGACAACATTCAACCACGCTTACCAATATAGACATTTTGTAAATACAGTAAAACATATTAAAATACACAAAATAACATCAATATGAAAGATAGACTAAAAGCAAAATGCATCTGAAAGTTCCAAAGGTTTACCATTAGAGGTAAATCTTAGGCACTTAGCATGGAGCTCTGTCTGTTATTAGAAACTTTCCATCCAGTGAGCTCATCAGGAGCTCATTGTGCAGCAGCAGTACCTGGTCTGACCGTCTGTGAACCTGAATCCTTTTGATTATTTTTAGCAGCTGTTTCACCTCCTGTTTTGTACCAGTTCTGTGAGTGACTGTGAGGGCCTCAGTATCCTTCCAAAGGAGAGCTGGTCAGATCTACAATATCTACAATAAAAAAACAAAGGCAGCTCTATACGAGGAGAGAATCTGAGACATATTAGCTGTTAATGATGAGTGTCCGTAGTGCAGTTAGCAGCCAGTCGATATCTATGAGTTACACAATATCCCTCCATGAGTACAACAAGCAATCATTTAGCAGAAGCAGGCAGACAGAGCAGTAATGCAGCAGTGTGGTTGTCTGTGGTTTGAATGCACAATGCTGTGAAATCATTGAAGCCTTAATAGGACCAAATGCTTCCTGGTAGAGAGTTCAATAAGCAAATATTTCCTGAAAACAAGTCCAACTCCAGGAGCAACAAATAAGAGATTTTAAAAATAGATATATATTGCTTTCTGACATAATTCAGTTGAAGGAGCCGAAATTTAATTCAGTTCACTGCGGGTTTCAGAGTTGCTCTGAATGTGTTTCTGAATGTGATGGATAGATAGATGGATGGATGCAGCTCGGTGAGTCAGTGTGTCGATGGTGAGTGTATAGCGCTCTGAGTCAATGTCTGGTGACAGCTTGGGAACAGTCAGCCAGCCAGCTCCAGTCCCAGGGGACGCTCAGACTAGGTCACACACACACACACACACACACACACACACACACACACACACACACACACACACACACACACACACACACACACACACACACGCAGTGCAGACTGATGCTCGCTCAATGTCACTTTGACATTTACTCTCTCAGGGAACGCTGCTGTCACTGAGGACGATGTGTCATAAAATGGAGGCAAATTCTTACAAGGTTACTCTGTAGTAGTGTACACATACACACAATAATACTTTATAATACAAGTAGGAATACTGTATATTGCGAGGTTTCATCTATGGATTGAATCTATTATTTCCAGTCCAAAGTTTACGCCTCTTTTAAGATCTGTTAAAGGTACAGTGTGTAGGATTTGGTGGCATCTAGTGGTGTGGTTGCAGATTGCAACCAACTGAGTACCCCTCTGCTCACTCTTCCCTTTCCAAGACTCCAGAAGTTCCTCCAAAAGTTGATTCTGTTTCTACTGTTCCGCTGCAGGCCGCTGTATTTTTTTGGCAACCCCTGCCGCAGCCGCAGCCGCAGCCGCAGCCGCAGCCGCAGCCGCAGCCGCAGCCGCAGCCGCAGCCGCAGCCGCAGCCGCAGCTCAAACGCACTACCCCCATTCAAAATTAATGGAAAAACTTGCATTTTCGCCGCACTGCCTGATCTCTTGTGAATGCAGCCTTTGCTCTGTTCGTTCTGGGCTACTGAAACATGGCGGACTCCGTGAAGAGAACCCGCTCCCTATGTACAGTAGATATGAAGGGCTCATTCCAAGCTAACGAAAACACAACGATTCTTGGTGTCAGGTGATTTCTACACAAATGAAAACATAGTTATGAATATTATATTCCATTTCTGCCAATAGATCCCCTAAAATGCTACACACCGGTCCTTTTAATAGTTTCCCTTTTTAAAGTGATGGATGTGGAACGTATTACACAACTGTTTTTAGTTGGTTGTCCCCGTTTCTACTGCCAGAAGCTCATCCGACTGGACACACGGCTGTCAAAGCCACACGCACACATACAAATATACACATTACAAGTTAACACATCCCCCAAGGCACACTTGTACATATACCTTTCCCCCAAACAATTTCTATACTGCAGACACACCCAGAAGCACACACACGTACACATGTACACACACACACACACACACACACACACACACACACACACACACACACACACACACACACACACACACACACACACACACACACATTCCCTGGCTGACCATGTTGTCCCAGCTTCCTGCCAGATGGTGTCATTTGGCCAGACAAGGTTGCTTTGCTCCACTTGCCTGCAAAAATGTCTTTCCTAACAAGTTATTTAAAGGGTCACGTCACCCAAATTTCTAGAACTATTGAGCCCTCAAATCTCTGGAAAATTAAACAGGCACGTGTCTTTCCACAAACAAATTCCCAGGTACTCTGGATAAAGTCACAAACCTCTCTGTCAACAGTTAACTGACTTTCCTACAGCTCGACTGATAACCTTTGACTCCTGCACTCCCCTTCACCTCAGGCGGCAACCTCCGGTTCTGAAAAGTGAAGCCAATGCTGAAGTGTCTTTAACTTACATTCTTTCTAACAGCCAGCAGTTTCAACTCCTCTGGTTGCTAAAAGAAGTCTGATTGTATAGAAGTCAATGAGAAAATGAGCCTACTTCTCACTTGATTTATTACCTCAGTAAACATTGCAAACATGAGTTTATGGTCGCAATCACTAGTTTCAAGTCTTCTTCAATACAGCATGATGTTCATTTAGTAAATTATGGTCCCATTTAGAGTCAAATAGACCATAAAGTAGGGTCGTATCTAGAAGGGAGCCCGCAAACTGCGAAATCTGATCTGAGATCTGCAACAACTTGCAAAAACTCTTGCAAGACTCACTGCCCGGCAACCTATCCTAACTTTAACCATTTGAGGTCAATGCCTAACCTCAGCTATCTAAAGAGAGTTTTCCCCTTTTGCTGGCTCCCTTCTAGACACTACCATAAAGCAGGGGGTGCTTTAGGGCGTGGCTACCTTGTGATTGACAGGTCGCTACCACGGCGTTGTCCAGTCTGGGAGTTGTCCGTGATTTCGTTTAAGAACTTTAACCATTTCACAGTGTGTTTTGAGTTGTTGTTTTGGTCGCCTAAAAAAGTCTTTATTTAGTATTCAGTTGTACTTAGCTCCACCCTCTCGTGTCACTTCTTATTCCAAATAACCAGGATGGCGACAGCCAAACTGCCGAACTTGAGGCTTCAAAACGGCAGTCCACAAACCAATGGCGACGTCACGGTGACTACGTCCCCTTCGTATATACGGTCCATGCAACTATCACATTCTCCTCTATGGTTGTGTTCTTTTTCTGTTAGCTCCTGATGATGCCATTTCCTCCTTTCACCCTGTCACGGTTGCCGTGGAGAACGGGAATGTTGGCGGGGAGGGGAGGTGCGTGTGAGGCAGGAGTGGTGGTTAGAGGAGAGAGGAGGAGGAGGAGGAGGAGGAGGAGGAGGAGGAGGAGGGTCTGGAAAGAAACTAGGTTAATGTTTGGGGAGGTGAGTTGTGTTGAGTTTGACGGCTGGTTTGCACGGCGTGGATCTGTCTCAGGTGGTTAGTGTCACTAATGTCACTGTGTCGGCGGGTTTAACTGTGCGTGAGGGTACGTAACTGTGTGTGTGTGTGTTTGCTCTCAGTTCAGGACGGGGTTAATACTGTGTGTTGGGGTGGAAATCCCAGGTGGAACGCTTTTAGTTTCTGAACTTAATTGACATCACATGGCCCAGGCAATGTGCCAAGTGTGTGTGTATTCATGTGTGTAATGATGTGTGTACCTGTTTTGATATGTGTGCTCATTTGCCTGCAGTGGCAAAGTTCATGTTTGTGTGTGTGTGTGCGTGTTTGTGCTTCCATAAAGTGCAGTTATTTCGGTGTGTGTGTACTGGTATGCACATTCACACATATGTGCAAGAGTTTCTGTGTGTATGTGTGTAGATCATTTATGTGTGCAGACATGCATGACAGGATATATCAAGGCGGTAGGCCGGCGCCACATGTAGAACCAATATCTGATGTCTTTATCTCTGCTTCCGCTCAGTTCAAAGCCGAGCCGCAGCCGGAGAGCATGAACATTTCTGCACGTAACACAAATGCAAAGGGAAGCTGATGATCAGTATACAAGAGCTTCAGAACCAGCTGAAGGCTGAAACTCAGAGGCCGATCAGAGACGTTCACACGGATGTTTTCTTTTATACTTGTAGGTTCAACATGTCTGATGTTTACGCTTTTTTCTTCTCTGCAACAAACCCGCCTTCTCACAGGATTTGCGCCAAACAATCAATGTGCTTGATTTGCAGGACTGCACAATGTGTTTTCTGAGATTTAGCCTCTGCAGAGAAGGGTGTAATGGGTAGCCGTAGGTCAGCCTTCTCTGCTTCACAGAGATGTTAACGTGTATTTTTCGAAGGCCTTTACACACCGGGGGCGATTCATTTGTACTAGGGCTGTCAAAGTTAACGCGATAATAACGCGTTTGCTTTCACACAGAACGCAAATATTACATGGCAAAAAAAGCAACATACTTTTTTTTCTGAACAAGGTTGATATTTCTGAGCTTCTGCACCGTGAATGAAGGCGTCAACCAATCACGTTGAGCGGAATGGGCTGAGATGCGCCACGGAGGCTCCGTAGTCCAAACCAGGACGTCAAACTTTATTACTCCTTTCAACCTTGACAAAGGCAGACCTTACCTTCATACCTTTCATAATACAAGCCCTAAATATATAATAGCCATTCAGATTTCCTCTTTTTATTAAAAAGAATTGATTGTTTTTTATTTAAATGTCTGCAAGAGCTCAGTAATATAATTGTCAAATCAGTTAGTTAATAGTTGCTTTTTGTGAGTTTATACAAATGTTACTGATTGTGTTGAATATATATGAAATATGATATCGTCTCCTATTGATTGCAGGCCCCTAAATTGAATCAGATATAAATCGTATCATGGCAGACTTTGTGATATCATCAAATATTCTATCGTTGTCCAAAGAATCAATATAATACTGTATCGTGAGGAAGCTTGTGATTTACACCCTTATTGCAAAGGTGCACCACATAATAATGTGTTTTTTGGACATTAAATCATGTAAACATAGTAGAATATGTAGAAGTAGAAACCCAGAATACAAGTCTGAACTTGAAAATGAGCATAATATGCCCCCTTTAAAAATGAGGATGATCTCTATCAGAGAGATGAAGGTGTTACATTCCTCCTTTTTGAAGTGCGAATGAGACGAGGCAGTTTGGATAAAATATCCCTCTCACCCTCAACATTCAGACATGGACACTCAGCTTCAATCACAGCTGCGATGCAGACCACATGAACTGTGATGATTGAGCGCAGAGACAGCGGATTAGGCCTTTAACCCAGCAAGGGTTGGTGTTTCAGAGAGATCACAGTATGCAAGTCAGCTGAAAGGTCATGTGATGCCCGTCTTCAACTGACAGAGGGAGACACACTTTACACTTTACATTATTAGAAGACGTTTTATTCCCGAACAAGAGAGCAAGTATACCAGCCTCTATTTTCCGAGACATAATATTATCATAAAAACGCCTTTTTTTATAGATCCATTACAGAAACAAAACATCCTGCTGAGCTTCCGTAATATGTTTTTTGAAAAACACTGCTAACAAAGCGAGTAAAACAACAGTAAAATTGAAGCTCATACAACCTCCCTCATGATCTCTGCACTGAGAACCGAGAATAAAGAAGTCAGGAAAATAAAATAAAATCATTCTTGTTGTAAACAACTCTGTCTAAACACACAAAGCTGCAATGGCTGACTAAAAAAAAGGAGAAATAAAGACTAAAATGAGGCTGTAATGAGAACTGGGGCTCATATTCAGCTCTGTGTGAGGCTCTGGGTTGCGCTGCCAGTTTCCATTACCTAGCGCAGAGTCCGGACCAGCTCCACTTGGGCTTGGGAGTGCTCTGTTTGCTCAAATGGTCTTGGCACGCTAATGTGTAGTACACCTCACTCAACAAACACCGTGTCAGGGGAGCAGCCGTGGAGTAATGTGTGTAATGGGGAGTTAGGATCACTTTGTTCATACGCAAGGAAAGCATGTATTTTTTCTCTCAGCATCCCTCGCTCTCTTTCGTTGTGGTTGCCGACATTGAAATGTCATGAGAAATTGCAGAGCTTCTGTGCAAGAAAAGCATCTCTGTCTTCCTTTTCCTCTACTCTATTTATGTCTCTTCCTCTGTACCTTCTTTGTTTGCTTGCAGCTTTTCAGCCACGATAGCGGCACGGCTCCAGGGATGATGGCAATGTCTGTCTGTCGGTCGGCCCAAAGACGGAAATATCTCAACAACTACTGGATAGATAGCTATCAAATTTGGTGGAGACACTTGTGTTCCTCTCAAGATGAAATGAGAGCACTATGATCAGGTCAAAATATCTATTTGTCGTTTATGATCATAGGGTCCAAAACCTCAAAACCTAAGATGTTTTGATGATTGATTTTACTTCTATGGACCTTTTTTATAAAAAAAAAAACATTTAGCCCCCAGGTCCCTCCAAAAATCCTGTGATTTTGTTTTGCCAGAGGACCAAATCCAAGATGGTCCCTGGCGCCATCCTGGAAAATTGGAAAAATTAACTCCAGTCGAGTGAAAACGTAACTTTTGAATGGAAAGATGTTTTTCTGTGTAAATTGTTTATAAAAAACACCATCTAAAGTACATTTTACTTTTTAAACTATATGATCATTTATTCTGGTAGATCATGGCATTACATTAGTAGAAGATGACAAGATCTGGTCTCCTTCTACCCAGCTCTGGTCATTTTCTACACAGATCTGGTTGTCTGTAAAGTAAAAGTGGCTTTGGACATCATCAATTTTTTTTCATTAAATATTAAACACGTCATAACTACTGTCACTTCCATGTAGTGGATGAAATCTAACCAACATTAACTCAAAGATGAACTGCCCCAATAAACTGCTGGCTGCTTTGTTCTCATCTATCTTTTGTGAGAATAGATTTTGTTTGAAGTTAAATAAGTCAATGTATTTGTAGTTGTTTCAAATGCACATAAGTAACATCTTATTCTTGTGAGGATTTTGTGAAATATTCACTCGACAGTTAGACGGATCTGGCATCTTTGTGCGACAAAGAAATCCCCCAGGAGGCTGACGGAAACGTCTCCAAAAAGAGAAAAACTGAGAAAAAAATCCAAATAACAAAAATATTTTTCATTTCTTTGTGTCTGTATCGGTGTTTCTCCATATCTCCCTGAAATCTAACTCCTTCTTTGATTCCATGTCTTCTAACAGACACACACACATGTACAGGACTCACAAGTGCAGTGTGTGCGTGTGTGTGCAGTGCAGTGCAGTGCATGCCTGCTCTGTAAGGCCAGTTGAACAACAAGATATCCCCCAGGAACCTCCAAACATGGCATCATGAATTTTTCAACACTGACATCCGCCATCTGCACCTTGGACAGCGCACACACACACACACACACACACACACACACACACACACACACACACACACACACACACACACACACACACACACACACACACACACACACTCACACACACACACACACACACACACACACACACACACATACACACACCAATCCAGCATTCCTCACACGCATACATGCATCTGCTCTCTTTCAGTCTGTCTCACCTCTCTCTCTTCCTCTCTGTGTGTTTTTGAACACTCTGCATCTGGTCACAAGAACCCCTGCCAGTACATGTTACACTTACATAATGCATTCTGCTGTCAAAATGTTTAAAAAGAGAGAGACAGGTAGAGGAAAAGAGAGCAAACAAAGTGAGGGTAAGGAGGTAGAGAAAGATATTGATATTCCTTTTGATTAGTAGTATTGATAAAGCCATTTTTTTCCCATTCCAATGAGGCGTGAACTGAGAGTTGGATGAAGAGTGTGAGAAATCGAGGGAAAGCGTTTGGTATGCAGGATGTATAGAGCAACATGCAGAGACGAAAAACAAAACACAGCGACTCTGCTGCTGCTGGATAAATGACTAGCTGTCAGAAATGCATGGATTTATTTGCCTGGAGTTAGTGGAAATGATCAAGAAAAGAAAAACACAAAGGCACAAATGAAGTAGCAGATGAGGTCTCACACACACACTGAATGTGGTTGTTTTACTGAAAGTATTAACTCAGTAAGGTTCTGCTTTATGCTGTTAACTTAAAAGAACAGTATGTAGTATTTAGGGGGATGTATTAGGAGAAATGGAATATAATATTCATAACTATGTTTTCATTAGTGTATAATCACCTGAAGCTAAGAAACTTGGTTTTGTTATCTTAGAATGAGTCCTTCATATCTACATAGGGAGCGGGTCCTCTTCACGGAGTCCGTAATGTTGCTCCGCCATGACAAATATTGTCCATAAACCCTCACAGGTACGGCATTTAGCATAAAAAAATATGCTCAGTTCATAACATGGCAAACTCAAGGCCAACAGGCAACAACAGCTGTCAGTGTACTGACTTGACTGTGACTTGCCTCAAACTGCATGTGATTATCATAAAGTGGGCATGTCTGTAAAGGGGAGACTCGTGGGTACCCATAGAACCCATTTTCATTCACATATCTTGAGGTCAGAGGTCAAGGGACCCCTTAGGAAATGGCCATGCCAGTTTTTCCTTGCTAAAATTTAGCGCAAGTTTGACATGGTTGGTACCAATGGATTCGGTTTTCTAGTTTCATATCGGTATCTTCACTCTAGCTTTAAATCCCGCTACAGGTTTAGCTCGCTACAAACTCTGAAAGATAGATTGCATTAATACGTTAAAGAAACTAGTGGTGTTAAAACGAATTTGCGTTAACGCATTAATGTCGCATTAGCTTAGACAGCCCTAATGTTACCTGAAGGCCACCGTGAAACTGCGGTAACTTGAGTGCTAAATCGTTTTACCGCCAGCCGCTGTATGACTCCCGTTGCTTCTATAGTACTGTTCTTAGGGTAAGGATGACCTCTGAGGGAGGCGAACGGCGTTACCGAGGTTTTGCCCTTGGCGGCTCACGTTACCGCAGCCTTGGAAAGGGAGGAGTGAGCAGAGGGGTACTTAGTTGGTTGCAATCCGCAACCACACCACTAGATGCTGTTAAATCCTACACACTGTACCTTTAACACAGTTAATAAATGAAAAATGTTAATGCATCTTTGTGTGTTTAGGCCCCGTGTGTGTGTGACATGGCAACAAAGTAAGAATTAAATATTGTTTTATGCATTGAGGAGAGATAGAAGCAGAGAGAGAGCGATGATGATGATGGTGATTGAAGAGGAGGAGGTATTTTATTCACTGCAGTCTGACTCAGTCCCTATTAGTCACACAATTGGCTTGTGCCAAGCAGGCCGATCACAGCACAGTCTAGGACAGCCTGGAGGGACTCTACACACACACACACACACGTAAATTATGCAAATGAAAATACACACACACATATACTGTACATACACACACTTAGATATGTAAATGCTCTTAGAATAACTCATGCTTTCAGACACACACCCACACACTAACCTACTCACACAAGTGTGGACACGCACACACGTATGCACTGTACGTACACATATAAAGAAACAGACCCTCCTCATATGGCACATGTATGATTCACATAAACTCTCACAGTATACTAATATACTTCTCACACACTTACTCATACACATGTCTATATACGCTGTATACTCACATGCTTACACACTCATTCACGCAAAAACCTACTGTACACAATTACAATAATAGAGTGCTACAGGAATGAGTCCTAAAACCCAGAAATGAGTTAGCATTTTAGCACTTACGGTTCCCTCGTCTGGAAGTCAATGGGTTTTTAGTTAGATGTATGAAATAAGGTCTGTGATTAACACAAGCTCAAGAGATTTTAGCGTTTTGTTCTACGATATAAGATAAGTCAGTAAATATCCCATCGATAATTTTTACGCTTTTATGTGTCTTAAAAAAGCTGGTTGCTAACAAGTGGCTAAATGAGATTACAAAACGCCATCACCCTGACTCGTCCGTCTTTACAGCCTCGTTGTGTATACTTGTGCTCATGCGACCGTGGTTTAGTTTGTTTATAGCCCAACGTTAGCTTTTTACTTCTGGCGATTGCATCCACACTTCAAAAATCATAAAAAGTGGTGTGAAGATTATCTTACAGAACAAAACGTGTAAGTATCATAAATGTTTGTTTGCCACAGAGTTTATTTTCAGCAATGATCCAAAACCCAATGGAAAAATCCCATTGGCTTTTTGTCGAGGGAACCAGGGCGATGCTGACTTCGTGGTTGGCCTATAAAAATACGTCATCCCTGGAGCGCTCTATGGCCAATTTAAATGAATGATGATATCATTAGGCTAAGAGGATAATGTCAACGTAATTATGTAGGGTAATTTATATATGATTTTCAAACTCAAAATTGCCTCAAAGTAATGAAATATACAATACATTAGTGAAAAACTAATTGCACATGACTCCTACGACAGGTCTGGACCACTCGTAAAATTGTGTTCGTACCTGAGAGAAAATTCAAAATACGAGAAAATTGGTGATTGTGGCAATTTCTCCTAAATTACTCGTACAAGCCACTGAAGAACGAATCTGTTCGTATGAGTGGTGTTTCATTTCAGATCCAGCGTGCCTGAATACAGATCCAAAACAACAAGAATATATGTCGCAGTCCACACACACACACACACACAAGACTGACACAGTTCTCTCCTGCAGCCCTGAGCAGGAAATAAGTTGGATGAAGCTAATTGTGGCACCGAGTGTTGCTGCACATGTCCCACACATACAGAGCCGCTAGACACACAGCCAGGAAGTCACACTGATCCTGCAAAAACATACACAATCACACCCAGACACGTCAAAGCACGCACAAGCAGACACACACACACACAAAAGAAACACACACAGGCACACACACATATATCAATACACAGAATAGCCAAATGTTTGCACTGCAAGGTCAGAAGATCACATGTGTTTGCATGCGCTAAGGGACTTGTAACACACCGCAGGTACATACACATGGCAGTTTTATTCACCCAGTGTGTGTGTGCGCGCGCGTATGGTCTTTCTCTTTTTTGGTATGTTAGTGAATAGACGTCTATTTATCCAGCATCAAACCAAACCAGAGTTTATCCAGAGTCCCACATCACAGGGTTAGAGTTTCTCTCTTTGCCGTTTCCTATTACTGTATGGTTTAGTCAGTGCAGATGTGCACATCATTTCACTGACTGACCGCTGGCTGACAACTGAGTATGTGTGTGTCCTCATCTTTCATTTCATACTTGGATATCCTTTTATAAAACAGAACAAAGTAAAACACAACAATAGAATAGAGATTTTGATTAATGAATTTTAACTCAAGGACCACTTGCTGTGCTGCACACTATGAGCGACACAGCAACAGGCTATAAGTCATTTTCAATGGATGCCGGTGACATAAAGCTACAAACCGATGCCCAACACTCGCAGCGTGATGGGCGTGAACAATAGAATGTGATAAAATACAATTTATGCTTTATCTCGTTGATTTCACTCTGTACAATCAAACTACGTAAAAAAAAATCCCAAATATATATATATTTTTTTTGAAAAAGTATCCCCTTCAATTTGGTCAAAATTTCATGTCATGATGAGTTTGATATTACATGAATTTCAATTCTGATAATCTAAAACAACAATGTTATATATCAGGTTTTAGTGCCAGACTTTTCTTTTTCAGTCAAAGAGAGAGATTGTTTCCAGAAAGAAATCAGGGATAAAACGTTTGCAGAAGAAGTAGAGATGTCAGTTTCTCCATCAACAGATCATGCAGGTTCACGTCATCTCAAGTCAAAAACACTCTGTCTTACTATCACCACAATCACCATGACGATGAAGAAGATCCACTGAGGCAGGTTTAGGAGGAGCAGGTATTCAGGAAATGGCAATTACATATTCATGCCCTGAACATCGCAGTCAGCGATGAGCTCACTGTGCCCCAGCACGGATGTTTCCTTTAATACAGTCAGGACATCTTTCCCCACCATGCATATTGCATCCCACTGCTACACATTCATAAATATGACAGTATCCTTCCTCTTTCAGAGAAAAATACATGTACCCTCGGCCTATCCATAGAGCTTTACGTCAGCTTTACACACAAGTTAAGACGCGGCAATGAGTAAAACGGCAGTCAGCAGGTTTATATTTTTACTCCACAGCAGCAGCAGCAGCAGTTATAGCTATAAAATGTGATCTGTTAGGGGAGTTATCATGGCGACACGTGTTGAGACGCACCACCTTGACATAAGATGCATGCAACAAGCAAGGGACTCAGACAGGGAGTGAGTGCATGTACGTGCATGTGTTACATATAGAAAAAGTGCATATATAGGCAGCAATGAGATATAGGACATCAAAATCAGAACAATCAACTGGTTGTGGGTGTATTTGTTTATTTGATTTTCCTGATATAGACAAAGAAAGAAAGAGAAGATCTAAATCAGTGATTCTCAAAGGACCAGGGGGTCCGCGAAATAACCTGCAATAAATTATAAAATAAAAAGTGCATATCTACAGATGGGGACCATTTGCGCCAATAAAACAAAGCATATTGTGTCCATTACTCCCACCCACATTAGCTTTGGGCCAAGAGAAACTCTGATATGATTGTAACACACAGCAATAGGTTCATTATTTTTAAATTGAAGTCAGCTTTAGACTGGTAAATTTAAATATCTGGATTAATTAGGACTATTCCAGTCTTGCTACTGGTCGTTTTCTGAAAGCTTTTAAAATCAGTTACTTGAATTGTAGACTATAAATGCTGTCAAGTTGAGTCCAAATGCAATTTGAATAAAATCCCTCTCTGTTTAAAGGTGGTTTTAGCATTCAATAATGTTGCAAATTTCCCCGTTGTGGGACTAATAAAAGATCATCTTATCTTATCTTATCTTACCTTACCTTACTTTACTTAACTTTACTTTACCTTACCTTATCTTACCTTACCTTACATCTTATATTATAAGATAAGATAGAACTTTATTAATCCTGAAAGAAATTCTTGTGCCAGAGATTGCTCAAAAATACAACAAAATAACAACAAGTTCAAGTGTATAAAATACAAGTGTATGAAATAAAAAGTACTTATTTCTAGCACCAGTGCCTAGTAGAATAGCAATTAAGTGAGATACATTTAGTAAAATGAGTAAATAAGATAAAATAAGTAAAATAAAAAAGGTAAAGTAAGCTAATAAACAGAAAAATAAGTAATATTGCACATGTTGGACATTAATGTTGCACACAATGAACAATTATCTTATCTTATCTTACTTTACCTTACATCTTACCTTACATCTTATCTCATCTTACCTTTTCTTACCTTGTCTGGTCCTGTCTTATCTTATCTTATCATGATTCAAACTGAAATGTGTTTCTCTTTATCACTATGAAACAATTTTTTAATTATTAAAATTGAAAAGGTTTTAAAATACAAATAGCTCCAATGGTATCTAAGAGCACAAATTATAGTAAACATATGCTGAATCGGTGTTACGCATAAGAGGGGGTCCTTGGAAAACTTTCTCCCCTGTAAGGGGTCCCTGGCTCCTAAACAGTTTGAGATCTAAACAAAGGAGTAAACTGATTGCAGCATTTCAAAGCAGCAACACAGACAGACACTGCAGGTTCACAGATGACTTCTTCTTTACAGTATACAGCCATATCCCTCCCTGCAGCCAGGTTATGATTTATGTTGCTCCATGTGCCTCATTAGAAGGCCACCCATTTACTTATTTTGATTTCAGTGTTTGAAGTGGAATAAAGAAAATTGGCTAAGAAAAAAAATAAATCTTTAATTTCGAGCCGGACATGTCTCAGAAGTGAGGTGTTTACCCACTCTGTGTGTGTGTGTGTGTGTGTGTGTGTGTGTGTGTGTGTGTATGTAGCCTGTGTGTGTGTGTATAGCCTGTGTGTGTGTGTATATAGTGTGTGTGTATGTGTGTGTGTGCAGTAGAAATAGCAGGATTGAAATTAACGGTGGAATTTACTGAGCATTTATGTAGCGTGACTGACAGCGTGTGCATGTGTGTGTGCGTGTGTTTGTGTGTGTGTGTGTGCAGAATAATTGGGACTTCAATGCCCACAATCCCCACAGACTGCTCAGGTCCCCTCCTCCTCCTCCTCCTCATCCTCCTCCTACACCCATTCAGTGGCAGAATCGGCACGCTATTGGTCAGATTATCTCGTGACGTCAGGACCCAACGTGGGGTACCCTCACACCGATTGGTCAGAGCGAGGCATCGCTTGGGCCAATCAGAGTGCAGAGACGGTCCTCAAACAAGGAAGAGCTTTTAAGGTCGCGCGGAGGAGTTGCTGTGGCGACCTCTCTTCCTCTCAGTGATGGAGGTGTGTTTGTGTTTGTGCACTAAACTTCACTTTTCATCGTCTTTACAGCGTGTTTTTAAACTTAAAACAAAGCAAAAGACACGGGCAGTTACTTACCTGACAGGTGACTTGGTTTAAATGTAAGTTACATCGTCTAAAACGAGCGTTATTTACTGGATTTAAGGTCTAATTTCATGTTAAAATGATGCTGCTGTCTCAACTGTTGTGTCAACTAGCTTAAAGGTGTTCACTCTGTTAGCCAGGTAAGCTGACTTTAGCAAGCTAACAACAGAATAATTTTTGTAGCAGAGTTTGTTACACTTTTACAACAAAAATTTTTCAAATTATCACGTTTTGTCAACTTTGTGAAACAGTGGTTGCCACTTTTAATTTAACCACACACACATTTTCTTTTGGGAATGTCATAAATTACACTCATTTGGGGGATAATGTGCATGTTGCAATTAAAGGTAATTTGGGATATGCAACACCAAAGGAATGTCACTGATGATGATAACTAGATTTTTAACCAAGATATTATTGATCACAAGTAAGAGGGCAATAACAAGAAACTGGTATAACTACTATAGCACGATGGTTAGAAATTATAAGAGAGATTTATACTATGGAAAAAAATGACTTTCCAGCTTAGAGTGAGAGAAATATTTTTGTTAGTAAATGGAAGAAATGGATGATTTATGACACAGTGGAAAATGCTTATGGACTAACTCATGTATACATTACAAGATACTGGATTTGTAAACACCCGTCTTTCATAATGGACACTTGTAACCATGATAGTTCTGTTTGTTTATTGTTTTATTGTGTTTTCTTTTTCTATTTTTTTGATTATCAAAGAAGTTGTAAGTTAACATACACAGTACTTTTGGTTGTATGCACAATCAAAAACTCAATAAATATTAAAATATAAGTGTAGTTTTCCCCTGTGGACCTCCTTCACCCTTCATAGTAAGCCCCGCTCCTCAGAAGCTTAATAGTGCTCAAATATATGAATAATTGACTGCTGACACAAATGATCTGCAGCTATTCTGCTAGAAAATGTATATTACTGTTATTAGCTGATGTAATGATACAGATTAGTAGTCAGCTAATATCATGTGGTACTGCTATTTAGGGCTTTGAGACCTTAAATTATAGACTTTATTCTACCTAACAGGCGATTCTGCTCCTCTGTGTTTTAGATTTTTGCTGATCGTCGCTCTGATGGTGCTGACTCTCCTCTGTGGATCCCCTCAGCGTGCATCCCTGAACTTCCTCATGTATCACAAAGGCAGAGGTCAGTAAAATGCACTCTTTTTGATGCATACAAATCTATAGAGAAATTGCAGTCGCTCATTTTCTGCATCTCTTGGGAAGTTTAAACTGGCATTTTTTTCAGTTGTTGTTCCAACAGTTTTTCTTTTGATTATTCAGAAAACATTAATACAAATCTTTCCTAAAAGGAGGGAGCTGAAGGCTGTCGTACCCATACTTGCCAACCTTGAGACCTAAAAGGTAGAAATTAAAGTTTCAGAGACTTTGTGTCCTGCGTTCTGGTGACTTTTAAAGAATGAAAATAACTAAATAATAAGTACACTGCACCAGCATTTTTATGTTATCAGCTCAAACCATGTTGTGTTGGTTGCGAGCGTATATATATATCTATGGTCGCGAGCAACTCTCTTTCGCCGGGAAACGAGATTTGGTGTAGCTCTATTGTCGTCCAAGTGGAAACAGTAGGGCTTAAACACGCTGTACAATGCCAGAAACACGTTAAGATAATGTGAAAATCAGGAGGAAAACAGGAGAGGGCAATGAAAAACGGGAGTCTCGCAGGAAAGTCAGGAGGGTTGGCAAGTATGAACGTACCCTGACATGCTATAGATTAAGGCAGTATTAGAAACACTGGATACAACTACAAGCTTTGAACCTATGTAACTTCTGGACTGAGTTGATGTCTGTCTGTGTTTGTATGCCTGCCCATCTGTCGCTCTGAACCCCAGTGTGAGGAGTCGGGGGAATAATTACCTGCATAATCCATTCTAGACAATTAGATAATGCTGATTAGTACAATGGGCTACATGGGGAGGGTGATGGTGTTGGTGGGGGGCACCGTTGAATGACGACGTGTTTGTGTTAAAGAGGAAGCTGAAAGAGTGATTTTGAATGACGGCGGATGGGAAGAAGAGCAGGAAAGGTGGAAAGAGAGCGACACATGTTTATCTGTGACATGTCAAAATGTAGTGTGACGGTAGCACAAGTAGAGAAGAAAGTGAGTGAACTGACTAGGGCTGCCTCTGTGTTTTACACAGCAGTATATTTTAAAAGTGCACTAACATTAGCCACCATAAGCTATAGGTCTTACCAGACCAAATAAGGCTCTAGTGGCGAAACATCTGGGTGTATTAGATTGAACAGTGTTGTTTCATTACTTTGTGCAATTACTTCGTTTAAATGTAGTAGTAATAGTAGTATTGCTTTGAATTAAACAGTTACAGAACACATAAAATATAGTCTTAAAACAGTGAAACACAAAAGAAACTAGCAGGACCGTCCCGAATATAATTTTTGGAGCTACGCAGCGCGGTGCAGCTTCCCCATTTCAGTGCCTGAGACACTGCTGCTGCCGCACTACTGTACACACATGCAGCTCTACACACAAGAAACAGCAATATCCAACTGAGAATAACTAATAATAATTGATGTTGAATATAAAAAAATAATAATGTTTTTTTTGTTTTCCTTATTTCATGGGCTAATTTGGGATTTATACTTAAATATTACATAAATATCTAAATATAAAACAAAATAAAAAACAACAACCAAGCATTCGAATACTGATTTGGAGGTTGATTGCCATGGCAATGGTCGAAGCTATGAAGCATTCGAGTCAGCCCTAGAAACTAGAGACCGTCTTGAGAGGGGATCACACCAGCCGCGATGCCAAATCCGGCCAGGGGCGTAAAGTGTGTGGGGGGGGCAATGGCCCCTTCCCCACTTCCTACCCGCCTACGTCCGGCGCCCTAGCATGGACCACACCCATTTTTGAATGTGTCCTACATTTTAGGGCTGCAGATATTGATTATTTTAATAAATGATTAATGTTATTTTATTTTAAATCAAGTATTCTACCTATTTAAATAGATTCATTGAGTAATCATAAAAATGTTATCTTTGCTTAAATTGCATTCAATAATATCATCTGACAAAACTTTAGTGCATTTAAGTGCCATATTACATATACAAGTTTCGTGACTGCATTTTGCACAGTTGTGATGCTATCACGGTGACAAAATCAGAAATATAAACACCTTGCAAAGTACTCAAAACCACTTCCGTGGTAGTTCCCGCTACAGTAGGCGTCTCCAGGACCAAATTTGGCCACACACACACACACACACACACACACACACAGACTCACAAGGTCAAAACAATACAGCGTCGCGGCTGGTAATGAACTGTGAGATGGGATATGATAGAAAGACACAGCAGTAAATGTAATAAAAAAGTAAAAAGTAGAAGCGATTTTGCAAATCAATTAAAAAAGAATGATAAAGAAGAACTTTTAATTGATCAATTTATTACCTGTTTCATTTGAACTCATCATCATTTATTATTAATTGCCTTACAAATGTTTAATATGTTACTGAATTAATTAATAAAGTATAATAAACCACAGAAAAAAAAAATCAACACTTACTCAACCTCCATGCGCCCCCACCCACAAGTGATTGTATAATTTTATGGAAATGGACCCTTTAATCCTGTTTGCTGGGTAATAGTTTCAACCTGTGTAGTATCATTGATCTCATGCTGCTAATACAGAGCCTTCAGCACTGTTGTCATCGCAACATCAAGATGATACAGTACTGTATGAATTATTTTTTCCTCTGAATGTCCTCTATTGTTCACTGCATGTCCTCTCTTAACCAAAATTACGGATCCACTTGTCCCTTCTCCTCTAATATCCTGACAAATGTTTATAGTTTCTTACTCAAAACAGCTTAATGATTACTCAACATCAGATCAGATATTTGGGTACAAATGCTAAAATTAGTGCAAATTCAAACACACTTAGCCGAGTTGTAATTTGTTGACATAAGCCAGCATTAAGTTTCTCCGAATGGATCTATAGTGTTTGCTGATAGACTGCATTGGATAATAGGATGTCTGTAGGTGACCTTAATTGAAGCTTTGGGGCTGCCCTCTGGTTAACCCGCTTGTTATCAAACGCAGTTTCTGTCTTACTGCTAACCCTCCACGGATGCCAAGACTGACTGTGTCCGATTCTACACTGTCGGATTAATGGCTGTTTGATCAAGTTCAAAGGCAGAGCTGCCCTGGATAAACTCATTATAAACAGCGCCCAAAGACGGCTGGGCCAGACTAGTGTACTGTACATTGAAAGGCTTTAAATACCAGGTCTTAGTTGGTCCAGGTCCATTCTTGGCAGTCCTGTACTGTAAATAGTACGGGCACCGGAGCCAGCAGTCAAAAGTAGGCTGGGAGACATTGTTATCTTGCTGTAGCGGGATATTTGTGGGGTGTTACAGTGGTAGTCCCCCAGATACTCGACTTATTGATTTTGATGACATCTTTGGCGCTAAGTGGACGTTGCTGTTTTGCTTCTGCACTGTAGTTCTGCCAGATATCACTACACGATGTGTGGCTCCTACTTTAACGCCCATTTCATTGGAATTTCATTGTAGGTAGCATCCTTTCTTGGTGGCTGTTGATTTTTTTGGGGGGGTGCCCAGTTCTTCTGTCTTCTCCAAACAAACCACTGTTTCTGGTAAGGGAAAAGGGAAATGAATCACTTCCTTTTGTGGCAAGTGTTTTTTCCCCAAAAGACCACCTACCAATGGATGGTTAGAATAGCAAATGTAAAAGCTGAGTTAAATCAACATAGTATCATATCAGCTGGCAATAGAAAGAAGCAAGAAAACTAAGGCTGTCAATTGATTAAAATATTTAATCGTGATTAATCGCGAATTAATCACACATTTTCTATCTGTTCAAAATGTACCTTAAAGGGAGATTTGTCAAGTATTTAATACTGTTATCAACATGGGAGTGGGCAAATATGATTGCTTTATGCAAATGTATGTATATATTTAATATTGGAAATCAATTAACAACACAACACAATAACAAATATTCCAGAAACCCTCACAGGTACTGCATTTAGCATAACAAATGTGGTGAAATCATAACATGGCAAACTGCAGCCCAACAGGCAACAACAGCTGTCAGTGTGTCAGTGTGCTGACTTGACTATGACTTGCCCCAAACTGCATGTGATTATCATAAAGTGTCTGTAAAGGGGAGACTCGTGGGTACCCATAGAACCCATTTTCATTCACATATCTTGAGGTCAGAGGTCAAGGGACCCCTTTCAAAATGGCAATGACAGTTTTTCCCTGCCAAAATTTTGCGTAACTTTGGAGCGTTATTTAACCTCCTTCGCAACAAGCTAACATGACATGGTTGGTACCAATGGATTCCTTAGGTTTTCTAGTTTCATATAATTTTAATTTGCATTAATGCGTTATTATTGCGTTAACTTTGACACCCCTAAAGAAAACATTTATATTTAATTATATGAATCACAATAGTCAGTATATCAATTATGTTTACTGTCTGGAGAGACTGTCCTGTGTTAAAAGTGTCACCCATTGGTTTGTGGACTGACGTTTTGAAACCTTGAGTTTGGGATTTTGGCCGTCGCCATCTTGTTCTTTTGCAACCAAACGCTAAATAAAACATTTTTAGGCGACCAGAAAGGTTCTAATTAACTTTCAGACTTGAAACTAGCAATTGAGACCATAAGCTCATGTTTACAATGTTTACTGAGGTAATAAATCAAGTGAGAAGTAGGGTCATTTTCTCAGAGACTTCTATACAAGTAGACTTCTTTTTGCAACCAGAGGAGTCGCCCCCTGCTGGCTATTAGAGAGAATGCAAGTTTAAGGCACTTCAGCATTGGCTTCACTTCTCAGACACAGGTTGCCCACTTTAGGCATGGGAAATCAAGCAGCATGCATACTTACCACTTGGTTATAACCAGATTAAGGCAATAGTCTGATTAAAAAATCTGAGAGAGCATTACCTGATTAACATACCTAGGTTACTTGTTAATGTTGCTAATAATTGTGCCACGTGTATCTGATTTGTTTCAATGTTTTCACTGTGTGCATACGCCAGATACAGTATGTCACACAAAGAACTGGATGCATTGTTATGTTTTTATACCCAAACAGCTGCACGGCGTGTGCAAACAAATCCCAAACACAAATGAAGTGCCTCCATTTTCCGTCTCCTATTTCGATTACCTATGAGTTATGTTACTTTTCTGTTGCTCTTTGGATGAAATATCTCTGTTTGGGAGGAGTGACGAATGTGGCTTGGCACGGCGATGCATTTACAGTTGACAAACATCTGGATGCAATGCGTCTCGGACCACTTCCTGAGGAGGTTTGAGCAATCAAATCAGTTCGTAAGTGCATCCCAAGTTGTTTACACCTGGATTTATTTGCGATTAAGCATGATTGGATAGCTATCCAATCATCCACAACGCATTTTAATGCAAGGTGTAAACTGGGTAATAAACTTATCACTCTGAGTAACTATCTGTGTGTGTGTTTGTGTTGCGTAACAAGTGTGTCCACGTAGCTGTCCTGAATTTATGTATGAGTGTCAGAGCGTTTTGTGTGTGTGAATCTCGATTCATATCAGTTTGAGCCTGAGTCTTTGTGCATGACTGATTGCTTTGTCTGTCTGACCACAATTGAAAAGGGATCCATCTCTCTCTTTGCTGCTCTCTCCTCCCTCCGCCTCTCTCTCTCTCTCCCTCTCTGAGTGTCTCTATCTACTCAGTTCCACCTTAAGAGGAGCTTTAGCAGCCTGTCGTGTTTGTGTTGAAGCCAACAGGCACAATATATTACAGTCTAGGGCTTGCTGCTGAAAAGCCCGCTGGATCCTCCACTGACCTGCTGTTCTTTCCTGCTTTCCTCTCGCGTTTTTTTTCCACATTTAGATTAAAAACAAAGCTCTCCCTCTCTCTCTCCCTTCTCCCCTCCCTCCTCCTTCTTCTTCTCCTCCTTCTTCTCCTTCTTCTTTTCTGCGGCAGCAGTCAAGGCAGTGTGTCAGAGAGGGGGTGAAGAGGAGGAAAAAGCAGAGAAGAAGACTATTTGGACCGAGCTGAGAGTGTGTTTATGTTTGCATGTCTCACCATTGGACGGCTGGGTGAAGGGGCACGAGGAGAAGAGTAAGAGTAGGAGGAGGAGGAGGAGAGGGAAGCCTGCCTGGATGAAATGCTCGGTGTCATGTCACTACGTGTGGACCTTGACTGATCACAGGGTGAGGAAAAGGGACGCTGAGAGGAAGACGAGGAGGTGGAGAAACTGAGACTTCACTGGGAAAAGAAGAAGGAGGAGGAGGAGGAGGTAAAGTCTGGCACTCCGTTTTATCATGACATTGTTGGATAAACGAACAGACGGATTTGGCGCTCTTCAGTTGTGTGTCAACAAGAATTCGCCTTAGAAGAGAGAAGGAAAGAAAAAGACTCTGCTGTGTTCGACCCAGCTGAAGAGCAAGGACTGGACTTACAGAGTGTGTGTGTGTGGGTTGGTTTGTGTGACCGGTGGAGGGCAGAGGAGTGGAGGGCCAGGGGACTAACCTGGCCATCAAACGGACTGGCAGCCTCTCCTCTCCTGGGATCATGTACCCTCAGGGCAGGCATCCGGTAAGTACCTCCTTATGTCTCTTTCTCCTGTCTGTCTGACTCTTTTTCTGTCTCTCTCTCTCCACGTCTATCTCTCAACTCCAATCTCTCAGTTGCCTCTCAGATTCACCTTGTCACTTGTATCTCCCTCTGCCCTTCTTTTTGCTCTCTCTTCATGCCTCCCTGCTTCTCTTATCTTGTGTCTTTCCTCCTCTTACTTCCACTTTGTCTCTCCTTATGTCTCTCAGTTTCTTGGTCTCCCCTTGTCTTTGTCTTTCTGTCTTTTTTCAGCTTGTCCCTCTCTCTTGTTTAGTTATAAGGACTGTACTGTAACATGAGGAGTTGAGACGTGAGGGGAGGGGGGGGGGGTGTTAGGGCTAAGTGATTCCCTGTTATGTACACACACACACACACACACACACACACACACACACACACACACACACACACACCACCTCCCTCTCCGTCAGCTGCAACCAGGTGCCTTTGAGATCTTGTTGATGGTTAGCTGTGTAGGTGGCACATAACTGAATCTGCACCTCTCAACTTGTGTGTGTTGGGGCTGGGACGATACGCCTATCTCCCGATTTGATACCATCACGATACTTGGCAAGTATTGCTATTCGATATTACGATTTATTGCAATTTTGTTAACTTTTTTTAACACTAGACCATAGGAAAAAGTTGAATCATACCCTTCTAGGGACTTTTGATTTTATAAAAATATCTAAATTAATACATTAAAATGTTTGATTTTCAGCATGTATGTAGTCAGAGATGTCAAATATATCAATAATTGTCTGTCATTATTAATTAAATTTTTTCCAGCAACCTAAAAATCAAACAATAAAGACATCTCCCTCACAAATTAGTGGTATTTCCTTTTAAATGTATAAGGGACATGTAATGTTTTATACTTTTGGTGAATCCAATCCAATCAATCTTATTTCCATATATATATTTTTTGTATATACAGTTCCCTTTGTTAACATCTTATTTTGAAACCAGACGTAGTCACACGTGTATACTTTCGCTAACTTCGCCAAATCCGTCGCTACCTCTCCCCGTTAGCTCCGTGTGTAGGTGGCATATAACTGAATCTGCACTTCTCAACTTGTGTGGGTACGTCATTGTTAAGTCGTCTCTAGGTGTGTGTATATGTCATGCTGTTTGTGTGCATGTGTGTGAGAATAGATCCGTGCATGTGTGTGAGTTGGTTAGTACAACTGTCAGCTGTCCATTTGGTTGCTAAGCAATCAGTTGCACACATACACACACAGGCTGTTTAATTGATTGTTAAATTAATTTCCATTACCACTAAGAAAGGTCGTGAGTGCACAAGTACTTCCCCTTCAATACCTCCTCAAAGTCCCTTCCCTCCTTCAGTTTCACCCTTCATCAGCAGTGGGAATTTGCCGTTAATTTACCTGCCAGGCCGGGGTAAAATAAAGGTTAAATGCACAGACTAAAAAGCACAGAAGGATGAATGACAGCTTAGGCTCAGTCTGGCTTAGGCCATTCGTTTCACAGGGGCCCCGGTCCGGTTGCTATAATCAGATTTGGTTGTCAGTCTCTTTGTATCTGCTACAAATGGGTCAGTGGCCACTTTGCCTCGCAGCCAGCCAGCCAACCACTCAGTCAGCCAGCAAGCCAGCCAGCTAGCTATCACACAGAATTATGAATGACATTTTCACAAGAGGAAGGCATGAGGAATCAATTATATGTACAGAGAGAATGCTAATAAGCCAGCCGCTGGAATAGGAGGGAGAGACGCTAAGAGGAACAGGATAGAAGTGAAAAACAAAGGGAGAAAGTGAAAGATGTAAGAGCCAAGAAAAAAGGGAGAGAAAGGATTCTTTAAAAAGGCCGGGGGTGGAAAGAGAAATGAAAATGAATGAGAGATGCAAAGGAGGAATCGAGTGAGAACATTCCTCTGTTCTCTCCTTTTAGAGGCGTATCAGAGAGCTTCCTGCTGCGATGCTCTGCGTTTGTGATAAAGTTCAATCCCAGATTGAGCCAACTCTAACTGATCGATGGCCTCGATATCTCTCCTTCTGTCTCTCTTCTGGTTCTCTCTCTTGTCTTTTCTTTCTCTCCTTCTTCCTCTGCAGCCCTCCTCTGCCAGAGGAACTTTATTTCTGGTGTTGCTATGAAATGTGATCTGTGGAGAGGTGTGAGGGTGCAAAGAACAGTGTGTGTGTGCATGCATGTGTGTTTGTGGTTACAGACTGTATGTACGTACGTGTGCATGAGCGTTTACATAAACATGTGTGTGTTTGTCCTCATAAATGCAGAACAGGGTTAACTTGTAACATATGCATTGCATCCAGGTTTTTTCAGCCTGTCTTTTCCAAGCACAGCTGGAATATAACCCCTGTCTCCTCGCTGGTGCATTCGAGGAAGATTTCAAAAATCAAAGTTGGCTGCTAGAAAGCATTAAAGAGCTGATGTATGCTGCCAGAGAATAAAATCAGATGCCAAACCACAAGCACACCTGGATGTTGTGAAAATAGGCAATATGAGCTTGTTGCTTTTCAGCAGTTGATTTTCAAATCTCAGATGTCAGCTCATTCTTGATTGCAACAGTGATGACGTTTGCATGCACACTAACATTTGACCTGAATGCTTCCAAATTTTGAAGCTTCGACCATTGTCATGGTAATAGACCTCCAAATCAGTATCCGAATGCTTCGTTTTTTGTTTTTTCTAATATATATATAAGTATGCAATAATAAAGTATAAATCCCCAAATAGCCCATGAAATAAGGAATAATCCAACAACATTAGTCATTATTCATATTCAACATTAGTTATTATTAGTCAGGACATAATAAACAGCTTATTCCGTTTGGATATTCTGAATTAGGACTTATTCCGTCTCAATTTTTTTTTTTTTTACGTCAGTTTGCGACACATGGCTTCTTTCCTGTTTAAGGCCAGCTCTGTGCATTGTACACAAACCAACTAGCTGACAGTTTGCAGAGATGCATGCCCAAAAGAAAAGCCCACATTTCTGGTCGGAAGGAGAAACACACCTACTTTTAAAAATCATGAAAGACTTGGATATCAACAGGTTTTTCGATATGCGCAAATATCGCAACGCCGACCTTTTTAAGAAGGTGGTTGAAGGAATGAAAGAGGGAGGCTCGTGGTCACACGGTCAAACAAGTCCACCACTGGTTACGTTAATCAGAGTATGCACGGCTGCATGTAAACGGCAATATTCAGGGTTGGAAATGAACTTTTGTCCACCTGCCACTGTGGCTGGTGGATTCCAAAATCCACCAGCCACTCAATAGATTACCATTGTTTTATTGGCTGGTGAGTGAAGCAAATCTAGCAGCCACTTGCATATTTAACCAGCATTTGGCTGGTGCTAATTCCCACCCTGAGTTAGTGGAATATTCATTTTCATTAG
This sequence comes from Sebastes fasciatus, assembly GCF_043250625.1. Classification (NCBI taxonomy): domain Eukaryota; kingdom Metazoa; phylum Chordata; class Actinopteri; order Perciformes; family Sebastidae; genus Sebastes; species Sebastes fasciatus. The sequence goes on from NC_133799.1 coordinate 18,317,033, forward strand.
CCATGTAAACAATTTAGTAGGAATATTGTCTTTTTCGGAATAAGGCCAAAAAACCTGACTACTCTGTGCATGTAAACATAGTCAATGACAGATCGAAATAGTCTCTTCTAGCAATTGCATTACCACAAGAGGATAACTTTGACAGAAAAGGAGAGGCAACGAATGGTTCACTGTTACAGACTGTTTATCTGAAGCAAACTTCAAGTTGACTTTCATATCATAGTCGAGTTGCCTGGCTGCTTTAAAATGAACAAAATCAGCTTAAAAATGACAATAATTTGTGTGAAAATAGCCAGCGGTAATGTAAAATATATGTGATTTGTAGTTAATCTCTTACAAAGTTTTGATGGTACTGTGCAAATGCATTGCCACACATCTATTACTGAAGTACCTTCCCAGTAAACGGACTCAACTCTTTTCACTCAGTAGCCTTGATGCGTCTTTGTTGGTGTCAGTCAAAGATCACGGCCTATTTTTTGTCAGCGACAGACAGCCAGAGAGGACAGAGCTGCCTTGAATGCAGCTCCTTTCAACCCCTCTGCGTCCCTTTGGAAATGATAAGGAAAGGGTCTCAAGGCAGCTCAAGCAGCGTTATTTTATTTTATCAGAAGTCAGACTTTGTTCTCCTCGCTCTCTGGTAGGAAAAGGTTAAAACCGATGTCTGATTTGCCAGGCGAGTGGAGCTGTAATTGGTTCCACTGGATTTTTGTGGCGAGCATTATCAGAACTTTGCAAATGTGTGTGTGGACATGTGTGAGGTGTGTTTTTTGTTTCATGTGTGTGTGATTTCTTTTTATGTGTCTGTGTCTCTTTAGTGCTTTTTGAGAGTATACATTTTTATATTATTATTGCCATGTTTGTTGACTTAGATGTGTGTAAACGTGTGTGTGCCAGCGTGTACACAGTGTGCATTTGCCCTTAAGTGCAAAGTGTCTTGGTGTGTGTGTGCCAAGTATTTGTATTTGTCCTTGTGTTCCTGTAAAAGTGCTTGTGTGTGTGTGTGTGTGTGTGTGCAGCTGTTAAAGTGTGTGTATGTGTTTGTATGGATCTGGGAGAGGAAGGGGAAAGGAGAGCTGTGGTTTGTGTGCCAACAACAATAACAATAAATAATGTCCCAGCAGTCCGACCTCGACTGTTGCTGTGAATGTACAAGCCCTTGATTGGCTGCCACACCCCAGCGACAGAGAGAGAGAGAGAGAGAGAGGGAGGGAGAGAGAGCAAGAAAGAGAGGATTTACTGTGTGTTTTCATGGTTAAGAAAGATGTTTACACACACAATATATTAACCCTCATAAACAAACACGTCTTCTCTCAAACATGCAGGTTTCTGTTGTTTTCTCGGCAACTCTAGTTTAAAGTAAGTTTGGCCGAATATACATTTAAAGCTGTCGCTCTGTATGTGTTTGTGTGTGTACTACAATGTTTTTCTCAGCCCTAGGAGTTGTGGTGGCAGTAGTCTAGAGGATCAAGATCAGACAGAGTTTATTCAGCAAGCGCACAACAAAAGAGAGACGGAGTGAGTGTGAGAAAAAAGTCTAGTTACTGAAAGTGTAGATTGTTGTACCTCAATTGCAACAGTACTGTATGACAAAATATCACTGTGGACACTAGGGGTGGGAATCACCAGAGGCCCCATGATATGATATTATCACAATACTTTTGTCACGATACGATCTTATTACGATTTTAAACATGTTGCGATGTACTGTATGAGTATTGCGATAAGATATATTGCGATTTATTGCCTTTTTTTCAACTTCAAATTAAGCAGTTTGTCAACATCTGTTTTATCTAATAAGATACTGTTTTCACTCTGTTCATCTCAGAGTTTTCATTCACATATCTTGAGGTCAGGGGTCAAGGGACCCCTTTGAAAAATGGCCATGCCAGCATTTCATCGGCAAAATTTTGTGTAGCTTTGGAGCGTTACTTAGCGCTCTTCCCGACAAACTAACACGAGGTGGTACCAATCGATTCCATAGGTTTTCAAGTTTCATATGATACCAGTATCTTCAATAATTATCCAGATATACTACAAGCGATGTCACTCTCTATTACATAGAGAGAGGGGTATTGATTAACTGTCAGTTACTGTCAGAGTTTATTTTGACCAGTGAAAATAGGTTAAAGGTGTGCGAAACTTTGCGTAAATAGAGCCGTTTTTCCTAATAAGCGTCACGTCGCTTTGCCCGTTTGCTGACGCACAGAGCAGGTTAGGACATCTTCATTGGGATAAACTGAAACGTTCCGCTTGTTCACATCACGTCCAGTTAGGAAGAGGTGTAAGAGGTTAATAGTTTATATAATAAAAGATTGATACTTAATGTCTATGTATCGATGCAATATTGCCACACAAAATATCGCGATATTATGCTGTATCGTTTTTTTTCTCCCACCCTTACTGGATACATAATTAAATCTGCTCTGAGCATTATTATTACATCAGGCATGAACATCATTCAGTCACTTTCTGCTTTTGAAATGTACGTCCTGACATTGAAGCATTTGTTGAATTACTATCAGTAGTGTGTGTGACAACAGCAGAGAAGTAGAAAATGCTGAGGAAGAAAATGAGAAGTGCGCCAGTGTGTGGTACAGCCTAAGTAACTGTTGGAAAATCGTTGCAACCGAAATGTATAATCATCTGCGTGTGTGTGTGTGCATAGGGAGGGCTTCCTTCTCCTTTGGCCACCAGTAGGGTAACACTTTATTTTTACGGCCAAGTAAACAAACTATTGCCAAATATGTGGCCACAGACATCACATATGCTCCATTAATGAGGGCAGAGCCACCATAAGAGTGTTTGTGTGTGTCTTAAAGTTGGATTTTGATGTGTGTGTGTGTGTGTGTGTTAATGTGCATGAGATTGAATTTGCGAGTGCATTTTGTAGCTGCGGTGGCAGTACATGCTAAACAACTTATTAGTATGTGTTGAATTTTGTGAGTGCTTGCAAATGTATATGCAGTTTTCTTGGAAATGCAACTGTTTGCTTTTTCATGCACACTGGACATTTTTTGTTTTTTTGGCATCTAGCTGTGTCGGGCAGTTTGTTTTTCCCCAACATTTGTGGCTGTAATGAAAGCCATGTATGGTAAACAGCGCGGCGGATTGCTGTCACCTCCCACCGATGACATTCTCCCCTCCTTTCCTTTGTCCTCGTCTTGTTTACATTTAATTTCATTCAGCATTGCAAAGGCAACCCCTTAAAATGGCAAAAAGTCAAGTATCAACAATACAGCTGTAGTGAGACGACCTCACAGAACAAGCAACCAACAACCTTCTAGTCAGACATCAGCAGCAGTCACCCAGATTAAGTCTGCTCTCTGATTAAAGAAAACGGGCCATTTTCTATCCTCAAATCCTGTGTTCTCTTCTTTGTCATTAAAAGAAACGATCAGAGCGGGGCTTGGATGGAGTCCAGAGACTCTTTTGGCTGCCAATCTTTCCCTGATTTGTAATCCACCACTGGCTTAGTGGCTGACTGGTGAGCTGCAGCATTAACTGACTAGCTCTCTGAGTGACTGACTGGCTAACTTGCTGACTGGTTAAATAGTGCGCTGACTGGCTTGCTGATTGATTGATTGACTGACTGACTGTCTGACTCTTGGTTTAGTGGCTGCTTTGCTGCCGGTTTCATTGTCAAACTGAAGGACTGATTGGCAGAATAAGTGCGTGGCAAAGATGCCCATTGATTCTCAGCACAACAAGAGGGCCACTAACTCTAAATGAGCTTCTGTTGTTGGGAATACAATAGAGACTTTAAAAACACTTTTAAAACACTGAAGTCTGACATCCTCTCACATTTTAAGACAATGTGTCTTAAGTCACAGAGTTTTTACTCACAGACTATAATATTTTGCAAAGACTGGGGATCTTGCAGGGTCACTAGTTACAAGACTACAACTAGATTCCTTTTGAGATTATGTCACATCTGCTCCTGGTGGAAATTTACAAGAAGAAGTCATTATTGGTCACCGGTCTATTAATCTGTCATCTGACAATCGTTCATCATCAGAAATATATAAATTACGTGCGAAAGACAAATACCTGTATAAGGAGAAGCTGACAGAGGTAAAGGGACAATATATTACAAAATTGAAGTTAGTTAATGACATTGATCCTTACAAATTAAGAGGAACTTGACACCCATTACAGTCACTGATGTGTTTTGGCGTTAGTGAATATATGTCAGCAGTTCAAAATATATAAATCTTTGGAGGCCGATGTCCAATTTACAAACGGGTAGGTATATTACATTAAGATCTACAAGCCAAATGCCAACTACACAATCATCCAGACAAAGATAAGCCATCTAATGTTATGCACACTGAATACTAACAAAACGTCGGCTAATAATGCACATTTAATCTGCTGCAGCATTTTCTGTCCACTTTTTTTCCCGTGTCCACTCTATCGTGGTACAAATGTGAGGACACCTCAAAAAGGCACTCCACAACTCCACCAGTTTCTCCGTATTTACTGCTTCGTGTTTGGTGCTGGAGAGAGAGCGCACCTTTTGGCTGTTGACTATGTTCGCGTCATTGAACTTACGATAATATTAAACTTTTTTGATTTTATCGGAACGTCAAGACGAGACAAAGACTGACTTAAGACAGCTTGGACTGAGTTTTATGACCACCTTACACTAAATGATCGAGATCACGGGAGCGCGCTGCAACTTTAGCAAAACTCTTGATTTTATTCCGACATTGGAAAAATGTCTGCTGCAGTGAAATCGCTTGAAAAGTGGTTTGGTGTAAGGTCAGCATAAGTTATCAAAACCTTTGAGTGGTCTGCAGAAATGCAGACAAAAGTCTTAGAGAAAATGTGAGGGCGTCTTAAAGAGGTGGATGATATGTTAGTTACATTCCCCGCAGCTCTTCATCAGTCTCTCATCCTCTCACGGTTCAAACCGATGAGCTGTTGCTTATGTTCATCGCTGCTCACTTCAGCAGACACAAACACACACAGACACATACACGAGGGGCACTGACACTCCTCTGCCACACTTGGTATGTCTCGTCTATTCATGTGCCTTTTTCCTAAATATTTCACCAGCCAATTATTATTTCATGCGCTATCTGAATGTGTCTCTGCTTGTCTCAGAGAGACACGGGCAAAAGGAAGAACAAAGGGGGCTAAGAAGGAGAAGTAAAGAACAAAAGCAGAGAAGAGGGAGGGAGGACTGAGACGGAGCGGCATGAGAGAGGGCACAAGAAAGAGAAAATGTTTTGTTTGTGGGTGTTTTGTTCGCATGAATCCATCCATGCATAGGCATGCCTGCTTTATACCGTGTGAATACTCATGTGTTGGTGGAAAGTGTGCCGGAGGCTAAACAGATAGACGGAGAAGACAAGCAGACAGATAGAATAATTTCTGTCCCAATCACTCCCAGACCTGCATCTGTTTCACAGTTGCTTTCTCTCTCATGCAGCCGCTGCCAGTGGTGGAAAAACAGGCAGCTGCTTGAACAGAAGACTTCCACGTGACGGACGGACAGACAGACTGACAGAGAGACAGACAGAACCAGATTGACCTAATATTCAGGCAGAAAGGGGAAAAAAAGCGTGACTGTAAATAAGTAATACAAGTCGCTGCGTGAAGTCAAACAGCAAGATTCTTGCATCGTCACTTGGAGTGAGACGAGGAGGCGACTTCTCAAGGTTACATACATATTTCACATTGTATAAGAAATTTGGGATAAGGAAGTTAGTTTCAAGCAGCACACTGACAAATTCTCCAACTTCTATCTATTGATCAATCAATCAATACTTTATTGCCATTTCAACACAGTAGGAATTTGCCTCAGTGCGTCTCTCTACTATGATAAAATGATAAAATCCTAAAGTGCTTTCTGCTGACACATTTAAAAATACATATATATATTTAACAGAACTGACGGAACAAAAATAAAACTACTGCTACATTCGTTTTAAATTGCTCTAATATCTATACCAGAAGAATGGTGGGTGTTTGTGACTAGACCCCATCTGATAAATCTACTAGCTTATCAGAATATATTGGTATTGACTTCAGGTGCCAGTTTATTAGGTACACGTTGCTAAAACTAATGCAACAGTCCTGCAATAAATCATCCTCTCACGAACATTATGTTCAGTCTGTTTTTTTGAGAAATTCAACTTCATGATCATTTTAGAGGATGTAGTTTATGGTGCCTGTTTATCACATTATACAGAGAAGTGTTCCTCTTATTCAACCTACCCTCATTGATATAAATGGGATGGACAAAATAACAGAAACACCTGTCAGTATAATAATACAATTCAATGAGTGAGATGTTGGACCAGCTGTATGATCATAAAAACCTTCATGAAGGTAGGCTGATGTATAACACAGCATTAGTTTTAGATAGGTGTGCTTAATAAACTGGCAACTGAGTCTATGTTGGCTGATAATTAAACAGAAATTTCAGTACAGAGATGCCAAAGATATATTTGGAGTAATTTATAAACAGTCTCGCCATAAAACAGTAGCACTGCCAAGTTTACTTTTCACTTGTAAAATGTCCCACTCAGTTAATATCTTGGTCAATTCTTTAAAAAACAAGTTTATGGGATCCTCATAAAAAATGTTTTATGTTGTGTTTTTGTTGGAAAGATTAATATAGTAATATTGTGTGACTGGTACTGCTGACTAGTCACAGTTGATGAATGACTTTGGTGATTGCATTGGCTGATTTTTTATTATTTAACTCTGTGCAAAAGACAGAAAATGCAAACATAGGTTGTGTCTGAAATCATACACTCATCCATAATAAGGACCAACATGTATTTTTGTGATAAATACATATTATAAACTATTTTGGTGAGTTGCCTCTTAGCGGAATACTCTGAATGAACTTAGGTTCCCCTTGGTAAGCAATGACGTAGTGTATATGTTTCAGGATTTTATCGTGAAAGGTAAGACCGTTCTTTCAGTACAATGCATGATGGTATGTAATGCCTATTTAGTGACAATTGTTGTCCACTATTTTTCACAAAGCATTGTGGGATACTTTGAGTCCACCATATAGGGTATAATAATGGTGCCTTCAAATGGGGTCGTGTTTACTGTGTTCTCGAGAAGAGTCCATATGAACGCCCTCCTCTTGTGGTATAAGTGGTAAGTTGACGTTTTCAGAAATGGCGGAGACCAAGGAAGTTAATTTTTTGGTGAATAGTAAATTAATATATTGTAATTTTAGTCGTATATTGTAATACTTCTTAATTGTATAATATGTCTGAGGAAAATGTTGATATTCCCAACGACCTCATCTCATCCTCTGTCATTATGCCTTTGCATTCACTGCATTATGTTACCCACTTGCTAGCTTGCTAAACTGTTAGCTTCTGTGGCTTCTAGACGCCGACGGTAACGTTAATATTGCCGTTGCTTAGCAGCGATGTTCTCTCGACTAAACCCACTTGAACGCCAAGCCCATCATGTACACACTTCATGCAAACACAAGCTCATGAGTTTTATTTGAAGGCACCATAATTCTCTATACATTCGGAAAGCTCTACAAAATGGCAAATTTACTATATAGTCCGCTACATGGTGAGTGGTGAGGGATTTTGGACAAAAATAATCTACAATACTGCATCAAAAATACAGACTGACAGGCAGACAGACAGATACTAACAGACAGGTGATGGTTATGGCCAGTGGGTCCCACCTCCATCCTGTTATGTGATACAGCGCATTGGGCTTCACCCGCCACTCCTCCCCTTCGCCTCCCTCCCCCCCCCCCCCCCATAGATAATCCCTCCTAATTCTCTGCTTGCCCGTGCCAGCTCCACCAAATTGTGATTGACTGCTGTCCCACATGGTGTATATATATGTATGTGTGTGTGTGTGTGTGTTTGTTGCACACAACTGACCCTTCCCTCCCTACCTCTCCCCTCCTCCTCCACCTCCTCCTCCTCCTCCTCCTAGATTAACCGGATCAGTTTTGGGTTTCAGGATCCCCTATGCTGACTGCTCACACACACACATATGCACACACATGACAACACAGGCGGTAGGCTGTTTTTTGGCCCTTCGTGACGCACTATTGGACCCCTAACAGTCTGGGCTGCCATCTGTCACAATACAGGAGATCCACACAGACGCACTCCAACAACAAATGTTAGTTCTGGTGTACATACGGCGTGACTTGATGACGCCTCCATCTTTGTAAACACTGCAGAAGGATGCACATTTATCCCCTTTGATAGCTCTGTTTTACTTCTACCTTCGGAAGTGTCCTTGAACAAGACACAGAGTCTCCTATTATTACTAATAAGCATGAACTAATTTGATATCAGCTTTATCCTGACAGGCAGAGCTCAGCACAGGCAGTGAATATTTCTCCTTGTGCCTGAGGACCTTTTCTGCATTTCTCATTTCCTTTTTGCTCATAAGAAGTTTTACTGCTCTTTTTTTTTTTTTTTAAAACGGAAACTCATTCAAAAAGGTGCAATTGGCGAATCAAAAGAAATACATTGAGGAGTTTTTCTCCAACAGATGAAAGAAATTCAAATCGCTCTCATCAGCACGCTACAGAAGACGCCATGTTGACACCAACGGTTGTCGGATCTCTTGTATAATCCTGATCTGTGACTGTGGGCTTTGTTATATGACTTAGTGCTGCTGATGTAACCCGCCAGCAGCACTTTATCTGTGTGCATCCGCATGAGTATGTGTCTGTGTGTTCATGGCAGCAGATGGTGGGGGCAGTGTTGCCACAGACGGATGGACAGTGCACCGGGTAGAGCGACCAGGCTGTGTTGACTACAGCGAAGACAGCATGCCTCTCTTTCTGTCTCTTCTTCTTCTTCCCATCCCCTCGGTGTCAGACGGATGAATGGCCGGCTATCTCTCTCAGTCAGCAGCCACGCCGCTCTTTCATCATCTGTCTCTCCGCTCGTTCTTTCACTCCTCTGTAAAGATGTCAGACTAGTCTATCACTCCCTCCATCCCTCAGTCCACCCATCCCTCTATCTGTCAGATGAGTATCTATCTCTCTCTCGCCTCTTTCCCCCTCGTAAATCCATCCCTCCATCCCTGCTCTCCCCTCCCACCGTAGGTTTGCTTGTGTGTACCTTAAGTGTGAATCTGCATCATGTGCACACTACCCTGTGCGTTTGTTTGTGGCTATGTGGGCGTGTGTGTTTGTATCAGCGTGTGCCAGATCACTATCTACACCCCCCCCCCCCCCCCCCCCCCCCCCTCCCCTCCTTCACTGAGTGTGTGTGTGGTGTGAATCAAGGTCAGTGGGGATCTGTTGGCAGACACCCCCCCCCACCTATCCCACCCACCCACACACACACACACACACACACCCCCAGATGGTTTGTGTGTGTTTTGCCCATCCAGCCATCTAGATGTCCCTGCTATGCCTGCCTCAGCTCAGTTTAACTCAGCTCAGCTTTGCTCCGTGGATTAATTACTGGGGAACCCACCGCGTCCCTGACCTCCACCGTCGGACTAATTGAAATCTAATTGAATTGTGCTTGTCTAGACTAATGAAGCCCCGCCACTGAAACCGCCAATCTTTTAGCCGTAGCTGCAGGCCGATCGCCACCCAGCTGCACTGTTGCCACTGTGCCGCTCAGTTTGGATGGATGGCTAACCGATGAACAAGTGGTTGGATGGATGAATTAAAAAAAACACACTCCATATGTTTTGTGACTTTAGATGCTGGATTGAAGTTTGTCAGCATCATCAGAGGTATTTTACATCCACTCCAACCAAAACATGTTCTTTCTTATTTGAGAAATTTGATCCTGTAGCTCATATCAAAGCTGCATTTTGAGTCTTTGCTGTTTCATCATAGTGAGAGGAAACTTAGGCTACATCCACACTAATACTTTTTCGTTTTAAAACTACAGCTGTCAGAGTTAACACGATAATAACGTTGTAGCCTTCATTCTGTAGGACCACAGTACATCAGTAAACTTGTATAAGGTTAGATTAACTCAGGTTTCTCTGCTTGCTGCATCAGAGTGTGGTTTAGGATGAAAAGATGGGTGTGGGTTGTCCGGATGGCACAGAAGAGGTGGCATCGGGGGTTCAGTCCTCAGCTGTGGTGCTTTGGGTTTGGCTGGGTGCACTTATTATACAGTGGACAGCATTTGCAGGGTGGGATGCTAATAATGAGATGTCCTCGTCGTTGCACGAGAAGCGTCAGAGGGAGGTGGGATCTAGGTGGGAGAGTGTGAACCTCAATACTCTTGTTGAAGCTGATCACTGACAGGTGATGAGAAGTTGCTAAAAAGAAGTGGCAGAGACACCTGGCAGTCTGCGTCCTCCCCAGGCTAACAGCGGGAGTCCCACAGTGCAGGGGAATCTAAATTGTGAGAAGAGTCTTCTCACATAAAAATCTCCTCTGAGAATCCGCAATGTTCGAGCCAAAACAGATTTTTTGTTATTATGGTTATGTAAATATAAATATAATTTAATTTAGCTGTATTGTTTGTAGGCAAGACATTACAGTAGTTCTTTTAATTGCATGGTATAGTGCTTTGTTTTTTCAGTGCTGATAGGAAAGGCGTATCCCATTTAGGCTACATCCATACTAATACATTTTCGTTTTAATATTCATAACTTTTGCTATGTTTATGCCTAGCGTACACAGGGCTCTGGTGTTTTCGTGCCGCTAAAATGGAGACGTTTGAAAACACTGCTGACCCCGTTTTAGTTTTAAAACTTCGGGGTTGGTTTTTAGTCTGGACGGACAGAAACGTAGACCTTTGAAAATGATGACGCAGACACCCACGTTTGCTTCTTGATTGGGTCTTATCAATCATGACATGTCCTTCTCTGATTGGTCACGCTCCATCACGTGAACCTTTTCCGGAAGAAAACAAACGACCTCATCCTCGACCACAAGTGGTTAATTTCAACATGGATAACGAGTTACAAGCGTTGCTGACCTTGTTGTCTATGCAAGTAGCTGTTGTGCAGTTAAATTCTGCATTTTACAATACTACTACTGCCTACATGCGCAGAAGAAAAGCTATTATTCAAGTGCTTTGCATCTATTCCTGTGTCCAGCGCTGCTTCCTGTTTACACCGGCACGCGCATGTCCAGTGTACGTGAATGGTCATGTGATATGTGTTTTCAGGTGTGGTAGAATGGACCGAGATTAATTCTGAAACGGCCCTCACTGTCTAAGATCACTAAGATCTTAGATCACTAAGGTCACTGTCTTAGTGTGGCTGTAGCCTTAGATTGCACCATATATGCAGGTGTGACTCCTATGGTGTGCGGTAAGCGGCAGAGCTAAATGTTTTTTGACCGCAGTGAAGATGTTTGTTTTGAAAGATTAAACGCTGACAGATATGGTTTGATACATGATTTTTCGTTGAACAAAAACATGTCATGGATTTTAAAAGTGCTTTCATCTATTTTATTTCAATAAACCATTTGTTTATGGACTTTCAAACAACGGAGTTATTGGAATTATTTGAATCCCACGAGTCGGGAAAAACCCTCCGCAGCCACCAGAAGAATGTAATTCTGCAGTCAAAAAGACAAAACAAAACCCACAACCACTTCTGCTTACTCTAGATTTCCCTGGTCTACAAACTAAGCCCCATCCCCAAACATAAACAGCATCAAAAAACAGTGCCCTCGTTTCTAAAACTTTGGACAGACATGGAGGGCTGGTGGTGCTGTTGGCGGTAAGGGGGTGGACCCCTGGGAGGTGCTTGTTTTGCTGGGCCTTCTTTAGCTTTTAGCAGGTGAGAGACGGTGCCGTGATTCCCTATAAGTTATTCATTTGACGTTTCCTCCCTTCTCAGCTCTTTGTAGGCTGGAATACATTAGCAACCTGGCAGAGTGGAGAGGATGGTAATGTGGAAGAGAGGGAGAGGGAGAGGAAGAAAGGATGGGGGTGGCGGAGGGATGGAGGCCGGGTCATTAGAGGAGGAGGAGAACAGAGAGAGAGAGAGGACACGGCTTTATGATGTGTGGGAAGGGGAAGTGACCTTCCCTCTCACTTTCATCTTGGCTTTTTTTCTCCCCTTGCCTTGCACGCACGCACGCACGCACGCACACACACACACACACACACACACACACACACACACACACACACACACACACACACACACACACACACACACACTTAAATGTATGGCTTATGCAGGTGCACATGTGTGTACACAACTACATTACAGGCACAATGCATACAATCTCTTGAGCAGGAACACACACACACACACACACACACACACACACACACACACACACACACACTTCAGTATCCGTTTTTCATTCTTTCGTTCTCTCCTCCTTTTTCCTGTGCAGGTCCCCTTACAACCCGGCCAGTCTTTCAAGTTCACAGTCCTGGAAACCCTGGATCGAATCAAGGAGGAATTCCAGTTCCTCCAGGCGCAGTATCACAGGTACACACACAATACTACATTGCACACATCACACTTATAGTATACAGACCATAGACTGTATATAAAGATGGGGTGGACGACGCCTCTCCACTTCCTCCAACTATTCATAAGTGAAGCCAAAATATCACGGATAGGGGAGCTGCCATCTTGAGATTTTGACGTCATTTGGAGTCAGAGTGTGCGCAGTAGTGATCGGGGGCCTGGAGCCGCAGAATCGAGGTCACCCGCCCGAACTAATCGAGAGCCGAGCACAGCCGTAGCTTGTCAGCGAGAGACTCACAACTGTCAATGATGACGTCTCACTCCTTTTTTTCTAGCATCAAATAACTAATTAAAACCAAACTTATCAGAAAAATGAACACTTGAACAAACATCAGCGTGATAAGAACTACCTAAAATGACAGAAACCATCTTTGGGAACATTTTATTTGACGTGTACTCTGACGTTTTAGTTTGGAGTGGGCGGGCTTTATGACCTATACTGCAGCCAGCCACCAGGGGGCGGTCGAGATGTTTTGGCTTCACTTTTTGGGAGCTGTCATGTCGTCCATCTTTATATAGTCTATGATACAGACATATACACAAATGTCCACTTGGTGTTTATGTATATAAATTCACGTCATGAATATAAATGGTTAACATACTTCAGTTCTTAATCAAGAAAAACTGGTATGAAGAATCACTTTTTAAAAATGTTCTTCAGCTGAAGGTCACTGATGGTCTTGTTATGATATGGCTGACCAGACGTGACCTTGGCTAAGAGAAATAAATCATCCAGCCTCTTGCTCACACCTCAGTGGGCTGGCCAAACAGCCCACTGGGATACAGCAACACTACTTTACAGCTGTAGGCATTGGACTGGTGGTTCTCAGTGACCCTGAGATGCAAACAGTTACAAATATCTATTCATGTGCACTTTTAATCTTTATATTATTTGTGGCAATGACACAAATTTAATTACCGGCATGACACATTCATATTAATAAACCATCTGACTTATCTGTTAGTCAATATCAAGCTCCACTTCACCTTTTCTGAATATTGGCCTGATAAAGTCGCTGGTAAACTCAAACACTCTGTCCCACCTCAACTTGATCATTTAAACAGTCTGGAACCGATGAATGTTAATAATGTACCCGTAATGTTTGGAAACAAAATAGGGTCAAAAATAGTTGTGTATCACCATATCTGAATGTGTGAACACATTTTGTAGCGTCAAACGTGGGACAAAAGTACTTGTACTTGTAGATTTGATTTGTAGTCGTACACTTAGGATTCACACATACAACTGAGTTCTTTTTTCACCCACAAACAGATAAATATGTAACTGCAAACCGCTGTGCAAATCCTCTTTATGCACTCACACGTTGGAAATAATTTTTTCTTATTCATTTTTTCACAAAATGTCTATTTGTTCAGGTATTTTTTGCACATTCAAACATTTGAATTAATATGATCAAAAACGTTTTTTTCACATTCACACATTTGAATGTATTCATACAAAATGTTTTCACACATTCAGATATGGTGATACACCGCTACAATACTTTTGACCCTATTTTGTTTCCATAGTAATGACTCCTTTGCTGTATAACAAGGTGATTTTGAGAAGCGTGCATTTTGTCCTTATTTCATCCGTTATTGACTAACGCAATGCATTTGAAACACATTTGAAAGTACTTACAAAAGACTTGATTCAAGAAAAAAGCAGAACCTGATAACATAAGCTCACTAATGTACACATGACGTATATAACTAGACACACTAAACACAGAAGGACTTGTCAAACTGACCTCACATGGAGGTGTGATGAATTGCAGCGGCGACCCGCTACCATGAAGGTGATATTTTTCAGTGTCACTTTTAGCAGTAATAGGTAGCCCGACTGTGTGGCTAAGAATAATTTTTTTGGTATCCTCACACTGCCTTAAACTCTGTTTGACCTCTGCAATATATAAGTCCTGTGGAAATTATAATTCATTTCAGTGGATGCAAATACACCATTTTAATCCGTGTGTCCTTTTTCGTCCTTGTGCAGCCTGAAGCTGGAGTGTGAGAAGTTGGCCAGTGAGAAGACGGAGATGCAGAGGCACTACATCATGGTGAGTCCAATCAGACCTTTACCAGAGCTGTATGATGATTTGTTAGTCTGACTGGGCCACTCAGAAACTCTGAAAAGAGTCTGATGGGTTCCTGTACAGGTATTACAATCAGGGGAGTTGTATCTGTGCTTTTGATTAGCTGGATTGACGTTGTTCTGTGTTTATGTCATTCAGGAGCAAAAGCTCTGTTTGTCTCTCCACTTCTCTGTTGTCCCTCTCAACATGTCTTTCTCTTCCTGCTGTCACTTCTCTGTTTTAACTTCTCATTTCATTTACATCTGTTTATATAACAAAAAATAATGCCATGGCAGTAGACGTATTGTACATTTTCAAAACCCACAACAGATTATAATATTAAAATCATATTGTAATGACACATCCAACATCCAGTGGCTTGATAACAGTTTGTAATCAGGTGTGGAAATTTCTTGTTTCTAAGATGCGTTGCGGACGTGAATAATTCTGCATTGATGCAGTGACGGAGCATATTCTGGAGTTTGGTTTCATTTCAGCTCAGTGTGTGTCTTCACTGCGTTTTGCTGTCATTTACTGTCACGCTTGTTTCTCTCCTCCCTGTTGGTGTTTCACTGAGGGTGGAGCATTGCACACACCCTGTGTGCGCGGAGTGGTGTTGTTCTGTCGGGAGATGCAGTGACTAAATGTTAAACCAAGTAAGAGTAGAAGAGCTATGAGTAAGGAAAAGTAACTAACTAACGTCTGCTAGCCTCTTGGCATATAATGCAGAATAAAATGCTATAGGCATTCAGGAAGATCCCTGTCTTAGAGCTGCTATATGAAAAACTTATATTTGTAGATTACAGCACACTCGTGATGCGCTGCAGAGGGATTTATGTTTTGTTTTTTGTAATGTTTATGTACTAAGGTGGGTCACTGGTATTGAAAAGAAGCAGCTTTTTATATTGTAGACTTTTATAGTCTGATATTTGAAAGCACTTTCTAAATACAAAAAGGAGTTCATATTTATCTGACCGCTTGTATTAGTCAATGAAAAAGTAGCCATGTGCAGTAATATAGAAAATTGAGGGTGTGATTCATAAGGCTGTCACGGTGAAGGAATTTCCCCTGCGGTTATAATTATTGTCTCAACAGCACTGTATGCGGTATTATTGCAACTTTTTTGCAAATTACTATATTTATCCTGATTTTAGTGCTATATAAATAAGCTTTATTGTTAGGCTATTATTATATATATTGTTGCTTTTTAAATGACAAAGATGACAGTTTTAAAACTAATTAAGTACTTGTTTATTGATAAATGCAAAACAAAGAAGGGCAATGAGGCGCAGTGTCTTTTTCAGCTGTGCTCTAGTTGCGTCTGGTTGCTATGATACGGAATATCAAAATGTCTGCAGAAGGTAGAGTACTCGCTCTAGATGAAGGGAAGGCTGAAGCCCGTATGGAGAGGGGACGAACCCACCGGTCTATGTGTATTAATTTCTCCACCGTTGTTGTTGTTGTCCAGCATTTATAGCCTACATGTAGGATGTGGCAGGTGGTCTTTGTGGTGTTTTACCCAAAGTTGAAAATTTTTCACCTCTCGACGACCAGAAAAAACACCATACGTGCAGCGCTCAGTGCAGAATACGCTCAGTGCTTTGTCACTCTGTGACAAAGAATTAAAACAAAAACAAAACACTAACAAAGCGGTTGTGGCGGTTGCTTGCCATCCCCTGCGGTTTGCTTGTCAATATTGCAGTATTGCAATATTGCGGTTATTGCGACAGCCCTAGCAATACATTGAGATGAATCAAGATGCATTGGAATCGTTGATAACTGGTCATTCTTTATTTGCAGTGGTACATAATCTTAAATATCTATAATGGAATACAGTATAAAATTTCCACAAGTTGTACGAACCATTACTAAACCAGTGTTTTTCTCTCCGTGTTTCTTTCACACTATTTATCTTGCTCACTCATACCTTTCTCTAAAACCTACTTTTTCCCTTTTCCATATCTCTTCCCATTTTTTTCTCCTCCTTCAGACTCAGTCTGCGTCTCTTCTTCCTCTCTCTGTTTTCTCCCGTGCGCTAACAGCCCGAGCTCCCTCTGCGTCGGTGTGTCTGTGCGACTAAAGGCTCACATGTATCGTAAGCCTTCGTCTGTGGTACAAAACCCACACAGAGCCGACCAGAATACGATATGCACCATCTGCTAAGCTGCTCGCATTTCATAAACCTGGGAGAGCAGGCAGGATCAGGGCCGTAAGCTAGATAGACACACAGATGGATAGACAGAGAGAGAGAGAGAGAGAGAGAGAGAGAGAGAGAAGCAGACAGGCAGATAGACTGACAAATAGACTGAGTGTGAGAAAGAAAAGCAAGCAGTTAGACAGGGGAACTGGCAGACAGACAAATGGATATAGAAGTGCAGAGACAGACAGGCAGAAGATAAACAGATAAAACACTCTCACACAAACACACAGGAGATACAGCATACACACATTCATTCATCCACACACACACATACACACACATCCTTGTTCTTCTATTCTTATGAGGAGCTTCCATTCAAGATCTTTATTTCTCAGGCCCCAAATAATCCTAATTCTTCTTAATAATTCATAATAAGATGTCAAAATGACATAAATATTCAATTAGGATAACTATGCAATGAAACAAACTGTTTGTAAATGGCATAGCATATATGACCTCATTTCATAAATATATCCTCATTTTTCAAAGTGGTAAAAAGTGCAAGACGAAACATGCACATAAGTATGGTACAGTGCAGAACACACACAAAGAAAACCACAAAAACACCCACTTCTCTAATCTCAGGCACTCCCCCATTGTAGCTGTGGTTTCACAGAATTACAGTTTGGAGCAAACAGCCCCGGACAAGCATCCACCTTCTTCATTGCAAATCCTCAACACCCGATCTTATACAATAGGAGTGGCAGTAGACTGTGGCGATGGATGACTTATTATCAAACTTTGTGCATATTAAATGTCACGGCCTTTGTGGCCACTGCGCTGCTGGCAAACTAAGGAGAGATATAAATAGTTCAAGAATATCTTCTGCTATATGTTGTATATAAGTTCAACAGTAAGCTTTAACGCCTTTTTCCACAGGGTTTTGTTTTGTGTCCGTAAATTCAAATTCAAATTAAAGAAGTTTCGCCGTCCAGACAAACGTTTGACGAGGCACATTTAAAACATATTTTGGAAAAGTTCAACAGCATCTTTAGCTAGAATTGACAGCATGCTAGCTGCGTAACATAGAGTGCATATAGTGGTTCATACGTCTACAAATAGTTCACAAAACTGCTATTTATGCCATTGAATTTTCCACTTAGAAAAAATTTATAAATAGAGCTGTATTAAATTCATAAATCAACTTATTATTTCGCTAATAAGTCAGCATTACATGCTAACTTCCTGTGGCACACGGTACATACGGTCTGTCTGTAATCTGCAACAAAAGTAAAACAATTTCAGCGTACTCGAGGCATATTACGGACCAAAAAAACGTAAGGAGGAAGTTTCGTAAACACATCGGAGATCACTTAGGTTCGCATAGGCATGAATGAACTTCCGGTGTACTCGCATACGTACACAGAGCTACGTGGAAACAAGTCGTAATAGTTCCCTACGGCAGGAGGTCGAGGAACCTGCAGATGATATATCCATATAGGTTAGCATGGCAGACGGTTAGCACTCCAGGCTATCTTATTTGAACTGGGGCTCACTGTGGTGTAGTGGATGGCGAACACAGCGCTATGCTACTTCATAAGCATGGCTCAGAAGCGAGAGGGAGGGAAAGAGGGAGAGAAAATGAGAGGGAGGGGAGTGAAAGAGAGGCTCAAAGGGAAAGATAGCTTGAGAGAAAAAAGGCTCAGAGTGTCAGACAGAAAAAAAAACAGGGAGCTGCTGAGGGAGGGAGGGAAGGATACAAAGGGAGGCAGAGATAAAGAGAATAAAAGAGGAGAGGGAGAGAGTGATAGAGGCAGGAGAGAGAGATACAGAGGGAACGAGAGACGAAATGAGAGAGAGATACCAGGGGACAGAGTTGCAGAGAGGAGAGATGGAGGGTGAAAAAAAGATGCTGCTAAGGGATGAAATGGAGAGAGAGAGAGAAAAGAGAGTGTATGCAACACAGAGTGCAAGAGAAAGAGATAGTGATGTGTTTGTGTGGGGGGGCGTGAAATGAAAGAAAGAGAGATAGAGAGGGAGAGGGTGCACGCACAGACACGTAAATAATGTGAAGCAACAACGGACTCGCTGCGCCCACAGAGGAGATAACCCAGAAGGCTATATTTAGCTCGTTAGGCCTGTCATCCACACTGAGGCCTGTTTCCACAGGCTGGGGCTCTGCTCACCACGCTGCACTGCTCCTGCCTTTACTATTCATCACTTTTAAGCTCTTTAGATACAAGGGTGAGGGGTTGGGAAGTAGGGAGATGGTTACACAGGGCGATACAGGGCGGATGCATGTGGAACTTATTTAAACGCAAGAAGACATGACAATAAAGTGTATTTCTTTCTCTGTAAGGTGGCAATCTTTGAATGTGATTTTAGTGATTATTTGGCGAGACTGTCCTCCCACAGAAGACAGCACACCATCAGCCGTTCAAGAAGTCTTATTTGGAGGACTTGTTGCATTTGGCTCTGTCTCTATCTTTAGAGGAAGTTTGAGTTTATGTAGGTACTGTGCCAATGTTGTCGTTGTCTAATCATCAGTCTTTCTTGTCGTAACTTGCTTACCGAGGCAATATCCTTGTATATGTATCACAAATGAACCATGCATGCTTTAGGCGGGGATTTTCCTCAGGGGCAAACACCTGAAAATCTGATTAAGACATGCTTCAGGTTGAAATGTGATGTGTACTCCAGATCTCATCTTTCCAGACCTGAAAATCTGAGTTTAACTAAAACTGAGCAGTATATCCAGTCTTTTACATTCAAATTTCAAGATAGAGACAGTGCAGAGGCTTCCAGAAATGTCAAGTGACAGGTCTTATTTTTGTGGTAACAACCACAAGCAATTATCTTATCTTTTGTAAACAGTAATTTAAATCAAATTTGATGTGGAATTTATTACCGATAGGGATGTCACGATACCAGAAATTTAGAAGTTTATACCAATACCAGTGAAATTCCATTACTTCTGATACCACGGTAAAAAACAAAAGTAAAAAAATAATTCCCATTTACTTCAACATGCACTCTTTTATTACCGTTTGCATACTGTTTTTTGTCAGAAAGTTAAACAGATCACAATTCTCTCTCTGTTATCTATTTTATATTGCTGAGAAAACATCTCCTTCAAACAACTGCATTTATTCAAGTTTCTCATCAAAAACTACATTTTACAAGATTACATTTGAACAAATCATGATAACGTTAGAATTTACCTTGAGCCCAACACTCATGTCCACTGAATACAGCCTGAATGAATTATTCAATCCAATCAATGGAACACCTCCCGTGTTGAAATCGGCATCACGACAGCTAGTTAATGTTAGCTGTTAGCAGCCGGTAAGGAGCACAGACCTGCACGAAGCTAACAGCTCAACATGTGTTGATAGTGAGTTTACTGCGTCCCAAACACATTTTCTATTGTCCCCGGGACGACGGGACACCATTATTCTCTAGACGGTACCTACGGTGCTGTAGAAAAACAAGTACCGTCTCATTTTCAGAATTTTGGCATTGACTTTGTACCTTGTTATCCGATCTTTTGACATCCCTATTTACCGATGTTTTATGTTAAAGCAAAGAGCAAAAGGCTGAAGTACGGCAATAACTGCAGCAAAGAGCCGTACTTTTCTACCAGCCATCACGTTTTAAACAGGAGGTGTTAGTTTCACTCTGCTGTTAGATATCTCCTTGTGGCATTGAACTTTTCAAAGTTGGGAAGTTTGTTTTTCTTCCCGTTCGTTACTTTAATTCTATAGCTGGCAATGGGTAAGTTTTACACATTTCATGCTTGGAGAGATGATGCCATAACCCTCTCAAATTGCTCCTGTTGGTGTGTGGAGTGTTGCTGCAGTAAAACAGCAGAGCCAGGTTTGGAGACGGTGTATTTGTATGTTTGGCAGACCCACTCTCTGTATCTTTTTGGATGGAATATATGTTTTATATTGGCTGCTCTACTAGACTGCTTCATTGCTTTGTATGTGTAGAGAGACATTGGCGATGTGTAACTTTAGTGATAGCTGCAAACACACACACACATCAAGTCCCACACATTGAGAGTGTCTGTGGGCGTCTTGCTGTTCTCCTCCTGTTGTCGTATTTATAATTCATGGCTCTCAGATTTCACTGCTCCCCTGGAATTCCACTGTGTATTTTTAAATAAGGTTGCATTGTAGCCCTGGCTAATCAGGGGGCGTAGACATGTCGGTCACATGCTTAACACAAAGTGCACGCAAGTCTCCCGCCTGGAGAGCTGTGTTCACCCCTGCTGGCCTGAGGTTGAATCTTGCAAAGAGCAGATACTCGAGCATGAAGCTCTGTGGAATGTCAAAGAAGAGGAGATAAAACGGCTGTCTTGCATCATAAAACCCCAAAAGTCAACATTTTGATCGAAAAGCACCTTTATATCAATCTCACTGTTCTGTCCTTTCTGTCTTTCCTCGCTGCCTAGATGTAGTGGACTTTTTAGCCCTTTGAACTCTGCAATAGAAATGGTCTGCCAGTGCCTACATTGGTATTTTTGCTTATTGTGATGTCATTATTTGGAATATCTTCAAATGCTTCATATCCCTAAAATCTGTACAACCTAAGCTACAAGGTTATGTCAGTCAATAAACAATAATAAGTATTGTGTCAGAAATACAAAAATACAAATATTGGACATGTTTTTTCACAACATAGTACTAAATAAACACACAAAACATACTGATCCAGAAGATTTCTGAATATAGAAACTTAAACAAATGTTATTTGAACTGTTATATGACATTTTTTTTTGTTTTTGAGATATGCTAATTTTTGTGAGCAGATTGAGTGCAAAGGCGTTTTGATAGTTTCGCTTCCTAACATAATGATATCATCACGAGCGTACAACATGCCACAAAATACAGAAGCCTGAGAAGAATGAATGCTCTAGCTATTATGGTTTTTATTTTACATATTTAAACAGGATCATGCAAATAATGATCTCCTGCAGCCATTACGAGGCAATACTCTGTCGCCACCGCGCATTTCTCCATGTTTGTACCATACATAATGTAACCTAATGACGTCATCACAAGCGTACAAAAGACAGAAGCCTCAGCTTTCTGCTGCAAAAAGAATGAATGCTCTAGCTATTATGGTTTTTATTTTACATAGATTTAAACAATAATCTCCCAAGACCATTATGTGGCAATACTCTGGCGCCACTGTGTGTTGTCACCACGTTTTGTACTGAAGTAACGTAACGTTATGATATCACGGGTGTACAACGTGAAAGACAGAAACCTTAGCTTTCTGCTGCAAAAATAATGAAAGCTCTAGCTATTATGGTTTTTATTTTACATTGATTAAAACAGGAATCATTTAAACAATGATCTCCCACAGCCATTATCGGGCAATACTCTGGCGCCACCGCGTGTTGTCACCATGTTTTATACCGCATGAAACGTAATGTAATGACGTTATTATGAGTGTTCAACATGATGACGCGAGAGACCCAAGCCTTAGCTTACCACTGCAAAAAGAATTAATGCTCTATTTTAGACCAATTTAAACATGCAAACTACAACACAGGAGGTCCGTTTTTAAAGACTTGCTGGTGTAAAATGGGAAATCCTTGATGATGGCCTTATGACTGAAGGTTTTACAGTCACATATATGTTGTAGTTCAGCTGCTGCCCTGCTTTTCTCAATTTTTTCTTTCTAGGATTAAATGTCTTTTCCAGAGTCTTGACTGTTCTGCAGCCTTCCTCTCATTCCTGCTGTCAAACACAAGACAAAACTGTTATGGGGGAGTGGACTGTATAAAAAAGACATGTCTGCTGGAGGGTGACAGCTCACAGTCGGGAATCACATTAGGTGGCCTTTCCATTGCAGTGTGTGTGTATTAAAGTGAGGCGAGTACAGAGGCGCAGCAGGGGTCTGGTGTTAATGAACGGCCACGCTGCCGGCAAGAGACAAAATATTGCCGCATCAAATTTTATGATACAAAATAATGACGAGATGAAACACATGATATTTATGTGCGTGGTTGAGCAGGGAGAGGGTAGATAATAAGGCTGTCACTTTTTATTCGAGATTCAAACATGAGGAACTAAATTAGTATTCGATCTGCAATGGATCCGGCTAAATTCAAAATTTACAGTGAATAATCATGACGCCAAACCGTCTGGGAAGTAATGTGTGGAAGCATGTTGGATTTGACACCATAGATGGAAAAATCATGAATGAAGAAGAAAAAAAAATGAAACTGCCTTCAAGTAGCAACAAATCAGAAGTCACATGTCAGCAGCCTGATAACCTGAACAAATGATTTCGTTTCATTTCAAATCTCTGAACAAATCTGGGATGTGGGCATTGATTCAGAGGTCTTGAACCAGGCTAACATGTTAGCGTGTCATTTAAGTGAGGCAGAGCTGATTAACTGATCGTCGGGATTAGACAACGTGGGTTGCGATCAAATTGATTTGAATGACATACCGTGATGTTTCTCTTATATCTTGAAAAAGTGCTTGTTTACTTTAAGACTCCAGCTGATGTTGCAGTTTATGAATGGCCTATAAATGTAACTTGGAAGTTCAATATCAATATTATGACAGAATATTACAAAATAAACCCTAGTTCTCTTATTTTCTTCTCACTTTTATAAAGAACAATTTGGCACTGGTTGAAAAGTAACTATGGTTGAACACAGTAGCACAAATTCTCCAACCCGTTCTCACTCCCAACTCATCAAGTAAAGCCGCTTTGTAAGTGCCCCTCGGCATTGGAAACCAATGCATGGAGGCGCCCTTTAGCGGCTGTATGTGACGCACCGGGCTTTCAACTAACTCCAATGTAAACCCAACCGCGGCGTTATCCAATGGTCAGAGCAAGTGACGTGGTATTAAGAGCATGAGAGTCAGCTAAGGGTCGGCGGGAGTAGTTGTGGATGGGTCAAACAAACACAGGACTTCTCAACCTAAAAGTAACGTGGATTTATTTTGTCTCGTCAGTCATTAGTCACGTGACTTGTTGGTATCATTAGTCCCGTGAGTTGTTAGTCAATGAAGTTAACCATTTCCTAAGCCTAAGTGGTTGTGTTGCCTAAACCTAACTACCTGTGAAAACGGAAGTTTATTTTTGAAAGGAAACTATGCATGTAACTCGCATGTACTGACATGCCATGTCCAAAAGTAACGTAAGTGCACTATTATATGTCTTTGATTCTCATTTCGCTTTTACTTGTGTGATTTTCCTTTTTATATATGCATTTTTAATAAGCATCTTTGAAGGGAACCCGAGACCCAAGATTTTCATTGCCAACGACAGCTTCCAGTAATTGTTGTGCATATGACAAATTAACAAACTTGAAACTTGCCGAGGGCCGCTGAACAAGCGGCGATACTTGAAGAGTTGGGAGTGAGAATGTGTTGAATTCTAAAAATATTTCGTTTTTTGCTTTATATCAATATTATATTGCTTTTATTTTGATATCACATCTTAAATTACAATAAAATGTTTAGAATGTGTTTTTTTTAATTTTGTCTGAATATTGCATCTTGAAGCCTGTATCAAGGTTGTATCATGGCCTCAGCGTTTTGTCTCATGCCTGCCATGCGGCCATTTGTTGGAACATAGTGAGCACGTGTGTGTGTTTGCGGTGTGTGTGTGTATCTGTGTGCGTCGTCCGTTCAGTACAGCCCCTCAGGCGGAGATGAAGTGTGTGTGTGTGTGTATGTGTGTGTGGATTAATGCGGTGCTCTCAGCCTCTTACTCCGCTCCCAGCTCATCTGTCTGATTCAGGCTGACACACTGTGTTCTCTTCAGCAACATTACAGTCACAGACTGCTTGAGAAAGGGGGGACGGGAGGGGTTAGAGAGAGGGAAGGAGGGAGGAAAAAATGGAGGGAGAGAATAGATGTAATAAGGGAAGTGAAGAGAGAGATGGGGACAGCGAGATAGAGAGAAAAAAAAGAGAGAGCATAACCGACAGAGATGAAAGAGAAATATGAGAGAGCGAGGGGGCACAAGGGCATTGGCAGAGACAGCAGAAAAAAAGTAAAAAGAAAACAGAACAAGGACATTGGCAAAAGAAAGGGAGAAGAAACACAGCAAAGACAAAAAGGGTGCACTTTTGTATGAGTATGATAGAGCAAAGGAGACCGAGGAGGGCTTGAATAGACGGAGAACGTGAAGAGAAAAGCCAAGAAAGAGAGGGAAAAATGAGGCTGATGTAAGATAACAGGAAGGAAGAGGCTCAGAATCTGAAACAGGGATTGCTCCTCCTCGCTAAGCTAAATGTTGCTCTGCCACCCGATAGTGGGAGTTGGCCAGGGGATTTAAGAGGGGCCAGATGTAGGGATGGATTGAGTCTGTTTTAAGAGTCTTAAACCTGTCTGAACTGTCTGGAGCAGGAGGCGCAAACAGGGCAGGAGTGTTCATGAAGATGGACTGGGTCTGTGTGTTTTATAAAATTCAAGGTCAGCTCCATCCAGTTGTTGTTCTGGCTCTCCCTCTGATGAAACTGGCTGCAAGAGAAGCTGCAGCAAGGCTGAATGTCTGCCGTGACTGATTTAGTCGTCACCCGCTGACAGGACACAATGGAGGAGTCAGAGCCTGCTAACCTAACCTCTGATGTGGGTTAGCGCAGCGTGCTAATAAATGTTTTAACATCAGTGGTATGTGTGTGTGTGTGTGTGTGTGGGCGGGCGGGATGAAAGAGACAAGCTCACCCGAGAGACACCGATGAACAATGCTTTTGTTAAGGTTTTTACACACATCCACACCCACACACTCACAAATAATACATGCAGGAGTAAACACGAGCTGCTTGCACACACATGTAAGCAGCACACACACACACACACACACACACACAGACACGTATTGTGCGAATACAAACAGCCACAGAGTATAGATTTGCACACACACAAATGTCCCATTTAGATAAATCACCTTGGATTAGACCCACTTCCTGAAGCTCATTTTTAAAGTCTGCCAGCGTTCTTCGCAGAATGCATAGAAGAGATAGAGAGAGGGAGTCTGGCACCGTCGTCTGACACTCTCTCAACACCACGGGGGTGGAGGGAGGGAGGGGGTAACGAAAGAGCAAACACTCCCTGAAGAATGGAAGAGTGGAAAGAGGAGGGAAACACCCGGGTGAAGGAAGAAAAGAGAGGGAGAGAGAGAGAGAGAGAGCAGCTCATTGAGAGAAATACAGGAATGCTTTTTGTCTGCCTTGCCCTGATGATGACAGTGCTGTGTGTATGTTATTAGCGGCAGATAGACTTTAGATATGGGGCATGTTCAGAAGAGTGGAACGCAATAGTGCGATCAGATAAACAAGAATTACACTGCAACCTCATTTATCTAAAGTAACCCGCCTGCTGAACTGACATAACGAGCCGAAAAAAAAGCAAGGCGAGTGAGATGTAGACTCTGCTGCACATCTCACAATGTGTATGCATGTGTTTTTTAATATTCTAGACAAAGTTTACCCCAGAAATTGAAAAAATGTATTCCCCTAAATTACATATATACGCTTTTCTTGCAAACGGAGTTGCTCATATAAGTCTGTCAAAGTTTTAAAAAGTAAACAAAGCCTTTACGTTTTTCAGTAAACAGTTTTACACATAAAATGTTTTCTGGTTTTAAGGAAATATAGTGATGAAGCTTGCAGACACCTTTTTATAAGGGTCTTTTTGTGGAAGATAGAGCAGAATTCAAATGATAACAGGAACCCACTTTTACCACAATGAATATATGGCAATATTACATGAATACAATATTTAAACAGCGAAATTAGCTCTTCATCATAGACTTTTGATAGAATATTATTTATGTAAGGGATAATGTACAGCGAGCCGGTCATTGTTGTGAAAGAAACCCTGACAGGGTATTGCTGCAGACTCCGACATCAGAACTGCGCCCATAACAACGGTCTGCTATAAAGAAATAACAGACCGCAGAACGCGTGACTGACCAATCAGAATCGAGTAGTCAACACAGCCGTGTAATAAGTAAGGTATAATGTACAGCGAGTCGGTCATTGTTAAACCCTGAAGGGGTTTCTTTCACAACAATGACCCGCTAGCTGTACATTATCCCTCTTATTACACAGCTACTTACTTAAGAAATCAATAATTTGACACAAAAGCGGTCCGCCAGAGTCCGACATCAGAACTGCGCCCATAGCAACGGTCTGTTATACATAGCAACGGTCTGCTGCAAGGAAATAACAGACTGCAGAACGCCGTGATTGACCAATTAGAATCGAGTATTCAACAATGCCGTGTAATAACACTGAGTTATCGCCCTGTATGCACATTACCTGGCTGGTTGATGACATTTTTATTGCACATACCAACATTATCAAGGTGACAAAACCTCCGTTTACACATAGTACTCACACACACACCCACCTCTCGTTCCCTGCTCTCTGGGTGGGCAGTGCTGGGTGTTCTTGGTAAGCGACGTTAGCTAGTTGGCTTAGTGCCCCTCTGCCAGGCCTAACACACACACACACACGCACACACACACACACACACACACACACACACACACACACACACACACACACACACACACACACACACACACACACACCACATGCACCTAGCAATCTGCTACACACACATACACACATCCCACATAGACAAGAGATGTTACACAGAGCGCTGAATGAGAACGCAGTGACACAACAGAGGGATTATATAAGGCAGAACGGCGGGCATGGGGGGGTGTAATTGGAGGTTGGGGGGGCGGGCAGTTAAGAGAGGATGAACCTATTAAAAAACTGACTACAACAGACAAAACACACACACACTGTACCACTGCTATTTCAACTGTGCACACAGTGCTGTTATTACTATGCTGCAGTCTGGACCACAGTCATAGTGCAGCTGCTACTGTAGAGCAGACACCTGTTACTACTGTACACAAGTCTGAATGACACAATACAATATCAAAGTGTAACCTATTACGCTTTTTTTCAGATTTAGATCTATGAACTGTGTTTGAACATGAAGCGTTTACCTTGAATATGAATAAGACAAAACTGGAGTCTTATTGTAATTGACACATCCACTGTAAGATTAAATGTAATGTGTCAGTCATGAGTTGCAATCATTGAATATTACTGGTAGCTGTTACCATATTACACTTTCACATTCACAGACTACAAAGCTCAGTTGTTATTACACTACAGTCCAGACTAGACTCCCATAGAGCATTGTCACTAGAGTGCTGCACAGACTGCACAAATAGTACAATAGTCACTTCACTGTTGTCTAGCCTACACCCACAGGACAACTGTTACTACATTTCAGTCACTTTGTCTTCTCCTTTCTGCCTCTTCAAAGGAAACCCTGACTGGATCAATTAATTATGGAATTGAATTGGTTGTACAGTTTAAAAGAGCAAATTTCCAGCTGAAGCAACTTTTCTGTATCTTTGTGATGTTGTAACTAACCTAGTACCTTGTGGCTCTTTTCCAGATTACCTATTCAACTTTAAGCTTCTTGTCACCCGTTGGTGTTTAAAGCAGGGCTTTCAATCGATTAAAATATTTAATCAAGATTAATCACATGATTGCTCATAGTTAATCGTGATTAATCGCAAATTAATCACACATTTCTTTATCTGCTCAAATCATAACATGGCAAACTGCAGCCCAACAGGCAACAACAGCTGTCAGTGTGTCAGTGTGCTGACTTGACTATGACTTGCCCCAAACTGCATGTTATTATCATGAAGTGGGCATGTCTGTAAAGGGGAGACTCGTGGGTACCCATAGAACCCATTTTCATTCACATATCTTGAGGTCAGAGGTCAAGGAACCCCTTTGAAAATTGCCATGCCAGTTTTTCCTCGCCAAAATTTAGCACAAGTTTGAAGCGTTATTTAACCTCCTTCGCGACAAGCTATGACATGGTCGGTACCAATGGATTCCTTATGTTTTTTAGTTTCATATGATATCAGTATCTTCACTCTAGCTTTAAAAGTGAGCCCGCTAAAACGTAAAATTCGTGAGTCGCATTAATGCGTTAAAGAAATTAGTTGCGTTAAAACAAATTTGCGTTATTGCTTTAATTTTGACAGCCCTCATTTATAATTATTTTTTACCACTTTTCCGATCGGGCAAGTGAGTTGCCAGATTTACTAGCCAGATGTAGCATTTTACTTGCCACGGGTAAGCAGGCAATCCTTATTGTTGAGCCCTGTGTGTAAAACATTTGTGTGTAATATTTTAACAATTTAACATCCCATTGATTATAGCTTTTCTCTTGCCATTTGCCTTGGATTTTCATGAACCCGAGAGATGCATAGCTGAAGAAAACGACAGCAGAATTTATTGACCTGAATCACATATTTAATTAAACAGTCTCAATGAAACTTGACAGAAGTGAACTGAACACCTTTCCGCTCAGTCCACTGACTATCAAAAATGCTCAGTGGCAGCATCAAGGCTCTTTAACATTCACTGCCGCTAACCCGAAACTTACTTGCTCTCCCTCTAGCTTTACAGAGCAGCAATCCCATCATACCTTTATTGCATTCCTTTCCCGTAATGTCGTGCTGCTTATGTACAGTCAGCCGCTTCATTTTCGCCCAGAGTGGAGAGCTCTCGCTGAGGATGTCTGCTGAAGTGAGCTATTTAGTTACTTGCAAGGTTGTATTCAAATACTAGGGCCGTGGTTGTTGCACTCAGCTGTTGGTGTAGTGGGGGGAAAAAAAGCGAGATACTAAATGAAAAGAGGATGTTGGAGTGAAAAAGAGAAACGGAGAGTGATGGCAGAGAGGTGGAGAGGCTGATAGGAGAGATGGGGAGGGGAGAATTAATAAGGAGAGACAGACAGGAATTGAGTTAAAAAGATGGGGAGGGCTGAGGTGAGGTGTAATGATGGAGAGGTGACGAGAGAGGCTGATGAGAGATGGAGGGAGAACAAAGAGATATGTCACATATCTTTCATGTTGAGAGGCCTGGAGGAGAGGCAGACATGGAAACACAAAGAGCTTAAGTATGTTTGCGTGTGTGTGTTTTAAAGCATGCATGTGTGTGTTGTCAGGTGTGTGCATACTCGTGTGAAGTATGTGTGCATTTTTACATGTGAAAGAGATCCCTAGCAGCAAAATACATCTTGAAAACACCTTTTTATTATGTGTGTGTGTGTGTGTCAGTCTGTCCGTGAGAGAAATAGAAAGAAAGAAGAGTAAAATACACAGCGGAGGTGAGCTCGACAGGGGGAGAGAAAGGAGAAAATATAGATATAGCACTCGACAAGGACGAGAGAGACAAATATACAAAGCGAGCGAGCCAAGTAGAAAATGGCAATAGAGTGAGAGAGAGCATGAAATAGAGAGAGAACATAAAAGAGAAAGATGATTGATAGAAATGACTAAGAGGAGAAAGAATGAGAGAGTAGAAAAGAGACGTGTAAAGGACGGAGACGAAAATGATACAGCAGATGGATAAAAACCAGGGGAGATAAGAGAGAGAGAGAGAGAGTAATGGGGAGAGGGAAAGAAGGTAAAAAGAAAGAGGATAATTGGCAAGAAAGACCGTAAAGGTGTTGACAGGAGAGAGTGGGAGAGAATGCACATGAGGAAGAAGGTGACAAAGGAGAGGCAGGACAAGAGGGTGACAACACAGGGACACCACAAAGTGATAGATGGATGGATGGATGGATGGATGGATGGATGGATGGATGGATGGATGGATGGATGGATGGATGGATGGATGGATGGATGGATAGATAGATGGATAGATACATTACAGAGCAACACTCCTGCTACACTGCAGTCTGTATAAAGACTATAAAGACAATCGCCTGCGACCCATATAAACATTTTCTGATTTCTTCTGATTTCTGAAGCCTCTATTGACATGGCAACATTTTACAAAAAGATTTATGGCACTTGTTTGCTTGTTTTAAAAAGGATTTTGTAAAGGTTAGGGAGAGATTGTTGTCATGGTTTAAAGAAACTAACGTTGTTCGCAGTTTTTCGCAGAGTGACACACTTTAGTGATCAATCCATCTACCCTCAACCTCCTTTCTGAGACATTTTGCGATTTTAGAACGATGTCACTCTATGTCTGCCATTGGTCCTGCAACCCTGTCTCCTATAAAATGACATTCCCATACAACTAAACTGCATTCTCAATTATGTTTTCAAGGGAAACGTATTTCTCCCCAGATTACAGTTTTAAACATGTAGTTAACGTTGTAAATCGAAACAAAATAAAACAAAAACTAAGGCTGTCAAAGTTAATGCGATAATGCGTGTAGTACTTTTTCAATAAGCAAATGAATAGACCGATTTCTTGAGTTCCTTGTCTGCTTATTCGAGAGAGGAGGCAACCAGTCTTCATATTGGGAAATCCTGACATTTCTTCATACTGCGTGATCTTTTACACAATTTTGACAGTGTCTCATCTATTCTTTCACTCCCTTAACCTTGACCAGGACAGAGACCTATTCTTCACACAAGACACAGGAAAACATGCTTTTGCAAGAGCTTGACCTTTTGCCTAGTTACAGCACTGTACAGGCTTAGTGAAGTCAATCAAAAGGCTAATCATGTATTACAACAGTAAAAAGGCTGATTATACACTACATGCCTTAATGCAAATTTGTTTTAACACCACTAATTTCTTTAACTCATTAATGCAACTTGCGATTTTTAGGTTTTAGTGGGCTCAGTTTTAAAGCTAGGGTGAAGATACTGGTATCATATGAAACTAAAAAAACCTAATGAATCATTGGTACCAAACATGTCATACTAGCTTTTAGCGAAGGAGGTTAAATAACTTCTAATTTTTTATGCTAAATGCAGTACCTGTGAGGGTTTCTAGACAATATTTTTAATTTTTTTGTGTTGTTAATTGATTTCCAATAATAAATATATACATACATTTGTATAAAGCAAGCATATTTCCCCACTCCCATGTTGATAAGAGTATTAAATACTTGACGAATCTCCCTTTAAGGTAAATTTTTTTAGATAAAAAAATGTGTGATTACTTTACCATTAATCATGATTAACTATGGACAATAATTAATCGCGATAAAATATTTTAATTGATTGACATCTCAAGTTCCCATACAACTTAACTGAATTCTCAATTATCTTTCAAGGGAATTGTATTTTCCCCTGGATTATGGTCACAGTTTTAAACACGTGGTTAACGTTGTAAATTGAAATAAAATAAAACAAAAACGCAACAAAACTACTTGGTTAGAAGAATTTAATACTGATGCCTCAATATGACCTCCATAAGTAAACGAGACCATCAGCGAGAAGATTGACTATTTCTATATAGTTATTCTTAATGCTTGTCATTGGTGATTGATTACAAACGAATTGGTGATACGTCAAAAACAAACGTAATCTGGGGGAAAATACGTTTCCCTTGAAAAATGCAGTTTCGTTGTATGGGAATGTAGTTTTTTAGGAAATCAGGCTGGCTCCTGACAAACGATATCAATAATTCACACAGTCATAAGAGTTACTGGGCAGGTAAAAGGTAGGGATGCACCAATCTTTGTTTTATATACCTGGACTCAGGGTATCTGAGATGCAGTATAAATCCTGTACCACGAAGGTTGTATTCTTCCTAAATTAAAAATCAATATACTTCACTGCGTGGAACACATTAAAATATTTTTTATATATAAGGTAACGTGTACAAAAATGTGTAAAGAATCAAGTTCTTTATCAAAATAAAACTCTGTTACCAAGAATTCAACACAGTTTCCAACTAAAATGTGATGTATACTGGGGGGAAAAAAACTGACATTACCACTGAAGCAGCAGAATATGTCAGAGCATGTCAGAGCCTCGAGGGGAAACAACACATGAAACTACTAAACTCTGCCTCTTTTTTCTCTTACAGTTCTCACCACTACTACTAATTAAAGATTAGTCTGCACTAATTAGTTTTTTTTTCATTATATTTGTGTGTGGTGTTTAATTGTGTAGTAGTGCGGCAACCATTTGTTTTCTTTTTTTGAATTCAGAGTTATTACACATGTAATATAAACCTTGTACCGTGTGATCCGGCAGTGCTGTACTCAATTATGTTCATGCCAATAAAGCGAATTTGAATTTAGATAGATAGGTGCGTACATGGATAGAGACAGACAAAGATAGCAAGTGAGTAAAATGAGACAGGAAATAGAGAGACTGAAATGGAGAGCGAAAGAACATCTGACAGCTAGAAAAAGAAGGAGGGGAATAACGAGGGAGAGAAGGAGGGGTGATAGAAAAGAGGAACTGACAGCCTCTGAAAGATAGAGAGAGAGAGAGAGAGAGAGAGAAGTGAGAGGGAGGGAGGGACTGGATGAGGTGAGGAATAAATAGAGAGGGAGAAGAGAGCGCTGGAGTGAAAATGAGCAAGAGAGGAAGAGAGAGAGTAGTGTCTCGCTCTCATCAGTCAGAGCGTTGCTCATCCGGCGGCGGAGGCTGCCTTTGTCACCATGACGGATCCTCGCTGTCTGTACGCCGCTCGCCACCAACACCATTACAGCACATTACTGATGTACACACACACACGGAAACACACACACAGGAGGGAGAACAACACATTTAACAGGCGCACACACACACGCAGACGTGGTAGTACAAGGTATTTAGCAAACACACACACACACACACACACACACACACACACATACAGGTATGCTTGTGTGTTGCTGTCAAATACACACACACAGACACACAGACATTCATTCATCAATATGGTCATGTCACTAACGCCTCTTTGAATAGACGAATTGACATTCAGATAGGAGCGTGACATACCAAGCATAGTTATGTTGTACTATTGATCATACTGTATAATCAGGATTAGGATGATTGTTGTCAATATGAATTAGTCTGCCGATTATTTTCTCAATCAATCGATTAATCATTTAATCTATAAAATGTCAGAAAGTAGTAAATAAATGCCCATCACTATTTTCTAAAGCCCTTATTGACATATTCAAATTGTGTGTTTTGTCTGACCAACAGTTCAGAATCCAAAAGCTTAAATTTTTTTTTATCTTAATACAATACTGTCTGAGTTATTGGTTACTATACTAATTACTCTTGGTCACACTGGCTGGAAAGAGATCCCATTGTTGCCAGTGGGCAACTCCAGGGTCTGAAAAGTGAATGCTGAAGTGCCTTAAACTTGCATTCTTTCTAACAGCCAGCAGGGGGCGACTCCTCTGGTTGCAAAAAGAAGACAGATTGTATAGAAGTCTATGAGAAAATGACCCTACTTCTCACTTGATTTATTACCTCAGTAAACATTATAAATATGAGTTTATGGTCTCAATCACTAGTTTCAAGTCTTCTTCAATACAGCATGATGTTCATTTAGTACATGATGGTCCCATTTAGAGTCAAATAGACCATAAAGCAGGGTTTGCTTCTGGGCGTGGCTACCTTGTGATCGACAGGTTGCTACCACGGTGTTGTCCGGTCTGGGAGTTGTCCGTGTTTTTCTTCTTACAACTTTAACCCTTTCACCGTGTGTTTTCATTTCATGAAAGTTAATTATAACATTTTGGTAGCCTAAAAAATGTCTTAATCAGCGTTCTGTTGTACTTAGCTCCACCCTCTCGTGTCACTTCTGGCTGCAAAAAAAACAAGATGGCGACGGCCAAAATGCCGAACTTTAGGCTTCAAAACGTCAATCAACAAACGAATGGGTGATATCGCGGTGACTACGTCCACTTCTTATATACAGTCTATGTTTCTTGCGCAGTAGACTTGAAAACATATGAACCTATCTATCAGGAATGTGGCCAATCTGTACAGACTGCATTTACACCTGCATGGTGAGTGTACTCATAATGTGTGAGCCAGACCACCTCCAGATGTGGAGGGGCCGGTGCTAATATAGTTGTAGACTCATATTGTAGACAGAGACACATCCAGATACAGGCCCACAGTGCACCGTGGTCTGACTGCAGCAAGCATTCACAGAGTCTCATTATTCTGATGGGCACCATACATACTGTAGGTCTTCATAGGCACACAAAGAAACATGCATACACACAAACACAGGCAGGAACTACGACATGCTGCACTCACACATTAAGTCATGCTCATTTGGCAGCCGTTCATAGACAAAAACCTGCTGAGACAGTGATCGCACATAACTCACACAGAGACATAAATACCTCATTATCTATACACAGACACACACCAACTTGTTTTTAAACACACACACTCAATCGCTCTCTCTCCCATCTTTTCACTCTCTCCTTTCTTGCTTTCATTAAAACCACACTGACAAACAGCAGCATATGCAGCTACGCCGAGCAACAGATGTTCAATGGGAGATATTGTGTAAGACTGAATGTTAATGTGCGCTGTGTGTAAAATGCTAACGAAGCTCTGTCATCTGTTTGTCTCCACAGTACTACGAAATGTCCTACGGTCTCAACATTGAGATGCACAAACAGGTAAGAAAGGCTGTGCTCAGTATTTGTTGTTTTTTCAGTCTCTACTCACTGCTGGTGTACTTGGAGGTGTAGAAATTGAATTTTTTTGAGTAGCCGGAAGGAGGTGAATGTGTTATTTTACACACAAAAGCATTGTTACCAGTGTGTCATTTTTGTGTGGGTGGGATTTTACTCTATTTTCTCGATCCTGTCCTCATTTATATTTTACACTAAATGACCTCCAATTAAGAGCACATATTATTAGAAACACCTTTCAAAGTACAGCATCAAAATGTACCGTAGCATTGGGTCAACACACAAACTGCAATTTCAACATAAACTAAACACTTCAAAGATCTTATTGATAACATTTTCATGTTTTCGAGTAAAAATAAAAATAATACATCCACAGAGCTTTTAGAAAAGGTGCCGAATAAATGTATGGCTTTTCCTAATTGTTCATTTTTAATCATTTAAAAAAATGATCTATATCTATATTTATTGGTATCACGTGGTATTTCTGTGTCGTCAGCGATCAAGTTGCCAGTTAGTGCGGAAAAAAATGGATAAATGGCTGAGTTTGATGGTAAGCGCCCGGCTTCACTCCGGTACCAATCACAAAAGGAGGCTGCTTCCGCCATGCCTCGCCGCACTGACATTGGTGTTTCCATCAGGCTGCAGAAAACGGGAATATTTACCGTTGCAGTGACACCTGACGTTAGCACATACTGGCTGTGCCATAAAATTAAGATTCGGCATATTTAAACAAAACCAACATCAACTAACAACAGCCGTAATCCTTTCAACCTCGTCACCGGTTAGATTGTCAAAATGACAACAATATCAGCTTCAATCCCTGAGGAGGTACAGTATGTTAGCATCTAAGCATTAGTACTGGTTGTGTCAAGTAATCTAAAGTTATAGTTCCCTCAACAATGTATAACGAAGATGCGCATCAGAGGGGATTTAGAAGTAGGTGGCGGACTGAAAAATAAGTAGGTGTACGCCGTCAACCTGTGTATATCCTGCACTACACCACTGCTTAGATGACAAGCTAAATGTTACCTTAAACTACCTTTCTCGATAGATTACCATAGATTACACCACCACACAAACCAAATCTATAGTTAATTTCTAGCTACATGTTGCAAAATGACTTCATTACTCTACCTTGAAAGATTCCAATCCAACCATAAGATATACAGATTGTACAACAAACTGGCAACCACTTGTTGTGAAGTGAAAGCAGTGGAACGGGGGAGGGAAAATGCGACATCTCGTGGCTGAATGTTATCAATAGCAACTTTAAGTAATGTGTTTAGTGCAGTGTGGTTGTCTTGTATCATATCACAAATTACACAAGTTTCTATTTTTCTTGTTTCTCAGTGTGTATAAACTGTATTGGCAGGATAAAACAGGATCTGTTCCAGCTTAAATTCCTGTGTAAAGATGATGAGCAGGGAAAAAGTAGTGACTCATCTTTATAAAAAGTCGGAGCAGAAACAAGGCAAAGGAATTAATAACAATTTTTGTTAAAGAACGACTTGTTTTTTTCTCTCTCTTTTATGTGGTAGACTAACAATGAGTCAGCAAGAGAAACAAGTGGTTTCAACACTGAGCTATGGATGGCTGATTTTATTAGTTTTATTAAGGGGTCAATGCACAACTCTGTAGTTTACCTCTTCGCGTCTCCGTATGGAATATAAACGTACTGTTGCATGAAACCAGCAGAGTGTGTTTCCTGCACAATTATGATATCCCTCCTGACTTAATGTTTATTTGTGTGCACAGTCTCCTCCTCGGCTGCTATCAAGCAAAACAAGCGATGGCTGCTGATTTGAGAATTAGGGAATATTAATACTTTTAGGATGGCTGGTACAGACGGTAACCATAGCAATGGCAAATGTATGTTTTTACAGAAGTGGAGGCGACAGACTTGAGGTTAACTGACACTAGATGTCGACAAGGCTTAGCTATTATCGACATCATGGGATAGCGAGGATACCAAATAGCAGGTAGAAGGCGATAAAAGAAGGTCAGTGCAGATTGTGTATCATTTCCATTTATCCTCACCGAGATTTGTGAATGAAGACATGTGTCTGATGAGCAAGTGTGTGCTCTCAGGAGTCGGCGACTGCTTGTCAGTTCCCACACTTGCTGCTAATTTGCTGTCTGGGTCACACTGCAGGGAAATGAGACAGACAGGCAGATAAATGTCCAGACAGACGGACAAAAAGGCAGATAGCAGACATGAGATATGTCCTCCGTGCAAGTTGAATGGCATCTTTCTTTAAGGTGACTGTGTCTCCCTCTCTTAATCTAACTGTCATGCTAGCTCTGCGGTGGACTTCGGCACTGTCATGGAAGACAAGAGGGGTGTTCATATTTTACAATGAGCTCCCAGCATACCCAGCATAATACATTTAGAAAGCAGCTCATTGTTCGAAACAATCTCTAAAAACGCCCTCAAATGAAAGCCTCCAGACTCTGCACTTTAACCTTATAATCATTGTGTCACTTCACGATCAAGGTAATTATAGCACAAAGACATCAAGCAGTGGGTTTCTGTCCAAATACTTGCAGTGCAGTGAGCGTACATACTTACTCCAGACTCCAGTACTGGCTGATGTTAACGTTCATTGGTTGAAGTTTAGGGATGATGTTAATAATTTAAGAGACGACCAGGGCGTATTTTAATTGATCTGCATATTAAATCCCAATCCAGATCCTTTGTTGATGGTAACGTGTTGTGTTCCAGGTGAAGCTGCTGTCAAAAATTACTTATATTTTGTTAAAGGGGACATACCATACTCATTTTCAGGTTCATACTTGTGTTTTGGGTTTCTACTAGAACATGTTTACATGCTTTAATGTTAAAAAAAACAACACTTTTTTTCTCATTCTGTCTGTCTGAATATACCTGTATTCCCCCTCTGTCTGAAACGCTCCGTTTTAGCACCTGTCTCTTAAGTGCTCAGTGCTCAGAGCAGCTGCACAAAAAAGTCGGAGCGCACTGAAAAAAGACACAGGGTGCAGCTTTTTTTCTCTAGGCGGTCACATACTGTACACTCTCTCCTTATTGGGAACAATTGATAAAGGACGCAGAACAAAAAACGCTATATGGAGGCTTAGGGGTCGGACTAGAGGATGATACACGATACAATATTATCACGATACTTAAGTCACAATACGATCTCATTGCAATTTCATTTTGCGATATACTGAGTATTGCCATATGATATATTGCGATTTATTATTTTATTTACAACTATTTTATCATATAAGATAAAGTTTTCACTCTGTTCATTTCAGAGATTTTACTCACATATCTTGAAGTCAGAGGTCAAGGGACACATTTGAAACACATTTGACCCATTTGGTCAGTTTTTCCTCCAAAATTTAGCGTAACTTTGGAGCGTTATTCAGCGTTCGGTACCAATGGATTCCTTAGGTTTTTCTAGTTTCATATGATACCAGTATCTTCACTCTAGCTTTAAAACTGAGCCCGCTACAACCACTGGAAGACAGAATAGTTGCCGTGCCCACCGGATTTTTAAGAGGTTAATAATTTATATAATAAAAGATCGATACTTGACAATTTTTTCCCCCACCCCTACGGAGGCTCAGCCTAAGAGAGAGTCCGTCCGAACACTTTTGCTGTAATAGCGGCAGACTAACACATTGAAACTATACAACATTACAGATCACGTTGTTAGAATTCCATTGGTTAGTGTATAAATCTGCTTGGATCCCAGTTTCATGTCAGCTTTCTAGGATTATAAGAGAAGGATGGGTCGTTGCTGTCAGGAATTAGCAAACAATTATGTAATATCTGAGGCAGCATCTGTATAGGTGAGAACAGGTAACAGCTGCTTGTCTGCTATACTTTGCATGATTGAAGATGAATACTAACCATTATATCTGGGAAAGATTATGTAACACAGCTTGTCGCACCTTGATGTAAGGTAATATTTAATTTAAATAAGAACAAGACATGCAGATCTCTGCTCGTCAGGAACATGTCAGCATAACCCTTTATTGCTCCAGATTGCCTTCATGTTCTGCTTCAAATTAAACTTAAAATGTTGTGTTTGAAAGTGAAAGTGTCCCCTCTGCTCCTCATGATTTATTCTGCATTCGTCCAAAATCCAAATTCAGCCCTGGTCTCATGGACCAAAGACGTGAACCACATTTGAAAGCAGGAAACCTCAGTGGGACTTTATGTTGTAATTGTTTTGCTGGTGAAAAAGAAATAAAAAAAAGACACATGTGCACAATGAAACTGAGTAATAGATGGGATAGATTGATTCCTAATCCCCACAGCAGACACAACTATTGACAGAGCAATAATCAGAAAGAGAGGGAGAGAGACAGGCAGACAAAATTAGACAGAGACTGGAGAATAAAGAGACGTAAAACTACTTTAAAAGCTTCATTTTACAAGTCATTTCATACTTTAAGAAGTTGAACTACAGTACAGATGAGGACTCAGGATTAGTGTATTTCTTTTACTGTATTTCAAGTTGGTGTGAAATCGTAGTGTTGCTGTATTTTGTAAAAATAGTAATTAGGTCTACACCTGTGGTCATTTAGGGTCACTGTTCATCAATCAAAAATTAAAGGGATAGTTCAGGTGTTATGAAGTGGGGTTGTATGAGGTGCTTATTAGTGTATTACCTACAGTAGATGTAGGGCTGTACAATAAATCGCGCACCCCTACAGCGGCAGCCTGTGAAAAACTTTACTGAATTTTGCGGCTGCAGTTTAGAATAAAAGCGTAATACACTGTATATTACTTGTTTTTCCGTCTGCTTTCTTTTGTTATGTAACAGATAGCAGATGTGCAAAATGAAAATGCAATGAATTCAGGTGAAGAAGAACCTTATTTTAAGTCTTATTTTGATGCAAAGATTTGTTAATTAACAGGAACGT
This sequence comes from Sebastes fasciatus, assembly GCF_043250625.1. Taxonomy (NCBI): domain Eukaryota; kingdom Metazoa; phylum Chordata; class Actinopteri; order Perciformes; family Sebastidae; genus Sebastes; species Sebastes fasciatus. The sequence goes on from NC_133799.1 coordinate 18,357,022, forward strand.
AGCACGACATCGGAGTGAAAGCAGTGCTTTGTTTATTTAATAGTGAAAGTGCAATAAAGATATTTTGTCCCTAAAATCAATGAATAATTGTGATGTCAAGATTGATCAAAATAATCGTGATTATCATTTTGGCCATAATCGTGCAGTCCTAAGTAGATGGCGGTGGGCAAGCCCCTAGTTTAGAGAAGCAGACAGGAGTACGAGCACAGGAACAAAGCAGTGTACTGCTTTGGACGGGGACACCTAAAAAAAAAAAATCAATATCAGTTTAAGTGTACACTATATTTAGAATATTTTCCGACGGGGAACTGAACTGGAAGTGATACTTATCTATACTGTTTTTGGCAACGGAGTCTGGTGGCTTTGATGAGAGCATAGATAAGTTTCACTGCCAGTTCAGTTCCCCGTCAGAGAGGGCTGTTTGATGGCAAAATAAAGCAGTGAAAATATTCTAAATATAGCGTACACTTAAATGGATATCAATTTTTGTAGGTGAGCCTTTCTTTTAGTTTGTTAAAATAGGTTTTGCTGACGGCTCCGTCCACAGCAGTACATTGCTTTGCTCCCGTGTTGGTACTCCTGTCTGTTTCTCCAAGCTGGCGTCATCTACTGTAGGTAAAATACTGACTATGGATAAGTACCTCATACAACCCCACTTCAAAAAAAAAAAAACTACAGTATCCCTTTAACATAAAATGGCACTTGTTCCCCAACAGGGAAATTTAAGATTTAGATAATAATACTTAAAACAACTGAAGCACTAACTCAGTAAATGCAATTTCTTTCTTTTCTGAAAAAATTAATTGGGAGTTTCAGATAATAAAAAAATTACCATTTTGATCACAATGACCCAAATTCTAATATGCTACTAACGTATTATCCATTTTTAAATTGTTGTTGACCTAAAACGCCAAATCAAAATGCAGAGAAAGTTGAACTTTAGTTACAGGAAGAGAAAGAAGGGAACAGAGAAGAGGGAAAGAGAGAGAAAAGAGAGAGAGAGAGATGGCTGGCAACAAAGCCATGCAGAACTGAACTGTCAGCTCTTGTCGCCAAAAAGAAGAAATGGACTGAGGTGCTGGCTGCACCTCTGAGAGATGGACAGAGGATGAGGAGGAGGAGGAGGAGGGGGATAGGTGGGGAAGATGACAGAGGGAGGCCAAGAAGGGGACAGTGTGGAAAATAAGAAGAGAAGAAGGAGAGAGGGGAAGAAGGGGAAGGCGGTGGGGATGACAGAAGGAGACCAAAGAGCTACAGTCACGCGAATGAGTGTAAAAAAAGAGAGAGAAATAAATGAAGAGGGAGAGGCCCGGTGTCAGGAACCACGGCTATGAGAAGAGAGAGGAAAGGTAGAAAAAAAGTTTGAGCAACGGGGACAAAAAGAAACACAAGAGAGAGCTGGTAAAAAGGTTTACCAGGAGGAGAGAAATATGAGGCAGATAGAGAAAGAGAACTTACAGTATCACAGATAAAAAAGGAAACAGAGAAGCGGAAATCGACAGAAATAGAATAGAAAGAAGAAAGTAGGAAGAGAGCGTGATGGAATATAAAATGAAGGAACTGGTATTCAAAAAAAGGACATCAAAAAGAGGCAGTGATAGAAAAAAGAGATAGCATGAGGAGAAAAAGAGAGTGGACGAAGATGAAGCACAAAAGGAGAGATGGTAGAATAGAGCAGTGGTTACCAACCTATTTTCCTTGAAACCCCACCTACTTGTATCTAAGAAAAGCAACAAATATGAATATTCATTTTGGAAATAATTACATCTTTTTCCAATACATTTTGACTTTTGGACTTTACAACACTCTGGATTTATTATACATGTTTGGATCACAGGAGTAAGAAACAATCTTACGAATCCACCACTAGAATCTAAGTCTATAAATATTATCCTGATCTTTATCTGCACAAATAATGGGTTTAAACAGAATGTGGCCTACTAAGTAGCAAAAAATATATATATATTTAATATAAAAACTTTTGGATAAATTATCCAGTAGGTGTGTTATTATGATTTTAGTTGTACATATGCAAATCTCATTTTGACAACTTCAGAGCAAAACAAATCCTGTTGCAGCTCCTGTGAACTTTGGTGCCCCCCTAAAGCGTGGCATACCCTGTACGATTTTAGCCCGTTTCTTGCCCAAATTTTGAGCCGCATGACTCATTTCGGAGTCGGACTGAATTTCAGCTTCATCGGGCGTCGGCCAAGGACCAATTACCTCCTCCAGACCAGCCGCCGGACAGTCGGATGAATTTCTGACATGTCAGAAATTTTGGTCGGCCGAGCACAGGCTCTCGCATATTTGAAGCAGAGCCACGAGCCAATTCCCCAACGTCAGCGCCTTTTTTCTCCTCTTTTCACAGTAATTGGAGCATAGCTATCAAGATAACAATTTAGGCTACAACAGATATAAGTTAGCTAGTAAAACGCTTACCTCCAATTCTCTCTGCAAAATGGACAAGCCATACAGTCCACATCTAGCCACCTGCAAGTCCATACATGCCGGCGCCTCTTTTTTTTTTTTTTTGTAGGCATTTCAGCAGACATGATGGCACAGTTGATCAAGGCAGCACGTTTCTGCCTTGTTAGCATTGTGTCCCGTAGAGACCTCTGCTAGCAAACAAACTTTACCTGCCTCAGAGCTTTCAAACAAATCTTTATTGACATGGCCGTGTTGTTTTTTCTATTTTACACGTACAGTGTGAGCACTCAGGTCGTGGCTGACGATCGGACCGTACAGTGTGAGCACATAGACCGTGAGCTTTGGCTTTACATCTCAAACGATCTACTCGTACAGTAGGAGTAGGAAGTACACAACGACATTTCTATTATATGTTGTATGTGATATGTTATAAAGGGAGAGAGGACGGACAAGTGAGTGGGATAGTTTGAAAAAAGTAGGATAATTAAAGAAAATTCAGACTTTTATTATATATATATTGCAAGAAAAAGAGAGCATGGTTAGAGAAAAAGGCAGTTGAGAGTGTAAGAGAGAAGCGAGGGGAAAAAGTGAGAGAGCTAATGTTGGAAAAAGTGTGAGAGCAGGGATGAGAGGAAAAGAGGGGATAGAGATTAATTGAACGGATGAAAGAGGAGAGGGTAAACAGGAAGGATGGGGCCTTAGAAGAGACAGATAAAGACCTCAGAGAACAGATGAGGGGGAAAAAAAGAGATGGAGATGAAAATTAGAGCCAAGAAAAGGAAAGGGAGAAGGAAAGAGAGGGGGAGGGCGGTCGGAGAGAGAGGGAGATAGAGAGAGACATCAAGGGAGGGAGGGGAGCTTTGAGCCGCAGTGAGAAATAATGAATCATGAATAGATTTAACAGTATCTGCTCTTATTTCCTCTCCTCCTCCTCCTCCTCTTTCTCCCCCCCTCCTGCTTCCTCCTAACATCCTGTCTAGATCACTGCTATTGCCTCTCTCCCCTCTCTGTCATTATCAGTGGCAGGGCCATCTCATGTCCCGGCATTAATTGAGCTGTAACAGTCACCCCGTGCCTTCCTAGCCTTCCTTTTAGCCTCTTCTGTTTTTCATCTCTCTCTTTAGATTTCACACTCGCTCTCTCTTCCCTCTTCCCTCCCTCCCCCTCACCTCTCCTTCACTATCTTGATCTTCTTCTCTTCCTCTCTCCGGCTTCCTCTTTCTCAGATGATAGTATCTGAAAGATAACATCTCCCCCCTCTTCCTCTTAAGCTGTATAAGATACATTGAAGCACGCACACACACACAGACACACATTATCTCACTTGGTTCACTCCCATTATCATATCATATCATATGTATATATATTATATATACTAGCTGTATCCCCCGGAGGAGCGAGGGAGGCAATAAGGACTTTACACTGCTCTCTGTGGTTGTTCTATATTCATTGATATAGCACTTCTGGGGCCTGGGTAGTTATTGCCTGTATCCCCCGCTATGTGCAGACGCATAACATGTATATTCAGGGACTTTGTAATTCAGTCGTATACCGTGGCCTCACAGCGGTCGGCCCAGGACAGCTTATAGATATGGTGATGTGTTGTTGTAAGGTGTGTGTGTGTGGTGAATGGATTGAAGCAGGTTTTGTATTGACAGCTGATTGTAGCAGCTGGATAACAGGATGATGGCGGGAGGTGAAGAAGAATAGAGGCTTTGTTAGACATGTGTCCAGTGAGAGGCGGAGGCAGCCACAAGAACTTGTGACCAGAGTGCGCTCCTGGGAAAAAAAATATGAAAGTATGGAAGGCAGGAAGTGAATGAGATATATGCATTTCCTTCCATGAACAGCTTCAACTTCAAAGGGGCCATTAAGCAAAGCACAGAGCCCACGACTGCTCAGTGGACGCAAGACGACAGCAGTACTAAACAGCAGCTCTTATCTATCAACTTGCATTTGTTTGATGCATTTCAGACAGAAGTCTGTAAAGTCTGTAAAAGTAATCTTTTTTAGAACTTCAATTTGTATTGTCTTTTCAGAGGCTTGGTACACGGCATGCATACTGTATGTTATTGTTTCCAGGGGGCCGGATCACATGGCACATTTTTATTATTATGGAGGCAGATTCCAGTACATGAATCCAGTAAAAATAAATAAATAAATGAAAAAAATACAGAAGAAAAGCAAACAACAACAACAAAGGGAATACATGTCATACATACTGTATATTGTGAGTCCTACTACACACAGTCACAGAGGAGACTGAAATCTATTTAGACCTATCTTCCATTTTATTGTAATCCCAGGATCGGTCCCGTAGAGACATCCCCCTCATCCTGATTCCCACTTGTTCTACTGAGCATACATTCGTAAGATGCTGTTTTCACCATTGCACTAACCCACTCATTCAGTTCTTTGTTTCCTTCCAGTGTCTTAAAATAACTGGACAGACCAACAATAATAACAGAAAATGCACACTTGGGTGTGTTTGGTATTTGGGACATGTTCCTCCATTAAACATAACTTTGGATTTAAAGGGATTTCTTAACCAAACCAACTACTTAAAATTTCTAATACCTTGGTCCAAAGTGGCGATAAAGTAATCTTGAGGAAAAAAGGGAACTTGACGAAAAGGAACACGAGGATAGTCAAACCCGATCCAAAACGTGGTTAACTTGAACACACCCAAAAAACATATTTTTATCCTACATTGTGATGCTTGTAATGCACCATGATCCACTTGATTCCACTAAATTATTAGACATATTGACTTACAGATCTTGCAGCATTTGAATGGGCACCTACCCAGATCTGACTAGACTGAACAAAATTTGGACCCGCTGACCCGACTCAAGTCCAGGTCTTTTGTTCTAGTATGCTAAAGTGCACACATACTAAATACTAGGCCTCTTAGTGAACTCTTCGGTTGTTTTTCTCTTAGGCTGCATTCACACCAGATCAGGCGGAGTGATGAAAAGTCTTCCCATTCATTTTGAATGAGAGTAGTGTGTTTGGGCTGTAGCTGCGGTGGGCGCTGCCGGAACTCACAGTGGCCTGCGGCGGAAAAGTAGAATCAGAATCAACTTTTAGATAAGTGCAACCCGACGTCACGCTGCAGTGGCCAATCACGTAACCGGCGATCCAGAGTTGTACAACCCAGCCATGAGGGAACAAAAGACGCTAATCATTGCAGTTAATGGGCATCCCAAACCGCCGCACAACCCTGCGGCCGCAACGCCTGATCTGGTGTGAATGCAGCCTTTAGTCGATTTTTTATGCTTTTTTCATGCTGAATGACTCCTTTCTAAGAAAACTCATGAGCACATCTCTGGTAAACACAAGATTGAAGAGGTGCTTTTGTGTGGTTCTGTGTGGAGAAACTCAGTTTTACAGATCTGTTGATTAAATCACCTAATTGATTAGTCGCCAGCATCGTATAAGTGTTAGTGGACCAAGAATTTATTTGGTCGAGGACAGCCCTACTAAATACAACACAATTATGGAAATAAATATCTTTATAATGGCAGTTGAACACAGCTGGCCGATGCTGTTCATAAGGAGAGTTTTGACTGTGGGCTATTTTGATGGCAGGGAAAGAGAAAAGCCTTGTTGTTCAACATGTTTGCCAACAGTTTGCATGTACACGTATGATGCACACTGTTTTACTTGCTGGCCTTGCAAACTGAAAATACCTTGGCGCTGTAAATGGTAACACATCTCTTTCTTTTATCTGGGAGTGAAATGTGTATTTTGATATGTTCATATATACTGTACGTCTTCACAGTTTCAGAGGTAATGGGTGATTTTAGCAAAAAGGTCCATTATTTCCCTGCTGGGATAGTGTCCCCCAGTAGACCTCTGGGGCCAGTAGGGAAACTACTGTGGCAGTATTTCAATAACAGCCTAGGTAAGTGTTTCTAAATGACTGGGATGGGAGCTGACAGTGCACCAGTAAGGGTTCTTCCTTACACTGCCACTGTAGGTACACCATACACACTTCTTGTCAGAAACACCACATATTAGTGTTAGGGCTGTATTTTAATTTTAATGCCACTAATTTCTTTAACGCATTAACGCAACTTGTGATTTTGAGGTTGTAGCGGGCTCAGTTGTAAAGCCTTAGTGATGATACTGGTATCATATGAAATAAGAAAACCTAAGGAATCCATTGGTACCAACCATGTCATACTAGCTTGTCGTGAAGGAGGCTAAATAATGCTCCAAACATACGCTAAAGTTTGGCGAGGAAAAACTGTCATTGCCATTTCAAAGGGGTCCCTTGACTTCTGACCTCAAGATATGTGAATGGAAATGGGTTCTATGAGTACCCACGAGTCTCCCCTTTACAGACATGCCCACTTTATGATAATCACATGCAGTTTGGGGCAAGTCATAGTCAAGTCAGCACACTGACACACTGACAGCTGTTGTTGCCTGTTGGGCTGCAGTTTGACATGTTATGATTTGAGGATATTTGTTATGCTAAATGCAGTACCTGTGAGGGTTTCTGGACAATAATTGTCATTGTTTTATGTTGTTAATTGATTTCCAATAATAAATATATACATACATTTGCATAAAGCAAGCATATTTTCCCACTCCCAGGTTGATAAGAGTATTAAATACTTAACAAATCTCCCTTTAAGGTACATTTTGAACAGAAAAAAAATGTGCGATCAATTTGCGATTAATCGCGATTAACTACAGACAATCATTGCATCATTAATTTATTTTCCCCAACAGTCACTACACAATCACATCACTGGAAACAGGAAAATCATCCTGTTTTTCGCTCCAATTTGGTCGACTCACTGTTGTTAATTCATTATGATTATGCATGTATAATGATTACTGCTTTTAGACATGTGTAAATGTCTCCCTGATTTATTTGGTAATCGATATCCCAAGGAACACAGTAGCAGCCCGTCTGCGTGGTTGTTGATTGAAATACTGTGGACTCAAAGGTTAAAGTCATTCAAACACGCTGTGCTCTTTACATAAGGTTACACCTTGAGCTGTGACACCACTAAATGTTTGCAGGAGAAATTCTTGATGTTAGGAAGCTGCTAGGATGCTGGGATTTCTTTGCATTTTAGTAGCCTGTTGCAGCTATCAATTTACCATTTATAAAATGATGGTTATTATAAAGTGTTACCCCTAACTTTGACTCAGTTAGTTCTAACGTTCACATTATTCATAACCTCATTGATTAGCTTCATGAAGATTACTTTGGTAACCTACGTCACCGCTTGTTGCTAACGGATGTTGTTGCAGATGGACCCTCCCTTTAAAAGTGTATTATTTAAAGGGCTTGGTAGCCAGGCTTCTTACTCAAACCAGCAGCTCTACAGTCACCTTGTAACACCTCGGGTCCTGACCTCCACCATGAGCCACTGAAATCAATACTTTATCTGGATATCATTGAAGTTGTGCTCACATTTCAGCAGTAGCTCACACTTTCTTTACACGACAACTGCCATATGAATGCTATGTTCACACAGGATATCATAAGAACCAGTGTTAGCATATATATAGACTTAACATACCGTATCAGAACGCTAGATGGAGAGACGCCGTGGTTCACAGACCAGGCAGGATATTATAGGAGGCTGCGTTTGATAGTCAGGATGCTCGGCAGCCAGACTGTTTCCCCTGTGGACTCCTGAGGACAGATGAAGCAGCTGGCTGTCCTTCCTTCCTGCTCCCTCCTTTCATTTCACCAACACTATATGAGGCTGAGGGTGTGGGAGTTTGTGTGCTTTTGTGTGAAAAGAGTGAGTAGCCCTGTCGTTCTTTCGCGCTCTTCTTTTATGTGATGGTTCATGTTATATAGGAAAACAACGGTGGCATTACTTAGCAGTCATACAATAAAAAAAAAAAACAGCTGTGAATCGAGCTGAAAAGAAAAGGGGGGAAAGACGACAAAGAAAGTGAAGAAATAAACTGAGACTGAGGAAGATTGAGTACAAGCAGGAGAGGGAGATCACATGAGAGGATGTTTATCTGTTTGTGTTGTATAAAAAAAAGTGTGTGTGCATGCGCTTATCCTCCCGCCTAATTAGCCCGAGCTGTCTAGCCTTTTTATGCATGTGTTTGTGCACACGTGTGTGTGCACACGCCTTGGTATATTTGGCTGAAGTTGTGACCTGAATCCTCATTTCATTTGGGAGGGAGATGAGAGTGAACGAGAATGAAGGAAAGCGTGCAAAGCGAGAGATGCCTTCATTTTCAACTCGCCGCTTTGGTTCGTAATAGGATTGGGCTTCTCTCTCTTTCCCCTTTTCCTTTCTCAATCTCACTCTTTCCATCCCCTCTGCCTCATCTTTTTTCCTCGCTGCCATTCCCACCACCCAGTCACTCGATAATCCCACAGTTGTGGTTTGAGTTTTCTTTTTTAACTGGTTTTATTCAAAGGGTCTGGATTAGGACGAACCCGCATATGTGGGTCAACTAGAACAGGCTTTGGAGAGGTCAAATGACTGTGTGTGCATGATGTGTGTGTGTTTATGGTATGTGTTGTTTACACTCTCTCTGATCATTGGTGTACGCAGCCTTTGCACATGTTGTAGCATCTGTGCTCTGTGCAGCTTTGATGTCTCTCCCTCTTATTCCCGCTCATAGCGTGGTGTTTATGCCTGTGCATACATGTGTAACAGAGCTCATTTGTGAATAATGAGGCATAGAGAGAGAGAGAGAGAGCGGGAATAGAGGGTGATATAACCCTTTAGGAATGATAGAAAATAAATTGAGGGAAGGAAAAACAGTGAAAAAGAAAGAGAGAAAGATGAGATGAGAGAGAAAACGAGTGATTAAATTCCCAGGGAGCTAGCCTTTTAGCGTAATGGCTTTGTCACCCTGGCAGAGCAGCTCCGAGTAGCTACACAGACTGTATTGGCTTATCTGTGTGTGTGTGTGTGTGTGTGTGCGTGTGTGTACATGTATGTGATAGTGGCTGCATGTGCTACCATGTTCTGCGATCCAGTGCTTGAATTGGGACAGATAAGGTGCCAGTACTCTGAGGCAGCAGCTGCACAGCATGTGGCTTTTTACCCAGGTACGACTGCTGCACTTGTCATGTGAAATCTACTTCATCTATAAAAAATACTGCATAAATTCATGAGGAGCATATGTTCAAGATGCAAAGATGCAAATATGGTTCTAAATTTAACCATTTTTTACCACTCGAGAATTAATAAAAATGATCAATAATCCATTCAAAAAGCCACATTAAGACGCCAAGACCTTGAGGAACACCATAGAAAAAGCCATGCTGTGATTTGGTATCAAACACTTTTGACATTTTTGGAGTTTTCTGCAAGATTTGCATTTTTTCCGAGAATGGATGGCGAACGCTTCTGTTCTGGAAACTGCATCGCTACACAGCCTTGGCTGTGCACTCATCGTTTTCTTATGTTTTAGTCCGGTGTACATAAATATATTTTAGCAAGTAAGCTTGTAAGACCAGTTGAAAATATGTCATCTATTGATATTAGGAGTAAATATCATTATAGCGACTGACACCATAGACAAAGCCTTAATATGTGGGTCATGTTTCCAACAGTGAAGGCAAGTGAAATATCATTTTGAAATACACTGGGTGACCATTGAGAGGAGAGGCTCAGAGTTATCACAGATAGTACCACCTGTACCCTTGGTCGGATTTACAACTGAGGTTAGCAACAGGGGAAGTCACAACAGCTGAATTTAGTAAAGATCTCTCTTTAGTTTATGGAGTTTCTTTAGAGTCTTTTTTCCCCCTTTTGGCATTCTGAGTCAATTTCCAACAAGGATGTTCTGGTTGTTAGTCTTGAGACTTGTGCGTACTGTACCTGCATTCACCAGGACACAAAGGAACGCCATAAGAAGTACTAATGTGATGTTCCAGTACTCAGTGTGTACCGGGACAAGTCAAGCACTGCCTGTGACTTTTAAGAAAATATGAGAAACTGTGTTTACTCGTGTGTGTGTGTGTGTGTGTGTGTATGTGTGTGTGTTTGTGTGCGATGTGCACGTTGTTGCATGCCTTTGCATGCATGCATACTGTACAGCAGAGCTTTGCTACTCTGGCTACTTTGTGTTTGATTGCATTGCGGACGACATGAGTTTGAAGCCGTATGCAGTCTGTCAATGCAAGCTGGTGAGCTGGCACAGTGTGAATATGACTAATAGCTTAGTGTATAATATAGCCTGAGTGAGAGAAGGAGGTGGGGGGGGGGGATCTAGTTGGTTGTAAAACTACAACCCCAACTGTGAGACACAGATTTTGTGTGTCACAGTCACATGCCCTAGAAAGATTGCATGTGTATTGTGTACCGTATGGACTATGCATCTTTGTCTTTGCAATTGCATACAGACTTATACGTGTGTTTGTGTGAAGTCATTGTTCGTACGTGTTGGTAACTGTGATGGATATCCACCAATGTGTGTTAAAAAAAAATATTTTACGATAATGAAATTGATTTTTTTAATCCCAGAATCAATATATATTGCTTCATTTGAGTCTATGCGGAGGTAGAAGGAAGTTACCGCTATTATTGTTGTAGTCAGAGTAACGTGACGTCATATCCGTTCTGTATCCGTCAGTCAAAACAAACAGTAGCCGACCGCAGCGAGGAAGTCGGCAGAGGGTTCATGTCAATACTACCTGCATCCTCACATTTTAAATCCAAAGTGGTAAACACTACACGTACAGTAAAGTATGGAAACACTTTGAGTGTCACACATTGCCAGGAAAAGCCGAGCTGTCATCATGGCTAAAGCTGCATGCTAACTCTGTCATGGACAGGAAACATTATCGTATTGCGGTAACAAGCCAGCCGTCACTCGCATCTCCGTGGTCAAATCGACCGACGCTACAACTGTGGAGCACTTTGTTTTTTGCGTTGCTGGAAGAAATGTAATAAATAATTGACAATGACTGATATATTTGACTTCAGGACATCTCTGACTACATACATACTTGCTGAAAATCAAACATTTTAATGTATTAATTTAGATATTTTTCAAATTAAAAGTCCCTAGAATTGTATGATTCAACTTTTTCCCATGGTCTAGTGTTCAAAAAGTGCAATAAATCATAATATCGAATAGCAATACTTAAAAGTTGCAATACATATCGAATCAGCACCCAAGTATCGTGATAACATCAAATCGGGAGATAGGTGTATCGTCCCAGCCCTAATGCATAGAGGCATGTACGTGTGTTTGTATGAAGTCATTGTTCGTACACACCAATGTGTGTGTGTCGACGGAGTTGAAGTGAGCTGTCTGTATTTTTTATTCTAAATGTTTCTGCTGCCTGGTCCGCTGCCTATCTTGTATTGTTACTGCACTGAAGGTTGAATCTGTGTCTTTATATGTGTGTGTGTGTGTGTGTGTGCGCTTGCTGGTCTCATGCTGGGAGGCTCTGCTTGCTCTGCACACAGCTCTTTGTATGTGTGCTCTCCTCTGCTCTGTTTGGATTGCTTTTCTGTGTGCCCTTGTTGCTTTTGTGTGTGTGTGTGTGTGTGTGTGTGTGCGTGTCTATGACTGTTTGTGGTGGCTTTTGTGTGTGTGTGTGTGTGTGTAGTTGTATGTGTGTGCACAATTCTGAGAGTGCTTGTGTGCACGTGTGTGAGTGTTTTTGTGTGTGAGTTTCGGCGTTGGTGTGTGCTTTGCTGCTCCCCTTTCCTCTCCCTCTCTCTCTCTGTTTCTCTTCCTCTCCTTCCAGAATAGAGGGGCCATCAATCAGAGGCAAGGGGGATAGAGGAAGGGAGGGGAGGAAGAGGAGGAGGAGGCGAAGAGGAGGAGAGGAGTTGGCTCGGTGCCAGGGAAGAGGAGCTGGCTCGCTGCCCAGAGGAGAGAGAGAGAGAGAGAGAGAGAGAGAGAGAGAGAGAGAGAGAGAGAGAGAGAGAGAGAGAGAGAGAGAGAGAGAGAGAGAGAGAGAGAGAGAGAGAGAGAGAGAGAGAGAGAGAGAGAGAGAGAGAGAGAGAGAGAGAGAGAGAGAGAAGAGAGAGAGAGAGAGAGAGAGAGAGAGAGAGAGAGAGAGAGAGAGAGGGCGAAGAGAGGAAAACAAGACTGAGCAAGAAAAGAAAAGAGACGGAGGATGGAGGGAGATTGTGTGAGAGAAGCAGGGCAGAGAGATAGAGCAAGAAGGAGAGAGAATAAGAAGGAGGGCAGAGAGGGAGAGCAAAAGAGCAAGGCCAAGTGCACTGAGGGAAAACAGAGGGACAGAGAGAGAGAGAGATACTGTGGAAGTGGAAAAATGAGCCAGCAGAATGGAGAAAGAAGAAGGCTGATTGCACGGAGAGAAAGAGGAAAGAGAGGAGGAGGAGGAGGTGTGGAGGGGTGAAGGAGAGGAAGCAGGAATGGCTGTTTTCATTGAACAGCTCTGTGCCTGCAACCCCAATCAGTGGGTGATTAGTGCGTCATTGGCTACAAATATTTACCTTAAACTGTTCACAGAGGGGAGAGCAGGACAATTAGAAGGCAGGGGACAGAGATAAGCTCCAGGATCGTGTGTGTGTGTGTGTGTGTGTGATCTGTTAACACCCTCTGACTCTTGGAAATAAATGAGGGTATTCTGCAGCACATGCAGCGCACACACACTGTGAGGCATTGTAACATACAATATGACCCAAATCACTCCATGGCATGCACTCTACTTTTTGATTATTAAAGTAACTACACTTGTCAGCGATGACGCAAAATGACGATGATTCATACTGTGAGTGTTTGAAATCTCAGTTTACTACTCAGCATAGAGTGAACTATTGAGTGTTGTGGCTGCAGCTAACGATTGTTTTCATAATCTTTCTTTGTTCTTGATTAATCGTTTGGTCTATAAACTGTCAGAAAATAGTGAAAAATGCTGTCACCGTTTCATAAAGCTTAAAGCCAAATATTGAGATTAATATATCACATAAACAAAAACAGCAAATACTTACAACTTGGATGTTGGAACTAAGTATAATAATGTTGGTATTTTCTGCTTGAAAAAGACGTGATGATTAAAATAGTTATCATTATTTTTTTTGTTGATTGAGTAATCAATATAACCGGCTAATTTTTTGCAACTCTAATTTAATGTTTATTAAGTAGGAAATAGAGAAGGAGTGAACCAAGGACGGTGAAAAGAGGTGATGTCACATGTCATCATTGTGTCACATGCGCAGTCTGCACTCGCTGAAATTGAGCCAATAGCAACACACGACCACAGCTCCAGTTACACTGCGCATGTGTAATTCCCCATAGCTCAAGACGGGTGTCCCAACCCTCTTTCAATAAGCCTTGCATTGAACAAGGAAGTCATTTTGGACAAATCTCATGACTGCAGTGCATACACATTATTTATGTACACATTGAATTACGCATCATGATTGCATTACATTGAACACATTTTTAGGCATTTTTATTAGGGATGCAGCGATATCGGGCTATTTTACGGTATTGCTGGTGTACGATTTATTATTGTAATAAATAACAATTCAATGAACGTACCTGTATATCTATGTATTTATTTGTAACATTTTATTTTACAAAGTTAGGAAAGCGATATCAGGACTAAAAAAGTTGCATTGATTCATCCCTAATTTTTATTTATCCAGGGCAACTTGAGTGCAACAGTGGAATATGCCTTAATTTCTGCATCACTAATGACCAACTAGTCATAGGAAGTGTAAAGGTCAGAGCCTCAACACTTCCTGTCATCACAAAACTATTTCGTATAACCTTCTTTCTTTCAAGGTAAAGTTGACTGAGCATGCATCCTTTTTTCCGTCAACATCATGCATCACATTTTCTCCGTGGCACACATTCACTGTGGAGTCGCCTGTTACAACTTTAGTCCTCTGCGCGTTGGAGGTTAAGTGTTTTGCTCAACCGTTGCTCACTCTGTCTCCCAAACTACTTCCAAGGATTCAAACCAGCAACTACTCCGGCAACAAGCCGGAGAGAAGTGCTAGGATTTAGAAACAGAATAGGAGCTAAGAGAGATGGCAGAGATTTTTTGTTGAGAGCAATTAGAGTGAGTAGAGGAGTGGGGTATCGCACACACACAGGCCCCCTCCATAAAGCTGGCTCGCTCAGCCGTAGTGGGACTCGGAGGCTGGCACAGCTGGCAGTGCCCGAGCACACTGGGCACCGTCTCCCTCCTCCCGTGCCAATCTCAACCCACGCCCGTCACATTCAAATTCACCGAGCTTTATTGGCAAGATGAACGTGGCCACTGTTGCTTGCCATCGTGCTGGGAGACCAAATACAATGCTGATCTTTCACAGGGAGGTGTCTTCTCCGATGTTCTAGTTCCAGTTCACTTTAGTGTCACGAGTAAATAGTGTAGAGGAAAAACGTGAGCTTGTTTTCTGTCAATTCATCCCTCCTTTTGAGCTCGTCTGCAGTCCTGGTCTTGATTAGAGGGCATTACATATGAACTTATATGCATCTATATTTTTTCTAATAGCGCAGAACTACTAATTTATTGTTATGATGAATAATATCAACCTTGTTGTGTCTTCATATTGACAGAATATGAAGCCAAAAAGATAAGAAGAGATTTGTGGTCTTTTTATTTACTTATAGCCTAATAACATTAGACACTGTCTGTCCACACACCGTTAAATATTTTTCTGTTTCGTCATGTAAACAAACCACGTACCTATCAGCTGTGCGGTCAAGATCAGACTAGAGATGTAACCGCTTAAAAGATGGGTGAGTAGTACTTGCTCTCTTCCAACGTTTGGGTTTTTTAAACAGAAAACACAGGTTTTATACTGCGATATTTCTTGAAAATGACATACAATACAGCCAACAGTAGCCTACGTAAACTCCCTTGTACCTTATTTAGGTGTTTGTAGAGGTATCGTACAGTTAACTCCTCATTTCAACTTCACAAATCAGCCATTCCTCGTCCATTGCGGTGCTTTCAAAGCAGTTCAGTCCAGTTAGTACGCTTGCTTGCGTTGCATTCTGTTTGGTGGGTGCAATATGTAGGCTACATACATCCCAATACATTAGACCTCTCTGCGTTGTACACATTACATTCCCTCTAGATTTTTTTTTGTGAACCCCCAACCCTTAAAGTTCAAATTGCGCCTATGCATATATCACTTTTTACCTCTTACAAGCCTGCCAACATGCTGCAGTTACACAACACGGGACGTCTTGTCATTCCAAGCATTTGAAAGAAAATAGCCCGGGGGTAGATCTTACTCTAATAAGACCCCCTCCCTCTAAAACAAGCTTTGTCTTTGTCAGACGCTGGCTCATTATTTAAAGAAAATTCCACGTGCAGCACAACCGCTGTTACCCCGTCAGTCTGGGATGTCTTATTTTGCGAGCGAGTGTTATTATTTTCTTCTCTAGTGTACCTGTCTACCCACCTATCTCGTCTATTTCTACTTCAGTTAGTCATTTTCTACATTTCCTCGAATGGCTTTTTGACAGCCTTCACAGAACAGGCAGGAACGTGTTGCGTTGGCGCCGTGGGTTAAACCTGTGGGTGGAGAGGGAGCAGTAGCAATAGTGATTGCAAAGTAAGTGTTTAGGAGAATGAGGTTTTTTTCCAAGTCAAGAAAAATGTTGAATTACGCCTCTTACGCAAAGTACAACTCTTCTCTCTGCGTCACGTTTCTGGTCGACTGAGCCGAGTGTTGGTGTAGAAATTGGTTCCTTGTACTCTGATGGATTTCTTCCTGACTGACATTTCAATGCAGGTGCAAAACGTCGGGTCAAAAAAAAGAATTCATTACTGTGACAACAAATATGACCTTTACTTTGTATGTTTAAACTTGGTGACAGTTTATAATAAACATCATTTATAAATGGTAAAAAGTTAATTAAACCTAGTTAATAGTTGTTTTAATGTTAACAAACTATGAAATGATAATTAATAAAGTTTACTAACTATTAGTAATGCTATAATTTGTTATTTTAAGTTAGAAGTTGCACACATTATAACATTTTATATATAAGTAGTTATTAATGATTAAGATATTATTTGTAAACCTTAAAGAAAGTTTGTAAAACTTATAAACATTATATAGATAGAACACTTTGTTAATGCTTAATAATTGGTTTGTAAACCGTCTATAAACATTATTTGGATGGCTATTATAAAGTCGCAACTGATGATTATAAGACCTTGTTAAGTGGTTAATAAATACTTTGTAAAGCATCTATAAACATTATTTAGATAGATAGATAATACTCTGTCAATGGTTAATAATTGGTTTCTGGTCCATCTATCTACGTAACGTTTATAAATGTTTTACAAACAATTTCTTAAAGGTTTGCAAAACATTTGGTAATCACTAACCAATACCTAATATAATATATAAAATGTTAATAAACATTTTATTGATGTAATCGGAATGTAATTGTTGTCGTCTCATCAGTTATGATACAATATAGAATTTATATACTAATTATTTCATATTACACAAACTACTGATAAAATAACAGAAATGATAGCATTACTAATAATTAGTAAACATTATTAATTATCATTTCATTGATTGTTAACAGTAAAATAACTATTAATTAAGTTTAATCAATTTACCATTTATAAATGATGGTTATTATAAAGTGTTACCGTAGAAACCACACGACAACAGTTTGGAAATTCAGTGCCCGTTTCTTTTGTAGAAACTACCACCTGCTGCAACTTCCTGTATTTAAGCCATTTTCTTTGTTTAGTTACCTGCCATTCAAAAGCTGCTCTTGTGTTTTTCCAGTGTTTTCATATCCATTTACTCGTGCGTTTGGTAACACACACACACACACACACACACCCTCACATACACAGGCTGTGTTCTCATTACTCCTGCACACACTAGCTGTCTCTTACGCTTCTTGTTACTTGTCGGCATCACTGTCTACAGTGCAGATATTTTTAATGGAAATACACTTACAGTACTACAGTCAATTGTTGATAAATATATAAGAGAATATTTTTAGACTGTATTTATTGTTATATGAAATGTTGTTTTCCATGTTCCTCTGTAATATACTCATTATAAAACCTCCCGGGGATCACACAGTCTTAGTTATTGCCCTCCATGCTTTATTCTTTCTGCTATAACTTTTGCTGTAAATAGACTGAGGCTCTTGATGTACTACAGGGATACAGTCAACTTTTCTTACCTTTTACACCCAAAAGACGAAAGAAGGAGTTTTAGAATTCAACATTAGGTGAACACACCTTTAACTTTACCAAATTGCTGCTCATTTTAGCAGGATGTTGAACTCTGCTCAACTCTCTACTTCTGATAAGTTGCAGAGATGTCTTTGCTGGCCGTGACTGTGCTGTCTGTTGCTCCTTGTCTCTAATTACCTTTTTCCGTATACAGTATGCAGGCTTTATAAACACGGGAAAACCCGCTAAATCCGTTACTTATTCAGTCTCTTTTTGAAACTGTTAAACTAGAGTTGGTGATTGTTGGAACAGTGGAAAGACTAACAAAGACTGTTTTGATGAGTTTTTATTTTGTTTGTTGAGTTTGACTGAAGTGTGTTTTAGGACGATCAGCGTGGTAAAATTACTGTTTCTGTCAATGGAGTCTGGTGGCTTTGAGGAATGCATATAACGGCTGCTTCTTTTTACACCTAACTCTGTAAATCAAGGGTTTATTTCGACCAAACCAGATTTGGTGATTGTTGGAACAATGGGAAAACTAACCAAGACGGTTTTGATGAGTTTTATTTTTTTTGTTGAGTTTGAATGAAGTGTGTTTTGATTACCAGCGAGGTAAAATTACTGTTATCTGACTGGAGTCTGGTGGCTTTGAGGAGAGCATATTAATTGTATTTTTTGTACATAAATACATTATGATAATCGACCAAATCCCTATATATTTTTTTTTATTATATATTCACTTAAAGGAGCGTCGCATAGGATTGTGCCGAAAAAGCGGCGAATATTAGCGTGTCCACCCAAATGTCATGTTTCCATCACTGCCAATCGGAGACTACTGCGGAGTCATTTGTCCTCGGAATAAATGCCAATTGTTACCTTTCCCACTAAAGACAAAAGCCAGATGTTATTGGGTGTTAGTGGGTTCCTTGTCCACTGGGAAAGAGGCTTAAATGATCTTTTGAATCCATCAATACAGTTAGATTAGTCTGTATATTTAAGTGCTGGTGTGAGCATGTGGTTACCTGCAAGGTTTTAGTATTACTTCTGTTTTTTAAAAGATGTGATTCGTAGGTAGACTTTAGTTGACTCGACCATACAAATACTCAGTCAACATAGAAGATATGTACACAATGGTAATAGTATAGGTCTTGGTATTTTGGATTTATGTGTTTTATTGATGTGTGAGTGTGTGTGTGCGTGCATGTGTCCCTCAGATAGGCTAATATGTGCCACAGCCTCTCGAACAAGCCGTCCTTGTGCTGCAGTTAATTCCTTCTTCGTTTTCTCCTCTCCTCTAACCTTGCTCCCAAATTTCCATTCCTCCATCTATTTGTCTATTTTAAAGAATAATTTAGTTAATAATGATTTTAAATGAAAAGCTTTTGTGTACTTCTTTGTTCCTCACCTACATTTCATCTCTGTTTCACTTGAAGCCTCTCTTTCTCTGTGTCTCTCTGTCCCCATGCCAGTTGGCAGCATATCTGCCCTCAGGTGTTTATTGACCAGCCCCCTCTCTTCTCTTTGTATCTACCCATCCATTCATCCCTCCATCCGTTCATCCCTCCATCCGGCCAGTCTTTGCCAGTACTCCCTGGTGGCTGTGCTTTGGCAGGGCTGTGGAACGAGACTGTGCCGTGTTGTTTCTGACACCTGGCCCGGCTCAGACTGCTTCAGCCCAGCTCACTTTCACTCTATTGTAAAAACCCATCGACTGACTGGCGTGTTGCACTCATAACACTACCCACTGCCTCTCAGCCACAACATGGAGTTGGTGGGATGCTGTTGTGTCGCAGAAGTTGATCAACAACGTTGATGATGATTTATGATGCGTATACGAAACATGAAATGATTGTAGTTTCCATGGTTTAAAGGTGCTCTATTTGCTATGTAAAGATATAGAGGAGTAATGTCTAATTTTACCTGAGCAGAGGATGAAGTCATTCTCCCTCTGTGTGTGTTGTAAATTGAGCTTCTCTGTGCTTTGTTGACATAGCTGGACCGGCCTTGCGTGCCACTGGCTTGCTCACGGCCGTCGCTCTGCACTGCTCTCATACAGCGGTTACAGCTAATAACACCGTCCTGACAGATGGCAGAAGCGTAGCACCCGCCCGCCGTTTCCCCCTCAGGTTAACACTGTTAGCTGTCAGCACTTGCACCGTTGTTTACACGTTTAGCACCGTTAGTTGCGAGTCGTAGCTTACCGTCTCCATGTTGAGAGCTGTTGAGGGGCACTAGAAAATGCTTCCAATCCCGTGTTTAGTACATTTAACTCGCATTAATTGATATTTTTGTTAATAACAATGAATCAAATGACTCGGTGTAATGTGAAAGGGTTGCAAATAGTGATAAACTTTACTGAGAATTAACACCCAACTTGGCAGCTTCATGCAGCTTCAGGTAGCTTTACGTTTGCAGTCCATAAAGAAGTTTCATAGCACAGTAACTTTCTACCAAGTGTATTGGGAAGCCATAAAACATATGAAACATAGAAATGGAAGCTAATCTTAACATTTCTGAAATTGTACCTATTTTACCTGATACTGCATGGTAGGGCTGCCCCCTCTTAGTCAATTAGTTGACTAATTGACTATATTGGTCTTAGTCGAGTAAGGTTTCTTTAGTCGATTTGTCGTTTTTAAAAATGATTACATGCTGAATGACTTATTTCCATGAAACGTATGAGCACGTCTCTGGTAAACATAAGGTTTAAAGTGGTACTTTTGTGTGATTCTTTGTGGAGAAACTCAGTTTTACAGCTCTGTCAATTAAATCAACTAATAGAGTAGTCGATTAGTGTGGGTGACTAAGAATTTCTTCGGTCAAGGACAGCCCTAGTGTGTGTGTCTAACATCATTCATCAATTCATCAATATCAGAAATATAATTGGTCAGTGGCAGATCCATTAATCAATTAACTAATCACTTCAGAACGTGTTGGAGTAAATTGAATTTGTCTCTGGATAACATTTTAGCCGTCAAGGCCGTGCAAAGTGGCTGATTTTTCTTCTGTTGTGTAACACAGAATGGAGTGAATCATTTTTTTGAAAACTGCACTGAGAGTATTTTTTTGTTCTGAATGCTTTTAATGCGTCCACGTAATTGAGCAAAGGCTCTCTTTTCTTTGTACTGTTTGTTTCTGCTTCTCTGTTATTGATATTTATTCAGTTAGGTTTATTTGTGTGGCTTTTCGATCAAAGTTACAGCCACCTTTTTAGAAACGGTGAATAAAAGCGGCTTCATAGACCGACCGTGTTCAGGTCACTTCTGTCCTATTCTGTCTGGTTCTGACTTACAGTCCGGCATCAGTCCTGTCAGATTTGCTTTTATCTGACCAAACTGAGCCATGCCATCTGATTTGATCTGTGGCCCGAGGACAAGCTGTTATTCGGTAGGCAGCTATCTGGTGTAGTTGCAGAGATTTAACTGAAGGGAGAACAGTTGATTCAGAATAGATTACAGTGAATTAAAGAAAAAGTGTTTAATGTACCATATACCCTGTATGTACAAAGTTGTATCATTTATCCCTGGAATCAAATCATTTGCACTATGGGTTAGTGGTCAGTGATGGGGAACCATTTCACAAGTTGCAGTTCATGTACGGTACGTCAATTGATCCCGAAAACCTCTCTTAGGTTGGGAAATTTGCTGATTAAATTGTTTGCAGATTGTGATTTTTTTTTTTTTTTAACAGATAAGAGCACCTTTCCCAATTCCAAGACCTGAAGCTCAGGTTAATTCAAACATGGAACAAAGATATATTTGTTAACAAAGACAACATGGCCAGCTCATGCAGCCATCGTTAGGTTCTGTTGGGATCATTATCAGCAGCGGTGACTGTAAGAATGAGTGTATGGGCTGTATGCAGGCTCCCACCATTAGATTGGATTAAATGAGTTTGTTTATTAGCCACACGACCAGGGTCGGTGGATTTTGTTTTCAGTACAGTATGTTATTCTCTGCAGCACAAATACATAAATGGACAACCGCAGACAATCATGGTAATGCATGTCAGTGATATATGAGGAGGAGGAGGAGGGGGAGGAGGAGTCCTGAACAGTTCTGTGAGTATGTATAGATTCAACTGAGGGGACTGGCTTTCCTATGATTTTAGATGCCTTGTTAACAATCAGCTGTAGCGTTTTTCCATGTTTGACTGTGCTGCCGTACTGTGAGAGAGGATGTGATAATGCAGTCAATGATGGCTGAGTAGAACAGAATGTTGTTGCTTGATCCGGTATTTTTGAAGCTGTCTAAGGAAGTATAGTGTTAGTTTTCCACTTCTGGTTATTACTAATGTGTTTTCCGAGGAATTTAAAGGAGTCAGTGGTGGTGATGGGGTCTCTATTTATTCGTACGGGTATTTTTGGGTCTGGCATGCAACGGAAGTCAATAATGAGTTCTTGAGTTTTGGCAAGGTCCTTGCTTGCACACCAAATCACTTGTGTATGCTTTGTGCCTTATGTTCTTTCCAGATGTTATCTAGTAGAATAGAAATAGAAAAAGAAAAAGATTAGAAAGCAAATAAGGGGATAAAGTCGAGTCAAACAGACAAACATGCTGTAGGCTTTAAAAAGAAATGAAATCTGCAGAATGAGCAGCAGTAAGAAATGTTGTAAAAACCCCATTCTCTTCTGTCGTCTCTGTTCCTTTCTCTCGCCGTCACTTCCCTCTTTATGGTCAGCACACACACATACTGTACATGCATATCTTTCCAAAGATACTGACGAGCTTAGGCACAACCACACACAAACTCTCACACACATGCATACGTTGACACATGTATGATGCGATAAGACTGTGTCTGTCCTTGGAACAGAGCTGCATGTCTGGTGATAGCCAGTTTATGAAGTCATGATGAGACTGTCGGTAACTGACAGGCTGATCGTGTGTGTGTGTGTGTGTTGCATGATGGCGTGTAAACAGCCCTGTCAGTCATCGCATTGCCCTCCATCGCCCTTTTGCTGTCTTTCCTTCTTCTTCTCCAGTATCTTCAAGTGCCAGAAACATGCATTAGTGAGAAGAGGGGGATACAGAGAGAAAACAAAATAGACAGAATGAAAAGAAAGTGTGTATAACCGTGTTAATGTGTGACAGCGAAGTAACAGAGGAAAAAAAAAGAAGAGCGACTGATGTTAGAAGAAGAAAAAGGGCAGCCGAGAGAAAGGAGGGAGGATAAATTAAAATAGAGAGAAAGGGAATAATATAGAAAAATAGAAAGATGGGAGAAAATGAGACAAAGCGAGCGAGGGAGAGGGGGAGGACGGGAGGAAGAGGATGAATAGGGTAATAATGGCTCAGTGTGAGAGCTGTTGTAGAAAAAGAGAGAACGGCTGAGTGAAGAAGAGAACAAAATGAGGCTGAGGGCACTCAGACAGATAGAATTAGACACACCGCAGAGGTTCGGTGTGCGTGTGCGAGTGTGTTAGTGTGAGTGTGTGACACACAGAGAGAGTGTGTGTGCTTATGTTTTTATGTGTCCATGTGTGCAGGCAGCTGTATTCTGCGGATGGTTACTAGGTTTGCCACGTGTGCATGTGTTGTCTATGTGTGTGTGTGTGTGTGGGTAAGAAAGAACGTTTTTTATGGTTTTTACGAGTTTTAGGAAATAGACGACTGTAATGGCACCGGACAGCCGGCTGTGACAGGTGGAAAGCTTTAGAGAGGAATTCTTTGTTAGTGTGTGTTCGCTCATGTTTGTGTGTGTGTGTGTGAAGGAAGAAAGAGATGGAGGAAGAGTGTGTGAGGGCGAGCTAAATGAGAGCGTGATGGTGCTAAAAGCCCAGATGATGACTGGAGCTGTAATGCTGCCCCCAGTCTCTCCACCTCTGCCGCTCACTCCCGCATTTTTCTCCTCTCTCACAGTCGTCACAGACAGATCCCCTCGCTCGTTAGTAAGATGTTTTAATGCAGCAAAGCCTTAATGCGCCGTAAAGGTGCATCATATGCTTGTGTACTTATTATCTCACGGTATGCAACATGATCATATATCCTTTTCTCTCTCCTTCTGTCTCTCTCTCTTTCCATCGCAGGCGGAGATTGTGAAGCGTCTCAGTGCCATCTGCGCTCAGATCATCCCTTTCCTCTCTCAAGAGGTAAGTGTCACCACTGCCAGACACACTTACAGATAAACACAAAATATGCACACACATAATAAGGAGATGATTATTCACACCCCGGGCCTATATCACATTTTTTTTTGCATTCAGAATAATTAATAAATCTGAATACATCAAATTTCACGCAGAGCAAAATATTAATTCAGAAGTTCTCAGTATATTGACAAGAAAACATTGATTTGTGTGCTCAAGTTGAATAAAGTGAACAAAAACAGAAGCATTTCCAATGTATTGCGATGTTTTACACCAGTACTGCAGCTAATATTACAAGTTCAAATGTTCTGTTTTTGGCAGAAATGTGTTGAGGCTTTTGAGGCTATAGTTAGGCTTTCATCCCAATTATTGCAAGCTACCTCAAAAAGTCATCCTCTATTTGAAAAGCAAATTAATCAACTAATCTATTGATATCTTATCAAACCGCCATTTAACTAAATATATCTTCATGTATAGAGTCATACAAGAATAGAAGGTCAAAAGGTACTGATATTTAACAAATTCCCACAAGGATCAGTGTCACTGGAAACAATACAGAACTACTATTGGTATAGAGATTATATAGGATTTTATAAATAAGGCTCTCTGGCTTTAAGATTAATATTAAATTGTATTGAACATTTAGATCCCAGCCACTCCTTTGGGCTTTCTTATCATTCAACAATATTATCACCATTTCTGCGGTGTGTTTGGCCTCCATTAATGGCTTCTTAAAGCTTAATATAACTTAAATGGCCAATTAAATTAAATGTATTGTTGTGTTGTTGCTCTGACTGTGTGTGAGCTGGTTGTATGTGTGAGAGTGTGTAGATCGGAGCACAAACCTGCTGCTGCAGACACACTTCTTTTTGTCTGAGAGTGTGAGTGTGCACTGATGAGTGAGCTCCCTGGAGACAGGAAGGTCACAGCTCTGTCAGTTTGATCAATATTGACACTGTATGTGTGGGTGTGTGTGCGAGCACTGTTGCACACATGCATATTTGCATTTGTGTGACTGATTACATTGGGATTTTGTGTAAACAGAACTGCGATTTTAGTTAGTGTGGCTTTGAGTGTGTGTGTGTACAGTATGTGTGTTTCTCTGTGTGTGACTTTTCTGTCGGTGTTTGCGTTGTGTGAATGCATTGGTTGCCTAATCCAGACATTTATATTTATACACCATGTACAAGCAGAGTTTAGTTGATTTAACACCTTTTCTCAAGTTTTGTTCATGTAATGATTTCTGCTGCTTGGTTACTGATTGTACATGCAATATACATTATGTTTGCTTTACTTTATATACAGGAATATACAGCATGGATAATAATGCAGTGCAATCTTTACTTTCTTTCTGTGGCATTGAATGTATACGTGTGTTTATATGCTGTTTGTGTGTGTCTGTGTGTGTGTGTGTGTGTGTGTGTGTGTGTGTAGCACCAGCAACAGGTGGTCCAAGCAGTGGAGAGGGCCAAGCAGGTCACCATGGCTGAACTCAACGCCATTATCGGGGTGAGTCACCTCCATTCATCTTGACAACTCAAACACACACCTACAGGTACACGTACACACATGCACACGTAAACTAAGGGCCAGTCTGACTCATGAGAGTCGGCTGATTAAATCGTTTCATCGCGTCCATAAATATGCGAAAATTGATCATCAAATAGGTGAGGCATTGACGTAAACATCACTCGAGGTGTTTACTGTTTGTGCTCCAGATGGTGACGTTGATCGTGTTAAATGTAGATTCAGTCAGGGAGGTATTATTTTACTAGCGAGTGCTGTGCAGCTTTGATAGCATGCTATGAATTAACACAGCTGATGGACAATTTCAAAGTTTCTAAATGAAAATTGGGCTTTTGAAGGATTATTTTTTTGATGCATCCGTGTTCTAAGGTCTGTTAAAATCAGATGTTAATCAGCATGTCATCCAGAGTGCGGAGCGTGTTCCTGTTGTGTAAAGCCAGATGAATTGATTGTGGCAGCGGCAGATGAGATCCTGTTTTACTGGACACTGCTACCAATTTTATATTAAGCTGTAATGAATCACTGCTCCCAGTAAAATAGCTGGGGAGCAGCGATTTTTAAAGCTCCCAGCTGATAGTGGTTTAAATGAGTTACTATTAGTATAAAGAATTGTATTAAGGTTTCGGAGTAACACGAGTAATCATGGTAGCTTTTGCTCGGTCTCTCATGTGGGAGCTCTCCTCTCAAATATGTTTAAGAAGAGAAATATATTGTTATCAGATCAGTCGGCTCTAATTCTCAGAGCACTGATCACATTACAGTCCACTTACTGTACAACAACAGTATGGTATACACTGCTTTAATTACAACTCAATATAGAGTGCTCCAGGGATGACGCATTCTTGTCGGCCAACCAGGAAGTTCGCATCGCCCTGTTTCCCCTCGACAAAAAGCCAATGGGATTTTTATATTGGGTTTTGGATTATTGTAGAAAATAAGGTCTGTGGCAAACACTAGTTTATGATACTTTGACATGTATACAGCGCATTAAGAATATGAGTCTTAATTGGAGTTTTACGGTAGTTTGCAACACACAGCCTCTTTCCTCTTTGCAGCCAGCTCTGTGCGTTGTAAACAAACCAACTAGTTGACAGTTTGCAGAGATGCATGCCCAAAAGAAAAGCCCACATTTCTGGTCGGAGGGAGAAACACATGTACTTTTAAACATTATGAAACACTTGGATATCAGCAGATTGTTGGATATGCATAAATATCGCAACGCCAACCTTTTCAAGAAGGCGGTTGAAGGAATGAAACAGGGAGGCTTTGTTTGCACGGTCGAACAAGTCCGCCACTGGTCATGTTAATTTAAACAGCAATATTAGTGGAATATTCATTTTCATTAGCCATGTAAACAGCTTAGTAGGAATATTGTCTTTTTAGGAATAAGGACAAAAAACTGAATATTTTGTGCATGTAAACGTAGTCACTGATATCATTTGACACTCAAAATACGCCTACACTTATATTCAATAGCTCATGATCACCTGACCAAGACCAACATACTATACACTTGCTTCTCTGCACATACTTTTTATGTCTTATACACACACACACACACGCACACACACACACACACACACACACACACACAGACAGACAGCGATGCTCCTGCGTGCTCTCGTAGACGGGGCTTCCCAGAGCTTGTCAGAGCGCTGATCACATTACTGTCTACTTAAAGCCCTTTGTTCCTCCCAGCACTACAAACACTCCTCTCTCTGAAGGTGTGTATGTGTGTCGAACACACCAGCTCGACAAAACAACACACAGAAACACATCATAATGCTCCCCTCAGGATAATAGCCTTTCTTTATCTGTAGCTGCTCCTTTGCTCCCTTTACTCTCTCTATCCTCCGTCATCCTCTTTTTTTCCTGCTTTCACTTTGTCTTTCTGTTCATTTTCACTTTCTGGATTTTCTCATCTCTCTTTTTGTAATCTTTTATCATTCTCTTCTCCCTACGACGACCCTGTCCTCATTTCTCCTCTCCCATTGTTTTTGGCTATGTCTTATCTTTTGCTTTCCCTCCCTCTTCCTGTGCTCATTTACCCTCTCTCTCCCTATCTTCTCCTTCCTGTTCATCTAATTCTCCTTCACTTTTCACTGCCTCCACCATGATTTCCCTCTGTTCCTCCCCATCATTTACTCTCCGACTCAACCATTTTCTTCCCTCTTTGAGTTTTCCCCTGGCCTCTTTCTCAATCTTCCTCCTCCTTCATAATAAATCCCCTCACTCTTTTCACCGTCTCTCCTTCTTTCTTTCTTTTTCCATCTCCCCTTCCTTTACTTCCTCTTCCTTTCCTCTGGACCGTTTAATTTCCCTCTCCCCATCTCTCCTCTTTCTCGTCCTCGGTGTCCATCTTTCTCACCTCTTAATCCACTAATCTCTTTAACATCCTATCTTTCTTCATCTTATTTTCCTCTCTCGGTGTTGAGCTCTCCATGTGGATTTCATTTCATTCACCTCCTCCCTTTCTCTCATCTCTCTCACCTCCCCTTTTCCAAGCACAACCCCCACTTCACTTTTTCCTTCTTCTTTCTCCTTTGTTTCTTATGCTTATTTATCCATTTCTTCTTTATCTTCTTTTTTCTAACCACCCATGACTATGACACCATCCCTCCCCGTTCCCTCTCTCCCGCTCCCTCTTTTCCCTGTGGCCACAGCAGCAGCAGCTCCAGCACCTGTCTCATCATGCTCCGGGCATCCCTCTGACACCTCACCCATCAGGCCTGTCCCTGGGGGCGGGTGGCTCAGGGCTTCTCGCTCTGACCGGCGCCCTGGGGGTGGCCCACCTCGCCTCCAAAGATGAGCGCAACCACCTCGATCCCGAACATCTCAGAGGTAAAGAACCGAAGACTTTGGGTCCTTAATTCTTCTCCAAAACAAGATTTAAATGCTCTGGCAAGGTGGTCTTCAAGAGCTAAGATCAGCACGAGCAGCGGGTAGTAAGACTGACATTTTCACAGTCTAGCCTACTAATGAAATCACATTAATGACAACTAATAATAATAGATAATAGATAATACAAAAATGTAAAACTGTTTGTCTAAAAATAAGATAGATCATCTTTTTTGATCTTGTGACTAACATTCATTCGAGTCATGGTTTGAAGACCCAAAGGTCATAGAAAGATTACTCTGATTGATATTGGAGAAACACCATGGTATTTACAACAGGATTTGACCCAGGCAGTTCAAATTGTATTAATTAATGCAGATGTTTTTTTAGCCTGAAATCGCCAGACCAAATTGCAAATGCAAATTAGTCTGGAACTTCTCAGTTCATTTTCAAGAGGGGATGAGAAACATCTGGCAGAGCAGTGGTTCCCAAACTTTTTCACGTCAAGGACCCCTAAACTGACACAAATTGACCACAGAACCCCATTTGATAAGATTTGATGTCCCAGGGTCCCCCATCTAATAGGGTTTTTGCTTTTAGATGTTTTATTACAGAAATTGTATTAAACCAAAATAGTCGTACATTCTGTCATTATTTTATTTATGGATGAAATTATAGTGAAAATAAATGATTCCCCTTTTTTGCTTGGGACCCCCTGGAACCCCCTGAAGGACCCCTGGGGGTCCCCAGACCACACTTTGGGAACGACTGTGCCAGAGCATATAAAACATGAGCTTGCAGGTTCGTTTGGTTCCCTGGTAAGGAAGTTTTTGCCCGTTTAGCCCTAAAGTATCCCTAAAGTATATCGTAGTTGCAGTGAAAATCTGCGTACTTGCTGTTGTTTCAGGTCAGTGTACACAAAAGGCTTCATCATTGAAAATCAATCACACTATTGAACACGTTGAGAAGATGTTTAGCAAGTTCAATACAAGTGAGGCAGAGTAACTCTTCTCTGGGAAATCATCCAGAATGAAACCATCAGATAACACACATGCAAGAATAATCTTTATAAAATGTTTGTATGTCTGTGCATGTGTGTTTGTTTATTTCATACTAGAATGGGCAGAAATAAGCAGTGAGAGAAACTTTGACAACAGTTACAGAATAAAACAGATATCATTTTTATAATTTTAGACCAAAATGTAAAGCAATACATCATTTGTGACTGGCGGCTTTGACGTAATTTGTACTGCAAGTCACCTTTTGGCCTCAAGTTGAACTTCCTTGTTTATACTGCTGTCATAATACGGACGGACGTATTTATGGCACTTGTGTGAATGCAGGAGAAACGCTTTCTCCCAATGAACTTTCATTCACCCCGATAGAATATCTTATCTTTGCGCTCTGTTTCAGGCAGCGAGCCAAGAGAGACTTTCTCATGAATAAACCGAGAGCTAGAAAGGAAAAAACAAGGAATGAGAGAGAGATAGAGAGATCAATGTGTTCATATTGGCGTTCATAAGCATCCGTGCGAGTGCTTATGCATGTCTGCAGCTGTGTGTGTTTCTGTTCTTACATACGAGGGGAAGAATGAGTGAAAAGATAGAGAGCGTTGAAAGAGGCAGCAGGGGAAGACGGAGAGCTTTGTCTGGTTGGAGAACAGAGAGAGGGAAAGATAGAGAGGAGACTGCAATCAGGCACAATAGAGGGTCTGTATCTTTATTATAGAGGAGCAGTCGTAGTTCAGCCTAACCTTGGCTGACCGGGGGACTGTTGTTATTATTATCAGGACTGACGTCAAACTTTCTCTCTTTTTTCTCTACTCTGTTCTCTTCCCTTACCTTTCTCCGCCCCATCCCAGAGGGAGCATCCAGCAGGGTGAGTACTTGTGCATGTGTGTACAGTAAGTGTCGTCTACACCCACATTGTGTGTGTGTGTGTGTGTGTGTGTGTGTGTGTGTGTGTGTGTGTGTGTGTGTGTGTGTGTGTGTGTGTGTGTGTGTGTGTGTGTGTGTGTGTGTGTGTGTGTGTGTGTGTGTGTGTGTGTGTGTGTGTGTGAGACAATGATAAACTGAGGGAAATGGAGACACACTGTAAAGTGGCCTCTAAAAAAAGGCTGTGTACCGCTGGAGCTCAGCCAGCTCAACACCAGCACAATAGCTGCTCAGAGCTATCAACCTTGAGCTCCTCAAGGTTTCCTACATCACACTAACATCTGAGCTCACAGCATTTCGCTGTTATCTGGAAGAAAGTACAAATTGAGTGAATGGATGAACAAGCAACTGTTTGTTTATCGGCACCACAAATGTTCTGGTAATCTACGAGATTTACAGAACAAGTGAAAGGATTAACGCCAAGTTAATGGCAAACGCTGCCCAAAACGCAGCATTCTGTGTCTGTAGAAATGAGCAACTCTTGCTTAAAAATGAGTGTACTATGCATCCAGTATATAAAATGCCATCTACAGGAGGGCCCTTAATGTCAAAAACACAAAAATATCACACCACTGAGATCCATTTGAAAAGATGTTTCCCAACAGAACTTGCTCTGTTGTATCGTTAGTTAATATTTGGTGTAGAATTGCACAACCGCCAGCACTGCAGGAGAGGTGGGGACCAGAGGGGGGAATGAAACCTATTCAAACTAGTGAAACCACCAGGACTGTTTTGTTTTAGTGCTATCACGTTAAAGACAGAAACATGTACCCTGACCTCTAGAAAATGTACTGCCTCCACTGCATTCACAGTACAATATCTTTCCAAAACTGTTTCCCAATGAAACATGATTCTGTGCATTGTTAGGTGACAGATCGGGCTGTTTGAAGTTCAGATTCAACAGTTTGTGAATTAAGTGTGAAGGTGAGATGTGACCGTTACCATAACTGATGAGTTTAAAGAAAAAAACAAAATCCATCCTTCGAAAAATTGAGTAAAGGCAACATGCAGTGAAACATGAAATGTATACAAGTGTTCGTCTTGCCTCACAGGTTTATGTCACCGTAGTTAAAAGTCCCTGTTAATCGCCTGGAGAATTAATGCAGTGCAAATGGGCTGATTGAAATTCAGTGGACGTCTATGGCTTGTCCTATTCTCTCTGGCTGCAGATTGCTCTGCTTTACGGAAAGCGTGTGAACACTCGCTTACTGTACTGGCTGCAATGGGCAGCTGGCCTTCATCAGTGTAACTGTTGATAACACGGGGAGGAGAGGGGGGAGAGGGTTAGAGGGAGATGGAGAGTGAAATTGGAAAAGGAAAGAGAGAGAGACTAAAGAGGAAGAAAAAAAGACCAAGAAAAAATAGGGAGGGAAAGGTTGTTAAAAAAAAAAAAAAAAATACCAGCAAGTCTTTGTTCTGGTTTTTATTGCGAAATGAAAATGATTTAAGAGCGCTACTGACTTAACTTTCCCTCCCTCTCTCTCTCTATCTGCAATGAAACCCTTAGCATAATTTAATTGCTAAACACAATGCTGATTGTTAAGCACCAGGAAAATATTTCTCACATGAGTTGAGGTTTTTGCTGAAGTTAGCCAAGCATTACGGCGTTTGGAAAGGGAGGGGAAGGGAAGGGAGAGAGAGACGCATATCAATTGGCATTTGTCAGAGAGCCCCGCACCAGTAAAACATGTTGGAATTTTAAATGGAGGGGAAAAAAGGGACAGCG
Source organism: Sebastes fasciatus (assembly GCF_043250625.1). NCBI lineage: Eukaryota > Metazoa > Chordata > Actinopteri > Perciformes > Sebastidae > Sebastes > Sebastes fasciatus. The sequence goes on from NC_133799.1 coordinate 18,388,674, forward strand.
AGAGGAAGTCGGGAGAAGAAAGAAGAGAGGGAAGTTTGTTGAGCCGCACTGAGGTCCATTGTGTGGGTTTCTCCTCTCCTCTTGTCCAGCGCTCCTTCCTGTCGGCCCCGTGGGCTCCTTCCTGTGTGACTCACTGGTGTGTTAAACCCTCGCTGTTCATGTCCTCCCCACGGGGGGACAGAGAATGACAAGTGGCCCTCACTGAACCTCTGGCCCCTGCCCCAACGCAAAAAACAACACAATGCTTTGATCGGCTTTTCAGAGTGCTGAGCACCAGGCCAGGCTGTATTGTAAATATGCCTTCACAGCTTTATTGCCTAATAATGAGAGTCATATTTTACATGAGGACTGGTGTGTCGAGGGGACGACACTAATTAGCTTTGTACGCTGTCTTGTGGGCTTCTATGGCTACGTCTTAACCTGTGCTTACGTCTGCTGTTCTTGCTGTGTGTGTGAGTGTGTGTGTGTGTGAGTGTGTGTGTGTGTGTTTGTTTATGGGCCTTTCTGTTAATATTTGTGTTACTGCTCAGTGTGCTTTTCCCTCTTTACCTGAGTCTACAGAGTGATTGTGTGTGCATGTTTCTTCACATCATGACCTGTACGTTGGTGGATGTGGGTGTGTTTTGTGTGTTTGTACAATAGACTGTATGTAAAGATAGACGACATGTTTCCACTTCACTTCTCATTAGTGATCGGAAGGGCTGAAGCCGCGGTATCGAGGGCACGCCCGAACCAATCACAAGTGGAGTACGACCACAGCTTGTTGGCGGCTACATTAGCACCACGGTAGCTGTTTGGCTAGAAAGACACGACAACTAACCATAATATCTCTTTAAATACATGTATGATCAAATTGACACAGACTCGTGACGGTTTTGGAAAGTTAAAGTTATATCTCACTCTCAAACAATTCCTGAGCCTCTGGCTGCGCGACTACTTCACTCAGAGCAGCTGTCAATCATAGCTGTCAATCATGACATCCCACCTCGTTTTTATAGCATCAAATATCTAATTAAAACCAACTTTTTTAGAAAAATGAACACTTGAACATAAATCAGCGTGATAAGAACTACCTCAAAAGACAGAAACTTCTTAGGAAAAATGTATTTGATGTGTACTTTGACTTTTTAGTTTAGCCCATGTCCCATCCGCTAACATGGAGGTGGGTGGGCTTTATGACCTATACTGCAGCCGGCCACCAGGGGGCAATCAAGATGTTTTGGCTTCACTTTTTGGGAGCTGTCATGTCGTCCATCTTTATATACAGTCTATAGTGCCGTTTTAATTATTGTTTTAACTTTCCTGTGTCAGGTGTGTCTCTGGATGTACAGTATGTATCTGTGGTAGTATTGGTACAGTAAGCATCTGTGTGTTCATACTTATGTTTTTTGTCCTTGTCTTTCCTCAGAGTAAGTCAGTGTCGTCAACAGACAGCCAGCCTCCTGAGGAACGCCAGGGCCCGTCAGGAGGCTACTCCTCCTCGCAGGGAGGAGCTGAGGCAAAGAGGAGGCGCTGTGATGACAAAGAGCCCCTTCCGCCACACTCCTATGTATGTGTATGTGTGTGTCTTTGTCTTTATATGATGAGATAAATGACGACCAAGGGGGAAACTGAGTAGTTGCAGCGGAGAATACAACAAGAAAAATTAAAATAGAAATTACATGTAAATGAAAATATTAACATACAGCATATAATATTAAAGGGCAGGTCCATCTGCCATCAGACAGCCCCTTTCTGACGGGGAACTGAAGCCGTTATAGTCTTCAAAGCCACCAGACTACATTCACGAAAACATTATACCTCGCAGAACACGGGAATTGCTGTTCTTGTGTGACTTTTCGGATCTGAACTAACGCCCGGATAATGAACTAACTAACACTGCAGTACATTGCTTAGCTTCCGTGCAGGTACTCCTGTCTGCTTCGCCAAACTGAGAGCATGCCGACCGCCATCTAAGTGACGTTAATACACTGACTATAAGGATGTATATATACTGTATATGTAGCAGCGTCATCATGCAGAAACCTACGCCAGGTCATGTGGGAAAAAAATTTTTTAGAAGGGCATGGGAAAATAGCATTTTGACTCTAAAACTTACATACTTTGACCAGAGTTTGAATGTTCGGATTTGAATACATAAGGAACACCGCTGGAGAGCTACAGAATGATATAAAAACCTCAGAAACCCCCAAATAATGGACCAGTCATTTAAATGCTATTAGTGTGCTATTGATGTTCATGTATGTATAATTATAACAAAATAGAAAACCACATATACACACCAAAGACATCACAAAGTGCATGTGCATCTGTGTGGTTGTGTGTGTGTGTACGTGTGTGTACATAAGATATGGCCTATGACATTATAGGCCACACATGGGTCGGGGGGCCCGGCGGCCAATTAGAGCCGTGTTTGGTTTGGATGGGCCCGATGGGGAAGAGCAGGGAGCCACAGGCGATGTAATGCCAGAAGAGAGACGGCCAAGGCAGATAGCTGTAATGAATTAGATGGCTGTGTGTTTGCAGTCTGGAGGATTGATTGACACCGGGAGTCTATCTGTGCAAGACGGCCTCCAGCTAAATCAGTTTGGCACCAACAACAACCGTCCAAATCCTCCCATTAGTTCAGAGCGAGAACAAGCACAGATAGTTTCCACTTTCTGAATGTTTTTCCTCTCTTTCTGTCTGTCGGGCCACATTACAGCTCCCATTTCTCTTTCAGTTTTCCTTTTTGCTCTTCTATATCTCTGTCTCTTTATCGCCGTCTCTCAATTTCTCTACTTTCCCCTCTCACTCTCTGTGTTCTTCCTGTTTTCTTTTCATTTTTATTCCATTTCTCCTTTTATTTTTTTTTCTCTTTCTCTCTCTCTGTTTCTGTGTTTTTTGTTCTAGGAATAGACATAGCCCTGTTTTGGCTCTGTATAATTAGGTACTGATGTCACTCCACACTGATGTCAATAGGAATATCAGGCCATGATCACATCAAAGAGCTGTTGCCATGGTGACTAAGTGCCATCATTCTCACCCCAGAAAAAGGGAGAGATACAGTAGAGAGAAATGGCTAGACGGAGAGCGAAAATGTACCATCGATGGGGAGAGAGCAACAGTGTGTGTGTGTGTGTGTGTGTGTGAAAGAGAGATCGAAACAGTGTTTGCATGAGGGAGATGTTTGGTGAGAATATACTATATATATGGTATCTCTGTGTTAAATGTTGCATGGAGGACATACAGACAGTGGAAGGAAGCAAAGAGCAGCCAGTGATATTGATATATCGATCTGTGTGTGTTTTTCGTGCGTTTCCATCTTTATTATTAAAGTTCTCGATGTATACTCTTACGGTATAGTGTGTGTCTGTGTGGGTGATAGAGAGAAAAAAAGCAACCAAGAAAACAGCTTTCTTTTCTTAATGGAGATGTGTGTGTAATTTTACCTTTCTTATGTCTTCTTTGCTCCTCAGGACAGCGATGGAGACAAGAGTGAAGACAATCTCGTAGTGGACGTCTCCAATGAAGTAAGTTGCTTATCTGTATTTTTAATTATTTTTGACAACCTCACACTTAATATGAAAATATTGATTATAGCCACTTGATTGACAATGGACTTACACAGGCCGCCGTAGGCCGCACTTTGCCGCTGCTCTGGTGTGAATTCGCCGCAAGTTATATAAAATAATCTGTGGCAATGCCTGGCAGTTCTGTATAGGAGATGAAAATTAAACATTTTTTTTTACTGCTAAGGGTTGTTTTCTTCAATTCCTTGGCAAAGGGTAGCTGGTAGAAAATTACTATTCATGTGTGGTTTCTCACCTGAAATACTTCCAGAAACAAACGTGGCATACAATACTTGATTATTTAAAATCCACGAATCTACGTGACATAAAAAAAAAAAACACTAGCGGTTTGTTATTAGTAAATGTTCAGTCTGATTTTGTGATAATGCTGGTTGCCCACTATCCGTCATATCAAACATACAAGTTACTTTCTGTCTAATCATTGCTTAATGGCAAAGTTTACACAGGTGACTCACAGAAGTCATACATCTCACAGAAAGACGTTTCCCTCATCACAGAATAGTTAACAGTTTCGTCTGACCTCTTAGAAAATATTCCACCCTCAATACCAATGTTTACTCACAATTTTCCATCTCCACTGTGGAAAATATTTAACTCACCCACAGAACTCACACTTCACTCTCTCTCTCTCTCTCCCACTCGCTTCCTCACAGCTCTGTCCTTGTGCGAGAGCTGTACATCCCTGTAACAGAAAATATCTTTGATTTCCCTACAAAGCCACAAGATACAAGCAGCCTTTATCCTACAGAAGCTCTCTGACACTGCGTTGCAGCCCACACATGAATAACGCATGAGTCCAATGTTGGGAGGACCGGTGTTGCTCGCAGGAATAACTATAGATGTAGTTGGCAACGCCTGCTTGACCCCGTCTGACTGACTGTCAATAGATCAATTTAACACACAGATCGGAGTATTTGTGTGTGCAAGTGTGTTTGTGTGTGTGAAGTCTGTTTTGAAGACATTTTATTATGATTTTTGTTTCATTTCCGCATCTTTGGCAGAGATTTGCTCTTTTTCATAGTTTTTTTCAGAGATGGTTAATTGTATTTTTGCCTCATTTAGTTTGCAGCTAAATTTGAGTATTTTGACAGTCTTAGATAAGGGAAATGTGTCTCGAGTCACTTTTCACGTGTCTGTGTTTCAGAGAAAACCACAAGCACACATAATTGGGTAATTGCCTGAAGAATAAGCAGCATCATACTGATACTAAACGACTTAAAAGAATACCTCACCCACAAAATGACCGTTCAATAACGTGGCAATCAACCCGTGTTACCTTGAATTTGGGAGGAAAACTTTTCTGACACGACTATTTAGTGACATTTTACAGACCAAATGATGAATCTATTTATCTGACCTGTCCACCTGGACTCAAGGATGAACTGATTAGATTTTGGTTATCAAAGGTCACTGTGACCTCACGGCCGTCCCTTTCTTGTGAATGCGATATCTCAGGAACGGCTTGAGTGAATTTCTTCAAATTTGGCACAAACGTCCACCTGGACTTAAGGATGAAATGATTAGAATTTTGTGTTCGAAGGTCAAAGCTCAAGGTCACTGTGATCTTACGTCCGTCCCATTCTTGTGAAAGCGATACCTCAGGAACGCCTGGAGAGAATTGTATTACATCTGGCACAAAGGATGAACTGATTAGATTTTGGTGGTCAAAGGTCAAGGTCAGTGTGACCTCACAAAACACGTTTTTGGCCATAAATCAAGAATTCATATGCTAATTATGACAGCTTCACACAAATGTCAAACAGGATAAAATTATGAAGTGGTGACATTTTGGACAGACATGTTGGTTGGTTGGTTGGTTGGTTGGTTGGTGGAGGAATACAACCGGGAGGCAGTGATTGTAGTTTTCCCTTATTGATTAATCTACCCATAATTTATCAGATTAATAGATTAATCGTTTGGTCTGTAAAATGTGAGAAAATAGTCTTGGCGGGGGAAAAAATTCCAAAACCCAACGATATTGATTTTCACATAATCACAAACAAAGAAAAGCAGAACATTATTCACATTTGAGAAGCTGGAATTTAGATTAGCCTCATTTTCTGATAATCAACAAATCAAGTAATCGTTTCAACTCTTCAACACTTATACACACACACACACACACACACACACACACACACACACACACACACACACACACAGACACACACTCACATTGTATTTTACTGTTTGTTTTGCCAGCTAGATTGCTTATTGTAATGCCAATCATTTATAGTAACCTAGGTTTGTGTGTGTATCTGTGAAATGTGGATCGAGTCAGCAGGTGTGTAGCTAGTTCAGCTTTCCGCTGCAGTTTCCTTGTAAATAGGAAGAGCTCCTATGTAAGCTCATTATCAGCCGCCGCTGTTTGTGTTCTCTTCTTGTGAACGCTGTCTGTACTCTGTCCACACACACACACACACACATTCCCAAATACTTGGTCTATCTTTTCTCATCTACTTCTTTCTGTTTATTTCTGTTCTTGAAGCCTCTGTTCTTCCATCTCTCCACTGTCTCTCTTTCCTTTTCACTCCTTCTTTCCCCACTCCTCTCCCTCCCTCTAGCTCCACCTCCCCCCTTTTTCTCCTCCCTTCTCTCATTAGATAACTGCAGTCTGCTTCATTTAATATATGCAAAGCCGTTTATGCCCCTGGAATATTTTAGTTCTTTAAATACTTCACGCAGTGTACCAAAATATGTTTTATCTAAGCCTTCTGTATTTTGATATTGCACACAAAAGCAGAACCGGTCTCTTGTGTGATTTGGAAACTGGTACAAAAGCAGCAAGAAAAAAAAAATTTGACAAATGTGGGTAATGGTAGAAAAAGGGAGGCAAATCCTCTGGTGAGTGTGTGAGAGATAGAGAGAGAGTGTGTGTGTGTGTCTATTAGAGAGAATGTGCATGCATGTATTTAAACATACATGCAAGCCTGTGCGTGCATTTCTGTTTGCGTATGAGTGTGTACACGCCATGTAAATGTCTCTGTGTGTGGTTGTTTGAGTAGATGATCTTGTGTGTGTGTGTTTAAGCAGTAAAGTGTGTGTGCTGATCACTGTGACCCAGTGAGAAGTGCTTACTCCAGCACTCTGTTCTGGGGGAGGCAGCGCCGGCTCAACGGCGTCTCCAGTGATGAAAGCAGCTGTAACAGCAACATTATCTGCAGGTCCACACACTACTGTACCAGCCACAGTGACAATCTCCGCTGTTTCATGTAATGTTCCCTGAGTCCCTTTACAAATCACAATACAGGCTGTGACACTAGAGGTTGCGTTGTATCCATTATGGAAGAATTTTGCAGCATTTTACTTTAAATAAGTGAATTTTAAAACTCTTTAACCAACTGCTGCATCATAACAAACTCTCCCTAGTTCAGCTTGCTGGCACACTGCAGTGTTTACAAAAATATTCTAAAGGAAAACAAGACAATAAGTGGGTGTTCAGACTGCATTATAAAATGCAAGGGCCTGCAGTGTGGGTGCACGTTGCTTCAGGTGCCGGTGAGACAATGAAATACGATCCAGGAATTACAGTTGTGGTAATAGAGCTGTAACTTTGAAGTCACTAAAAAATCTGTCACTAACTGCACAGTGGTTTATAACATTACCAGGAGGGATTTTACAGCGGAAAGTTATCATGGCGGCAATAATTGAATCACGTAAAAAAATAAAAAATCTACCAGGAATGTGTGGTTGCATGTAGAGCTGCAACGATTGCAGCTTCTTAAATGTTAATATTTCCTGGTTTCTTAACTCCTCTATGACAGTAAACTGAATATCTTTGAGTTGTGGACAAAATAAGACATTTGAGGACGTCATCTTTCGTCATTTTTCACCATTTTCTGACATTCTATAGAGCAAACAACTAATCGATTAATCGAGAAAGTAATCGACAGACTAATCTACAATGAAAATAATCATTAGTTGCAGCCCTAGTTGCATGCATTCGATTGGCCAACACAGTGGCTGCCCGATGACGTCATATGGCGTTGTGGTAACTTTCAAGCGGGGACAATGTCTGTCTGAACATACTGGTGCACTTTCTACGGGTGGCAACGAATAGGAAGTGCAGTGGAAAAAGCACAATGGTAAAGTGCCTATCATCAAAAATGCAACTAAAAAAAGAATTGTGAAATTGTACTTTAAAGGGCAGGTCCATTATTTTTTTATTTTTTTTTAGGATTTTATATCATTCTGTAGCTTACCAGCGGTGTTCCTTATGTATTCAAATTTAACATTCAAATTTTGGTCAAAGTATGTATCTTTTAGCGTCAAAATGCTATTTTCTTTAACCCATCTAAAAACTTTTCCCCATGTGACCTGACATGGTGTATTAGTACAGTAATTTAGATGGCAGTCGGCACGCTCCTAGTTTGGAGAAGCAGACAGGAGTACGGGCGCGGAAGCTAAGCAATGTACTGTTGTGTGGACGTCACGTTAGTTTGGATCCGAAAGTCACACAATAAGTAAGCGATCAATGCAGCGGTAGACCAGCAACTCCCGTGTTTGGTGAGGTTAAATGAGTATTTTTCTGAATGGAGTCTGGTCTGGTGGCTTTGAAGAGAGCAATATAATGACTTTAGTTCACCTCAGAAAGGGCTGTCTGATGGCGAGGTAAAGCAGTGAAATTATTCTAAATATAGCGTACACTTATACTGATAGAGATTTTTTTAGGTGGCTAAAATACGTTTTTCTGCTGCTCCCGTCCACAGCCGCTTTACCTCGCCATCAGACAGCCCTTTCCGACGGGGAACTGAAGCCGTTATATCGCTCATCAGACTCCATTCACAATAACAGTAATTTTACCTCACAGAACACGAGAGTATACATAACCCACTTCAGTCTGAACTATCCCTCTCAGGTATTTCCAAACTTAGCACAGCGAGTTATTCATAACCTTATTGATTGGCTTACTTTGATAACCTACTTCACTGCTTTTTGCAGCAGCTGAGTGGTCGTTTCCATTTGAGAAAAAGAACCGGAAAAGAACGCAGATGGACCCGCCCTTTAAGGACAAGGATCCCTTCTTTAAACAGAAAATGTCATAGTGATGAAATGCTGTAAAATGGACTTGAGGGCGAGACTGAAATGGAAGGACAAAGTAATTGAAGCATTGTGTGCACCAGTTTATTCAATCTCTGTTTTGTCTTTCAGGAGCCTAACTCTCCTGTGGGCAGCCCTCCTCACTCCCCCCACGGGAACGGGTTAGACCGGGCTCCCACCCTGAGGAAAGAGCTCCCGGGCTCCTCGAGCACAGGAGAGGCCCCCTCCACCCCAAACCCCCGCAGCCCCACCCCAGGGAAGGCCAAGGACTCGGCACAGGTAAGACAGATATAGATTCTCAGGGAGTTACTGCACTCTGCTGACTCGGAGGCCTGCTTGAGCTTTATGCTAAAATATTACTGTAATTTTCAACATGTTTAATGAGACTGAAGATTTTCAGCCTCTTTTCTTTTGTAATAAAATTGTACCCTTAGGTTGTCCATTCCTGTTACAGAAGATGTTATGCCAGCATTTATGGTGTTTTGCTGTGGGAATAAAAACACTTAAAACTCGTAAAACCCATAACTATTGTACAGTAACTAATCATTGTCCTATTAAACGATGTTGAGAAGCTACACGGCTGTCTAGTACAGTACAGATAGCTGTTACAATAGCTCTACCTGTAGCACCGAGACAAAGTATTCTCTTTTCAGTGGGATTAGTCAAAAAGGTGACAGATTCTGAAGGTTGGTGTAATAAATGTACTGTAGGACGTCCCATGACAGATCAGCCATGTGTTTTATTTGTTATATTTCTTGTTTGACTTCTGTACAGATGGATAAGTCCCAGTCTCCGTTGTCCAAGTCTGGCACCCCGTCCCCGTCCCACCGTGAGGCCCTTACCCCCGGAGCATCGGGAGCCCCCGGTCCCAGCACCTCCTGCCTTCGTCTGGTCAGCAAAGCAGCATCCAGTGCAGACCCCCTTGGTGAGAACAAGCTTCATGTTGTATTGTTGATAAAGGAGCTTGCTAATACATATAACAGCACAACATCACATACTATCACAACATTAATCTGGTACAGTGTTTCTCAAATGGGGGTACTAGTACACCTAAAGATACTTTGGAGTACTGCAGGGGGTACGTGATATCTTTTTTTTTATATTGTTTTTAAAATATCAGTCATTTTTATTCCTAAATTAATTATACTATAATAAGTTCAATGAAAATGTAAATATAAGTTTGATAAATCACATTTTAAAGAGTGTCATCAAAGAATTAGCGCCGATGAAGGCCGACTGTTGCGTTTGAACGCACCACAAAGACTACAGCCGACAGCCAGTTAGCACGTACGTTCGTACGTAAATAACTCTCCACACCAGCAGGCGGCGGTAGTCTGTATTCGTCATTCAAAAAGGGAAACCGGAAGACCGAGGACGGCGGATATACAAGCCGTTCTTATGATGCGTACATGAAACAAAGCAGCGTCTGCCGACCGTTTTCACATCACTCTCTCACCACTTAGCTTCAATATCTGTGTATTGGAATGATCAGATCAGACGAAGATGAAAAATGAGGAGAGCCTCCTGTGTTTTTCCTCGTTAACTTGCTTTGCTCACATCCGTTTCTCTTCTCGTGCACTGATTCGTTTAAGCTGAACAGCCAATCAGAGTGATTTCTCTCACAGACGAGCGCCGCCGCCGACTCAACATGCTTAATCGGTCGTAAAATCCCCAACACAGGCAGACTAGAGCCAACGGTGCGGGACACAGCGCAAAAAACTATGCTGACAGACGCTCACCGACGGCCCCAAACTGTCCGACAGCCGACCGTTGGCTTGGTGTGTCGGGACCTTAAGGGTTACTAGACTGAAACAATATTTGAATGGGCATTATCGAAAAACGTTTGAGAACTGATCTAGTACATACATTTATAACTGTTCTTTTTATATTTGTAAACTCAAAAAGTTACAGAGAAAAAGCCAAACTAATATTGTAATGTGATTACATAACTCACCATGTAGTGCAGAATGCATTTACATTACTCATTACTTTACATTTACTTTCTAATTTAGCTACTCTACTAGAGCTCTTCTTTATTTTTTAGAAAACTGAACTAGCTGGACGCTCCTTGAATTACACTTGTCTAGTCATGACCTGAATGAGATCTGCACCCAGTCTGCCTCTTTCCTTCATGCCATATATCCTCCTGTCCCCCACTTTTTCCATTTCCTTATTTGTTTATGCTCTGACATTACTGTTGTCTTGTAGTGATAATTTACTGGTTTTGTGCCAAAGTTAGACAAAAATTCTGCCTATCGGACTGACGTTTTGAATAATCAGTGAGGAGCATTCGGTAACACTTAATTTTACAGGTCCGCTTCTTTTCATGGTAATTCGGTGATAATTAGTAAGTAACCTATTTGAAATTTCTTTGGAATTACTGCCAAATTACCCCAATATTTACCTCAAAATGTATCAATAATTACTTTATCATAAACATAGTTTAATTCTCACCATTGTGTGACTTAAGGTCTACACAAATGTAGGGAGTTTTTTTTAAAGAAATTTAAAAGAAGTTATTTGCTAAATATTATCTATCTACCAGCAGACATGGAAATAAAGCATATCAATAAATGTATTGTATTGTAATGTATTTTTTCCTGTAAATGTATTAAATAAATAACTAGCTATTGGGAAATATAATTATTAAATCTTGTTTATAATAAAGTAATTTTCGATACATTTTTGAGGTAAATATTTGGGTAATTTGGCAGTAATTCCAAAGAAATTTTAAATAGATTACTTGCTAATTATTACCTAATTACCATGAAATTTGTAGACCTGTAAAATGAAGTGTTAGCAACCATTGCTGTGCTTGACAGCTCAACAAATACAGTTTAATGATAGAAAAAGATTTCCATTCTTCTCAGCCCCTCTGTGACTGTGTTTGTGCTGTATTGTTTGTTTCCCTCTTTATTTCCATCCGTCAATCCGTCCTTCCTCTCTCCCTCCCCTCCCCAGCTCTCCGCAGTCCCATGTCTGTGCCCCCCGGTTCATACCCGGCTCATTTTGGCGTGGTGTCCCACGCAGGCCTGAACGGGGAGCTGGCCAGCCCTGGAGGTTTCGGTGGGGCTCTTACTCTCTCTCCACAAATCAGCGCAGCAGCCAATGCCTACTCCCGAAGCCCCATGGTGAGTAAAGGCCAGATTGTTCTTCTCTGTCAAGGTTTGATTTATAGTTCAGCATCAGCTCTAACCCTTAAAACTAGAATGTGTTCTGTGTTATCAGGTAGTGCGTTCATTATATACTTAAAGTTTTCAGGTTTACATTCTCTAATTAACTTTGAAAAAGAGCAACAGTCCTGGAGAGGAGTTTTTTAATTGAAATGACTTATCTGGATCACAAAATGCTAACGTGTAGAGCACTGCTGAAAAAATTCTTTCCTCAACAAGCACCATTTAGTCTTAATAACAATAATAATAATAATAACTTTCTTTATAGAGCACTTTATACACAACTGATTCAGCTCAAATCGCACATTCAAACAAGGGCAGAAATGCAATAAAATTAAACAATAAGAGGAAGGTAGATTAAAAATGTAATTCCTGTCATGCAACAGGAACGCCCCTCCGCGACTGCAATCAGACCCGTCTCCCTGTACTTGCTACCCGTTTAAGTCTTCGTCAAGCTGTTAGATGTTTGTCTGCTCCTCTCTCCCCACCAGGTGGCGTATGACTCTCGGTCTCACCTGAGGGCGCCAGGGCTGTCCTCCTCTCTGCCTGGTTCCTCTGGCGGCAAGCCGTAAGTATTCACACTGTTAATATTCAATTTTGGCTCGGTAGACACATATTTAAAGCCTTTTAATACCATTTGTGTGTACACCTTAAGCATGGACTCTTACTGTAGTGTATTCCCCAGTTGCACAGAGCAGTTTAACAGTTAATTTTCTTTTCTGTTGATTAAAAAAAGAAATATGTGAAAGCCGAGCAGGATAATCATGTCAGGATAAATGAATATTTAGACACAGACAATTGCACATACTTCAGTCAAGACAGCGATAATCCAAAAATATTTGGATTGGATAAGAATCCAAATTAATAGTAGTTCCTCCTACATGTAGCTGCTCACTTTGGGTTTTCTATTTAACCAGTGTTTTTCAGTGTTGCACTGTGAACCTGTCTAACAAAGATGGATAATGTAGAATTTCAAGTGTCCATATTACACTTGCACACAGTCCATTCGGCTGTGCTGACTGACGAATTATATTGTCTTTGTCAGTCGTTGCAGAGTAGCAATTCATTCTTGCGGTGCTAATTTGAAATCATAAAACAGCCTTGGCTTCCAACTGCTTCACTATTGATCGGCCATTAGCAATGCCACACTGACTCGGCCCTGTAATACAATCTGCCATTATGCATTCCCGCCTACAGCTACAGTGAGCCAAGTAATTGCCTGAGTTCGGGCAAATCTTACTGAGGTTCCAAGGCCATTACGGTGTCGTCGGATGTCACAACTTGCTCTTGTGCATTGTGTACCTGTTGCTCCTCTGCTTTCACTTGGTCATTGATTGCATGATTGATTCCATCTCGTCTGTCCTGTCTTTGGCCCATTTCTCTGGTCCTTCAGTCTACCCACTGGTCCAAACTCTGTTTTGTTTTGTTTATTTTCAGCTGTAGCTCTTCAGTTCTGAACTATTGATTTACTTCTGTTCCCTTCTCTCTCTCTCTCTCTCTTCTCTGCAGCGCCTACTCGTTCCACGTGAGCGCAGACGGCCAGATGCAGCCGGTGCCCTTTCCCCCCGACGCCCTGCTGGGCCCGGGAATCCCTCGCCACGCCCGTCAGATTCACACCCTGAACCACGGAGAGGTGGTGTGCGCCGTCACCATCAGCACCTCGACACGCCACGTCTACACCGGAGGCAAGGGCTGCGTCAAGGTGTGGGACATCAGCCAGCCTGGCAGCAAGAGCCCCATGGCCCAGCTGGACTGTCTGGTGAGGAAGGCAAACAGACACACACACTTTTTTCCTTGATCCACATCAAGCATCTGTTTCACAGTGTTTTTTTAATCTTGTCCAATCAGAACAGGGATAACTACATCCGCTCCTGTAAAATCCTCCCTGACGGACGGACCTTGATCGTCGGCGGGGAGGCCAGCACGCTGTCAATCTGGGATTTGGCCACGCCCACTCCTCGCATCAAGGCGGAGCTTACGTCGTCCGCTCCCGCCTGCTACGCTCTGGCCATCTCCCCTGACAACAAGGTCTGCTTCTCCTGCTGCAGCGACGGCAACATCGTCGTCTGGGACCTTCACAACCAGACGCTGGTCAGGTGAGAGGAGAGAGGGAGGAGAGGACAGTGGAAGGAGAAAAAGAACATGAAAAAATTGGCGCTTTAACTCCACAAATAGATTACTGTCAGGAGAGAGCACAGGGAGGAAGGTGAGGGAGGGAAAGGCTGGAGGATGTGGAAACATTTCAGGAAGTTCTTAAGAAGAGAAGATAAAATATGGAAGAAGAAAGAGAGGGAGGAAAAATCGTTGCAGTCTGGGGATTCTTCAACTAACCCTATGGTCAGGTGAGTAGAGGGGGGGTGAACTAGCCATAGGGGATGTGGGTGGGATGAAACAGACAGATTCTGGCAAGGTAGGAGAAAGATGAATTGAGGGAGACGGGGAGGGAAGACTGTGGTAAGGGGAGAATGGAGAATCAGGTGAGAGCAGTCGGTGCTACAGGGAGGAAAACATTCAAATATATTTGGTCTGACACCTCCAGGAGAAAATAAACAAAAACACACACAGATGCAGAGTCTTTAGAGTGTGTGTATGCATGTCTTACTAAAGCTCTTGTGTGTTTCCTCCCTGCAGGCAGTTCCAGGGCCACACAGACGGAGCGAGCTGCATCGACATCTCCAACGACGGCACCAAACTGTGGACAGGAGGGCTGGACAACACCGTCCGCTGCTGGGACCTCCGAGAGGGACGCCAGCTCCAGCAGCACGACTTCACCTCGCAGGTACACACACACACACACACACACACACACACACTGTAACAAGACATCATCTAACTGTACACACACATTAACAATGTTTAATGTTTGTACTGTACATATGTGCACATTAATTGTATACAGGTACATGCAGGTACAGTACATTACAGGATCATCACATCACAACTACAGAGTTCACCTCACAAGTTAACTTATAAATCCAAACACACACCGTGACCTCACCTTGCAGGTATTTACACCAATACACACCAGCAAAAACACATCAACACACACCAACGTGGGGCACCTTACAGGCACCCTCACACACACACACTCAAATACACACTGTCTCTCTCATTCACTCCTCACTGCCACAACAGAGCTATAGAGTTGACCACCGTTGTCAGATGAGTTTCGATCCACCGTGTAATGACTTTCTCTCTCGCTTGCTGTCTCTCTCCATCTGCCACTTTCCCTCTCTCTCCTGCTATTCTCTTTCTTTCCCAATTTATTAATTCACTCTATATTTACCTCCGTCATTCCACTCTTTCCTTTTTTTTTACTTTCCACCATCTTTCCTCTTTTCTATTCACTCATCTTTATCTTTTCCTCGATATCCCACATTCCCACTTAATTCCTTCATCTGTCCTCCCTACTGCCCTTCATTGTTCTCTTTCTGTCATCAACCTTATCTTCTTTCCTCCCTCATCCCCCATTTTCTCACATCTTCTCCCCATTTTTGTTTTCCTTTCTGCACCCTTGCTTCCTTTCTTCTGTCGTCCCCTCCTCCCCTCTCCGTCTCCAGATCTTCTCTCTAGGCTACTGTCCGACAGGCGAGTGGCTGGCTGTGGGAATGGAGAGCAGTAACGTGGAAGTCCTGCACGTCTCCAAACCTGACAAGTACCAGCTGCACCTCCATGAGAGCTGCGTTCTCTCCCTTAAGTTCGCCTACTGCGGTATGCGCACACACGCACACACACACACACACACACACACACACACACACACACACACACACACACACACACACCCAGACTCCACACACACACCCACACCCACACACAAACTTGGATTGGTTCCTAAATGTTTCTAGAATATTTGCAGCTACTGACAAACACTTCTCATTACTCTCCACACTGTTGGTATTAGGGGTGTAACAGTTTTGATTCTTAATCAGAAATCGATCGAAATGAAAAGCAGGATCGTCAATTTTTCTTTTTCTCTCCTCCCTTGCCTACTTGCGTACATCTGAAGGAAAAAAACAACAATTCAAAGACAACACGGCGCATCTTACCGGTAGCCTACAGCTAAAGACGACACGGTGTATCTTACCGATAGCCTGCCGCTAAAGCCGACACTCCGGATCTTACGGGTAGCCTGCAGCTTAAGACGACACTGCGGATCTTACAGGTAGCCTGCAGCTTAAGACGAAACTGCGGAACTTACCGGTAGCCTGTAGCTCAAAAACGACACAGCGGATGTTATCGGAAGCCTGCAGCTTAAGACGACACTGCGGATCTTACGGGTAGCCTGCAGCTTAAGACGACACTGCGGATCTTACCGATAGCCTGCAGCTTAAGACGAAACTGCGGAATTTACCGGTAGCCTGTAGCTCAAAAACGACACAGCGGATCTTATCGGTAGCCTGTAGCTCAAAGACGACATGGCGGATCTTACTGGTAGTCTGTAGCTAAAGACGACACAGCGCATCTTAACGGTAGCCTGCAGCTAAAGACGCGATGATGTATATTACAGGTGGCATGTAGCTCAAAGACGACACGGCGAATCTTACCGGTAGTCTGTAGCTAAAGACGACACAACGTATCTAATCGGTAGCCTGCAGCTCAAAGAAGACGCGACGTACACGGCGAGTTATGTAAACAACGAACGTGTCATTGACAGAAAAACGACAGTTTGTAGGCTGCAGCAACTAAAGAAAACAGCGCTCGTCGAACTATTTGACGATTTCAGCCACGGTCTCATTATCTCCACTTAAAATCGATTGTGTCTACATCGCGTTGGACAGTAATGCAGGGTTTGTGCTAGGCGTAGTGTAAAGCATGTGGGCGCCAACAGGGACGTCATGGTGCACTCAGGTGTGCTTCGTAAACTCTGAGAAAGTCTAGTTGTTGTTGTTGTACACTCCTGCTATCTAGTGGATCTTCTTTTGGTTGAAAGTGTAAATGACAGTTGTCAGGTCATAAAACCCATGATCTATGGATCTTTACAAATCAAGTCTAACAATGGCATGTTTAAATCGAATTGTGAGTCCCCTAGTTGGTATTCAGTGTCTGCACAATATATTGTGCCGTTATCACCTCTTTTCCTTTGTTTAACCTGTAGTACTGTCTGTGTTATTTCAGGCAAGTGGTTCGTGAGCACAGGAAAAGACAATCTGTTGAATGCATGGAGGACACCATATGGAGCCAGCATTTTCCAGGTGAGAGACGAGTGCAATGCTCTGAGCTCTGAGGATGTTTATGCTCTGTGTATATACACATTTAAATATATATATGCATGTATTTGGAGCTGCAGAGTCATCTGTTAGTCAGTGTGGATAGTGTTGTTTAAGCTATCTCTGCTTCCTGTCTATGAACCACACACACACACACACACACACACACACACACACACACACACACACACACACACACACACACACTGAGCCCTGGAGGCAAAAGTGAGAAAAAGATGAGGGAGTTCATGATAAACACTTTTTTAAATTCAGGTTTGTTGATCCATGGTGACTTGCAGAGCTTTATCAGAGAGTGCAGGCTGCCAAACGCACACACACACAACACAGAACAAATGTAATAACTCCATCGTGTTCAATCGCTCCGTTTGAGGAAATGTTGAAACATGAATATGCAGAGATGCAATATTTTTAGCTGAGCTAGTTCGTCTGGGTGTGAATGAAACTAGCAAGGGGAGATGAAGGTACATTTAAGATGAGCATTGAGTATGTGTGTGTGTGTGTGTGTGCGTGTGCGTGTGTGTGTGCGTGTGTGTGTATGTGTCATATTTCTGTAAGCTACAGTGGGCAGCAGGGTTGGCGGCTCCTGTCTCTCCCTGTGGACTGAAAGGAGAATGCTGGCTATCTGCTTTGTTATCCAAATGCCAAACGTTTCTCCCGCCAAACAGCTCCCTCCTGTCACCGTGTTACACAGAGCTGCTCTCTCCTCTTCCTCCTTTCTGGTTTATCACTGTCCTTTCCTGTTTCTGTCTCCTTGCTTCTCTTTAACCCTCCGCTCCACTCTTTTTTCCTCTCTCTCTCTCTCTCTCTCTCTCCTCGTCTCTCTGTTTATTGTTGTCCTTTCTCCCTCACTGTGCTCACTCCTTATCTTTCTCTCCTGATCTGTACCTCTACCCTCACTTTTTTTCTCTCTGTCCTTGTCCTTTGGTTTATCCCTGTCCTCTCTATCTTCCCTTCCCTGTTTTTTAATCTTTTTTTCTTACACTACCTCTTCACTTTCCCCCCCACCCCTATGTTGTTCACATTCTCTCCTACACTTCGGCTGGTCCGTTTAATGTGCCCCTCTTTCTCTCCCTCTCTCTGTTTCTTTGTTCTTTATATCAAAAAAGCTGTATAAGCTTAGATATTAATGTTACATCATCATTAATGCCTAATACATATTACTGAATACATTCTAATATATTTATATAAATACAACATACCATCAGACGTAAATCCGTTGGTAAATGTGGTGCAGGAATAACGATTATCAACGCGCGAATTCGCCGCATGACAACTACGCACACTGGGTCCGGTGCAAATTATCCGCCTTACCATGTTCCATTCTCGTCAATGAGTGTCCGCCTAAATAGTACCGCGTCCACCGCAAACAACAAAAACATATAACAAACAGAGAATGTCTAATGGGCTAACGTTAACTACACCATACATAAACTAATTGAACCCCAAATATGATGGCAACACTAACATTAGCGTTTGTGGCTAGCCCCGTTCCGTGATCAACATATAACATTAGCAAGTGCATATCGGCTACATTACCATCTTCATCGTATCCCAGCTGCTGGGCGATCTCAAGCCATATATTGTCCTTTATTTGGTTGTTGAGGTACAGCAGTAGTGTTTGCAGTACATTATTGCGTGTTTAGAAGGGGACTGCCCATTGTTATTCTGAAACACCAATAGTCCGAAAAATATCCCATTCGACCAAAAAAAGGCCATTTGTCCAACAGTCCGTTACCCTAGACGAGGGTCCCCTTCTCAACACCCAATAATGTACGACAAAATACTACGACGACTACCTCAACAACTAAATACAGGACAATATATGGCTTGAGATCGCCCTGCAGCTGGGATACAATGAAGATTGTAAGGTAACTGGTATGCACTTGTTAACGTTATATGTTGATCAAGGAATGGGGCTAGCCACAACAGCTAGCGTTAGCATTACATTTGAGGTCCGAATAGTTTATGTATTGTGTAGTTAACGTTAGCCGGTTAGACATTCTCTTTTGAAAATTCAACACAGCAACGCAAATAATTCACAGCGGACCCGGTGTGCATGGCTTTCAATGCAGAAAATTCAAATGCGGCTTTAAAACAAAGTGGATTTCCATCGTTGTTCCTGGTGTTTACACAATTCACCAAACTTTATCAAGACGGGCATTCAATGTCTGACATTAACTACTAAAGAACTCGTAAACATTGTAATGCTAGAGGATGTTAAGTCTCTGTGTCTCAGGACAAAGTATTTCTCTTGTTCCTTAGGTGTTATTTTTCTTTCCCACTCCATCTCTGACTCTAAACCCTTCCAAACTCATCTTTTGGCTTGTCACTGCATCCCTCCCTCCTGAACGCCCCCCAACTCCCCTTACCTGCTATCTTGGTCTAGTATGAGGGATCCTGTGTGAAATGGCCTCTCACCGGTGGCTTGATGATTGACAGCCCTGCTGTGCCTGTAGCGGGGAGAGGAGGGGGAGGAGAGGAGAGGAGAGGAGTTTAGAGAGGAGGAGGAGTTGACATGAGAAGAGGGGGACAGAACGAAAGGGGAGCCTAAGAGGATGAAGAGGGAGGAGGAGGAGGTGGAGAGTCTGGGAAGAAAGGAAGGAAGATAAATGATGATGTAGCAGTGGGAGGGGGAGGAGGAGGGGGTCTAGAGGGAGCTTTAGATCATCTAAAGCCAGGTGCCCAGGTCTGGCTTTCAGGCACAGGAGAGAAAGAGGGGGAAAAAAAGAGGATTGTGCATTTTGCCAGTTCATACAGACCATCAGACTTGTGCTGCTAGTGATGCTTAAACCTGCAGTTAATGAGGCTGCATCTCTCCAGAGAAACAGAGAGAGGATAAAAGAGAAAGAGAGCAGTGTGTCTCACATTGAAGCAGACGAATGAGTCAGCATCCCGGAGCTGTGGAGTTGTCTGTTTGGAAATAATTGCCGACTGTTTTGAAATGCAAATATGTCTTGTATGATTGAGTATTAGCTGATGAGTCATATCTTTTCTAACATCTTTCTCTTTGTTTCTCTCCATCTGTCTCCATCCATCTATCATCACATCTCTCTCTCTCTCTCTCTCTCTCCCCTGGGTTTTTTGTCTGTCTCTCGCTCGCTCCCAGTCCAAGGAGTCCTCGTCTGTGCTGAGCTGTGACGTCTCCCCGGACGACAAGTACATAGTGACAGGCTCTGGGGACAAGAAGGCCACGGTGTACGAGGTGGTGTACTGAGGGCCAGGACAAGATGGGAAGAGACAGGACGGAGATTTTGGGGTGTTTTTTTGGAAAATGGAGGGGGGGCAACGAGTTGCCTGGCCAACCGCTCCTGATCCTCATTACATCAGCACCTCCGTCTCAGTCCTCTGAGTCCTCCTGACCCTCACCCCTAATACATCACCCCCTCTCCCCCCTTTTTCCTGTGATATAAGCTACTGTGGGAGCTCCCAAATGCCTCCTCTTCCTCCCCCCTTCCACTTTTAGCCCAAGGATGAGGCATGATAGCAGAGAGAGAGGCAGAAAGGGAAGCAGCAAGATAAGAAGGACAAAGGAAAAGGGCGGTGGAGCATAAAGATAAAGTCGGGAGGGAAAGACAAGAAGGAGGAGAGAAAGCGAGAGTGCGGAAGGAAAAGAAATGAAAGGGAGGAAGAGGAGGAGTAGGAGGAGGAGGGAGGAGGGTAATTAGGGCTGTTTCCTGATTAAGAGCTCAGTGGAAGGGAGGCCCCCAGAGGAGGCGCGGAGCGGCACTGTGGGAGCGCCAGCCAGGAGCACTGATACCACACAATCGATTCATTAGCCAGACAGTGGAAGCCTTAATGAGGCTGACGCCGCAGCTCGCTCTCCCCAGCGAGAGGTGTCAGGAGCTGGGGAACGATGACGCTCCGAGATGGAGGGGGTCGCTTCAGATATCCACATAACACTGACATGAAACATAGACCTGCTCACACACACACACACACACACACACACACACACACACACACACACACACACACACACACACAGGCGCACGTCATCGGGCAAGAATACAAAAAAACTCTCGGATACACCCCCTTGAGGTAATCGTAGGAAGAGAGAAACGCATACACACACACAACACACCGAGCACCCAATTAAACATTCATCGCAGCGCTCCCCGTCTCACTGCTTAATATCTATTTTATTTTGGTCTGACAAAGGCAGCGTCTAATGAGCAGCGGAGTCAATGGGATTCTCCCAGGGCCCAGAGACACAAACACAGAACATCAGCCGAGCTGTTCCCTCTAATTCCTCTGGATTGTTCTCCTGACACCGGGCGCTGCACTCACTCTCATTAAAGGCACTGTCAGCTAGATGAAGTAGCAGCACGCCAACTTCACTGTAAGGCAGACAAGAGGGCAAATTAACACAACCGATTACGCTATCATCAGCAGCCAACTAAGCAGCGACTAATCCCAATCCTTTCAAATTTTATGCAACTGGTTGCTGTTTTCATTTACAAACCAGATGAGAATTACATGTTTATCAGAGTCATTATCTCCGTCTCCGCCTGCCTGCTGATGTGCTAGTGTTCAAAGTGCTCTGGCTAAATCTTGTTCGGTAAGCTATTGATTGCTATTAATTGAGATGCAAACACCTTAAAAGGAAATGTTCGACATTTTGGAAAATACGCTCACAGATTTAAATGAGAAGATTGATGCCACTCATGTCTGTAGAGTAAGTATGAAGCAGCCTGGTAACTTATCTCAGCATAAAGACTGGAAACAGCTAGCCTGGATCTGTCCAGAAATAAAATCTAGTATCTAAAAAAAATCTACAGTAAAAAAAGCACCTCTCAAGCTCACTATTTAACAGGTAATATTTTGTGTTAGAACGACAATTTGCTGTTTTATCTGGTGTTGAGGAGTAACTTCCTGCAGTTACTTGCTGGTTTCCTGGTAACTGCTCCCAGACAAAAAGTAGTCATGCACATAACCGCCCTGTAAAACAGCAGAATATAGTTTTTACACTTAAGTTATGGTATGGCTTCAAGAAACAGGATGTTCCTAACGACTTATATCCCTGACATTTAAATGGAAGTTTAAACTTAGACTAGTTGACTAGTCGAAAAGTAAGAAAACACTAAAAAAACACTCAAAATTGAGCACTCCACATACTACTATGACGTTAAACATTGTCCGACAAAAATATTGCGTGTATTAAAGAGCTGTTTTTAATCGTTAATCACACTTTTCAGTAACCACATCGTATTTTAAATGCCGCTGAAATCAATATGTCCCCACTGCAAAGTTAGAAATGTACCTCACAAACCCAATGTGTGGTGTAATATTTGATGAACCGCCAGTGGGGACTCTGGTCTTACGCTTGATGCATTGAGCTACCCGCTTCGTTGATTCAAAGCACGCTAGGTCGCTAGCTATAGTCTGTAGCATACATGCTAGCAAGCTAGTTTCAGTGTGCTGCTGGCCAATCCAGTTGATCAAGAGAGAACCAGACTGACTGCTGAATCCAGCCACTATTTCAGAAAGAGGAGCTGGTAGCAGGCGGGGGTTGTGAGAACGCGAGTGAGTCAGGAGCGGCCGACGGGTTCAGATCAGATTAGAGAGCCGCCGCTAATGCAGGAGGAGAAGCAGCTCTCTATAGCAACAGCTGAGACAATTATGTTAACATGTAATTTAAATGTGTACATTAATAACATTTTAATACATTTAACCAACTAGTATTTCTGGTGCTGACTAGCATCGTTTAATCATCTAGTTGACTAATCGCGCATATCCCTAGTGATCACCGTGACGTCACCCACTGGTTTGTGGACTACGGTTTTGAAGCATGGAGTTCGGCATTTTGTTCCATCTTGTTTTTTTGCAACCAGAAGTGATACGAGAGGGAGGAGCTAAGTGCAACCGAATGCTGGTTAAGACATTTTTAGGCGACCAAAATGTTAAAATTTACTTTCATGAAAAACACAAATAACTCCCAGACCGGACAACGCCGTGGTAGCTACGCTCTAAAGCACCTGCTTTATCGTCTATTGTACTCTAAATGGGACCATTATTTACTAACATGAACATCATGCTATATTAAAGATGACTTGAAACTAGCGAGTATTGAAGAAGAATAGGGCAACCAGAGGAGTCGCCCCCTGCTGGCTATTAGAAAGAATGCAAGTTTAAGGCACTTCTGCATTGGCTTCACTTTTCAGAACTGGAGGTTGCCGCCTGGATATAATATGCTAATTAGTTATCTTGAGAGGTGCTGGTAGGTTGGATTTTGCTTCCTTCAGACGGATCCAGGCTGGCTGTTTCCCCTAGTTTCTAGTCTTAATGCTAAGCTAACTGGCTTCTGGCTGTAGCCTTACATTTACAGTACAGACATCTCATCTAATTCTCAGCAAGAAAGCGAATAAGCGAAATTTTGAACTTCTCCTTTAAACCAGATTTTTGCTCTTCAGTCCTCCTTGTATCATATTCCAAACTGGCAGGCAAACTGTATATCAGAGCTCTCTGCTTCTGTAGAACTTGCGTCACCAATGTGTAGACTAAACAGGCACATTTCAAGCTTTTCTTTTATTACTCATTTATTTCAGTATTTTTCATGAATAGTGATTGCTCGTCTTGCCTGTAATGATATGTTTATGTATTGGGGTTGCCTATGACTGCGTTTCGGGTTCGGGGGAGCAAACAGAGAGGGACGCACTCACACATACTAAATCAAGCAGAACACAGGCGGGAAAATATTTTTGTTCTTTTTAACTTTTTTTTAAATCTGTATTTTATCCTTGGTGGTGGTGACAGGCAGAGGGCATACAACATCAGCAGTCCCATGTAAAGAAAACATAAGACCCTCCGTTCTGTCTACTGTTTGTTGTTTTATTCCCCTTTCTTTTTTTAAAAAGTGGTATTAAATGTACTGTAGTCTGTTTTCAGTCCTTATTGTGCAACTAAACTATGTTTCTGTTGAGTCTGGTCAGTGTACAGCAGGCTGCAACATGACGATACAGATTTAGCCATCGAAGAGGTCCCACTTTTTACTGCATGCTTGTTGCACTAAAGCTCCACTTCGGCTAGACAAATCTGATTTTACTCAGTAGGTACAGTGAATGGTCTCACAGTTTTACAGAGGGATGGATTTTACATTATAGTATGCAATTTAATTCAATTGTTTAAGCAAGATTTGTCCATGTTTCTCGCTGCAGTGCTAATGCAGGATAGAAGAATTATGAGGGACTTCTACAATGGCTACTGTACCAGCGAGGAGTCAGAGATCATCTGTACAGTTTAATGCCTTTGCCTGCCTCTTTCCCTTTCTGCCTGTCAGCCACAGGTAGACCTAAATGATATTCTCATACACAAGCTTGTATACTCCTCAGAATGATGCTGTATAATGGCTATGCATTTGGTGGTATAGCGTGAATATTTGGGACATTGTATTTGATACTCTTCTTTAACTGTCAGTAACGTCTCTCCCCCCCTGCCTGTGCTTACAGTATAAAAACTTTTATTTTACGTTTTACAAGCCCATGTTTAGTTTCTCTTTTAAAAAGCCAAGGAACTTTTTTTTTAAACTGCACTGTGTCTTCTTCCCTCCTGACGCGTTTCCCATGTGCTGTACAAGAAATACTACGTGTGAAAAATAAACCAAACTTATGTTCATCCTTTCAGGTGTCTTCTGTGACGATCTTTCTATCCGTTAGATTTTAAATGCTAAAGGATAAAACTAGGGATGCTAATTTTGAATTTTTTTTCTAGTCTACCCGTCAATTATTAAAAGTGAACCGACAAGATTAGTGTGTTTTATGCAGCGGTGCTGTGGTTTTAGTGCCTAACAAGCAGACAGATCGTGTGTATGTGCTGCGTTCACAGCTTTAGTGTTACTGATAACTTAATATTCGTCGTTGTCACACACAAAGTCACAGTATAGTATGTCGTAAAAAGTTAAAAAAAAAATCATAGTATGTCGAAAGAAAGTCAAAGTATAGTGTCGAAAAAAGTAAAAAAAAATGTCATAGTATAGTATGCAGAAAAAAGTAAAAAGAAAGTCATAGTATAGTATGTCGAAAAAAAGTTATAGTATAGTGTGTTGTAAAAGGTAAAAAAAAAAAAATCATAGAATAGCATGTCGAAAAAAAGTCATGGTATAGCATGTCGAAAAAAAGTCATGGTATAGCATGTCGAAAAAAAGTTTAAAAAAAATCATAGTATAGTATGTTGAAAAAAGTAAAAAAAAAAAACATAGTTTAGTATGTCCAAAATAGTTTTAAAAAAAAGTCATAGTATAGTCTGTAGAAAAAAGTAAAAAAAAAAGTCGTATCATACAGGTCAGGTTTAGGGTTAAGGCAAACTAAGTTGTCCATAATTGTCCATCGGCCAATGCTTTAGGGCTGCTGAGGAGATGTTGAAGGGATACTCTACCAGCATATAGGGTTATATAGGGTTATACAGGTCAGGGTTATAAAATCTCACAGGTTAGGGTTAGGGTTATATATCATACAGGTTAGGGTTATATATCATACAAGTTAGGGTTAGGGTTATATATCATACAGGTCAGGGTTAGGGTTAGGGTAACAGTTATATATTATTCAGGTCAGGGTTAGAGTTAGGGTTATATATCATACAGGTAAGTGTGTATGTCATGTTCAGTGATGAGTCCAGGTTCTGTCTGCGAAAATTGGATGGCAGGGTCAAAGTATGGAGACGACGTGGAGAACGCTATACTGATTGTTGAACCGATCGAGTAACAGCTTTTGGTGGGGGCAGTGTCATGGTGTGGGGCGGCATCTCCCTCACTGGCAAAACAAGGCTTGTCATCATTGAAGGCCATCTCAATGCAGGGAGATATCGGGATGAGATTCTGCAGCAAGTGGCGATCCCATATCTCCACAATCTGTTACCTAACTTCATCCTCCAAGAAACAACGCTCGCCCCCACAGAGCCAGGGTTATCACAGACTACCTCCACAATGTGGGAGTAGAGAGAATGGAACGGCCTGCCAAGAGTCCACACCTCAACCCAATTCAACACTTGTAGGATCAGGTTGGGCGTGCTGTACGTGTTAGAGTGACTAACACACAACCTCGTTGGCTGACCTGCAACGAATCCTGGTTGAGGAATGGAACGCCATCCCACAGCAACGTGTGACCAGGTTGGTGACCAGCATGAGGAGGAGGTGCCAGGCTGTTGTGGCTGCGTATGGATCTTCCACCGCTACTGAGGCTCCTGACGGTGTATTAAATGAATAAAGTGTAAAATAGCCAATATGTGTTGTTTGTTCCTTGTTACTGATAGAGAGTTCAATCATCCACTCCACCAAACAACTCAAAACAAGAGTCAATACCAACAGGAGAATACACTGTTTACCATTGATGGAGCATTTTGATAAAAAAAAAAAAAAAAGTTAAAAAAAGTCATAGTATGGTATTTTGAAAAATGTAAAAAAAAAAGTCATAGTATAGTATGTCGAAAAAAGTACAAGGCCATAATTAATGATATTAATTACACCTGTGTTTATCCTGCAATGACATGTGGAGATGGCTGCTGTGAAAGGGGTCTATTGGCCCGGTTGTACAACAAAAATCATATCAAAATCATAGTTTCTTAAGCTCAAAGTTAAATTCAGTGCTAAATGAATCCAAATAATACTAACCTGCAGAGTTGACAGTATTCACAATGTAAACATTTAGCAAACCACTGTTGCTCCTTTTTTTATATGAGAAGAAAAACTCCAGTGAAAAGGTAAAATCAAATAAATTAAACAAACATGCAGCAGAGCTTGCTTTACAATAATCTACATAAATAGCATGGTTTAAGAGGCAACATTTGACCTTTACGAAATTAACATAAGCAATTAACAGGCAACAAAATGTCTCTGTGCTCACCACATGCTAACCTTACTAGCATAAGTCTATGGTATTTTACATTGTAAACGTTAGCTGGTAGGCTAACGGGAGTTTTCGCTCCTTGTTTTTCGACAATTTAAATCTAATATTAACAGCTAACAGACTTTTTCCTCACTCACCGAATCCCCGCACCTCCCGACAGGACAGCAGTTTAATTTAAACCTCCATGTACGATTTCAACTCACAGAGTCCGAACAAAGTAGGTAATATTACCGATTCTTTTTTTCTTCTGTTCTTACCCTTCTACCAAAGCAAATCAATTTTATATTATATTATTAATTTGATCTTATTACTTGCAAAATCTCAGAATTTTTTTTGGGCATACTATAGGCTACTATGATTTTTACTTTTTAACTCTTTATTAAATTTTTATGGCATTGTATACTTTGACATTTTTTGGTGACACATTATATTATGACACTTCTTATGACAATTGTCTTATTATAGTGTGCCATAAAAATTGTCATAACATTTTTTGCGATATACTATATTGCGACATTTTTTGGCATACTATACTTGGACTATTCTATATTTTTATGGCATACTATACTTTATTTTTTTAATGGCGTACTATACTATATTTTTTATGGCATATTATACTATGGTATTTTTTATGGCATACTATACTATATATTTTTATGGCACACTATACTCTGAAATTTTCTATGGCATACTATACTATGATATTTTTATGGCGTACTATTCACTGTGTACACTAGCTAGAAACTGTACAAAAGGCAACAGCAGCCTTGAGAGCGCTTCGTGACATAATTATGGCTATTAACAGCTTCATTTAAAAAAAAAAAAAGGCCAAAACCATGGTTTAATTTTCACACCAAAAGAAATGAAATGAAGCTGAATGATTTATTATCCACCTGTGTGCCAATAATCATTTACTCTAGACAGGAGATAAATGCTTTACTTTCATTTTTCTCAAGTTTATTTCTTTCACAGTTAAAGCTTTTTGTCTTGGCAGGACAGTCACAACTACACGCATAATCACTTTAGAACTCCCACTTGGGTATTATTGCTATAATAATCCATTCCTCAGCCTATTGTGCTGCAGATCATCTTTGTCTCACCACACTGCGAGCTAGCTCAGCATAAAAACACAACCTTATATGGCTGCATTATTTACAGAGAGAGCTCCAGTCACGGAGGAGCTTGCTCATGCCGTGGGTTTGAATCCCAAGACACTTTCTCGTACGTCTGTGGATGCCGACACTGACGAGAAGAGACGCTTTGTGCTCTCTCAGTGAGAGAGAAGTGTTTCCATCACAGGAGAGCGGAGGCAGAGTGCGTACTCACCATTCATTCACATCCTTCATTTTTTTTTATCTAAATATTTCTAAGATGCTTTCTGGCACCTCACTGCGAGCACACACTTTTCTGGCTGTTAGGGTTTAAACAAATATTCAACAAATGCTTCTTTTGATTTGTTTTTCGGTTTTAATCATCCAAGTTAAACCTGGAAAGAAGCTGACTTGGTTCTGCAGCTCAAAAACACATTTTGACAGCCAGCAGTGTGTAACACACACCAGATTTACTTCTTCAATACTTCCCCTTCGCACCATCACACCTGCATTGATCCTCAAGGAGCTGTTTCAATCTGTTTTTCTTCTGTGAGAAGATGCTCATGAAAGACCAAAAAAAAAAAAAAAGATCCACTGTAGATCTCAGACAAAAACGGCACACTCCCATCAGTTTTCTTAAAGCAAATCCAAGCCACAAATGACATCCTTGTTTGCCTTTAGAGAACTTTATTTACATGTCCATATATAGCAAGGTTCAAGGTTCATGATGCAGTTGTGAAAATACCTGTCTGCCTATATGTGCCCTAACAAATACAATAAAAAAAACACATTTAATGTTGAGTGTTAAGGATGACGATGACGTAGCGGAGGCCACATCCCCAAAACTTGGAGAGTACCTGTTGTGAGCTGTTTCAGTTTTCTGTCCTCTGGGTTTTCTGTTGCGGGCTGGTTTCCTCCAAAAACATCTCCACAAACAGTCTGGCCTTATTCTTTTATAAAGAAAAAAAAAAAAGGAACAAAGACAAACTCTCAGGACAGTTTAGAGAAAACCGAGCCCTGTTCTGTCATGTATGTATTGGAGATGATACAATCATGTTGCTGCTGAAACTTAGCCAGGAGAAAAGAAAAATAGCTGGAACCTCACAGCACACCATCCTGCCATGCATCTGCTGCCCCGAGGTGCAGCCACACAGCTGGACCGGACCAGGCCAAACCGGGCCAAGCTGACCCAGGCTGGGACTTTTTACAGAGAATATGGACTGTATTTTTCCATTCCAGTTCCCAGCCCTCCCTGAACCCTTTCCACACAACCTCAGTCCTGTGTCTCTGTCTTTTTCCTCTTGATGCGGTCCAACTGTTTGCGAAAAATTCAAAGGCTAAAAAAATATTTTTTTTGTTGCTAATTTCTTGTTCACTACAGAGGTTTTATTTTGTTAAAAAAAGGAACAAAAAGGAACAAAAGCAAAAGTTCTTTGGAGGAATCCCACAATTGCGCAGCTATAGACTAACCAGCGTTCTCAGAGCATTAAAAACAAAGTTTGTTTTTTTTCCAGAGATGTGACTTTGTGCCCCCTTGCTTCTCTTTCTCATTTCTTTCACAAACGTAAACAAAACAACAAAGTACGAGTTGAGTGTCTCTTGTTTTTCCATGCCACCGACGCTCTGTACAGTCATTGGTGCAGGAGGGAGCCTTGGCCCCGCCCCCTGATTATTAGTTTTTTTCCCCCAGCCGATCAGAGTTCAGTAGATTACTTCGTAGACTGTGGCCTTCTTGTCCCCGGAGCCGGTGACGATGAACTGGTCGTCAGGGGAGATATCACAGCTGAGAACCGACGACGACTCCTTAGACTGAACAGAGACACAGAGAGGAAGCCGTATTAGCTACAAACAGTCAATGAATCAGGTTTTTGTACAAACAGTGACACAGAAATTCCCATTATTCAAGTCAAACAGATGCATTTGTGTCCCAAAATAACCCCTCCAATATTTATATGTTAAGAGGATGAAAAAGCAGGAACATTTAGAAACAGCTTGGACATTTTTTTTATAGCCTACCTGGAATATGCTGGATCCATAAGGTGTCCGCCATGCATTCAGGAGGTTATCTTTGCCTGTGCTCACGAACCATTTACCTACAGGACGAAACACACACAGCCATCAACAGATAAAGTCTCAGGGGAGGTGAGATATGGAGAAGCCTGAGAGGAAGCGCTGCTTTTGTAAAGAAGAACGGGAGAGGTGAAACGGAGGAAACAGTTTCTGAATAATGAGAGAAGCAGAAGATTTGTTCTGCTTCCCTGGTCGGTGTGTGTGAGTGTGTGTGAGTGTGTGTGTGTGTGTGTGTGTGTGTGTGTGTGTGTGTACGTACCGCAGTAGGCAAACTTGAGAGAAAGAACGCAGCTCTCATGGAGGTGCAGCTGGTACTTGTCAGGTTTGGAGACGTGCAGGACTTCCACGTTACTGCTCTCCATTCCCACAGCCAGCCACTCGCCTGTCGGACAGTAGCCTAGAGAGAAGATCTGGAGACGGAGAGGGGAGGAGAGAAAGAAGTGTGGAGATGAGAGCGGGAAAACGATCATCAGCAGCCTGTCAGCACATGAATGCCCCTCTCAGTCTGGACTGCAGCAGTGTGTGTACCTGCGAGGTGAAGTCGTGCTGCTGGAGCTGGCGTCCCTCTCGGAGGTCCCAGCAGCGGACGGTGTTGTCCAGCCCTCCCGTCCACAGTTTGGTGCCGTCGTTGGAGATGTCGATGCAGCTCGCTCCGTCTGTATGGCCCTGGAATTGCCTGCAGGGAGGAAACACACAAGAGTGTTAGAGATAGACGCACACAATAACAAATATACCGCTGGACCTCTCTGATCTCATTCCTAAATACTACAATCTGTTATTTGCTGAAGCTTGTTTTTTTCTTTCCCTGCTACTCATATACTACTCTTTATTCTATAAAGGAAAACAACTGCATCAATAAACACTTAAAATGTCCTTCTAGCTGCATACAACCAAATTATAGTGTTATAATATAAACTATTTACTAAATGTTTGTGTATGTGTATATGAATGATAAAAGACTTAATGTCTTACCGTTTACTTTTTTAAAGGGGAACTATTATGCTTTTTCCTTCTCTGTGCTGTATTCATCCTCCCTGCTTTGGTTTCCCATCTACAATGTTTGCTTTCCCTCTCTCTCGCTCTACTTTATGATTGACAGTGTAGATTGTGAAATTTCAGAAATGACACTATTTTCCTCTGTCTGTGCAGTCGTCTCTGTCTTCTCATTTCCCCCTCCATTGCCTCTCTTCCTTTTCCATCACTCTCTCCTCTCTTTACTCTCTCCTTCTCCTTCTTGTTACAGAACAGAGACTGCTCCCGTTTCCATGGCATTTACTAAAACTGGTTAAAATGACGCGGTGTCTTTCCTCCCCTCTCACCTGACCAGCGTCTGGTTGTGAAGGTCCCAGACGACGATGTTGCCGTCGCTGCAGCAGGAGAAGCAGACCTTGTTGTCAGGGGAGATGGCCAGAGCGTAGCAGGCGGGAGCGGACGACGTCAGCTCCGCCTTGATGCGAGGAGTGGGCGTGGCCAAATCCCAGATTGACAGCGTGCTGGCCTCCCCGCCGACGATCAAGGTCCGTCCGTCTGAGAGCAGCTTGCAGGAGCGGATGTAGTTATCCCTGTTCTGATTGGACACAATAAAACGACATTTATATACAAGGATATAGTGTATGTTGTAGTACGCGGTAATTGATGACCAGGGGATACAAAGGTACAAAGTGCTACAGCAGTACAACAGCAATAAATAAAGATGCTGGAGGATTTGGCTTTAGGACAACAACACAAAGGTGATCCATCATCTTAAGTGTGTTTTTATGTGTGGAAAACAAGAGCATCACTTTTGGTTGTAAAGCAACATTATTAGACACAAGATGAGCAACAAACTGTAAATATGAGTCTACAAACATCCGTCTAAGTGTCTCCCCTCCTCCCTCATGTCTCACCAGACAGTCCAGCTGGGCCATGGGGCTCTTGCTGCCAGGCTGGCTGATGTCCCACACCTTGACGCAACCCTTGCCTCCGGTGTAGACGTGGCGCGTCGAGGTGCTGATGGTGACGGCGCACACCACCTCTCCGTGGCTCAAGGTGTGAATCTGACGGGCGTGGCGAGGGATTCCCGGGCCCAGCAGGGCATCGGGGGGAAAGGGCACCGGCTGCATCTGGCCGTCTGCACTCACGTGGAACGAGTAGGCGCTGCAGAGAAGAGAGAGAGACGGGAACAGAAATGGATGAATAACGGAGATTAAAGGCTGCAGCAAAAACATTTAATCAGACGGAACGGGAGATGAGAGAGTGCAAACATTTTATTATTCAGCCTTTGTTTCTAAAAGAGGACTTTGTAGAACTATTCAGTGAACAGGAATAATAACACAAGTGTGTAACTTTGATGAGCACCATATAAGACTGCTAAAAAGTTACAGAACTTTTAGTGTTGACTAGGGCTGTCAAACGATTCAAATATTTAATCGTGATTAATCACATTTTTTATCTGTTCAAAATGTACCTTGAAGGGAGATTTGTCAAGTATTTAATACTTAATATATAAATATTGTCCAGGAACCCTCACAGGTACTGCATTTAGCATAAACAATATGCTCAAATCATAACTTGGCAAACTCAAGCCCAACATGTAAAAACAGCTGTCAGTGTGTAACTGTGCTGACTTGACTATGACTTGCCCCAAACTGCATGTGATTATCATAAAGTGGGCATGTCTGTAAAGGGGAGACTCGTGGGTACCCACAGAACCCATTTTCATTCACATATCTTGAGGTGAAAGTTCAAGGGACTTCTTTGAAAATGGCAGAGCGTTTTCCCTCGCCAAAATGTAGCTTAAGTTTGGAGCGTTATTTAGCCTCCTTCATGACAAGCTATTATGACATTGGTACCAATGGATTCATTAGATTTTCTAGTTTAATATGATGTCAGGATCCTCAGTCTAGCTTTGAAACTTTAAAACCGCTTTAACCTAAAAAAAAATGAAAGTTGCATTAATGCGTTAAAGAAATTAGTGGCATTAAAACAAATTTGCATTTAGGCATTATTATTGTGTTAACTTTGACAGCCCTAGTGTAGACATTTTTCCCTCAACCTACCTCATCTACTTCAATTAGTGACCTCTGCATTTCCGAGAAATACTTTTAACAGACTGACACTAAGTGACTAAACCCTGACATTTACTAATGATGTCTGCATAGCTGAAAAATACTGTATTTAAGTGCTCAAGTCTATTGAAGCTGCTCTGCAAATATCACTGACGTCACGTCGTCTACATCTGCCATTCATCAGAAAATTCTCCAGATAACAAAGTGAAGTGGAGCCAGAAATGGAAGTCACATTGATAACAACTGTTTGCTTTAAGGGTGAATACTTATTTTAAAAGTTCTCGATGTATGAGCCAAACCGTTGCTTCTCTTGACTTTTCCCTTCAACATCTTTCACTGTTCGTCTTTTCTTCCGGTTTCGTAATTTAAATTTGAGTAGAACCTGCAGTTAATAGTGAACAGGTGAAGATTTGAGCGATAGCAGGCAAAGAGAGAGGAAACTCACGGTTTTCCGGCGGCGGCTGACTGCAGGCTGGCAGGCAGCCCGGGGACCCTCATATGCGGGTGTGGAGACTCGTAGCCCACCTGGAACAGAAAGAGATATGTGAGAAAAAAAACACCTCAAAAGGTGAGGAGACGAGGAGAGAAGAGAGGAGACTAGAGGAGAATAGACTAGAGGAGAGGAGAGGAGTGGAGATTAGAGGATAAGAGAGGAGAGGAGACTAGAAGAGAAAAGAGGAGACTGGAGGAGAGGAGACTAAAGGATAAGAGAGGAGACTAGAGGATAAAAGAGAAGACTAGAGCATAAGAGAGAAGACTAGAAGAGAGGAGAGGAGAGTTCACTCATAAAAACAGGTAATACAGAGACACTATCAGATGAAAGATCAGAATAAAATGAGATCATATAAAAGCAAAGAGACTTTTCAAGAGCCAAGGTCATAGATTCTTAACGATAAATGACAATGCAGCTGCTCTCCCTCTAAAACGCTCCCTTCTTTTCCACATATATATATATCCCTCTTTTTGCCCACTGTGAAGGGTTTATATGCTGAGGCATTAGATATGACAGTGACACTGGAAAGACAAATTATCTGCAGAGCGTCTAGCTCACCACAGGGGACCGTCCGTAGCCTGCGGCAGCTGCCGCCGCCGCTGCTGCAGCAGCTCCGTTCATCTGGGGGGAGACTAAGTGGAGGCCGGCGCCGTAACCCGCCGCCCCGGCCAGGTCCCCGTTCACCCCTGGAGGCAGGCCGAATGCCCCCGGAGGGTACGCTCCCTGCACCGCCAGGGGGTTTCTCAGACCCAGAGCTGGAGGAAGGAGGGAGGAAGACGTCAGTTCATTGTGATTTTTGTAAGTGAACAAATTATTGATTGAGGCAATGAAATGTCAATCATTCAGGCTTTTATCTTTCATTTCAGCGTAGACTGCAGGGCCTCTCAGTGTGTGAGACAGTTGTGACTGACAGGCTGTGAACAAGCTGCTGCCTGCCATACAAAAGGCAGCACAACATCCCTAACCTGCAGCTCTAGACCACTACTGCCCCCTGCTGGCCAGCATGCCTTCCTGCAGCGAGACTGTATGTCTATATACGTATGTGTGCTCACATTAACGTCATCTACATCCTCGTCTGTGCATGTACCTGCATCTACGAGCGTGTACGCATGCATGCATAATGGTGTGTGTGTGTGTGTGTGTGTGTGTGTGTGTGTGTGTGTGTGTGGGCTAACAGGTGATGTGAGGGAGAAAAAAAGAGAGAAAGAGATACAGTGGAATATATGGAGGCTCATTATGAAGCAGCTCACAGTCACAGTCCATCACCTCCTCCTAATCTTTCCATTTAAAAAGTGAGGGGCGCTGAATATTTTTGCCCACAGCTGCTGATTAAGTCCAGATGGTGGTGGGTGGTGGGGAGCTGGCGGACACCCATACCAACGACTGCGGCCTGATGCTGATAGAATCACTACATGTAACAAAGCGAGTACGGGCTAAAAAACTCATCTCTGCAGCAGCAGATTCATATTTTTAATTGCAGTGAAAGTTTGTGTCCCCTGAGAGGAGTGATGGAGGCATTTGTCTTTTGGTCTCAAGTGATGCTTTTACACTTTCACATCACGCTAACTTCAGGCTTTCTGAAGTCCAATGCTCCCCTTTAACAATTAAGTACAGAAGATATGTTCCTTGGGGAGTAAAACCAAGCTCGTGGGATGTTCTTACCGAGGGGGTCGACACCAGGCTTGCCGGGGACAGGTCTGAACTGTGGAGGTCCGCTGGGTCCCGGGGTGTTGGACTCTTGAGACATGGGGGTCCCTGGCTTCATACCTGGAGTACTAGACTTCTCCCTCTGGGAGAGCATAGAATACAAAGAAATATGTTAGTAAAATAAGTAGGGCTGCAACTAACGATCATTTTCATTGACGATTCATATGTTGATTATTTTAACCAATTAGTTGTTTGGTCTATAAAATGTCAGAAAATGGTGAAAAAAGGCCAATCGGTGTTTCTCAAAGCCCAAGACGACGTCCTCAAATGTCTTGTTTTGTCCACAACTCAAAGATATTCAGTTTACTGTCATAGAGCAGTAAAGAAACCAGAAATCGATTATCAAAATAGTTGGCAATTAATTTAATAGTTATATGCATATACAGTGCATCCTGTACTGAAATATACCATGTGTGTTCCACGTGGATATCTGCGTTGATGTGACATTAATACCACAAAAACCATTCAAATATTTGTCTTTTTAAGTCTTTGTGCAGTCCAAATAGACATTCAAATGTGGAGGTCTACCTGTGGGGGCTCTTTGCCACGAGACGGCGAAGGGGCGCTGCTGGAGGACGCCAGGGAGGCGGGGCTGGCCTGCGGGGGGCCCTCCTTACGGGAAGGGGGCATCTTGTCCAGGCCGTTCTCCCTGGACGAGTAGGACTGCACACTGCGGGGGGACGACGGGTCCTGGATTCAAAACATATAAAACTTCATTGCAGGGGACAGAAACAAGAAGTAATGGTGATTTATTCATTCATTCTGCTGTTTAAGTGCTGAAGGCCACAGAGATCACCTGGAAATCAATCAGTGTCTCTTCTTATTTCTCTCATGGGTACTAACTCTTTTCTCTCTTTATAGGATAGGTTCACGATTTCTTTTATAATTTAGGTACCAATATGAATATTGAAACTGGTTTTATTTGCTGTAATCACTCCTGTTCATACTCCCCATTACACTGCTTTGTTTAAAACTCAATTCTGATTGGTCAATCATGGCATTCTGCGGTCTGTTATTTTTTTATAGCAGACCGTTGCTATGTATATCAGACCGTTGCTATGGGCGCAGTTCTGATGTCAGACTCTGGCGGACAGTTTTTGTTTCAAATCATTGATTTTTTAAGTAAGTAGTAGTGTAATAAGCGGGAAAATGTACAGCGAGCCGGTCATTGTTGTGACATAAACCTCTTCAGGGGTCATCAGACTGCCCCATCGCCCTGTCAGGGTTTATTTCACAATAATGACCAGCTCACTGTACATTATCCCTTACTTAAGCTGGTGTTAACCACAGTCCTTATTTCAGACATATAACTAAAAACACATTCAAAAAACACATTGACTTCCAGACGAGGGAACCAGAAGTGCTAAAACGCTAACTCATTCCCAGGTTTTAGGACTAGAGTTACCGTCTTTTTGGTATGAAATTCCTTTTTTTTAATTCAAATCTGGGGAAACACAAAGAAATCGTTTCATAATAAAAACAATAACTTAAGAAGATACCCCCTTGATTTGTCTCACTCAGTCTGTCGGGGCCTCATGTTGGCTTTCTGTTCACTTTTGCACAGAACAAGGACTCTAGATTTTGTCGCCCATCACTTCCATTGGAAGCACATTAATGGCCAGTATGAACATGAGGAAAGATTACAGCGAGCAAAATCTGTTTCAGTGTTCAGATGGGCAACTTGAACCACAAACTTGAAAAACTGAAACCCATCCTTTAACTGCGTGTGCCAACACTAAACATAAAAGAAATCACTTCCTGGCACCGGAGGAGTTTTTTTCCGAACGAGACCCACCCAACAATGGAAAAGCTTTCGGGAATTTGGTATAGTCTCAGTTACTGTCATCTCATGCACAATTTACATTTAGGTATTCATTTGGAAGTTTGAATATATTTGTATATATAATAACTTTAAGAAAAAAACATTGATTCACGTTTTTAATTTTGTTAATCTCTAAATGAGAAACAAAATTTATTTTCCAACATCTTACAACCTCCACTTTGTCAGCACTCATTCAAAAAACTAACAGGGCTGTCAATTGATTAAAGTGTTGAATCGTGATTAATCGCATGATTGTCCATAATTAACCAGGATTAATCGCGAATCAATTGCACATTTTTTATCAGTTAAAAATGTACCTTAAAAGGGAAATTTGTCAAGTATTTAATACTCTTATCAACATGGGAGTGGGCAAATATGCTGCTTTATACAAATGTCTGTATATATTTATTATTGGAAATCAATTAACAACACAAAACAATGACAAATATTGTCCAGAAACCCTCACAGCTACTGCATTTAGCATTAAAAAATATGCTCAAATCATAACATGCCCAACAGGCAACAACAGCTGTCAGTGTGTCAGTGTGCTGACTTGACTATGACTTGACCCAAACTACGTGTGATTATCACAAAGTGGGCATGTCTGTAAAGGGGAGACTCGTGGGTACCCATAGAACCCAATTTCATTCACATATCTTGAGGTCAGAGGTCAAGGGACCCCTTTGAAAATAGCTTTAAAACAGCCCGCTAGAACCTACAAATTGCGTTAATGCATTAAAGAAATTAGTGGCGTTAAAACGAACTTGCGTTAACTTTGACAGCCCTAATAATAGCTTTAAGAAAAAACGCTGATCCATGTTTTTATTTTTGTTTATCTATACGAGAAACAAACTTTATTTTCCAACAACCAACCTTACAACCTCCATTTTGTCTGCACTCAATCATAAAACTAATAAAACCTAAACAGCTGTACCTACAGACTTGTACATAAAAGCAGCAGAGATCATGAATTGCAGTCGAGTGTGAGCATGCATATGTACTTTATGGGTGTTGTGTATGTTGTGGAACAAGGACAGGCAGAGGTGGAGGGTTATTGTCATCATTATTATTATTCAGACGGTCCTGCTGGGTGTGTTTACATGATGTATGCAGATGAAAGCGGCGAAGTGAGGCCAATGGAGGCCGGCGGCCGCCTACTAACCTCATCCACCACCAAATTATCATCACTCTTATCTGCATCGCTGCCCTGCGAGAGAAGAAGAGAGGAAGTGAGATTAGATATTCCTGCTCTGCTGTCTGATGTATGTAGATTACATGCAGAAATATACAGCCCACAAAGTCATACGCAAACAGAGGTGTGTGTGAGTAACTCTGTCTTTTTCTAGACAAAATCTTTTTGTAAAACCTTTTTTTCTTGAGACAAAAAAATGTTTTATAAAACAATTCTTGTCTCAAGAGCTTTCATTTGTTACACTGCAAATAGAGGAAAATCTTATCTTAACATTTTACTGCCTGAGCTGGTTGGAAGTAAATGCAATGGACAGTGTAAATGTAATTAATTATTTTTAGATGTGGAGAGGTGAAATCCTCTGAGGCGCTGCTGTTTTTTAATATCTCAGGTCTTCTCGAACAAAGCCATAATGCTGCACTTGATAATAAAATAACTGCCCGAGATTCATTTATCTGAACAATAAAAATAATCCCTTACAGAGTTTAATGTATCTGCTTTTCCACAATAACACCAATAATACAGTGATGACAGCACAGCAGGGAGTGTGACTATTTCAATTACTGTCTAAAAACAGACACCACAGTTCAGACACCACGGGTCTTATGTGGCGAGGACCGGCAGTGTTGGGTGAAACTTTCCTCCAGTTACTTAAACATTTAAGAGCGTTATGAAAGTGCCTCACATAGTCGGTCATGAACTCCTTCTCATCAGCTTTCCTCTTCTTGCCGTTGCTGAGGTAGTCTGCTGGGCGACCCTTATCCCCATTGGACAGAGAGCTCTGCAGAGGGAGAGAGAGAGGGTGAGAAAAGAGAGAGCAAGACAGTGAGGCAAAGAGCAAAGGGGAGGAGGGGGAGGAGGAGGAGGAGGAGGAGGGGGGCACAAAGAGGAGAAGAAGGAAGGAAGGAGTGAAAAAAAGGAGTGATGGCAGAGAGGGAGGAAGAGGGTGATAATGAGGTGAGAGGGACTGCATAAATCATGTCGGGCTCATAAGCTGCCGAGATGAATGTGAAAGAATATCAGCCGGCATCGATCGGCCGGCTCACTGTAGGAGTGAGAGGAAGAAAGAGAATGCTTCAAGTTTTCTATAAGGCAGCAGAAAACACTGTGGAGCAGTCTGTGTTTTGGCACTGATGCACCGTATTTTTAAACCAGTATTGTCACAATTTTATAATGGTATTGATATAATGTTGAAATCTAAATTGTTGCCATACAGGGATCAGCATCAGTGACTGTAATCATAGTGTGTGAAAGCTAAATTTAAAAGGTATAATATGTAACCGTTGTTGGTTGCTGTTTTTAAACACACAGCATTCAAATTTGTCCCCTCCAACTCGGCTCAACTAGCCAAGAGGGAGAGAGAGCAGCGATGGTGGAGCGAGCTATAGGGTGACTGAAGAGAGGGAGCGGCGTTAGTGAGAACAAAGCAGCGAATCAGAGAATTGAAACATTATTTTCTGATTGTTTCCCGGCAGTTATGTTCTAAAGCACAAATAAACACACAACTCCGCATAATCCTGCGGAAAGATGCAGAGTTGCCGAATTTTGAATAAATGCAGACTTCCTGTCTGCTGGCTGTGGCTCAGCGCTGCTCTCGTCAAACTACACACCGATCACAGCTGCACTCACAGCACAGAGAGGAGCAGGGGGATCCCTGGAACACATGCACATAACACAACCCCGTTCTCATCCGTGAAATACGGCCTCTTTGTATCTAACAGAGCTAAAGGACTTGTGCCTCGGTATCAGAAGCCGAGGGGCGTGACAAAGCGGCGGTAATTGACCACCTGAACGTGCTGCACGCCCTGCGAGCTGTTATTGGCTGGGGGGGTTACACCCCCACGTGGGGCCCAAAGGCTGTTTGCAGACGCCAAGAAGCGTCCCGGGTAAAGCAAAATAAGAAGAAAAGAGAACTGATTGAGAGGGATTATTTTTGTATCAGTCTATACGTTGTTTTTTGGGGAAATTCTTACATATTATACCTTTAAGCCAACAAGATGTTGAAAATAATCAAAGCTGCCAAAACCTGTTTGTTTGTTTTGTTTTAAATTATGTACATTTTTGTTATTAGTTTCGGATGCATTTCTTAAAAGTTAATAAAAAATATATTAAAAAAAAATACATGCAGTTAAGTGGGAAGGCATTTTTACTTATTGCTCAATAAACCTTGTTTTGTAAAATCAGTGAACTGCAAAATTAACACAAAAAAGTGAAAATACATGCAAAATGCAAAAAACAATGTCTACAAGCAAGCATGCTAAAACAAAAATTGAATAAATAAATAAATAAATAAAGAATGAATAAATATGTACTCGGGGTTAAAATGGAGTACTTTTTCAAGGAAATTTATATTTTCCCTATAATTAGTACCACATTAGAAAGCTCTTTCCAGGAAAATTGATTTAAATATTACGGACCCGTAAAACAGAAAAAAAAAATTCCGGTTTATACATTTCCTTTTTTTTTTACTGCATGTCAAATGCGATATTAATATATAAAAGCTTAGCAAAAATATGTCTAATATTCATATTTCTACCTTATTATTTGGATTTTTCTCTAGTTTATTTTATAGCCTTAGAAAACTAAAACTTTTTGAGGAGTAGATACCCATGAACAACACTGAATTTTCCCATTATAAAAAAACTGCCTAACAAGCGGTTGGACAAGAGTGAGTGTACTTGATAGAAGTTATTGTGCAGTAATTTGTACTCACTGGTCCTGCTTCACGGTCTGTTCATTCCAGGCAGAAGCACCAAACACATCCAGGTACCAGGACAGCAAATGCAGATAAGGACACAAACGCACACACACACACACACAAATGCAACATTATCTGCCATCACTTTACATCACTCTACAGCTGATGACTCAGTGGGAAAATATCCCTGAGGAGTGTTATTATCAGCAGCACTCCTCCTGTGCCCTGCCAAAAAATCCAAAGCAAAGCCAATCATCAGGATCCATCGAGCCAAGTGTTTACTCTGCCCCCACCTCGGAGAGACGTTTTCATCTCTAAGAATGCAATCCAACTCTCGTCCCAGCTCTAAACTCATCTAGAGTTTTACACTTTCTGCTTTGAGGAACACAAACAAAGAAAAATAAGGCATCAATTTAAAGTGTTCCTGTACCTCTGTGGTGCTCTGCGGCAGCAGCGGCGGCTGCGGCTGCCTCTAGGTGAGCTCTCTCATCCTTGGCAGCCAGCTGGGCACCCAGAGCCCCAGACAGGGCCAGCAGGCTGGACCCTCCGCCAAGCGCCAGGCCGGGGTGAGTTAGTCCTGACGGGTGTGGGCCCATTGGCAAACCCTGGGCATGCTGGGAGAGGTGCTGGGCCTGAAGCTGTTGCTGTAGAGAGGAAGACGGTAGGAGACAGAAGAAAAGAGATATTGGGTGACTTTCAAGCAATGAAAGAAGTGGCTCAACAGGAAGTGATCACGAGGAGGAAGGAAAGAGAGGGAACTAAGTGCTGCGATGTGTACGAGGGGATAAATGGTGGGTCTTTAGGAGGGGAAGCTCTGCGGCCAAATCAGCGTGATGGGAAATAATAAGACAAAAAAATTAAAAATTAAATATTATTTAAAGTTTTAATTCTCTATTAATCATATTTGCATTTAAAATATTTGGAAAATCACACGGGACAGTTGAGAGGACCCGTCATTTAATTGTTGATGATGTTCAGGTAGCTGGTAAGCCCACTTGAATAAAAAAAAATACAAAAAATACAAAAAAATAATAATCTCAAATTTTTTATATTTCAAAATAGTCATCCATCTTTATGAAATAAATCTGTATATTTTAGAGTGGGCAAATGGATGTTTGCCTCAGTAAAAGAAAAAAAAGGAGGAAAAATAAATAAATGGGAGGGTGAAGTACACACGCTATGAGGCAGAGGGGGGAGCCCACGTACCCCTATCGAAGCATTTAGCTCCCCCATGGTCACCTGTTTGGCGCGCTCCATGGCCTGGACCACCTGTTGTTGGTGCTGTGGAACAAACCGAGAGGTCAGTGAGGGCAGGTCGATTCACAATTACTTAAAATTCAACTCTCTGTAAACTGAATCAATATTAATGAGGTGTAACTTTTCTTAATTAGTGTGAAAAAGTATTCACACTCACAAACAGCATATTTGAATTTTTTTTTTTTCGCTCTGGGAATCATTTGAGCAATTGAAGTTCTGTCCATCTGTTTGTGTGTGTGTGTGTGTGTGTGTGTGTGTATGTGTGTGTGTGAGAGTTATTACTTATTGTGTGTATGCATGTGCACGCCTTCTGTGTGGGCTGCTTTCAGACAGCAGAGAGACGGCTGTAGTACAGTGTGTGAGTGTGTGTGTGTGTGTGTGTGTGTGTGTGTGTGTGTCCCACCTCCTGTGACAGGAATGGGATGAGCTGAGCACAGATCACGTTCAACCGCTTGGCAATCTCCGTCTGAAAAGAAAAAAAAAAAAAAAGATACTGTTGCTTTGATGAATAAACACGCGCACACACACACACACAAACATTCGCAAAGCCAAGATTGAGCTCGAACAAAAAGAAAACACACACGCAAAGGTTACACACACAACACACACACACACAAGCGGAGCGGCTGTGGCCTGCTTCTCCCAGGGCCAGTGTGGTAAATATTTCAGCTGCTTACATTTGGTCCATGCAAATGGAAACTCTGCCAGGGAGTTTGGCTAAAATATTCATGGACAGCATCTGCTGCGGCCTCAGCCAGCCCACACAGTGAGCATGTGTGTGTGTGTGTGTGTGTGTGTGTGTGTGGGTGGGTGTGTGTGTTTGCGTGTGTGTGTGTGAAGGGGAAAAGATGCAAGATTCACCATCTTTTCTCAGTGTGTGTGTGTGTGGGTGTGTGTGTTTGCGTGTGTGTGTGTGAAGGGGAAAAGATGCAAGATTCACCATCTTTTCTCAGTGTGTGTGTGTGTGTGTTGTGTGTGCATGTGTTTCTCATGTGCCCTTGCATGTCTGTTTGTCTGTGTGTGTGTTTGCATTTTGCATGCTTGAGTGTGTGTGTGTGTGTTTCCTGCTGGGGGTCAGTGATTCTTGCTGTGGGTGTGTGTCTGTCTCGATCTGCTCGACTACACAGCCAACAGCAAACTCTTCCTCCTCCCTCCCTCCCTCCCTCCTCATCTCTTTTTCTATCCCTCTCTACTCTCCTTTCCATCTTTCTTTCCATCACACTCCATTTATCGCTCTTTCCGCCCATCCCTCGTTCCATTTCTCCCTTCCTTTCCCAGTATTAGTGCAGTAATCAG
Source organism: Sebastes fasciatus (assembly GCF_043250625.1). Classification (NCBI taxonomy): domain Eukaryota; kingdom Metazoa; phylum Chordata; class Actinopteri; order Perciformes; family Sebastidae; genus Sebastes; species Sebastes fasciatus. The sequence goes on from NC_133799.1 coordinate 18,432,196, forward strand.
TGTTGCGAGCGCCGTCATGTGATGTCCAACACACACACACACAAACGTGTTGAGCGGCAGGCCCAACAAGGCCGTTAGGGCCAGTAATGATATGCATGCAGAGATCATGACAACATCATTATGGCCGCAGGCTGTTTTTCTTGTTGACGGCTAGACTCTGCTCTGTGTGTGTGTGTGTGTGTGTGTGTGTGTGTGTGTGTGTGTGTGTGTGTGTGTGTGTGCGCTAGCGTGTGTGAGAATGCGTGTGTATGTGTGTGATGTGTGTACAAATACACACACACTCTCCCCATCCCATTCTCTCTCTTAAGTGATTTATTGATGCCGGACTGAACTTCCACCCCCTCCTTTTTCTCCCTCTCTCTCTCTCTCATTCCTCTTGCTCTCCCCTCCACTCTCCATTTTTCAGCCAGGCAGCATGCTCCCCCCCCACCTCCTCCTCCTCCTCCTCTTCCGCCCCTCCCCCATTCCCTCCATCCTCTGAATCCATCACCCCCCACCCCAAGGGAGACACAATGATTTCTTGTTAGAGAACTCCAACTACTAAATGACATCTTCAGGAGAGAGAGAGGGAGGGAGGGAGCGAGAGAGAGAGAGAGAACATGAGCAATCGAGAGAAAGAGGATAAAGAGGGGAGGACAAAATGGGAGAGTGGAAATGAAAAGAGGAGGCGGAGGAAGGAGAGGAGGGAGAGGAGGAGGAAAAGGGCAGATTGGGTTGAGGAAATGACAGCCAATGAACGAAGGATGTAGGAGGGAGAGGAGGAATAGACAGAGAAAGAAGAAACAGAAGGAAGGCGGGGGAGGAAAAAAAAAAAATCGAGATTGGGGGGTGGGGTGAGGGGATGGAGTGGCGGCATGACAAAAGCGAAGCGATTGAGATGGTGAAATGAACGAGAGTGAGAGAGAGAAAGAGTAGACGGTAGGAAGGCAGTGACCTGATTTAAAGTGAAATTCAGCATGGACTGTATGTCTGTGAGGAGACAGAGGTGGAGGGAGGGAGTGTGCAAAGAAAAAAAAAAAAGAGAGAGAAAGAGAAATCAATGGGAAGGAAGGGAGACAGAGACAGGGATGGTGAAGAAATGGAGATTAAGAGAGAGGAGCATTAAAAAAGACAAAGTAAGACAGCAATTGAAGGGAAAGGAGAAAAGAGGGATAGAGGATGGAGAAGCAGGGGAGGGATGGAGGGATGGAGGGATGGATGGATGGATGGATGGATGGATGGATGGATGGATGGAGGGGGCACAGAAGCAGACTGGGATTTATGACTGGTGAGTCTGTCAGTCTGTCTGTCTGTCTGTGGTGGAGAAATTAACTGTTTGTGGATCCTATTAACGCCTCCAAAGCATAACGGCGCTATATAGGTCCATCAGAGAGAGGATTGACATTACAGTGGTAAAGAGACACAGAGGTAAAACAAATACTCAAAGACTCAAAACCACGCATATGGCTGGACCGTGTGAGGTCAATCTGTGAAATTGGGGCTAAATTGTTACACAAACAGTCAGTGGTCTATAATGCTAAATGCAGCGGTATATGTCCACCAGGTCTGGCAAGGATACGCAAAGAACGTATATTGCCAAGAAGTGAAAGTCAGTTGTTCGCTCCATTGCAACATCAACGCCCAGCAGGAAGCTACGCTTCTACCATTTTGGACTGAAAGCGACTATTGTATGCCGGTAAAACGTCCGCCTAAAAAGTGCCGTACAAAAGTAAAACTAAATTATTTATATTCTATTGTCATATTTGAAAACAATGGCCTTTGTTGAACAATAAAATATTATAAATATAATACACGTTTTCAGTCCAAAATGGCAGCAGCGGCTGTTGTAAAAAAAACAAAAAAACACTGGAGATTCGTCTCTCACAGTTCCAGCGGTGACGCAACCGATCGTGGAATGCACCTGATTGGTCCCCTGGTTTTTCTGCTTGCCGTTGCAAACAGGAAACAACATGGCGGCCTGCTCGTAAACTTTCTGTTATTCCGTCAAAACAATCCACCAAAATGTACTTCTGAAAACATTTGAGGTGAGAAATAGACTATGCCACTGTTGAACCTCGCTTCATTTTAGAACTAGATCGCCTAGTTTGAAAGCTCGGTCCAAGTTTTGGGAGCTGGACACGTTGCGCTGGATGGGCGCGTTTGCATAAAGGACTGTTTCCACCTTTTCATTTTGAAAGAGTAACGGCCAATGAGGAAACTCCAACACTCGGCCAACCAATCGTGTAACTTCATCACTCAGTCAGTCAGTGAAAGACTTTTGCGTTTGTAGGGCTGGCCCTCCAAAAACAGAAAGAGAGAGACACACAGACTTTCCTGAATATTAGTTACTTTGAGTAGAGCTGATTGATAAAGGAGGCGGAGGTGGAGGTAGTGATAATCATCCAAGAGAATAATGCAAAGCTTTAGGAGGGATGAGAGGAACGGAGCGAGAGACATATAGAGAGAGTGACTTGGAGCTCACTCACCTGTTTGTGCATTTCAATGTTAAGGCCGTAGGACATCTCGTAATACTGAAACACAGAGAAGAACATCAGTTAATATGCATGATTGAACATAAAGAATATGAGTTGACTGACATGCAAAAGCTTTCATGTGTGGAGTACATAAAGGAGGAGTTTTTTTTTTTATTATTATTATAATATAATGAGTATTTCCCATGCAGATATAGGAATATGGATATCATTTTGACAGACTGAATGAGGAATATAGACTTTATGGGGATAAAAGCAAGGCAATGCATTATTAATCCAAACTCAATGCATACTGTACATAAAACATAAGTTATGACAACATCTGCGTCTTCTAAGTCAAATAGAAATCTTAAAAAGGTAATATTATTATTATTTTTCAATTTTCTTATTATTTTTATTTTTATTATTACTATTATCATTTTCATGCTTGAAAGGTCTTCCTATTCATGTGGTGTCAATTTAGTTTATGTAGTTTCTGTTCATTTTGTATCTCTAAAAATCAATAAAAACAGAGTTACAAAAAAAAAAAGAAATCTTAAAGTTAAATCACTACACCACCCGACGACTCACAAAACTGACATCTTGAATTTACGGCACATTATTTTTCATCTGCTATAACTGTTAGAATTATTTGCATCCCGGCAGATAAATACAGATGCAGTTGGGCTATTTAGTTTGATTTTATCTGCACAAAGATGAAATGCACAAGTGATACAAATGATAATAACATCATAGAACACAGAAAAAGTCTGGTGATTTTCTGTATTTTTCTTATTGGAAACAAATCCCACGAAAAGCCTCAAAACAATAATGAATTAATCCTACAGTCAATCCCACACACACAGACATGTTGGCGAAAATACTCACTGGCACGCCAAAGATGTATTAATCTGCAGCTGAAAATATTCCCCAACAAATACACTATTTACTCCCGTTTGATTTAAGTTTTCTAAAAAACTGTCATGCCCAGCTGTTTTTGGAAATCACTGAACCTTCTTAAGAAATCAAACCATACATTTGTGACCTGTTTTTAAAACATTAACGTCCTCAGAGAACCGATAGGGTAGGGAAGTCAGAGAGTATCATATCATAAAACATAAAAACCAAACAAAAAAAACCCCACAAATATTCTTTCTTCGAGACAAGAACTAGTGACGAGTTACCCGCCTCAAAACATCTAATTTATACCTTAACTAACGCGTGATGTTATATTTACATAAATTGGCAATTCAGTCGTTGTTTTTACACAAATAAATTCAACAGTGTGAGCCCAGAGCCACTCTTAAAATCTTTTCTTGCTCCTCGCTCCAGACGGTGCCAGCCCTCGCACATGCACTCTGAAGTGCACATATGTCCCTAAAAGCACATCGCCACTAATTTCACCTTGACTCTGCTGAAAGTCAATGGCACTTAAATGACCCTGAGGTGCGTTTCGGAAGCCAGAAACCCGAAGCGAGGCGGGGAAATTGTCGCCGGGCAGAAGAAGGTGACAGACTATTGCAATAATCATGTCTAATGTGAGCTATTTGACCCTGGCTTTTACGCGAAAGTACAAGGAGCTGCGAGCAACGCAGGAGGAGATGAATGCCACAGAGAGAGACAGGTGAGGCTCTCCCTCTCTCTCTCTCTTCCACTCGGTCTCTCTCACTCTCTACCTTGGGAGATGGACGAAAAAGGGGGAGCATTTTAAAGTCAGATGCCTCGAAAAGTGACAGGCTGACATTTGCTTTTCAGCGTGGCTGGTTGTGGAGAGAGGATTGGCAGCTAGGCAGCCAGAACAGGCTGGCAGGATGGGAGAGGAGATGGCAGGGGTCCTCTCTCTCCAGACATCTTTCCTGGCAGTTAGCACGCGCATGTGTGTGTGTGTGTGTGTCTGTAGCACAAGCCTGCAACTGTGTAGGCGTGTGTATCTACGTGCTTTGTGTGCACGTTTCTCTGTGAGTGTGTGTGCACTCCTCGTTCTCTGTGTGCCAACATAAAAGACGCCTTTCCTGGCAGCTGGCGGCTCTGCTTGGCAGTTGGTGTGCCAAGTTTCGCCTGTTGCTTAGCAACATCCAAACTCATCCAAACCCAAATCATCAGCCAGGAAAGGAGACCTGGCCTGTGCTTGATGCCAGCTACCCCCCCTTCCCCATCACTAAAACTTCAATCCCCCCCCACCACCCCAGAAGTCTCCGCTATGTGCCAAGATTGCCACATAGCTCTTTTTTGGCACAGCGGGTTCTGGGCAGCCGACACTCAGTCAGCTGTGGTTGTGTGTGGTTCTGATCACAGGTAAAAATCAAGGCTTGAGGTTTGCAGACTTAAAAAACAAAGAAAGACAAAGAGTTTTAGCCTTTCCTTCATCCAGAAAAACAATCTGCTGATCAAGTATCCTTTACAATCATATGGCCACAATTATTCACACAGCGTTGCCTCTGAATGGCACGACTGCAGAGGAAGCAACTTCCCTGTACGGCTGCACAATTAATCGAAAACACAATTTTATTTGATTTTTTTATTATTATTATTATTATTATTATAATATATTTTTTTGCCTTTAATGGATAGAGACAGTGATAGATATGAAAGGGGGAGAGAGGGGATGACATGCAGCAAAGGGCTGGTAAGGACTGCTCACGTGGTACTGGGGCTGGGCAATATGGACAAAATCTTCTATCCCGATATACATCGGACCGGCACATACGGGTACTTCGCAAAATGTCAAGGCCGTGCCCCATTTTGGGGGAAAGAAAATCCCACAGACTTCAATGCAATTTGACGCATGTTTGGATTGCACTTTAAGTTCGTAAGCATTCATCTCTTATACAAATGTTTGTTTTATACACATGTCTTAATTATTATTTTGCAATCTTGCCGGAACCTGAGAATTCACGAAACCTTAATAAATAAAGGTTGATCGCCGACATGTCCCTTCAGTCTTCCCCTCGTCCAACACAGTGGCCAGATATTGCTTATCCAGACATCTATACATATTTGATTGAATCACGTTAGGCTAAGTTTTGTCTGTACCAACTTCGTTTGTTTCTACGATTCAAACCATGGTCACATTTTTACTTGTATAACTTCCATGATGAGATGCAAACGCAAACAATTTCTTGTTTTATACAAACCAACAGTCTAAAGCATAAAGGTATTAACTTCAACAAACCAGCATATTCACTAAAAGGATCTGAAGCAAGTACACTTTGGGACTTCTACTAGAGGTCAAAAACTCCACAGGTTGCCTTTACATTGATGATACCATACTCCTTTAAAGTGATAGTTCGGGTGTTTTGAAGTGGGGTTGTATGAGGTATTTATACATAGTCAGTGTATTACCTACAGTAGATGACGGTCGGCACTCCCCCAGTTTGGAGAAGCAGACAGGAGTACCAACACTAGAGCAAAGCAATGTACTGCTGTGGACGGGGACAGCAGCAAAAACTTATTTTATAGGTGGCTAAAATAAATTTTTGCTGCTGCAAAGAATGGCTCACCTAAAAAAATCAACATCAGTTTAGGTGTACGCTATATTGAGAATATTTTCGATGGTTTATCTTGCCGTGAGACAGCTATACAGTCTATTTTTCCAACGGGGAACTGAAGCCGTTATCTATGCTCTCGCCAAAGCAACCAGACTCCATTGAAAACAAAATCAGTACTTTTACCTCACAGAACACCGGGCGGGGGGGAGGGGGTTGCCGGTCTACCGCTGCCTTGATCAGTTAGTTCGTTTGTGCTATTGTGTGACTTTGGTTAGTTTGGATGCACCAAAGTCACACAGTAGCACAAACAAACTACTCGATCAAGGCAGTGGTAGACCAGCAACCCCCCATGTTCTGCTAGGTAAAACTACAGTTTTTTTTCCAGTGGAGTCTGGTGGCTTTGGTGAGAACATAGATGGATACAAGAGCTTCAGTTCACCATCGTAAACGACTGACTGTCGGCAAGATAAAGCTGTGAAAATATTCTAAATATAGCGTATATTTGAACAGAAATTTATTTTTTTATGTGAGCTTTTATTTTAGGTGTCTAAAATATGTTTTGCTGCTACTCCTGTCCACAGCAGTACATTGCTTTGCTCCCATGCTGTAACTCCTGTCTGCTTCTCCAAGCTGGGGGTGTGCCGACCGTCATCTACTGTAGGTAATACACTGACTATGAATAAGTAGCTCGTACATCCCCCCTTCAAAACGCCCAAACTATCACTTTAAGAAGAGGATCTTTTGTTAAATGCTGTATTTTGAGAGATTCATACACAAATGTTACGGACACTAAATTGAGGTGAATTTACTATATAACTTTAAGCCAACTCTAACAAACATGTGAAAATGTTTGAAATCAACACTTGGACCAAGAGGATACCCAAGTTTTGGCATTTTTTCTTGTGTTTGATCAAAGAATATGTATGAAAGAGTATGAATCAGACCAGGCATTGGATGCCAGCTTTTAGCGCTTGGAGTTTGATACTCGGTGCTATAAACTTGGTACCTTAGACTATATAAAAAGATGGTTGTTACCAAAACAGTATGAGGTTCTATACACAGCTGTAGACAGATGTGGATACACTTCAGCTCGGTATAGCCCCAGAGTACATATCTTGGAGACAAAAAGAAACACTTGCAAACACAAGCACAAGTTTGCCCGCCCATGTAAGTGCCGTTTATTCTGCACAAATATATGTGTGTGTGTGTGTGTGTGTGTGTGTGTGTGTGTGTGTGTGTGTGTGTGTGTGTGTGTGTCTGTGTGTGTGTGTGTGTATGGTAGTGTGTGTGGTCTTGCGTGTGGTTTTTGGTGGATGTTGTTTGGCAGCTGTTAGCAGATGAAAGGGTTTTAGCGGACTTGGCACTGCATGTGTTGTGGAGAGACGTGGCCTCTGAGTGTCTCACCATAACGTAGTGCCTCTGGATCTCCGTCTTCTCTGTGGCCAGTTTCTCACATTCCATTTTCAAACTGCAACCGAGAGAAGAAATAAAAAGACGGTGAGTTTTCAGTTGTATCAAGTAAAAAAAATGCACAATGCAATTAGCAACATGACAACAAATTACTCTCTACTCGATCCCTCTCGCCGTCACCTCTCTCTCTCTCTCTCTCCTCTTCTCTCTCACACTCGGTGGGGGGAGGAGGGAGCAGGGTGACGGGGGTGCTGACAGCCCATTATCACCTCAGAGCAGAGCAGAAATAGACGAAGTCACGCTTGGAGCCTGAAACCCAGCCAAGACTGCAGGCACGCACATCCAAGGTGTCTCTCTCTCTGGACAATTTTCAATCTATCCATGTGCCCTCCACTCATCCTCATTTTGTTGCTTCCCCAATTACCAGCCAGTCTGTCTGTCTCTCTGTCTGTCTGACCGCTCCCCCCCCCCCTTTCTTTCACCTTCGACAGCGCACTCTGCCAAGTTTCACCCAAGTCGAAGCTTCTGCTTTAAGTGGGTCAAAAGTGCCAGCTCTGTCTGGATGTGTAATAAATCTGCCTTTTTTCTGTTTTAACAATCTTCTTCTGCTGAGGACATGACCTGTGCATGTCTTTCAGTCCGTGTCAGGCTGCTAGAGCTACAGCGAGACCTGGCGTTGAAGCTCTCAGACACACAAACACACACACACACACACACATCTCTGAAGTGATAGCAGCCAAACACCTCTCCCATGTGTCCCATATTTCTGTCTATCCTCGGTGTCTGCCCGTCTCTCCTCGCACCCAAACCAGTCCCCGGTGTCCTCTAAAACTGGATAATGCCAATGGCTGGATTTGCAAACACACACACACACACACACACACACACACACACACACATTTCTAAATGTGTTATATCAGGTCCAAGCACACAAACACCTCCCTTGTTACCTCTGCAACTCTCTCTCCATCTCCTCCGACTCCCCTCTCCCCTCCCTCCCCAGAGAGGTAGTATATTTTGGGCCCTCGGCAGTTTACGCCAACTTGTTTGCGGGCGGCAGATAGATTGATAGGGGGGGTTGTGGTGTGGTGTGGTGTGGTGGTGTGGTGAGGGGGGACGTTGGAGGGAGGTGGTGGTGGTGGTGGTGGGGGGGGGGTCGTTTGGCGGAGGAGGAAAATTAGAATATGATTAATACCGCAACATTACCCCCAGCCGCAACAGGTAATAACGGCCCCATCCGCTCCCCTTCGCCAGCGCCGCGTGCGCACACACACATAATTGACTCATTTATCATTGCCAGTCAGTTGAGGAGAAGAGGGACGAGGGAGGAGAGAGAGAGAGAAGCACGGCGAGGAGTGGGAGAGAGGGCGGTGGAGGTGGTGGGCGAGTGGGGTAGTGAGGATTAAACCCCCCCCCCCCCCCTCCACCACCACACTATAGATTTTATTACAGTGGAATTGCCTCTCGGCAGAAGCCACTCACAGCTGGGCTGAGGACTAATGCGACTGTGTGTGTGTGTGTGTGTGTGTGTGTGCACGACTGTTGTTCATCACAACATAAACTTGGGATGAGCTTGGAGAAGCACAGTAATCACTAGACAGACACACACAAACACACACACACACGTACACACACATAACAAATGAACAGTTATTGATCGGCTCAGAGATAATGATTAGAGATTGTTGTGGAATTCCTGTTTAAAATGTGTTGCTCTGATTAGAACTGTACTTAAGATTGTTTTCATTAGCAATTAATCAGTTGATTATCGTTTTTGATTTGTCACTTAATCCTTTAGTCTAGAAAATGAGACCACAACCTCAAAGATTCAGTTTATATAAAGCACAGAAAGGTATCAAATCCTCACATTTGAGAAGCTGGAACCAGAGAATGTTGTTTGATAAACGACTTCAACAGTTAATTGATTATCACAATTGTCCCCCTGACTAGTGATGTCACGATAACACATATATAGTAGTCGATACCAATACCAGTGAAATTCCACGGTTCTCAATACCCAATGCTATACCACGATAAACAAAAGTAAAACAATAAATCCTGTGTACTTCAACATACATTCCTTTGTTACCGTTTTATTACTGTTTTTTGTGAATTTATTATTAATCCCTGATGATCCGCCTCAAGTTTCTTGCCAAAAACGAAATTTTACCCAATACTCATTTGACTGAGTACAGCTCAGATTTCAACACAGAGTTGTTGTTCACAATGTAGCTTTATCCGAGAAATTTTCTATTGTCCCCGGGACGCCGTAAAGGCCCCGACACACCAAGCTGAAAGTCAGCTGACGAACAGTTTGGGGCCGTCGGTGAGCGTCTGTCCACCTAGTTTGGCTCTAGTTTGCCCGTGTCTGAGTTTTGCCTTAAGTCTCGAGCCCTGATCCCAGTACCTATGATACCTGCAGTACTGTAGAAAAACAAGTACCGTCATGTATTCATTTTGGCATTGACTTGGCACCAAAGTATTGGTTCTTGTGACATCCCTACCCCTTACAGTTTGAGTCCAGCTAGGAACCTTTGTTACATGTCATCCCCCATCTCTCTCTACTCTCACCCATCTAACAAAGCCATAAAATGGCCAAAAAAATATACAAGAAACTATTGTGGTTGAACCATTTTCTGTAGATCCACTGATCAATTTATCAACTTATTTCAGCTCCATGTATTATGTTTAAGGACAACTTATGGTTCGTGGATACGTGCGTTCTTACTCTATAGAATTCACAGCAGGTCAGAGCATTTGTGTAGTTTAAGGAGCTTGAAAATGACCACCTGGCTCATCAGATTTTGTTTAACAAATGAGCAGCAGCCAGTCGTGCTATTAAATATCACTAAGGAGAGTCAAGAAAAAAAAATCAATGTCTCTATACCCGTAAAATCAGTCCTCTGTTTTTTGGCAAGGCACTCCAGAAAATGCACAATAGCACTACAAGGTTGCATAGCAAACATATACACACACACACACACACACACACACACACACACACACACACACACACAATGTGCAGATATACACTTCTTGTGCTTACAGGAAAGACCCCAAGGTCGCACTCAGAAAGAAATAACCATTCCCCACAAAATGGACTTCAAGGAATGAAATTACTCTGTGTATGTGTGTGTGTGTGTGTGTGTGTGTGTGTGTGTGTGTGTGTGTGTGTGTGTGTGTGCCATTATGTGACTGTAGGAGCATAAAAGAGGAGGGGGAAGAAAATGAGGGAGAGAGGGGAGGAGAGCGGTGAGCAGGAAGTGGGTATTTCATGTCGAAATGATTGCCTGTAATAATTAGTCTTTGGCTCAGCACCATTTACTGAGAGAGAGGGAGGGAGGGAGAGGAGGGTTGGAGGATGGAGAGAAAAGACACAGCAACACGGAGAAAAAAACAAGACTGAGTGAGTGAGCGAGAGAGAGAGAAAGAAGCGGCAAGAAAAAAAGGAGATATGACTGTGTGTGTGCGTGTTTATTGTGTGTGTGTGTGTGTGTGTGTTAAATGTGTGTGTGCCACGGTGGGCTCGGTTCCTCCAATCTTTCACTGGCGGTGACAGGAGATAAGATGATCAGCCGAATGCGCTACAAATCTGCAGCCTGCCAGCCTTCAGACAGCTCTGTCAGTGCTGCACTGCTACTGAACACACACACACACACATTCACAGAAACACACCGACATACCACTCAGAGCATGGAAGCATTTAGGTGTGTGTGTGTGTGTGTGTGTGTGTGTGCTTGTACATACTAAACCAACATACTTACAGCATATACTGCAGGCATGTAGGCACACAGAACCCAAACGCACACGTGAGCACACATGCAGTATGCACGCCCCCACACATACACACAAACCTGCTAAATAAACACAGGCATGAACACACACACACACACACACACACTAACGAGAGCCTACAGACAACGAAGCATCTAATTAAGATCCTGTACTTTGTAGAAATGTGCCGACTGCCTGTCTCAATGTTTGAAACAGGCGACTGGGTATTGTAAAAATATCAACGCCTTCCTTTCCAGCGTTCGTTTTTCTTAATAATACTTTAACTTTCCCTCATTGATTATTTTACTTAAGGAGTTTCTGCGTTCACAGAAATATAATTCAAGAAAAGAACATTGATTTTCTTTCCACAAAAAAGGCACCAGCATGAGCAGGGCTGCAGAAACAGAATCATTAAATTAGTCGGTGCAACCTGATTTATTTATTTTTTTTGATGACAAATAATCAGCTGTACAATTTTCCTGTCAAGTATACAGTAGAATTACAGTGATATTGCTACAAGCGTTGGGCAAGCGGCACCCCAAACAACCATTCACGTTAAAGGAAAACAAGTTAATCTTCTCCTTCCACCAGCTAACGGTGTGTCTAAACAGACAAACACTACAGAGTAGAGATGTCATGAGAACCGATACTTCGGTACCAAGTCGATGCTAAAATTCTGAAATGTGACGGTACTTGTTTTTCTACCGTGTGAGTGATTTGGTTAAAGAGATAGTTCCACGTTTTGGGGGATTTAACAGTTTTTCCCACTTTCCCAGAGTCAGAAACTAATAAAAGCTTTAGGACAGATATTTTGTTTTATGCATTCGGTGTAGTCTGAAGTTATGTCAAACAGCAATATTAGGCTATCTTGGCTCAATTGTTGAGCGTCTATGGGATCAAATAACATAATCATGATCCCATAGGCATCCAGGAAGAAGTAAACTAAGGGTGAGGTGAAGGGGGCCCCTTTTTTCAAGCTTTGTGGGTCCCACAGCCTAGTTTACATCATTTTTTAAACAAAAAGTCCCAAAGGTCTAGCTTTACAATTGTAAATATTTGCTTGTGAGTGAAGTCTTCTATGAGTCACTTTGCATTGCTGGTTTTAACTAACCAGTTGTTCAAAATACAAATATGTAAGCTTGGGCTTTTGCCACATTTTTCTGGCATAATAGACCAAACAACGACTCAAGAAAATAATCTGCGGATTAAACCATGACCAAAAACCAAGACTGATAAGTACTGAAAACTGGCATTAAATGCTCGGTCAGATTCTCTGTCTTGTTGAACAAGTATTTTATTGTATATGTTCTCATATATTATTGGAAAAATAAAAAAATTGAATTCTTCGTTTTATTTGACCATATGTAAAGCATTAGTGAAGACTTTGAAAAGTGCTATATAAATCGGATGTATTATTATTATCATAAAATCATAATTTTGGTAACTTTACACTATTCTATTAAAACAAAACGTGTGCTAAGACACAATCAAACACTGATGAATTTGAGGAGTTTTCATTTTTGTTATTTTCTTAAAATTAAAAGGGTTTTCTAGAAAAAACATTTCTGAAAGTATGGTATCAAAAACAACATTGATTGGCATCAGTGGTCAAACTCACTGAGGCACCGAAGGCTGCAACTAATGATTATTTTCATTATCAATTAATATGCTGTCTTATCTTCTCAATTGATCTATTAATAATATTGTTTATGAAATGTTAGAAAATAGTGAAAAATGCCAATCAATGTTCCCAGAGCCCGGGGAGACATGTTTTGTCTTATCATCAACAGTTCAAAAAATATTAAATTTGAAATGATATAAAACAGAGAAAAGCAGGAAAACCATCACAATGGAACGGCTGAATTTATTACTAAAATTGTTATCAATTAAAAAGGACAAACCGTTCAAATGCTACATTTCACAGCACAAAGCATACATCCTGATAAAACATAATTTTCAGTGTAAAAACATTTCCAGGCAAATCAGTCAGCGCTAAACCTTCTGATCCGTATTAATCCTGACATGCTGCTACCAAGTCTGCTTCCATCTTCAATTCACAACTTGAACTTGTTCTGCAGTCTGGAGCCCGTCGTTGTCTTGGCAAACAGGCATCATAGCTGACACAAGTGCTATACAAATACAGAGCAACCAGCCAGTAAAGAACACACACACCCACACACTGATGGGAGCCATGTAGTGACTGCACCAGCGTCGTGCCTTTACAGTGTCAGGACCATTTAGCCCGCCAGCCTGCAGGTATGTGACTGTTCACTTTACATCACATTAACTATTGATCAACCTTTCCTCTCTGCTCCACTGGAAAACCTCCAGCCTCTCTCCCAGTCTCTTCAAACACACACACTCACATTCTCACACACACTGGGGACCCACCCAACTCGCCTGTGTACTCTTTCATCATCTCTCAAGGGTGTGTACAAGAGCAAATAAACACCTACACATTCTCACACACACACACAAAACAAAGCCGGGATCTTGTCGCACAATAGCAGGCCAACCATAACCCCTCTCTGCTGCCAGATAGCGACACACACACGCAGAATTAAAACAGGGAGAGGTTGGAGCACACAAACCAAACCACAAATAACAAACGACAAACCCTCAGCCGTCCATAAAGCAAATATATAATTTCATAATTTGGTGAGTGACAGACGAGAGGCAGTTAAACTTAACTGGCAAATTATGTAATTATATCTGTATACCAGTGGCGGCTGGTGGATTTTTTTTTGGGTAGGGCCAATCAATTTCAACAAACATCCTAGTACGATTCAATGCAAAAAAAGGTATCAAAAACGCATTACTACTTTGCAGTTACATTTTTATCATTTATTCCAACACTGACATAAGGACATCTTATTCATACAATTCAGTATGTTAATATACTAGTGCTTGGCTGTTCCATTGTCATGCCGTTAAAATGGGCTGTGAGAGAAGAGAAGTGGAGAGAAGCGAGAGACGAGAAGACAAGAGCACGCGAGAACTGACATGAGCCCTGACGAGAACAGAGAGAGACACACGTGAACGTGCGCGCGCACACCATGGGCCAAATCAGTTTGGCCCTCCCGGAAGTCTTTTTTACGGCGCTGATTGGATGAATTGTATGTCATTCATGCTTGTAATCATATATCTTTAATCAGTGATTGGCTGTACTGCTTATTAGACCCGCCTTCCTTGGGCCAAATCCATTTGGCCCCAGAAAGTGCACGTGCAGCAGAGCAGCTGAGAGGTGCACTAGCAGAGAGTTCAAGGAGGAAAGCAGATATTTGGCGCAGTTATCCTATTTTACAAATATTACGGGTATATTCCATAGGTCAAAAACACACATATTGACAATTTTTAGAATTTTTATAATTAATAATTTTATAATTTTTTTTTTTTTTTTTGGTGGCTCAAGGTGGGTGGGGCCAGGCCCCGTGGCCCTCTATTGGCCGGCCGCCACTGCTGTATACAGTATAAACACACGCAGCCTTCTGGATGCATACACACTTTAAGATATATTCTGTTCAGACTCGACTCTTCGAAGCAGCTCATCACTAGAACCAGCCAATGTTTGACTGATAAATGACAAACTATCAACCATCACATGTCGGCATTACTGTGAACAGTTTTTTTTATGAATGAGGTCAAACACAAGTTCGATATGTGTTCTGTCTGAAAGAGGTACATCTGGCCAATATCACCAGTCTCTCTGCTTGTTATTGCAGCAAAATGTAGCATTTGATTCGGTGATGGACAAATATTTTAAACCACCACACAAGCTCAAGAGTGTGTGTGGCGGTTACTACTGCTGTGTAGTATTTGGGCAGAGAGGAGTGGAGGGGCTCGTGAGTGATGAGTGGCAGCGTGTTAGTGCCAAGTGGAGAGCCTATCTTACTCTACAGACCACACACACACACACACACAAACACACACACAAAGCAACCTCTGTGTGTGTGTGTGTGTGTGTGTTTATAGAGAGAGAATTACAGTAATGAGAGCTATGTGTCAGCAGCTCCTCCCATCTCCCTTCAGTCTGCTGATTACAGCCCGTTTAGATAGTTAACACACACGCACGCACGCACGCACGCACGCAGCAAAAAAACAGCAGCTGACCCGCCAATGACCCTTTAACTAATTAACCCTTCTCTTTCTTTAGCTTCCTTAGTAATCTCTCATCCCATCATACCAAGCACACATGGCACCAAAACCAACACACAAATTTAGAAGCACCCCCTGCCACCCACCCATCCATCCTCCCGCCCACACACACACACACACAAACACAGTTGCAGCTCATCAGCGCTAATCCCTTCCCTCCGTCTCTTTCCTGCCGTCTAATCCAACATCTATCAGAATCCAGCCACCTTCACTGAAGACAAAATATACCAACTAAGCCCCGCTATTCCTAGACAACATCTATTTGTGTGTGGAGATAATTGGGGAGGCCCGTGCATGTGTAAGTGTTTGTTAAGCACATGCACCAGATTGGGAGTCTGCCTGAACGGGCCGGTGTGTTTGTGTCTGGCTCTGTGGGCGTTCAGGTCATGTTTTCCCCACAGTGTGAATAGTGTCCAAGTGGGTCTGATTACATGAAGGTGAAGCATGCAATCAGATGCTGAACCGTGTGGATCTGTGCTCCGACCCGTCTGCTGGAGGACTAAACAAGGCCACTGCTAATCCTGCTGACCGCTGTCTGTCTGGACCTTTTCAAAATTGACTTTTTTAGGGGTCACGTTTGGAAAGCAAACTGACATCTAACAGCTTCTTAAGCCCAAGTTATACGTTCCGCATCCGCGACGGGTGGCGTGACGTACATTTTTGTCAGAGGGTGTACACACAGGCTCTGTGGGGACATCCGCGTACCGCCAATCTGTTGTGACAACAACAAACGACTACACTACCACTTGTTGCGTAGTGGTCCGCGCAGCCACTATGCAAAAGGCGTAGTGTAGTGATCTACTGTGCATGTGTGGAACGCGTCTTGTAAATATGCATTATATAAATATATTTTTTCGAACATTAATAATTGACACAGAACGTGAATGTTACGCGGCGAAAAAACAACACTGTTTTTCCCGAACGAGGTCGATTTTCTTAGCTTTCGCACCGCGAATAAAGGCATCATCCAATCACGTTGTGTGGAACGGGTTGAGGTGCGGCTATATTTATGAAACAACAACACAGAGGCTGGGTAGTCCGACCAAGACGGCAAACTTTATTGCTCCTTTCAACCTTGACAAAGGCAGCGCAGACCAGCTCCACTCCTCCCTTCTTACATTTCACAATAAAAGCCCTGGACCTATAATATTCGCAGGCGAATATTTTGCATTTTCGTGTCGTTTATTCGTCAAGCCTCCGGTGTGTAAAGGCCTTAAGAGTCAGACCCTTATGGGGAAAGAGTCAAGTGGGTCTACTTTGCTGCTTGTGATGTTAAATGGTAACTCCTGTTTTTACAACATAATGGTGGTTTTATGACCTGAGAGTACCATATGGCTCAAGAGAAGTTGACACGCATGACTGGGCTGCTTGGTGATTGCCATACACACAAGCACAAAAAGTAAAAGCCAGGTGAAGTAATATAATCATTTCCATCCATATTTCAGCTGCAAGTGCATTTGAAATTACATCAGCATAAGAATGGGCGACATATTAAGCATAACATTTGTCCAATATTAGCTTATAAACTCAGTTGCCACTTTATTATTAGGTATACCTGGCTAATATTTAGTTTACCTTTGGTGATGTAAATGGGGCGGACAAAATACTAGAAACAAAAGTCCAACAGTCTCCAAAATGACCATAAAGTTGAAACACCAACATCAACTGCCAACAATAACTGGACATTATTACCTTCATGAACGTAGGATTTATTGCAGGGCCGTTTGTATTAGAGGGCATTACTTTTAGCCAGGTGTACCTAACACACTGGCAGCTCTGTGTACGGTGAATATATATGCAATTCCACGGTTTTGCTTTACATCAGACAAAACTCTTCAAATGTGGAAAACAAAAACATAAAATAACAAAAAGTATTCGTTTTTAAATTGACTTTGCTTTCTCTGAGGAAAACTTCTCATTTGTGATTTTGTAAAATTGAAGATTTTATGAGAAGTTGAGATACCGTATTGGTGGGAGAACTCATCTTTTTGTAAGAAAATGGGAGAAACATCTGAATCGTCTCGGGATTAAGTGCAGTTTGGTATGAAGATAATTGACTGAGCTGAGGGATTGTTTTCTTCATGTACAACACCGTATTTTAATACTTTTGTGCTCTGGTGACTAGATGTTGCTCTGTGTGGTTTCCTGGACCAATTATGGAAATACTCTGTATATGGTACTGAGATGTTGTTATTTTGTTTTTGATCATCAAAATCAATAAAAAAGAATGTAAAAAAAATTCACTTGACTTGATGTTGAGTAATTAACTAGGACGATGATAACACTGTGTGATCATATCATAACACCACTGAAAGTCCTACTTCAGCAATAGTTTATGTTCAAAATAAGTTTTCTTAAAATCAAAGGCGGTGGTATTGTTGTTGCCGTCTCTCTAAAACATGACAGGTTAACTACCGTTTGTATGGCAATTATAAGCAAACAAAACCAGTCACTCTAATTAAAGCTTTGTACCTACCTGTCAGATTAAATCCATTCGACAGATACATGAAAAGTCGTCTGACAACACAATCTGTTCCAATAATTGTTGGTATTGTTATGAGGTTTGGTTCCAGTACTATTGGTTGCATACAGTGTATTAATCTGCTGGATATTGTGTCAGAACAGCCTCTGGGCTTTTGAGGAGCTTGTGGGAAGGTTGAACAAAGCTTTCCTGGAAACCTGAGCCAGGCCTGCTACAACAGCCCGCTGTGGTATCGAAACATGAAGATGCAGATGGAATCACAATCATCGTGCTCTTAATCCCATCACTCATTTATTGTTTATCCTGCTCGCTAGTTCTCAGCACCAGTGCTTGGCAGGAGGGCCACGCTCCAGGTGTTTAGAGGTGTAACGTTGAACCGCTGCCAGTAGAGCTGATCACACCCAGTCGCACCTTAATATTACTTCAGGCCCCGGGGCTACAGACGTTCAGAAGCCCTTCCCTTTCTTCACAATGTACCAAAACAACATTAATTCAGAACCCCCCACCAATGGATAGCGACAAATAGGTAAGTGTGAGTGGCCTCCTAATCAGTAAACTCATCAATATAAGACAGTAATACATCAACAATAAGTCAAGCAAAGCTAGGTTGTCAGCTAAGTAGGCCTGAGTGCACAGTAGCAGCACGGGGGAATTTGTCTTTTCAAATAAAAACCAATAAACGTCACAAGCAAAGAACCGGTATAACAACTAGTATAAATCTGGCTAATAGGGTTGGGCGTTTGGTAAGGATGCACCGATCCAACTTTTTCAGTCCCGATACCGAAAGCGATACCTGGAGTTTGGGTATCGGGCGATATCGAGTACCAATCCGATACCAGTGTATAATTAATAAACTGTATGCCTCGCTGTGTGGAAGTGACTGGGATCATTCTTTTATGTGTAAGGCAACATCAGGCTTGACTTAAACATCGCTTTCCTAACTTTGTAAAACAAAATGTAACAAATAAATACATAGATGCAAATTTAGTGAATAGTTATTTATTATTAAAATAATAAATCACACATCAGAAACATAGTAAAAAATCTTCAAGATTAACAGGAATTACAATTCAAGTGTGAACTTTTTTAATACAGCAACAGATTGGTCAAAACTTAAACAGGAATTAAAATTCCAGTATATAATGTATATAGTATATGAAAGTATATAAAATAGAACTGTATTGAATACATCGGCCCCATTGTCACCGATATCCGATCCAGCTATTTGAGTCAATATCGACCCAATATCCAATCTGGTATCTGTATCAGTGCATCCCCAGCGTTTGGACAAATATAACAGCTATCGGCGATTGGCTGAGCACATCAGCGGTTGTTTTTTTGGGCGATGTTTGTAATTTTATTTTGGACAGCATATTTTCACATCTAACTTGGTGAAATAAGGGTTTATTTAAATTGAAATGTATGTTTGCCAATATCGAGTAATATATATGTGAGAGAGTAGAATTAAATGTCCCCTGAGCTGCACGCTGTCGTAGTCTTGCTTGCTTGATGTGTAGCGCTGTCCATGGTGCTGAACATGCCACTGTCACGATGTCACCGTTTTAGTGACTTAGTTTTGCGCTAATAACCGACTTAGGCCTCGGACTGTTTGTGTATGAATTTTAAGGTTTAATAGTGGAGTGAGACTACACGACTTTAGCATACTTTGTCATTCTTAAATAATCAATCAAATAATAGGATGCACTATCAGGTCACAATTAATTCATATTCATGTTCGAATGAACCAAATTTTAAGTGTTATCATTAAAATATACAATAAATAAGTGTATAAACCTACATATGAACTGTTCAATATGAATCCGTTTTTGTTTTAAAAAAAACTGGAAAAAAAAAAAACTAACCGTTCGATGACGTACAAACCAAACTGTGGGCTTATTGAACCGTTGCATCACTATTAAATACAGGCCTGCTAATTATTTGATGAGGTGCCAGAGACATAGAAGAGGCAATTACCTGGACATAAGCCTACTTGACCATTAAATAGCCTGCCTTCTGTCTAGGGATGCACCGACACCAGATCGGATATCGGGCCGATACTGACTCAAATAGCTGGATCCGGTATCGTTGACAATGGGGCTTATCTATTCAGTATTATGTTTATATACATTATATACTGGCATTTTGATTCCTATCTAAGTTTTGACCAATCTGTTGCTGCATTAAAAAAGGTTTACACTTGAATTGTAATTCAGCCAACAGGAAAAACATATCAGCAGTGAGCCAACATGATAAAGGAAATATTAATGCATTGCAAAATATAATTTAGGCTCCATGTTTCACACATTAAAGTACCTGTATGTGTGGATTCAGGCATTCTAAGCTCAGTGTTGGTCTGACTGAGTTTTGAGCTTGAGACGAGCAGAACGGACATAGGGATAAAAACACACACACCCACACACTCGCAGGCATTTGTGTGTAGAGGGAAGCAGCAGTAGCCACAGGGGTTAGAGGGGCTCTGGCCAGGGGCACCGTACAAAAGAAGTTTGAAGTGGGACAGAAAGGGAGGGAGGGTAGATTCTGGCCGGCTAAATCAAAGCAGATGAGAGGAGAGGAGTGGGAGGTGTGGGGGAGGTTGAGGGGGACCCTGTGAAGGTGTGCCACGAGAACAGAGAGGGGAGAGAGAAGGCTGGGACTCCACAGCGAGCCCAAATCCCACATTCAAAGGCATTCTGGGCACATTCCTGCACATTCAACACACCATACAGTAATGCAAAAAGAGTAGCCTGCATTCTCATACTGGCTGGTAATGTTGGGAAACTAGCAAGAGTACGCTACATTTTTATAATTATCCGACCGAAAAACGCAGCCCAGAGTTGCCAATTCTTTTCCAATGATAAGTAGCCATCAGCACAAGCTCCGAAAGACACTAAATCTATTGAGAAAGTCGCCCCGCATAAATATGAAAATGAGTGCATGGGCAGAATGCGCGCAGGTAAGCAGACAGGTAGCCCGTCCAATCATTAAATTCAGGCCGAATGAAATGATTGGATGGGTTTATTACAGTCCTGCGACAGCCACAGATACTGGATTATTTTCCTTTTTGTCAGAGCATTTGATTTATTGATGGCTGTCAGGATCTAATGAGAATTTCAACAAATATAACAAAAAACGTTTTTGAAGAACATTACCAGTTCTAGCTTTAAGATAATGTATGAATGCATCTTTCCTGAAGGAAAAAAACAACATATACGCCCCCCATTGATCCTGTGCCAAGAAAGTTAGAAAACATCACATAGCCTTGAATCATCTCAGAGATTGTGTGTTTGTGTGCCGTCTGGCAAAAAGATGAACCCGACTCAACTTTTGCTACAACTACATGCAAAGTCATCTGGCAACACACTGCATTCATCAAATACATGCAAGTGCACAGTCTTGGTAGATTACTTTGTGAGGTGAACAAGGTAAAGGCCCTGACACACCAAGCTGACGGTCGGCCCTCGGACAGTTTGGGGCCGTTGGTGAGCGTCTGTCAACGTAGTTTTTGCGGTGTGTCCCGCATCATCGGCTCTAGTCTGCCCGTGTTGGAGGTTTTTCGGCCGATTCAGCATGTTGAATCAACGGCGGAGCTCGTCGGTGAGATAAAATCGCTCTGATTGGCTGTCAAGCTTAAGCGAATCGGTGCACGAGAAGAGAAACGGAACTGAGGACAGCAAGCCAACGAGTAAAGTCAAGAGGAAAACACAGAAGGCTCTTCTAAGTTTTCATCTTCATCGGATCATTCCAATACACGGATATTTTCGCTACGACATCTGGAATGAAGCTAAGTGGTGAGTGAGAGTGGTGTGAAAATGGTCAGCAAACGCTGCTTTATTTCAGGTACATATCATAACAACAGCTTGTATATTCGCAGTTGTCGATCTTCCGGTTTCCCTTTCTGAATGATGAATACAGACTACCGCCACCTGCTGGTAGGGAGAGTTATTTCATCTCATGCAGGCGCAGAACGTACGTGCTAACAGGCCGTTGGCTGTTGTCTTTGCGGTGTGTTTGAGTGCAACTTTTGGCCAAGACAAAGACGACGTGAGTTGACGCAGCGGTCGGCCTTAGTCGCCGCTAGCTCTTTGATGTTGGGTTGGTGTGTCTGGGCCTCAAGTCTACTGTTTACCTCTCAATCTTCCATACGGAGCATAAAAAGATTGTCTCTGTGATAACTTTAGGAATTGTAAAATCCTGTCTCAGAGTATTATAAACCGCTGTGCAGTGTTCTGATAAGCCTTCAAACTCATGGATCGGTTACACAAACCAACCCTTCCGGGATCATATTTTCTTGCATTGTTTTTAAACACTGCTGTTTTTGTTCTAACTGCCCAGTAACAGAGAGGGAAACACCAAAAAAAAACACCCACCTGTGGTACTGGGTCTGGAGGAACTGAAACTCCTCCTTGATGCGGTCCAAAGTTTCTGGGTAGGTTAGTTTCAGTGACTGGGGCGTCCCCGATGCCGCGGCTGCTGCTGCTGCTGCGGCGGCCACCACTGAGGCGGATGACCCCGGGGGTGGCTGCAGTGGTGCCTGAGAAGAAAAGAACAGAGCCAACTTGGGGATTTTAATAACAGGATAACTCATTTAGTAGTACAGAAGAAGTTACCATAATTCTAAACATCTGATTTTAAAATTGTGTCAATGTGCCAGGGTCAATGGCTGAGTCATTTCTGTGTAATATGACTCATTTGGTAAAAGAAAAGCTTCACTCAAACGGTTTCTTTAAATTGGAGCTGCATCTACATAGAACATTAGAAAACAACCACAGGAAGAAAAGATCTAGATGAGCACCACATCTGTACGTGCACACCAAGATGTATGTGCGTAACCATTGTGATGGGCTGTCTATTACAGAGACGCCGTCATCGCCAAGACTTGGATGGGATGGTGGAGAGGTACAACAGCTTCTTAGCCAAATGAGCACGCTTTTGTATAATTGTAAGTCTGAGTAGAAGAAAGAAAGAAATAGAGCGGTGGGAGGGAGAAAAGTGGAAGAAATAAAAGGACCCCATCATAACTGAAGACCCCTCCCAACCCCGTCTTTAGTCTTCCATCTCTGCAGGGTTCAGAGCAATTAGGAGACTACAACCATAGGGGTAATGCTGCGGGACAGGCAGACAAAAGGGGGCTGAGAGCTGGACTAGGAGGAGGGTGGTGGTGGTGGTGGTGGTGCGGGGGGCTGTCCGTCTGTCAGTCTATTTGGCTCTCTGTCAAAATAACAGAGTGCAGAGGCCAACGGGGCGCGGGACAGACGGTTCACAAGCTCCACGTTTGTCAAGTGCGACGGTGAGGTTAAGTGATAGTCACGTACTGTAATTTTCAGGAAAGCACAAACTACTTTTAATATTATGACTGTCAGTTTATGAGAAGTCAGAGTCTTGTCATTGACTCTTTTTTTCCAGCCTGTGATGGGAGGTATAAAGAAAGAGGGAAGGACATAGTTGGATTCCTTGCCAAGTAGGACTGCTAGAGCTGATAAAATCCCTCAAGTAGCAGAGCAGATTTTATATCAAGAGTTCTAGGAATAAGTCTGTAATGTTGTTGAGTTTCTGGGGGCTTTTCATAATACAGATCAAGTTGAATTCTTACAGATTTGTAACATTTGCTGATAACATTTCAGCTTTATGTGGAGTGGACATGGTTACAATACAGTTGCACCTGCAGTAACTTTTTACTTTTAAAGGAAGAGGACTTTCCCTTTGCTTACCGTTCCCCTTCCCTTTTATGCTTTTTATTTTAGGATTCACTTCCACTAATGCGGTTTGGTTTAAATTACAGCATGCCAGTGAGTACCACACATTGAAATGTCCCACGGGAACACCAAAAAACAATCTGCCCACTTTTCCACCTCAACAAAATATCCTACAAGCTGAGTTCAATAATTGTAGGCATACATGTGGGCAGCCCTGAATTACAGCACTAATGATTCATTTGTATTAAAAACAACACACATCTTCACATCAACGATGTCTGTCACACATTAATGATGTTTAATTAACCACTTAATCACAACATCACTCAGCTCCAGTGCCAAAAAGAACGCCGGGGGGAGTGTATGAAAGATGTTCAGGACGTCTGTGTGCCTCCACACACGGCACCTACAGTACATACATGTATGTGTGAAAGAAACATGCATGTCCACATGTGCGTAGATAAGTGACAGCGTGAGACGTACCGAGAGGGAGAAAAGGACAAAACGAAAGCGTGGGAGGTGTTTCAGCAGGTGAAACATTATCAGGAGAGAGGAAAGCAAATACTGAGGAAAGAGGAGGAGAGTGTGAAGAGAGATCCGAGATGAATAGACTGGAGCGGTTGAAGGAAAAAAAGTAGGGCTGTCAATCGATTAAATTATTTAATCACGATTAATCACAAATTTTTTATCTGAAAAAAAATGTACCTTAAAAGGGAGATTTGTCAAGTATTTAATACTCTTATCAATATGGGAGTGGGCTAATATACTTGCTTTATGCAAATGTATGTATATATTTATTATTGTAAATCAATTAACAAAACAATGACAAATATTGTCCAGAAACCCTCACAGGTACTGCATTTAGCATAAAAAAATATGCTCAAATCATAACATGGCAAACTGCAGCCCAACAGGCAACAACAGCTGTCAGTGTGTCAGTGTGCTGACTTGACTATGACTTGCCCCAAACTGCATGTGATCATCATAAAGTGGGCATGTCTGTAAAGGGGAGACTCGTGGGTACCCATAGAACCCATTTTCATTCACATATCTTGAGGTCAGAGGTCAAGGGACATTTTTGAAAATGGCCATGCCAATTTTTCCTCGCCAAAATGTAGCGTAAGTTTGGAGCGTTATTTAGCCTCCTTCCCAACAAACTAGTGTGACATGATTGGTACCAATGGATTCATTAAGTTTTTCTAGTTTAATATGATGTTGTGATCTTCAATATAGCTTTAAAACTGAGCCTGCTACAACCTAAAAATCGCATGTTGCGTTAAAGAAATTAGTGGCATTAAAGCGAATTTGCGTTTTTATCGCGTTAACTTTGACAGCCCTAAAAAAAAAAAAAAGATAAGAGGATAGAATAAAAGCAAGTGAGAAAGATGGAAATATTCAGAGAAAAGCAGGAGAGGACAGTGTTTTGAAAGGAGATGGAAATAAGAAAGAAAAGGGAAAAAGAGAGAAAGGGAACAAGCGAAAGGAAAGGAACAAAAAAGGAAGACAGGAGGGGCTGTGGCCTCATTGTTCCTCTTTCTAACAAGCTGCTCTCAATCTGTCGGCCAGATCCCCCTCCTAGAACACACACACACACACACACCGCTTTTCCTTTACACACACAAACCCACCACTATACACACTCATCCTCACAACGATACACACACACACACACACACATTTTGTCAGTCTTGCTCACACATACACACTCCACTTTTCTCACACAAAACCCATGATTAAACACACACACACACACACAGCTCCCCTCCTCTTTCACACAACACACACACACACAGAGCAATTACTCTTCACAGTGGGAAAAAAAGAGCACCAAGGCCATTTTATAAGGAGGATGGAAGGAGGAAGAAAGAAGCGACTATCCTTCTTCTCTCCTTTTTATCACTCCGTTCTTCTTCTTCTTCTTTTTTAACGTGTCTCCAGAGGACAGGTGAGAGGAAGAGGGAGCATCTTCTTCACAAATGGAGGCATGGATGAGGCAAGGGAGACTTATTTTCTGATGTTCAAGAGAAAAATAGATTTTTTATTTTTTTTTTAGGTAGAGGAAACCACTGTCTCGGTGCTGGCTTAGCCACTCAGGACCTTACGCACATCTCCAGACTGCTGGTTAGGTTTGTTGTTATGGATGATTCACACCAGACTAGACTGGACGCACAAGACAGATGCTGTCTCGGAAACGCACGCAAAGCACTAGATCCAATACCAGCACGCATAACCTCTTTCCTTACAATTCATATGAAACGATTGCGATTAGTCTGTCCCAACTCCTGGTCAGGCAAACAGCTGAGCAGGCTTTAAAGTGAGAGGTCAGGTCGTCGCGCTGACCTGGTGACCTCTGGGAATGGATCTAGAGCTGGAAGCCTCACCTGATAATCCTACACTCAGTTATTCCCTCCCCTCTAGGCCGCGTCCTGGCTTCGAAAGCAAACAAGAGACACGCCGTCTGCCCTTGAACAAAGCTTACATAGACTGAAAATCGCTGTTACACAATTACAGACTAGATCTTCATGTGGCTCATACAAAGTCAGGTTCTGTAATGCTGGGGGGAGGATTGCATGAGTCTGGTGCGGCATGAGGAAGGAAAGCTTTTCCCTGATATGATTAGAGATCATCTGATTACTCATCTGTTTAGATAAATCAGCGGGGAGGTGTTTAAGAGCCTCCGAACAGCTCGGCGTTGTTAAGTTGTGAGCTGTTCCTGTTCCAGACAGCGAGCTGAGAAAGTTAGAGGGTTTAAGGCCACCTATTGCACAAGCTGAGAAAAACCCACATATGACCCCGTCACATCAGATGTATGTGCACGCACACACACGTTCACACTAATCTCCCTCTTAGCCCTGGAAGGCCTAAGTCAATTGCAATGATTAAATGAGGACCTGATGATGAGGGGATGAGAGAGAGAGCGTGTGAATGAGTCATCTATGGGAATAGATTTAAATTAGAGGTTGACCGATTAATTGGTTTGGCTGATTAAAGTGGGGGTAGGCAGAATATTTTTGGCATCATTGGGCAAAAATTCCATAATAACCTTTCAGCATATTGTAATTCAAGTACTCTGAAGGTAGGTGTCCACACACAGGCTCCGTCCTTTCCACGCTTCCCATTTATTGTCTATGTAAGCAGCAGTGCAATGCGTTCTGGTAGCGTGACGGTGCGATTCGAGAGACGGACCGTCACGTCGCCCGCTCCCTATTCGCATAAAGTTGAGGTCAACAATGTAATGGGATGCACTGTGGTGTCTGGCCAGTCAGACACCACAGAACAGCGCATCGCCTATTGTAAATAAATAGAACATATAGAGTGGTGCAGAGATGACGTATTTTTGTAAGCCAACCAGGAAGTTAGCGTCGCCCTGGTTCTATTGGATTTCGGATTATCGCAGAAAATAAGCTCTGTGGCAAACAAACGTTTATGATACTTACACGTTTTGTTCAGCAAGATTATCTTCACGGATGAAGATTAGGATTTGTGAAGCGTGAATGCAATCGGCAGAAGTAAAAAGCTAACATTAGTCTATAAACGAACTACACCACGGTCGCATGAGCGCGAGTATACACAGCGAGGCTGTAAAGGTGGACAAGTCGGCGTGATGATGTTTAGTAGTCTCATTTAGCCACTTGTTAACAAACGCCTTTTTTAAGACACGCAAAGGCTTAAAAATTCACGATTTGGATATTTACTGACGTATTTTATATCATAGAACAAAATGTTAAAATCTCTTAGGCTTGTGTTAACCACAGATCTTATTTCAGGCATCAAACTAAAAAAACATTAAAACTTCCATTGACTTCCAGAAGAGGGAACCGGAAGTGCTAAAGAGCGAACTCATTTCCGGGTTTTAGGACTCATTCCTGTAGCAATCTATTCCAACGATATAATCCGCCTAATCCCACTTCAGGATGTTCTCTTACAAATTATTAAATTCCGAGCGACAAAAAACTGATTTATTAAAAAGGTGTATGCAACAGTAGCCGACTAAGCTGCTGCAAAAGTAAAGAAGATATCGGTTGATTAATCAGCTATCTGCTTTTTCCTGCTCCAAACTATCGTTATTATATCGGCCTTTAAAAATCCAATTTAAAAGTCGATCTCTAATTTAAATTAGACCTGACATCCCTTCAGTGGGATAGGATAGGAAACAATCCAATAAGGATGTTTTTAAGATGCTAACTGGTTTAGAAACAGCTGAACACCAACCACAGTGCTGTGCTAGCGACATAACAGATCAGGTTATACGCTCTAGTCTGCACACACATCGTATCCGAGGTGACATGCAACAAAACCCATGAATGCACATACGCAAATGCACAAACAAACATACGCATGTGGAAAAAAAAAATCTGGTGCAGAAAAACATCATCAGCGCACACATTAAATTCTGAAGAGAAGGGACCATTAACAGCGTGGCATTCCCTGAATGAAATCATTCCTGTTTTCATTTGAGTTACCGCTAATTACACCGCAAGCAACAAACCACTATGACCTCACATCCTTGCTCTAACCCCCCCACCCTCAAAACAACATGTGCGCACACACACACACACGCATTGACGAGACTACACGCCCACGACAAACACTAAGTGGATGTGTGCACGACGCAGTTTTCCCACAAGTATTTACAAGCACACATGCACTTTATTGTATTCACACATGGCTGCAGCCCCTACGTCAAATATCAATGGGAATCCGCAAGACGTGTCTCAATCCTCACTGGCCACACTGACCCACAGAGTGATACGTAATTTGCTAATGGAGCTGAGATGGGGCCCATCAGTGTTATTATGTGGTTGTGTGACCATAAGAATATTCGGTACACTTAAAAAGAACACTCCTCTGTCTTCTCCGTACGGCTGCAGGGGACGAGCGGAGAAATGGATTTGTCTTGGATGACCTCTCACATTCTCCTTCACTTCTTTTTTTCAATTTTCACCACTGACAATGCGTTTTTCATGTGTAGCATCAAAGAAGAAAAAAAAGACAAGCTTCTTCCAAGTTCTTTTATACACAAAGCTCCCACTACTTTGTTATGGTTGCCACGTTCTTGTCTCTTTTTTTGCCATATTGCGTTCATTACAAATCTTCAACACCGATTGTGCCCAGCTTTGGCCAGAGAATCGAGCTTATGATTCCACTCGTAGCTAAATAAGTTTAAATTAAACATAAATTGGGCCTGTTCACACAAGAACAAGACTGAGAGCAGACATGTTACTAGCGCTCTGAGACTGTACAAAGACACAGTGGAGCTAACATAATCACAAGGATGATGATGCTAAGCAGGCGAAATGCTTAACATGCTCATCATTTTAGTTTAGTGTGTTGGCATGCCATCATTTGCTAATTAGCACTAAACACAAAGTACAGCTGGGGCTGATGGGAATGTCATTAGTCTTACAGGTATTTGGTCATAAACCAAAAACTATAGATCAAAATGTTATACCTTGCACGGCAGCTAGATTCACGCGTCATCACGAGATCATGCGAAAATCCATCTTGTCAGACTTCCAGTAATGCGTTTGTGTCTAAACCACAGTGGTTCAGACCAATCAGCGTTCTGTGAGGAGCTACTAGCAGCTATGGTCATGGTTTAGGTGTGCGACGCAACAAGGAGAGGAGACTCTTCATTCTAAACAACATTGGCGACTCCTAAAGAGGTTAGCGTAGCTGCAATAGAATCAGTTATATCAGAACTGAAGAGTATTTATTCAGTAAAAGAATTGCAAAGAACAGCACTGAAGGCTTTTCTCGATGGAAAAGATGTTTTCGCTCTTCTCCCGTCTGGTTTCGGCAAGAGTTTGATTGACAGATGGTTCATCCAGTCATCTGCCAAGTATTTTTTTAAAGTGCCTGCCCTTCTCTTAACAGTTTCCAGTAACAGCTTCTCAGATGGTTCTGTGTAACAAAACGTCTGGTGCATCAGGTTACCTAATGATGACAGTAGATGAAAAGTCAGCGGGTCAACGGAATTATTTAAAATCATTTTGAGAGGGAACATGAATGTCTGTAGAAAATTTGATGGCAATCCAGCCTATAGCAGTCAAGACATTCAAAAATAAATGTGAACCTCATGGTGGCGCAAGAGGAGAAGTCAGGGCATCACCGATGTCAGTACGAATCACCGCACGGGAACCATGAATGTCACAAAATGTTGTGCCAATTTGTGTAGTGGATGTTGAGATATTTCGCAGTTTAAAGGAACAGTATGTAGCATTTAGGGGGATCTATTGGCAGAAATGGAATAAAATAATAAGTATGTTGTCTTTAGTGTATAATCACCTGAAAATAAGAATTCTTTCATTACCTTAAAATGAGCCATTTATATCTACAGTAGCCTAGAACGGACAAACCAAACCCTGGCTCTATAGGACTATTCACGTTTTCGTGTCGGCCACCGTAGTTCTCCGACACGCTTGGCACACGGTAGAAGTTTCAGCTGGATGCAACCTGCAACCTGCAACCTCGCCGCTAAATGCCGCCAAATCCTACACACTGCACCTTTAAGTGAAATCACTGACCTGCTGGTGGCGCTACAGGAAAGACCAGTGGATAACCAATGTCATTAGGATTCATCCACTGGGCGCTGTGAATATAATTCAATGTATTTCATCTAAATCCAGCCAATAGTTGTTGAGATATTTCAGTCTGGACCGACTCATTGCCATCCCTAGAGCTATGCCGCTAGCATGGCTAAAAAAAATACCATGCCAAATGTTTGGATTACAGTTTCTTATTTGTTTAATCGGAGCTCTGTCTCTCCCTGTCTGTCTGCTTTAGCTGCGAAGATGGTGCACTGCTGCCTCCCTTCATATAGCTCGGCCCATTAGTCAGGCCACTAATTACACTGCTTACCCACAGAGTCGATCATCAGAGTAAACACCCACCGAGCTCTCTCTCTCTTCCTCTCTCATCTGACTACCACCAAGGACGCAGTGACAGTAGGTCTAACCCAGAATAGTATTTCTGAATGTGTATCTCAGTGTATCCACCCACACACGCCTAAAAAACACACCTCCCCGTCTCTGAGGGCCATGAAACATGTCAATACACCGTCCTCTCTCAAAAGCGTTTGATGTGAAAGCTTCTTATATCAAATTATTCAAGCACGGCTGTCAACATTTGGCGGTGATTTGCATTGTTAAAGCGGCTTGCCGTGGGGAAGAAAAGACACAGGTTGCCCAACCTCCATCCCCCCACCTTCCATCAAGTGGCTATCTGCTTGGCTCTGCGCTGGAGAAACGCACTAGTAATCTCTCAATGATTCCTGCACTTAGAGGGGCTGCCAGGCACCTGTTTCATTAGCGCCACACATCTTTCTTTCTCAGTTTTCTCCCCCCCACCCCACCCGACCCCCTCCGCATCCTCGTTCCTCTCTCCTCCCTCCCGCAAGCCTCGTTATTCAAATTTCCCTGCTGTCAGCCCACATTAGCGAAGTGCCACAGTTTGCCTGTCAGCTGGCTTAATTGCTGGAGGTGCCTTCTTTTATTAGGTAACCCCCTCAGCTCGTTTGTTCCTTCCACAGAGACGCACCTCCACAACAGCTTGTGTAAACCTGAGATCCATTCAGCCTCTTTTCCTTCGTTTTCTCAAGCCTTTTCTTTTTCTCCCTGCCTCCCCCTCTCTCTCTCTCCATCTAATCGGTGGCTGAGCAAAGCAGGCGAGCTCCTGATCGATAGCCACACTCTCACCACTGGACAACAGTGGTGATAAAGAGCTAAAAGCATGCTAGGACTTGGGGAGTGGAGGCTGGCTTTATGCTAGCTCTGAGGACACGGAGAAGGCCTCAACTCAGTCACTCATACAAAGTACTCTCCCAAAAACAGTCTGTGTCTCCCACCTAACATTTTTTATATTCATTGACTATATATTCTAGGGCGGGAATCACAAGAGGCCCCATGATATGATATTATCACGATACTTTAGTCAACATACGATCTTATTGTGATTATTATTATATTATTTATATTATTATTTTGCGATAGGCTGGGTATTGTGATAAAATATATTGCGATATATTGAGGTTTATTACCTGGTCTGTTTTATCTAATAAGATACAGTTTTCACTCTGTTCATCTCAGAGTTTTCATTCACATATCTTGAGGTCAGAGGTCAAGGGACCCATTTGATAATGGCCATGCCCAGTTTTTCCTCGCCAAAATTTTGCATAACTTGTGTTATTGAGCGTTCTTCCCGACAAGCTAACATGACATGGTTGGTACCAACCGATTTTCTAGTTTCTTATGATACCAGTGCTTTGGCTAGAGCTGTATGTTGGCAAAAATGTGTTGATACAATAACTATCATGATACAGGGGTAATGGTTCAAATTATTACGATACTGCGTGATATTGCGATTTTTTAAATCAAATTTATGGGAAAACTAATATACAGAATATATGCATACAATTTGAGTAAAACTGCAATCAGAAAAAGTGGAATCTGCATTTGCTTTATCACAGTCCCTGTAACATCCAACACTAACTTCAGAGGGCACATACACTGAGAGGGTGCATCTCTTTGAAAATGAAATAATGTTTTTACTGAGTTAATCTTTGCATGTAAACTATTAATTAAAAATGAATAGTGTTTTTGAGAACAGTATCACAAAACGTTATATCATGACACTCAATATTTTCTTACATCCCTAGTATCTTCACTCTAGCTTTAAGACTGAGTCCACTACAATCTTTGAAAGACAGAATAGCGACTGTCAGATTAAGATAAGTTTATAAAATAAAATATCGATACTTGACGTCTGTGTATCGATACAATATGGCCACGCAAAATATCGAGATATTATGCTGTATTGATTTCCCCCCCACCCCTACTAGATATTTATTTAGAAAGACCACCTTGGAGATGTTGGGATGATAAGAAGAGATACATAGATGAAAATTTAGGCCAGTATTTAGTTGAAAACACATTTTTTGCCCCCCTTCCTTAATGAATTACATTTCTTGATTTTATCATATGGCCCCAAAATTCTCTAAAAAGGTCCTACAAGCTCACGGTCGACATATTGAAGCTCAATTGTGAACTGTGTTGAGGTACAATTTGGGCACTATTCTGAAATCAGAGTGGATCTTCACATTACGATTGTTTATCACTGAAATATGGATCTTAAAAAAAAAACTAAAAAAACTTCATATGATTCTCAAGTGATCTGAGGCACTGACCCAGGCTTTGTTTTGTGGTGCACTCTGGCTATTGTTGTGGCATTGCAATAATGAGTACAGTGGCAGTGCACCAAGGTACGGCAGAGCGATATGGAGAAAATCAAATATCATAATTTTTTTTATCAAATACCTCGATATTGCAACAAATTGTACGGTTGACTATTGGTGCTTTCACAAAATATTTACACAGATTTTTGATAAATAATCATCAGTAATGTGGATATAATAACTAAGTGGGTAAAGGCAAATAATAGAACAATTAGAACAGTCTGGTAAATTCAGAAGATTACATCACTTTAATGTAATGCAGCATTTAAAACCAAGAAAAGACACTTATGCGATATTTCTATATCCAAAAATCTAAGACGATATGTAGTCTCATGTTATGATATGGATATAATATAGATATTTTGCCCAGCCCTACACTAAGGTCCACATGGTGTGATGTACTTGAATATCAGTTAAAAAGCGTGAACTATGGCACCACAACATTCAGTGTGTAATGTGGCATTGATGCTCAGTTTGGTTTTGGATTACATGATTGACTAATTATTACACAGCTGAAGTGACGCTGTCACGCTAAGCCATTATACGACTAAGAAAGGGTTTTAAGTGCTGGAGTCCGTAGCGTGCCAACAGGTTCATTTGATACAGACGTTGACAAGAAACATCTCTTTGACTTTGGAGTTGCCTCTCTGCAGTCCAAGGAGACTGTGCCACATAAAATTAGCTTTTCAAGAAAGTCCATTGAGACACGGAACAGTCAAACAAATCCAGTTGAACTGTAATCAAACTTAATTGGAAGAAAATATAACGGCCAACACACCCAAGCTGTTATCAGCGTGTACAGACAACTACAGCGCAGCTCTAATGAACGTTTACAATGGACAGTAGTATGAATTAGAGGTTTAGATAATGTGACAAATGTGAGGACGTTTTAGAAACCTGTCTGATCACTGTTTGCCCTGATAGATTATGAAACTATAAACTACTATAAAATATGTATGAACAATTGGATAAACTACAAAAATGTAACCAAGGTTAGTGCCTGAAATGGGTCAGTATTCACCAGTACTGAGTACCGGCACTTCTGATTTTTGTCCACATGAGTAGCCTTACTTCTTATTGCCCGAGTCTAGGAAACACCTGCGTAACTGTGTAAACACATAGCTAGCTTGCACTGAAAATGCCTTTGGTATTCCTTCTCACTATCCAATTTAATCTGTAGGCCAACAGAAATCATATTTTAAGTTGAAAGATGAAATGCAAACAAAATACATTTAAAGTGAGATATTACCAAGAGTGACGCACATGTCAATTTCTGCTCCAATCTTTTCAAAATAAAACTACTTCTGTAGGTTTAGGAAAAAATCGACTTGATTAGGTTTAGGCAACAAAACTACTTATTTAGGTTTAGGAAAAGATTGCGGTTCGGGTTAAAATAACTCCGGAAGTGCCGTAACTTAACTACGGAAGTTACATGACAAATAAATCAACATTGACTTTTGGTTACACACGGGACACCAACAGCGAAACCTGGGCGAAAGTCCAGTGAGTTTTTATTTTTTTTATCCACTCTGACCTCCTCCCTATGCAGCATTTGCCACTCTTTATACTTCCTGGTTCACAATTTGTGGTTTAAATACGAGTTGGTTTCATACTGATCATCACAAAATCATCACGTGTGTTTATGTACACGAATCAATGCTTTAAATTTCCTGTCTATTTCGCAAACTGCTGTGCGGCTGGGCTGCTCGTTCAGGATATAAAAATGCACCCAAGCGTGAAATGAATGTAGCACAATTCTTAATTATCATTTGATAAACAAAATAACTATACGTTTGCTAATATGGGTCACATGTTTATATAATATATGGGTCACATCCTTCACAGCACACCGGTATCCAGCGATGACGGGTTACTGCCAGCCCTGCATTTCAGAGATTTAACAGTTTGCCGGGTTGAGTGGCCCTTCGCTCCGAGGTGCAAACAAGAGCTACTGATGGTCGGAGACTTTCTGAGGACGGGTGTCTCTCACATGGTACTGTTGAAATGAAGCGGGGCCGCTGGCCTAAACATTCCACCCCGGACCCGCCGCAGTCTGCTCCTCTCACCCCGGGACGCCTGCCCATACATTAAGATGTGGTTTGGAGCTCTCACAGGAACACAGCGAGGAGAGGCTGGATGAGAGGGATTGGGTTTACAGTGCAAACCACAGACCCACAGTCTGCCTCCTGCCCTGCCTTATTGCAGTCAGCTACACTACATACACAGCTGCTGGTGTGTGTGTGTGTGATGTTTGGATAGAGGGGACTCGCAAGATCCCGTTATCACTCAACGGAAGTACAGGCTGAAAAAAATAAAATGCTTGATGCATTATAAAGTTTAAGACAATGTGTTGTTTTGGTCTTTACCTGTGCGAATTAATATGTGAGAATAATTAAAGCAGCAGTGGGTAGAAATGGAGCAAATATGATTGAAAAAAAGTTATTTTTATAAAACAGTCACTATATCCTAACAGTAGAGCATGAGACAGGTAATCTGAAAAAAAAATATCATGTGTCTCTGTGTCCTCCGATGATCCTAACGGCATCTGCAAGATTTCACAGACCGGAGGAAAACAACCAATCGGAGCCGAGCTGGAGCTTTGCCGGCTCTGAGCAGCTGTCAATCACTCGCAAACTCCGATCAAACGGTCAAACCTGGCAGCACTGATCAAATATGAATCAATAGTCTGTTACTGTAATGCATATTTCTCGCATAAAATGTTTTCGGAAACATCTCGTAGTGTACTGTTTAGCTGTAAAATGAGAAAGTTTGTGACCCAGCAGCCATGTTGAGATCAGTTGAGGAAATACCAAGCACCGCCCACCAGCCGGAGCACACTTTCTCATAGAAATAGATATTACAGTAACAGGATATTAATTCATATTTGATCAACGCCGCCTAGTTTGACCGCTGATCGGAGTTCACGAGTGATTAACAACCGCCTCCGTTGAATGAACAACCAATAGGAACGCTCTCTCTCTGAAATGACCTGTGATTGGTCAAAGTCTCCCGTCACGGTCTAGATTTATTAAACCCTGTAAACAGAGCCATGAGGAGGTGCAGAAGTCCAGTTTTCTCCCAGATCACTTGAATTACAATATGCTGAAATGTTATTATGGAATTTGTTGCCCCAATGATGCCAAAAATATACTGCAGGTTTAATTAAAGTGACAATAGACACACATGAAGTTCACAGTGTGCTTAAATCTGGTTTCAATGGCTGGGACGTGAATGTCAAAACACAGTCAGGGGTGGGGTGCAGGGTGGCATGGCTGAGGAATGTAGATGAGGGTTAGGCAAATGAGCAGGTCTTAATTGATACTTCACACAGCTGGAGGACCAGTGTTTATGTATTTCAGTCTGCTCAAAAGGCTCTCCACCTAACTCGACTAAAACAAATTAAAAGCCGTGCGGCATGAATTTCGCTCCCAATCTCGCAGAGATCCATCTAAAAAAAAACAAAACACAATTTCTTTCTCATTTTTTAACGGCCACATTAAGAACCCTTATCGATGACTTTTAGGATATGAAAAAGGGGAAGCTTCTAGTTTTCAGTCAATCAAATCAGTAAATCAGGGGGGGGCATGAATCACCCCCTTGATATGATTTAAATAATGAATTTTTGAAAACAATGAGTGGCACTTGAGAAGGGCAGACCATTGAGTGAAGGTGTCAACAAGCCAAGCTGACTCACTCCCATTTCCATCTACCCCCCTCACAGCCCCAGCAGTGAGGAAGAGGACAAACAAACACACACTTCATCATCTGGGTCAACTCCACAATAGTGTGGGAATAGAAAGAAGGAGGCTTTTCTAAAAACTGGTGGTAGTGGAGGTGGTCACCAAGGACATGAGATTCATACACAAAGACACTCAGCAAAGTTGGACTGACAGCAATCAGCCTGACCTTCATCAGACAAAGATTACACATTCATATACAGACAAAAAAACAACATGTAGTATAGTATATAGAGCAGCATAATTCCACCACAAAGGAGTCCCCGGAAATGCATAGTAAAAGCATGACAAAGACAAAAAATATCAGCTTATTGTGGCTCAATATGGGTTTAAAAACAACCTACACACGTTGTATTTAATGCGGATATATAAGACAATAGAGTACAGTATGTGTAACACAGCAGCCTACTTACCGGTGGTCGGTTTTGAGGAAACATTGTCGACTTGTGCGTCTCCTTGTGCGTTTTTTTCGTCCTTCTTCTTCTTTCTCTCCCTCTTTTTGGGGCGGAAAGGCTTCGTCGAGAAAATACGAGCAAGCTACTATTGTTGGGTTTCTCAGAGAGGCATTTGGCCCGCTTTCAAAGGTAATGGCAAAGCTAGTCTCGGCTCGCTCATTCCTTCCTTGCTTTGCTTCAAGACTCTCCTTTGTTCTGGTGGGTTTATATCTCCAACACACCACAGCACCACACCGTGCAACCGTGCAGCAGCAGCAGCGAGGAGGACGGAGGAGAGGAAGAGGAGAAACACCCCGGTCCGGTCCTAGCAAAAGCGAGGGAGCTCCTCCAACAAAAAGTCCTCACAACTTAGAGCTTATTCCAGCGAATTTACAATATCGCAATTTGGTTTTTCCACCTCTCCGATGTGTCGTCGCCGCCGTGCGTAAAGGCCAGAGAGAGAGAGAGAGAGAGAGAGAAGGGGGGAAATGTGGTTTGCTTGTGGCTTCAGGAGACGGACACACCGCCGGCACATTCAATGCAGCCGCAGCCTCTTTTGTCTCTCTGGTTGGCCTGCACTCTGTTCACACACACACACACACACACACACACACACACACACATACACAACACTCCCCCCTCCTCTCATCCTCAATGGTACACAACATATGAGTTCTTTAAGGAGGGAGAGGGGGGGTAAAAATGTTTTTTTTTTTTTTAAATACTTGCTTTCCTTTCAGTTTGTGTTATTAAAATTATTCTTTTTTATTAATGTGATGCTCTTTTTTTCTACAGAAAATTAATCAATTTACAGTCTTCAAATAGTCTGATGATTTTTTTTTTTTTTTAGTGTTACATTGTAATTAGAACACACACATTCTAATTCCATAAAAAAAAGTGCAACATTTGCTTTAGAATTTAGAACGTTCAGATGAATTGTTCAGTGATTGAATGAAAATCTCCACGTGGGGCTCGGCCTCGGCACGGTAAACACTGGTAAAATCAGCCAATGAGCGTCGAAGACACCCCACGTGGGGCGTGCTGACCGTTTCCTGATTGGAGGGTTTAGGTAGCACAGCGCTCCGCACGTCAATCAAACAAGGCTACAACTGCTCTGCGAGGTTAACCCTTTCCTGGGTGCAGAAGCAAGGCAAGGGAAGGGAGTGATTGAGGATGTGTGGTAGCTGTATCAAGATTCAGTGGTTTTCTCTTTTTTTTTTCTCCCCCCCACACAAACCATCAATGCATTGAAAAATCTTAAATTTTTTCCCCCCAATTCGTCCTTGTTGATGTGGAAATAAATAGACTCTGCTGCTCATTTCTAGATGTCAAAAATTAATCATGACCACAGGGAGCTGACCAAACATGAAATACATCTAAATCAGAGCCGGTGCAGAAACACAACGGTGATAATGCTGCAACCAGGGCCGGCTCTAGCCTCTTTTTGGTGTCTGAGGTGAAGTTCGGCTTCCCAGGTTCAATAGAGAGGTGAAGTCCCTCCACTTCTGGTGGACACCATGGCACCTTATTTTGGGTATAAAATATGTACATTAGTCAACGGCGAGAGATGACTATTGATCCCGTTTGAATTGCTCCATGAATCACACATATATTTGTCGATCTAAAAGATAATTTTGCAAAGTCAAGAAAGTCACAGTTCGTCGTAGTATCATTACGTTTTGTGTGAAACCGCTCAGTGAACTACATCTCTCTTCTCGCACAATATACTTCATCAACACCCGCTAGCTAACTTAGCTATGTTGCAAGCACAAATGTAACGTTATCTTACATGATGTGTTTTATCCAGCGACTTCTGGTCTTTTTTATCAGCCGGGGAGCAAAAGAATGAGCGAAACCCGTCGCACACAGACAGACATCGTAACTTCAGAGAGAGAGAGACATCACTTACGCAAATTTTGGGTGTGTAGTCTTTCTAATTACGTATTTTCAAAGTCTGATACTTCCACAGCTTTTAAACAAACTGCCTCTTTCGTGACTTGCAAAATTATCTTTTAAATGAACAAATATGTGTGACTAATGGTGCAATTCAAACAGGATCAAAAAAATATTTGTCTCACATCGTTGACTACCGTTTATATTTTTTTCAGAAATAAGGCCCCATGATGGTACACCGGAGGGAGCTCGACTACACCTCTCTATCCTCCAGAACCCTAGTCCTAACCCGCAACACACAGCGGACATCACAATGGTTTTCAGACAAAAATTAAGATTTTTATTTTCATAAATAACTGTATTTATCAGCTGGACCACAGAGGGCCAGCCCTACAAACGCAAAAGTCTGTCACTGAGTGATGAAGTTACACGATTGGTCAGCCAAGTGTTGGCGTTTCCTCATTGGCCGTTGCTCCTTCAAAATAAAAAGGCAGGGAACAGTCCTTTTAGGCAAACGTTTAACTGGCGTCTGATAGTCGCTTTCAGTCCAGAATGGCGGAAGCGTAGCTTTACTGCTGGGCGCTGATGTTGCAATGGAACTTTTTGGCAATATACTTTCTTTGCTCAAGTGTCCTCGCCGGACCTGGTGGACATGTACCGCTGGATTTAACATTATAGACATGACCACTGACTATTTATGCAACAATTTAGCCACAAATTCACAGACTGACCAGCGCCCCCAGAAGGTGGTGCGCTAGGTGACCGCCTATATGGCCTATGACTTAAACTGGCCCTGGCTGCAACGCTTGCATGGGCTTATATTGAATATGCGCATTGTTGTTACCTGGAAAAGGGAGAATTATTCTGTTGAAGAAGGGAGAAATGGTGGAAAAAATTGGTATTCTGGTGGCACGACCCCTTTGGCGGGGCTCATAATTAGAGAGAGAGATATTGAAAAAGCAATTTCTGACAGTGGAAATCACAACCTGCCAGAGGTGGAGTTGGAAAATATAGATGTGTGTGTGTGTGTGTGTGTGTGTTTGTGTGAGAGTATATATGTGTGTGTGAGAAAGAGACAGAGAGAGGAAACGCAGAGGGGGAGGGAGGGAGGAGGAAGAGAATAAAGGATGAAGGACAGCAGGGGGGGAGCTGAGAAAGACGAGCCAGTAGGAGGGTTAGAGATTGAACGAGAGGGAGAGTGCACACGGGTGATGATGAAAAAAAAGTGTGTGTGTGTGTGTGTGCGTGTGTTGAGCAGACAAGTGAGAGAATGAAAAAGAGGGAAGGGTGAGGGGAGCAAGTGGAGAGGGAAGGAGAGAAAGAGGGGGAAGAGAGGAGAGAAAGAAAGATTTTATTGCCATTTTTTCCCATGAATTTTAATGCACAGCGCTGGTCTCCCTCCCGGATTCTGGGATCACATTTATTAGAAAAAAAAAAGTCAGGAGGAATGCAGTGCTTTGCAGTCTGCTGCTGCTGCACGGGGAGATGTTTCATGTTGGTGTGTGTGTGTGTGGGTGGGTGGGTGTGTGTTGGGCTGGATGGGTGGGGGTTGGGGTGAGGGTGAGGGTGGGGAAGGGGGTGCACAGGATGTTTGAGGCTGCGTTACTGGGGGGAGGCATAATAATATAGATGATAGAAAATGATAAGTGAAGGACACATATTATTGCTATTGGCAGGTCAGATGAAGGAGTGTGCTAGGTGTGTGTGTGTGTGTTGGCTGGGCTCCAGTGATTAAATACACCACAGTGCCCTTCTCTCGTCCACAGAGAGGCTCAGAGCGACGGGACATCAAAGTGGCCCCCACAGTGGGACGGGACACAATGGTCGTAGTAATGTTACAGGAGCTCTTGGTTTTAGCTCGGTGGTGTGAGGCTGTAAAGAGACAGTTCTGCATGTATGCTGACTGCAACTAAACACGTGCTCACCTACACACACCTGTCTCAAAGGGCAATACAGTGGGAAGAGCCTGCAGCGTCCCTTTATTATCACAACTTAAAGCTGCAACAGGCAGAATGTTTTTGGCATCATTGGGCAAAAATTCCATAATAACCTTTCAGCATATTGTAATTCAAGTGTTCTGAGAGAAAACTAGACTTCTGCACCTCCTCATGGCTCTTTTTTTAGGCTTTAAAAAAATTTAGCTGGTGACGGGACACTTTGGCCAATCACAGGTCATTTCAGAGAGAGAGAGCATTCCTATTGGCTGTTCATTCAACAGAGGCAGCTGTCAATCACTCAAGAACTCTGATCAAACGGTCAAACTAGGCAGCGCTGATCAAATATGAATCAATATTCTGTTACTGTAATGCCTATTTTTTCACCTCAAATGTTTCCGGAAACATCTTGTAGTGTACTGTTTCCTTAACTGATCTCAACATGGCTGCCGGGTCACAAACTTCCTCATTTTACAGCTAACCAGTACCCTACGAGATGTTTCTGAAAACATTTGAGGCGAGAAATAGGCATTACAGGTCTGTGAAATCTTGCAGATGCCATTAGGAGCACAGGAGGATACAGAGGCACGGGATCTTTTTTTCAGATTACCTGTCTCATCATAGTGACCGTTTTATAAAAATAAAAAAAATGTTAATCTTATTTGCTCCATTCTGCCTCATTCAGCTTTAAGGCGAGGGAAAGAAACCAAACCACCGGCTATACATAGTACAGTGGACAAATTATCAGGAGCGATGAGGTGATGAAAACAAGCTCACTTCCCATGAAAACCTCAGAGACGACTTCATTCCTCTGTGGTTGCTAAGAGCGATATCAGTGTCAAACTGTGACGATGATATTAGCACTAAATAATGCCCCAATAACACCGGACAAGGTCTGCTGGACAGAGATCCGGTCAAGAAGATGAACTCTCTTTTCTTTTGTTCTTTGGAAGGCAGCACGATGAGAGCAGTTATTAAATTTTTTTTGCTTGGATCAATAAGCTTCACTTGTCTAGACGCTGCCAGTTGCAGGATTGTATTCTAAAATCCCATCTATACACTCTGAGGTGCAGAAACTCTCTGAAAATCAAAGAAAAAATCCACAGTAGAGTGGACGGATGCATTTCCCTGCTCCTTCTTGTTGTTTGGAGTTTCAAGTGGGTTTTTTTTAATACCAGTGATGAAAGGTTAAAATTAGATGACCACTTGTGCAATCAAGTTTGATTTATGAAATATGTTCAGTCACATCAATGGTAAACATCAGGTTCAAAAAGCAAGGCCTTTTTTCCAGACCTACAATTTTGCAACAATCATACCAGTAGGAGACATCGTAGACACAGCAGGGAAACTATTTCCTCCAATAGCAGTATGGCCTCTACAGACCACAATGCACTGCAGCTACAAGACATGCTGCTTTTTGAGGGCTGCGGCTACATCTTTTCTTGACATGAAAAAGCCCACGTTTTAATGTTTTTTATTCTGTTCTCTATCATTCTCACCATGCACAGTAGGTTGTACATGCAGACGAATGCAACAAGTTCATTCATCTTTTCTTGAAAGGTTTAGGAAAATGAAGAAAAACATGAATTGATCTTTAAGCAGTCAAAATCAACTTACTTAAAAGTACATTGTGTAGGATTTTGTGGCATCTAGTGGTGTGGTTGCAGATTGCACCCTTTCAAAACTGCGGTAATGTGAGCCGCCGAGTGCAAAACCATGGTAAGTGGAAGTTCGCCTCGCTCAGAGGTCATCAGAGGACGACGGCTGGCGGTACCATGGCTCATGTTACTGCAGTTTCACAAGCGTGTGGCAGAACTACGGTGGCCTTCAGGTAACATAAAAACGTGAAAGGCTCTCTCTAGAAACATGGCGGAGCCACATGGTAGACTCCGTGAAGAGGACCCGCTCCCTATGTAGATATAAATGGCTCAAGTGACGCCAAAGCGGCGATGTGACGAGTTGGGATGAGATCGTATTGTCCATTTCTGCTAATAGATCCCTCGAAATGTTACACACTGTTCCTTTAAAAAATGCATTTCATTTCAAAATAAGCCCTGGAACACAAATCAATGACCTCTCACCATGAAAGCCAGTTAAAGAGTAGATTTTTCCTTTAGTTCAGCCTTCTTCAAATCAACAGCAGACATAGCTCTTCATTAAAAAAAAAGAAAAGCATCCCATGGGGAAAAGAATGATATTGGAGGAAGGTGCTTTGGTTTTGGGTCATAAACTTTTGGTTTTGTGGTATCCCTCCCTTCCCGGCCCCACCACCTCCCTTCAATTTCCCCAGTGCCTCTGGGATGGGGTCGAGAATGGCTCCTGCCCCAGCGTGGGCTTGAGTGACAGGAAGACAAGGCCACAGTGTTGTCATGGTGGTGCCGGCAATCCTCCCCCCCTCCCCCTCACCTCCGTCCCCACCCTTCTTCACCCCACTTTGCCCCCACCCCTTCCTCTCTGTCCCTCATCAGACAAGCTGGGTGTCAGCGCAGAGACGGCACTGTGATTTATTGGTCTCTACTCCTCTGGGACACCCCCCAACCCCCTAACACACACACAGATCCACGCACCCCCCTTCCTCCTCACACACCCTCCATTTCTCCCATCCCCCCCCCTCCCACACACCTCTATACATCCCCTCCCCTTCTGTCCTCTCCTGCTGCATGGCCCCTGGGGGAAAGAAGGGGTAATGACCCACATCAGCAGCAGCTACGCTCACATGCACACGCACAAACACACCCACCCACACACACACGCGCGCGCACACACACACACACACGCACACACACACACTTCCTCCTTGCAGGCAGATACAAATAAATACCCTCTGTGACACACATACGTACACGTATGCACACATAAAACAGACGCTGACACATTTACGCCCACGGCCATGTGTATGTGGGAACGCAGGAATTCAAGCTCAGTGTCGTATACGTTGTTGATCTAAAGTCTCCTCCACTGAAGAGATCAATACTGAACCATCTACTTCTGAGGTATTTGCTTAATAGTTCTTTCTTTTTTGTAAATAGGGCACTGTTTTCATCATAACCTCGGGAAGAGGGAATGTACACCTCTCCTCTTCACTGTGATTTTTTTCCCTTTCTAAAACAGAACAATGGGATGATTTGTGTCTCTCTGCAGTGAAGAGGAACAAGATCTCCTTTAGACTTTCCAAATATCTAAGAATGCATCAGCTTGCACAATTTGGCCATGAGATACAAAAATTGCACAGTCACAGAGGTAATGATGAAGCAAGAGGACTTTTTAGAAAATAGTTTCCTCGTGGTGTCTTGTTGCGAAAAAGATAACTTCATGTGTGAATTCTTAGACAAGGTCAACGCGACGGTTCACATTCTGCGAGTGAGAAAAAGAGCATCTATTCAGAGGTTGATTTTGAA
The DNA here is from genome assembly GCF_043250625.1 of Sebastes fasciatus. Lineage (NCBI taxonomy): Eukaryota > Metazoa > Chordata > Actinopteri > Perciformes > Sebastidae > Sebastes > Sebastes fasciatus. The sequence continues at coordinate 18,476,276 of NC_133799.1, forward strand.
TTCAGGCAGTCGATCGGCACAGAAGGGAGAGTGAAGAGGTTAAATCTGAGCATTGACTTGCAAATGCTACTGACAGCACTCTGCGTACACTGTCACTCATCTCACACAGCCCCAGCGATGCTCACCCTGCAAAAAAATATGCAGTCCCTGCCACAGGTTTCCACTTTACATGAGTGCTGGCAAGCTGGAGAGAGCAGGTCAGGTGTTAATTTGTGTGTTAAAATAGGAAGGAGAATACATGAATTAATTCTGCACACAAGGGATGGAGGAGAGAGTGAATTGATCTGTTGGATGTTTGCAGAGTTTGCTTCAAAATGAGATAAGATAAGATAAGATAAGATAAGATTGGACAAGCATTCTTTACGGCTCATCATCCAAAGTCCTAAATAAACTCCAGTACATCCAGAACTCTGCTGTCCCACAACGTATCCAATTCAATGTCCTCCTGCCTCACAAAGCCAGACCCCCTCCTACTTCACCGACCTGCTCCACCATCACACTCCTTCCCGCTCCCTCTCCGCTCCTCTGATGCCAACTTCCTGTCTCCACCACTCAGAACCAAGCACCGGACCCGGGGCGACAGAGCATTCGCCATAGCTGCCCCCTCCCTCTGGAACTGCACCAACCTGTCCACGTTCAAATCATAAATCACAAATTCACCTTTTTAGAACTGCCTTTAAAGCAGCAGTGTGTAGAATTAAAGCAAATATGATTTAAAAAAAAGTTATTTTTTACAAAACGGTCACTATATCCTGACAGCAGTGCATGAGACAGGTAATCTGGAAAAAAAATCATGTGTCTCTATGTCCTCCGGTGCTCCTAATGAACTGTAAGATTTCACAGACCGATAATCACAGATTTAAGATAATGATATCTGCCTTCCAAGTTAGGGTTAACGAATGCAAATGCAAAATATCAATAAAGTTGCAAGTATAATTAAATCATAAATATCATAAATATCAATAAATTCTAAATATACACGATGCTAACTGGCATTAAAAACAAACAAACAATAACACATGGCTTTTCTTAATAAATAATGACACTAGAGATACTGCACTGGCCCTAAAACTAACTAATGTAGCACTAATTAGCCACATTTGTGAAGAGTGAGATGTTAAATAATGTATTAACTTCATTGTTGTTGGATAGAGGCAGAAACAGTTTACATAAAATGGGTCAATATAATGATATCTGCCTTCCAGACAAACTCCCACATCAAAACTCAAATGCTGTGTTGTTGCAGAGCCTCTTGTGTGTTTTTACTTGAACACAAACAGGCACCAAGCTAGAACACTGCATTATACTGCCACCTGCTGTTCAACAGGAGTACTGCAGCCAGATCAAACTGAATAAGGTGTGCTACAGTAAATCTTTGTCACTCAAGGGCACAATACTGTACTTTTATTAATAAATTATTTTATTAATTAATCTATTTTTTTAATTATTATTTTCTTATTTTTTACTATGACTATTTTATTTTATTTGTATATTTGTGTGTATTTATTTATTTATTTATATTTATTTTTGTACACTTGTTTTTTTTGAGTGCCCTCTGGGTATTGTCATGGTTGGGGGGTGGGTGGTATATCTATCAGTCCAAACAGGTTTGTGCAGTGGATTGTCAGAGTTGTATTATAAAAATTCAGAAATAAACTCTGTTTAAAAATAAATAAATACATTATTGTCAACACTGTATGCTAATACACCTACAATATCTCAAAGGGAACTATTGTATATTAATTTAATAACTTAAGTTGCTTAACAGATTCAGATGATTCAAATATAATACAAAATATAATCAACTAATAAATGATGATGCATTATTATAGAATAAAGCAGTATATAAAGACATTTAAATGTGCTCCAACCTTACTTTACAAGCTGCAATATGAAAGTGATGAACACATGAATGCATCAATCATTTTAATACTATCATATAATATAGATTTTTCTGCAGAATGAGTACTTTTTGGTACTTTAAGTAGCCTATATTTGAAGATAATATTTTGCATTTTTACTTAAGGAAAATGTAGGACTTTTAATAGAGCATTTCTACACTATAGGCTAGTATATACCAATACTAGCTTTATTTGTTCAATGGGGGAGAAGAAGTGCTGATCTGACTACAGACGTCGGTACAACCTGCTTTTCAGGAGGAAGTTCCAAAACCAACTTACCTGCTAGTTTACAAGGTGTTCTCTTCAAACAAGTCCGGGTACAAACATCAAACTAACACTGACAAACAGCAGATAAATTAAAGATTTACTATCTACTTTACCTCGTCTTTAGGAAGCAGTGAGGTGGAGGATAATAAATGCTACAAGACGCCATTTTCCGGGCTGTAATTATAGCTTTGTACCACACGGTGTCGCCGTTACACTGTAAATGCTGAGCTGTCAGGAAGTCAGTGAGTATTCAAGCAGAATGAATCATTATGTGTGAAGCTGGAGTATATATACTGTACATGTATGTTTAGTCAGCACACAGGTGCATTACATTATTTTCCATGGAGACTTATTCTCTCACACACACAAGCAATTAAATCCGGGAATATGATTTCCTCACAGCCGCTTTCACAAACGAGAAGCCTACTGAGGGCCATGTAGGGAGGATTTACTCAAATAATCATAATCCAACAATTATGGCTTACAAAAAAAATAATTAAATCTTGACTCGCACCTTCACTGGTACCCTTCCCCCCATATGGTGCCTGCGGACAGAGCTCTATATACCCTGATTTAAATTATTTATAGGCTACCACCCAGTCAGACCACAATATTTTCACACATTCACACAAATATTTATGTAATAAAAAATGGATTTTCTTAGATTTGTTTTTTAAAAAGTGCCTTGGGGGTTTGGTCAACTTGCTTTACAACATGGTCTCTCTTATAAACTTGCATGATTACCTGCTTTATCATCAGTGAGATTGTTAAAGTGGTTCAGATTGTCTTGTCAAAAATGTTTATGCTGTTTCTCAAAGTTAATTGCATATGACTTCATCAACAACAGACCTGTAACTTATAGAAAAACTATGTGATTATGCAGCACTATAATAATACTATTATAGTAGACTGTAAGGTTTGTGGTTCAAGTTAATACAAAGGTAGGTACTATCCCAGCAGGCTTTGATTGGGTGATTATTCAGGCCCAAAGACCATCAACTGAAAACAGTCTTCTTCTTCTTGGTTGTGTCTAGAAGGGAGCCCACAAATTACGAAATCTGAGCAAGCTGACCATAATGCTTTGTACTTAAAATGTTAGCCTGCAAAGTTTCTAGCAACTTCAGGCATCAAATAAATGTAGTGGAGTAAAAAGTAGTGCAAAGTAGCACAAAAATGAAAACTCCTCAAATTTGTACTGTATTGTACATGACAGTATAGTCATGTACAATATGTAATAGTGTATAGTGTGACAGTACATGAGTATATCAACTTAGTCACTTAAATGGTAGTTGGTGACATGTCTGGGTCCTGCAATCTGCAATATATATATACATATATTATATCCTGTTTTTTAACTTCCTAAATTCTGTAGGATCATGAGGTCAAGTAGAGGACTTTTGAAGCCATACGGTTTAACTCATGGCAGTCAAATAAAGCAAAACTTTCAATATTTTATGCTTCATGAAACGTTTTTCATAATGCAATCGGAAAACTCAGCCACAAGCTCTTGTTTGTCTTTCTTTGACCACTTTACCTTCTTATTATTACTTGCATTTTTAGGAATATGAACCATCTTCTCCTTCTTGGCCGGCAGCTTCCACACTAACATTTTCCCTGCTTCCATTCACTATTCCCTCTCGCTCTGCAGATTTCTGGCACAGGAAGGCATCTCGTATTTTCCAGGGGAGACCAGCTGGCTGTTGAGCAGACCCAAGCCTCCCACTTCCCCTTGTGGTCCTTCTCTCTCTCTGCTGCAGCTACATCGACAACAACAGCTTCAGATTCTGCTCCTGGTGCTATTGTGTTAATAGATATTGTAATTTTGAGTCCAACTATCATGTAGCAAAGAAACGCTGGAGGCCTAAAGCAATTTCCAGCACAGCTATGGGATTTATGATCAGCCGCAAAATATGTTATGACAAAGACGGACCACATTTGGAGTAACTATGCAAACAGGAGTGTTAAATAACAAGTTTAGAAGGATATACAGCACCCCCGTACCCAGCTGGGGGTGAGTGACTGTGTACTCAGTGGAGCTGATTTAGTAACTAGTCACACCGTTTAGTTTGGGTTCCACAAAAATGTAGTTAAAGTGTCACTTAGGAAAACATGTTGGTGTTTGTGAAATACCATCCCTAAACTGTGAAAATGCTGAGTTAGAGGGTTTGGATTGTGTGTGTTGAGCTCGCTGAAGGGTTAAATACACACACACACTAGACCTGTATCCCCATAAGATAATACATAACTCTCTGCAATCTAAATCTGGAAACTTAAACATAACATAACAGCATTATAAAAATGTCCTGGGTTAAATACGTAGCTGTGTCAGAGATGCATATCATCCCCGGGCGATGAGATGGGTGGTCTTTGCATGAGCCCAGCATGCATGAGTGCTTTACAGTATGTTGCTGTATATTATTAGTATGTCATTTTCCTATGTAAACATAACGACAGAAAGAAAACTCTGCCTTTTCCTGATTATGTGCATTAATAACCGCAGCCTGTATTCATCCACGTGGTTCTCAACATGACATCATTCCAGCCTGAAACAGGACCTCGGGCTGTTTCCCCAACAGAGGCCCTGTCACACAGCGACTTGCCCGAGGTTTGTTTACCTCTCCGTGTCGCTACTATTCCACAGCGGGACACGTTTTCCCCTTCACCATAAATCTATAAAGTCTCACAGGGTCGAGGGAGAACGACGTGAAGCCCCCGGCCGAGGCGAGAGGAATGGTGTGTGTAAATATATAAATATATAAATCCCTCATCAGGGTCACTTGTGGTGGTGGTGAGGATGGCTAGCAGCCAGATAAGCTGCTTCTGCTCTCTCTCTCTGGCTGCCTGAAAGAAATGTGCCATTATCCAGCGAGGCCCCTACAGCCGGGCCCCCGAGCACAGAGCTGCTGTCCAAGACAACATGCACAGGCCAAGAGCCTGGAGACTGGATGCTGGAGACGAGAGAGAAAGCTTCAGATACCTCCTCAGACTGTTTACGACCACCTCCACTATGGCCAAAAGCTGCTCCTGCCGTGCTACCTTCTCCTCACTGCTTCTTTATTTCCAGCAGGTCAACGTCTGCAAAACTCACCAGCTGTGTAGACATGATCTCTATAAAATGAAATGAAGAGTCTCCTCCAGCAGTTCAGACTGCAGCTGAATTCAGACTTCCTCTCTGAGATACAAAATTGCAAGAGACATGAATAATATGATGCCTGGCAAAATCAATGTGGCCTAATGGTTAAAAAAATCTTTGCATCTTTGTCCTGGCTCACTGTATTACGTGAGATGCTCCAGAACATTATAGCTAAAAGCCAAACTGCAATCTGATTTAGATAATACATCACATAAAGTCTGACATTCTCATTAGATTCGATTCTTTAAAAGAAAATCCTTGTCACTGGTCTTAATACATTCTTTCCTCACGTATTCCTCAATTTGTGTTGAGTCACCTATCCTGGTCAGAGCTCAGGTGTTAAAGGACCAGTGTGTAACATCTGGCGGCATCCAGCAGTGAGGTTGCAGTTTGTGGGTGCCAGTAGAAACTCTGGTAGAAAATGTACGATCATCGACGTGAAAACTATCTAGAGCTGTTGTAAGAGTAGCTTAGGTCATTTGGAGAATAGCAGAGTCAGTGCTTAGAGTGTGTGTGTACGTGGGACGTGAGTGATGAAGCCAGAGAGAGAGAGAGAGCGGTGGCAAATGTGTGTCAACAAAGTGATCTAGCGGAGCAGAAGACAGATTTAGTTTAGCTCAGAGAATATCAAGTGGATGTACAGTGAAAGATGCAGTTCGTGCAGAAATAAATGCTGCAGCTCTTCAAGACCAACAGAGGTTTCCCGTGTCTTGTTTCCCGGCGGCTGAGTGGAGTGACGGGGGTTAACTCCGGAGCGAGTAACATTATCGACTCCGGCCCAAGGAGGAAAAGCTAACACAGTGGTTTAGCCTATGGGCTACTGTAGAAACATGGCAGCCAGCTCCGTGAAGAGGACCCACTCCCTATGTAGATATAAATGGCTCATTCTAAGGTAACTAACTGATTCTTATTTTCAGGTGATTATACACTAAAGAAAACACACTTAACCACTAAATACCCCGTTAAATGTTACACACTGGTCCTTTAAGTAGATGAGCAGATCCAGGAAAATATCCTTCTCTGCAACAACTTCCTCCTCCTTTTTCCTGGGGATGCCCAAGTGGTCCCAATGCAGCAGCAGGGAGGAGTAATGACTCTGTCATGTCCAGGGTCCTCATATTAAAACCGAAACACCAGGGCCCACTAACGGAACCAGGACTAGTGTCTGCAGACTAGTGCTTGGTGGCCCGAGGAGCTGGCCAAAGCTCAACACTGGATGAATCCTTTTTGGTTCAACACATTCAAGGCAAATTAAGTATTTGACTGGAGACAGAACAGTACATCTAAAAACCAACAGTATGGAGCACACCTTTAGTGTGAACAAAACAAATATGACAATAATAATTATATGAAATCAGTGTGATGTTTGCTGAATATCTCTCTCAGAGATGTCCGTGGAAACTGCAGTGAGCTGCATATTGGAAGTGGAGATTTAGAGATTAGGATGGGACTAATCTCTTCTTCCACTTTCACTTTATCAGCAGCTGAGGCTGTACCGGATGACAACATTACCTGAACAAGCTACAGTTGACCCCTGATTAGTTTTTATCAGGATAAGACCAACATTTGCAAATACATTAAAAGATAGGTTATTATAACAAGATCATTTAAGATAAAACTCCTTAATAATAAGATCTCTATAAATTAATATCAGCCGGTGTTCAACAATGTCTGACCTTCGGTCCACTGGGTCCATGTTGGCGGATGGGATCACTACTGCAGCAGTCTGCACATGGCTCAATCTCTCAAAGATACACCCTCAGCTGACTCATCAGGTAGGCAGCTCACAATATACCCATAATTATAGTTGCCGTAAACCCCTCAATCACTGCTATGGAGAGATGTTCTGAAATTAATGACGGGTTTAGGGTCACTCTGGGCTGTTATCATTTATTATAGAAGCAAAAAAAATCAATTGAATAAATCCATGAATCAGTTACAGAGGCAAACAGCTGCATGTTAGTGGGCTGGGAACAATTAAAGTAAAAATAAACGCTCTCAGTGAGTAAATTATGAAGGGAAATAGGATGTTGTCTACTAATTAAATATAGGGGAGAACGGGGTTGGTCGTCACACTTTTCACTTTCATTTGAATCTCCCAAAAACTGTATCGTTAATAGATTTGATTTCAATGTGTAATGGAAGCATAAAGTGTCAGATAGGAATGAAGTGACCTTACGCTCCTTAAGCTTATTCTGTTCAAAAGATATGGACTGTCAAATATGTCTTGTGCACTTGTGGCAACCCCTTAGTTGGTTGTCACACACTAAGGGGTTCGTTGTCCCTATGTTGATTTAATGTGGAAAAAAAAAAAATGGAGGCAAACTTACAACAACCTAAGCAACACATTCTCATCCCAACTCGTCACATACTGCCGCTTTGTCACGCCCCTTTGCGTCACTTTAGGTTGGGGCAACAAAGCTTCTCAGTTAGTTTTAGGAAAAAACTACATGGTTGGGCTTTAAACGACTGCGTTTGTAAAGTGAAAATGAAACTTGTGAACACGAATGAACAGCTGATTGTGACATGACGCACAGGACACAAACAGCGATCTCCTGTTGGACCCATCCACCTCCCCTCCCGCCCACCCTAGGTGTGTCTTTTTGCTCTTTAAACTATGTCACCACACTGCCGGCACACTTTCATGGAGTGTTTACTATTGCCGTGTATGGGTTTACATTGTAGTTAATGGAACGCCCGGTGTGTCTCACACGGGTGCTAAAGGGTGCCTTGTGCGGCGGTATCACACGCAGAGGGGGGTGACAAAGCGTCAGTATTTGACGCCCTGGGAATGAGAACGGGCTGACCTAACACATCTCCTGCATCGAGAGAACATAAACTGGAAAATCGTTACTGTAAGTGCAATTTTTATCCTTGTTTAACGATACAAAGAACAATAATATTTAACTCATCCTAAGTTACTCACATGTGACCAACCAACCCCAAAAGAGAGAGTGTGAAGCATCCCCAACTGGGATTGTTTTGCTAGAAACTAAGCTAACAACCACATGTTGTAGCCTAGCTAAGACCAATCTACACTAGCTCTCCCTTCATACTTTTTAATGGCAATTTATTATAAACCCCTTGTGTAAAAGAAAGAAACACAGAAGAGCTGGATATTCACATTTTGACATGAAAAACACTGAAAGATCTCTTACCTGAGTGTCTCCTGAAATGACCCTGTAGGTGACCTCTGACCCTAATTCTAAAAGAAATCCAAAATCGTTTGACAGCGCCCTCTAGGGAGCGAGATCTAACGTGACAACCAACACTGGTCTCCCTTAAACAGTCTCCAGTATATGACAACACTGTAACTGTGGAAATATGAGCTGGGTATTTTGAAGGACGATGCTCCCTCACCATAAACATGCACACTTTTCATAAATAACTGTTGCTGTGATGGTTTCTTGTTGATACATTAATTCAAGCACAAATTGATGTGGACTATCTGGGACCAAATAGATTGTTAAAATATGTAAGGTCAGTAGAAGCTGCCTTATTGTAATGCAATCTGTGTGACGAACACATTGAACCTCATTAGGTTTTTCATAGCAGACATGATAAAACTCTGATCATGAAATAATTCCCTGGTTAGAGCAGACAATTCATCAGATTTGAGTCTTGTGGGCTTAATTATAAAAAAAGCATATTCATACTGTTATTTCAAATTACACAAGGCCGTGACACTGGCTGACGAATCTGCATTAATAATGTTGGTATGTGTGAGTGAGTGTGAATGTTACAGCAAAGGGGTTAATTAGCGTGCCTATTTGCAGAGGCGATACTTTTGGCTGTGGTGTATAGGAAGACTAGCTACTGTCTATAATAGGAAGAGAAAAACAACAGAGACTAGCTGCTCATTTCTGCAGGCATTTTAATTGCTAGAATACAGTGCCAAGCTAAAAATGTCTCCACTGGCCTCCAGCATGAGAAAGACAGAAGCTGCTCTCTGTAACACCTCTGAATCAATGCTGCAGAATAATGTTATTATTGTCAAAAATACACGGATATACTGTATATGAGACATACATAAGGTCATAAAACTCGATTTTCTTGTAACTTCTAATAACTTTTTAAAATGTAGTGTTGTAGGACACTGTGAGATGTGCACGGTATCCTATCCTTGGCAGAAATGGACAGCTGGTTAGACTACTATCAGGTCATTAAATGGGCGCTATCAGTGGTTATAAGCCTCATAGATGTGGATCAGTAGGGGCATGCTACACCCACTAGTAGGTTTTATCATTGATTCACATGGGCGATCTCCAAAAGAAGGAATAAAAGAAGACGACAGTGAATGGAGTAATTATGACACGAGCAAAAGCAGAAGTCAGGCGCTTGATAACGTGAAACTCCATATATACTGTTTTGTTTGTGTTCAAAACATAATGTTTCATTCAGTTTCATTAACAACAACAGTTGTAGCTCTTCTCATTGATTGCGCTTTGAAAGGTCAACAGCAACCGAGGTGAGAGTTGAAATAATTTGAACTTTGAGCGCAGTGCTCGGTGGCAATTTTGAGCGTTGCGCCACGCCAAGGATAGTGCTTCCGCCTAGTTGGGCGGCACTGCTCTCCCCATAGGAAAACAAAGGCACAGTCAGCGCAGAGTGATTTTTAACGACTGATAACGCACATTTAATGAGCTGATAACAGTCTAATCGGGTGCAGTGGAATATAATATTATCTTTGAATCTTTGTTTTTTTCGCTACCTTAGAATGAGCTGTTTATATCCACTGGCTCTAGATGGGGCCATTCCCGTTTTCGCGTTGGCCACCGTAGTTCTACACGCTTGGCACATGAGAAGTTTCAGTTGGGTGCAATTTGCAACCTCACTGCTAGATGCCACCAGATCCTACACACTGTACCTTTAAATTAGTGTAATCTGTACAAATTCTTCTGTCGCTCCCTCGATTCATCGCATAAAAACACAAGAAATGACCACTCAGACTGCTCAGCTCAGCCAGAGGCCCCTCGTGTAAAAGTTACGATTCCACCAACATTCCTCCTGCCCCTTTGATTTTTTTCAATCAATGAAAGTGTGTCCAGAGGGTCAGAAGCACCAGTACTTCCTGAGGCTGCAGTATCGACTGTGTCACTGTGGGTGTTTGTGACCGTGGAGCACTAATAGGTGACTTTCTCGGAGGCACAGTGCTGAAAACGGGATGTAAACAGTTCCAGCTCGATGGAAGCCACAAGATAATAAAGTTAAATTCGACACAGGCAGAAGAACAAGTCCATGGCTGTGCTTCCCATTTATCCACTTCTAATAATGTAAACCAGTTCAGCGCTCCTCCAAGTCTGTTTCAGTTTTACACCACCCTAACCCCCCTGATTCCCTTCACTTCTTATGTTGCCTCTATGTTCTCCATCGGTTCCTACAGGAATCTTAAGTGGACACTGACCTCAGTTTGAGTGTCGTTACCCAGGATTCATCTGGCTGTTACGCCCACTAATTTCCATCAATCGCATGATCCCACCTTTACTCCAATGTCATCTATGCCACATAAGGAATGCTCAATTGGGAACAAAAATTTAGAACATGCCAGAGATTACGAATATTCATTATTTCAGGAATCAGCTTCAGAGATTTCAAGGATCCCAGATTTTCTAGCTGCACCACTGTCCCATATTTATCCTTCTCTCCTGTTTCTGGTCCTGCAAAATTCTAGCTTGAAACCATATGGCCGCCGTCCCCTGCTGGGACACTGACCAAAGTGGGCTGAACAGTCGAGTATATAACATTCAGCGTCGTCTATACCGCACCGCAGCATCAAAAATACTGGCAGCCGAGTCATTTCTGTCACGCTTTACTGCTTCCAGGCCTGAGGTTTTCCCAAAGCCGCTCATCTAGAGAGCCACTTCTCACCAGGCTCCGAGTCATTCACAGAATTCCTTCCCTGTGGACCGAACCATTCATGATTTATGGTGGTTTCTAAGGAAAGATCGGTTTGCTGTGTTTGTGTCGACACTTGTCAACAGATCAGACATTATTTTTTGACATAAACCTATTTGCATGTTGGCTTAAAACAAGGTCCATAATTAGCCTTTCATGAAAGATCATATAAATAAGTGTGCTGAACAATAAGTCATGATAGAATATAGTTAGGGAATGTATCCAATCCAGGTAGAGTATCTTTATCATCTGCCTCATTAACCCCTCAGGCAGATAGATTATGTGTTAGATTATGTCTTTCAGATAAATAATAGTATAGTCTTACTATTTACAACCACAGGCAGATATATGCTGTTTAGCAAGCTTAGTAATGCCCCGGTTACCATAGAGATCATCTCTCATAATATAACAAAGTAAATGAACTATTAGGCCTTAAGGATAATATATTCAGTAAGGGTATATTATGCATCTCTGGAGATATTAATGAGAAAGCTATGAACTCACACATTGTAAATCACCGAGGAGGAGGAGGAGGAGCAGAAGAAGAAGGAGCAGAAGAAGAAGAAGAAGACGACTCATAGGGTAAATACTCATGTAAATAAAATACCTTAATGTTTTCCACTCCTAGTTGTTTGGACACCACAGTAAAAAATAGCGCCTCGTACGCACAACTTTCACAGCGTGCATGTGAGTAATATTGTTTCAAATGAGGGATGACAGTGGTTTTCAATACCGCTGCCAACCTAACTCCCACAAACGTCCCCATGGGTCCAGTGTTTATTTCGTTATAAATACATGAGTTTATTTTAGTGGAGCAGCGTCCATTCTCCAGCCAGGCAGCAGGAGAGCCCTGATTAACCCTTCATGAATCCTCAGCACTTGGTTTTGATTATTTAAAAATGTCTAATGCACAAGAAAGTCTTGTCATGAATCAGTCACTCGACAGAACGTCTCCAGAGGTAAAACTGTAAATCTTTAAGCATTGCACGAATGCTCAAACCATTATACATTATACATGTGAATCTGTCGCTAAACATGTGTTGGAACATTTAATTTACCTTCCCCACTTCTGTATTATTCAAATTTATTCAATATTGATCTCTATACAATATCACCTTCTCTAATTCAGAAGAGATAAACCTGCTGAGTGAAGGATTTTCATTTTATATGGTGCATCATGCTCTACAATGTAGAGCATGATGCACCATATAATTGCTCAATCAATCATTCCTTATAAAGCAACTTGATGGTTATGTAGAGTCTACATAACCATCAAGTTGCTTTATAAGGAATGATTGATTGAGCAAGGAAAAGAAATTCGCAAGTTTATGTTAAAAGGTCACTTCACCCCAAGTTACAGAAACACATGTGCTTGGTGGATCAACCAGAGTAAAGGCCTTTGTACACCAAGGCCGTATTTTTCGTCCGAAATTGACGCAAGTTTAAAAATAAATACGACCTCACGTTGTGTCAATCAAAGTTACACACCGACTCCGAAACTTTTGTCCAGCATTTAAGTTTTCGAAAAGCCAGAAGAGGGTTGTTTGACCACTCAGAGCCACCGTCCGTGCAAACGTCATCTTCCAAAATGACATCTGATAAACTGATTCACGTCTCCCAGCACAAAGCACTTTATGATTAAGAAATAAAAGAGTTCAGACATGCAGAATTTAAAGGAAGATTGTGGCAGGTGATTGCAGAACAGCTTGTAATCAGGGATGATCACAAAACAAAGGATGTACGAAAGATAAGACAGTAGTGATTGTGTTCTAGGCAGATAAACGATAGCTTCTTGCTAATGTCATTCATTCATTAGCTCCGTTTGGGACTAATGAAAAGAAATTCGCAAGTTTATGTTAAAAGGTCACTTCACCCCAAGTTACAGAAACACATGTGCTTGGTGGATCAACCAGAGTAAAGGCCTTTGTACACCAAGGCCGTATTTTTCGCATCGCAGCCATATAATTCATGCAGTTTTGTCTCGTACTGCGAATTTTCGCAACGAATAGAAAAACAAAAACAAAAATCATTGGACTCAGCTTGTAAGGGTTTCTATGAGTAATGTTTTTTTATCGGATGACAGATTAAAAAAATACATACGAAAAATATGCAATGTGCAAAAGCCTTAACGCAGACACCGTTTCTGACTGTGGAATTTTCTAAATCTATTTCATGAAACTTTCAGCACCACAAAACTACATTTCTTGTACCTTCATTGAACTGGGGTGGATGCAGTAATTTTAAAGATGGATATCTCAACTGGGCTGATAAAACCAAAACTTTTTGCATGGCAAATTAGCACTGGAGGTCAGTGAGAAAATGTGTTTTTTTTTCTGTATTTTGGGCAAACCAATCTGTTATCAGGTTTCGGAGAGCAGATACGTCACCCTGGTGGATTCACTATAAAATAAACTATCTTTAGATAACAAACACTAAATTTAACTAATGGTGCCTTCCACGCCTTGTTACAACTCCATTTTCAAAGTGTGTTGACCTTCTGACTTGTGGGCTGAAAATTGCGTCATTCCAATGAAAAATTGCTTGCAATCAAGATTACAGTGACCTCGCCAAAAACATCTTGATGCTGCAACAACAACGTAGTTTATCATATTTAATTTCTTAAAAAGGGGGAAAAGTTCCTTTCTGCGGGACACGTGTTTACCATCACCATCTATCAAGTACATGAAATAAATCATGCTTCAAATCCTTGTATCAACAATGTAGAAAGCTTGGTAATTCCATCGTAACATCTGTGACATTAAATGTTTAAATTAAAACAAAACAATATAACTGAATGATTATATCTTTATTTAAAATTCTCTGGTTTAGAGCCTATAGATATAATCTATATACAAAAAAAAGCAAACAACGTGAATCATACCTACAAGTGGACATATAAACAGGCCAACCAGTGCCTACTTTAAGGCACTAATCCAATAAAGCATAATAACACATGGAGCATGACCAGCTGAGAACCTCGGTTTCCATGAAGCTGGAGGGGCATCAAACACACCATGACGTTTCTAGAACCTCATCCTCATTTGGGCTATTAGTCTGGCTGCAGATGATTTAGATGTAGGGGAGCAGGGGAGGGTGGTGGTGGGGGGAGGGGGGAGGGGGGAGGGGGGGGGGGCTCGCACGGCACTTCACCGCAACCAGCTCCAGCTGTTTCTTGTTGTAAATCTGTGTTTTAAATGTGTAGGAGTCCCCAGGGGCCGAGGTTCACCATGGGATACCCCACACCCCAATACCCGCCTCTCTCTAGTCCCAGCTCAGCTACGGGGCCTCACAATCACTACCAGGTGAGATTCCCTCCGTCTTCCTGCCTCCCCTCTATCAGGTTTGTGGTCTGTCTGATCTGTTGTCAGTCCTCCAGGGCTCTGCATGCCGTACAAGAACTGTACAGGAGACCTTATTCACAAATTAACCTCATCTATCAACACAGGAAGGGGAAAAGGAACAGAGACGGATCTTTGAAGTGGGATCGGAGCGGTGTTACTAGCTTCAAAAACACAGTTGGGTATGTAACCCTTTATCATTACAACAGCCCTTTAAAAGCCCTGCCAAGGCATCTGGCTTATGTTTGGACCTGGAATTGGATCCGTTTGTGTGGCAACTCCTCCAAGCCACCAGTCTGAGAAGGCATGGGCCAAAGCACACTGTACAGGTGAAATTAAAAACGCACCTACATGAGAAATAAAAACATACAAGCATATATATATACACACACATCCTTCACGCAACATGAAACATGTCTCATAGCGTTAGTATATACAGTATTTGTGGCTCATAGTGGCAAGCAGGGGTGATTGCACAAAAACCTTAAACAGCGCTGGCATTTCCAACCCTTGTAAGAGTAAATAAAAAACTTCTCGTATTTAAAATAAATTAAAACACCATTTTCAAAAAATGGTTGTCTCATCCTTCTTTGATTATTCGTATTTGAGAAATAAAAAAAACACACAAAACAGAAAGAAGAAGGCCAAATTGCTTAATATTTGATTGGCAATATAGTAGTGGTATGACACAAAGAAATTAAAGCTATCTGCATCAATGGTTTCTACCTCTGCAGTCCATATCACACAGGGGAAACATAAAATCATTCACAAACTCCACAATTAAATTTATACATTTTTAGAAAAGCATCACCACTGCTGAGGATGAATCAGACCCAGTCTGGACATAAAATACGCCCTTAAAAGGGGAACTACGCCCATTTTCAAAATTCATACATGTTATTTCTGTGGTAGACACACAGTCCAAAAAACATTAGTTAATATGGATCACTCTCCCAAATCCAAAAACTACAGCGCTAAAACTAAAACTTGTGATGTCACAGAGTATAAAGTCTGGAGCTGCTCCATAGACAATGAATGGGAGACTGATTTGAGTGTTTGAGTGTCTTTTTTATACCCAAATGAGATTTATTCTATTGTAGTGTTCTCAGTAGTGAAACAGAAAATGTACCCATATACTCAGAACATTCCTCTTGGGTGCTTCTTTGCCAATTCAATGTCTATGGAGCAGCCCCACACTTTAGACACTATGACATCACAAAGTTTTAGCACTCTAGTTTTTGGATTTGGGAGAGAGTTGTTCATGTTTACTAATATTTTTTGGACTGTCTCAGACCATAGGAATAACATGTATGAATTTTGAAAATGGGCGTAGTTCCCCTTTAAGACTCAGTTTATGTCCTTCCCTTAATTCAGATTCAGACTAATTGGCACTGACGAGATGATGCAACAAGTCAGACACTTGTCCGACACACTTGGGCAGTGATGCAACATGACGCTGAGAATAATTACTGGGAGTAGAAATCCAGTAGAGTCGATCAGTCATCGGGCACGACAAGCCTGTAAAGTCACTTTTAAAAACATTATATTGTTTGTTAGAGTAGACCTGCTTGTGCGGCAGTTAGGAGAGCTGGCAGAGATCATTTCAGATCATAGGATAAGCTCTGACTCGTGCTTCTCGACATACATCTCCTTTAAAAGCAGCTTTGGAGTGGCCTGCAGGGGACATTTTTAGTTTGTGAGCCTTTTTGCAAACATGATAAACTGTATGGAGAAAATTAACTGTGAACTGGTTGCCACTTCAAATATTTTGTTATGATTTGCAACACTCTTCTAGTGTGAAACCAGTTTAAGGTGCTCTAAAATGAAGCTAATCAACAAACTTTGCCTCTACCACCATTTCCAAACATTCTTGTTTTTCTTCCTCTTACATTTCTGCCAACAAATTACGTTCTCTACATACAGAAATACATACAAAAATTGTTAAAGCTACATTAAGCGACATATTTGATGTTAACGTAAAATCAAAGAACTCCTGGTAAGTAAAATAGTTGCTAGTACTACGAATCCCACTGAGAATCAACACCCAGATATTCCCGCTCAACACATTCACACTCCCAAATCGTCAAACACTGCCGCTTGGTCAGCGCCCCTCGGCACGGGATACCCCTCTTGCGTTACCTTTGGGACGGCGTGTCAATACACGCTTGTTACATGCATAGTGTCCTTTCAAAATAAACTTGTGTTTTCACAGGAAGTTGGGTTTAGGCAACACAACCACTTAGTTAGGGTTAGGAAACAGTCGTGGTTGACGTTAACGTCTCTGACTAATGACTCATGTGCTTAGCGACTCACGTGACTAATGACTGACGTGACAAAATAAGCCAACGTTACTTTTAGTTTCACACAAGATACGAACAGTGGTCTCCTTGTTGAAAGTCTTGTGTTTGTTCGATCAATCCATCCCTCCCGCCTGCCTTGAGTGGACTCTCACGCTATTAATAATACGTCACTTGCTCCGATTGTCGCGGGTGGGTTTACATTAGAGTTAGTTGAAAGCCTGGTTCGTCACATACTGTTGCTAAAAGGGTGCCTCCGTGCGTCGGTTTCCAATGCCAAGGGGCGCTGCCCAATCGGCACTGCCCAATCGGCGGTATTTGACATGTTGGGAGTGAGACTTTCAGGCTGCTTTAGTTCATCAATCCATATAGGTGGAACCCAACCGCTCTCACTGATCCATTATATAAAACTGTGGGCAGCGGTTTCCTGCAAACACGGCCTGAGAAACAGATTGTACGCTCATAGTAAAACAGTAAACAAGTGAACTAATGAACAAGTGACAAGTAAAAAAAGTGGAGCATGTATCAAGCCAAAGAAAACTTATTTTTCTCAGGAGGTGGTGGCATAAAGGCGAGTGAATATCAGACTTACATTTGTCAGTTGGCAGGAGAGGACTCTCATTGGGATGTTCCTCTGTTTCTGCTGTTTGTGTGTCTAACTTGTTTGCCAACTCATTAGCCACAAGCACTAAATAAGGCAATAGCATGTCATGGCGCTGTTGCTGTGGGTTTGGAGTCTTTCGCTTAATGCAGCTTTAAGCACATACGCTTCAACATCAACAATGATGTCTTAAAAACAATATGCTCCTCTCTCTCTTACAGGAGAAAAGGAGGTCATCATGGAGTCTTTGAGAGGGGGCTCAGGCACCTGGCGATGGGATGCAGCCCCCTCAGTCAGTCCAGTGGTTGGGGAATAGGGGGGGTGTGAGTGGTTGACACAGAGGGAGGGAGCAGGGGGCTCGGAGGCTGCAAGCTACAGACCTGATCCCAACTTTAATCCTTTCAAACAGACATACAAAGGGCTGGTTGCAAAACTCATAAATACTCTAAAAGTTAACACCTCACACTTATAAGACCTCTCACATAGCTTCAACAACGGGCAGCCGACAGAGTCAGGACCGCAGATGACCCAGGTTATTCCTCTGAACTGCACAATCAAGGTGGAAGCCCCAGAGTTGGACCCTATCACACAGGTTTGGGGTCTGCAGGCTGCAGCCTCTGTTCCCTATATAGCGTCAGCCCCCGTCACACAGGGCCTGGACTGTGGTGATAGTTGTAATGGTTGCTGTGCTCGGAGTCTGCAATCTGCAGGCTGGGTTTCCTCTCTGGCTCTTCGCTATCAGCCGTGTCTGGCCTTGTGCAACGTGGAGGACGCTTCTTAAAGAAGTCTGACACATAGCACACCTGCAGAGGAGAGGAGAGGAGACAAAAGGAGAGGAGAGGATGTTAGCTTTGGTCACTTAGAGCAGTGTTTCTTGAATTATTTTCTGGTGTCATCACCCTAAAATAAATTACAAATCCTCAAACAAAATCCTCACTTTGAGTAAAATGATTCAGTGTATTAAATGAGTTAGTCTTTTTTTTTTTATAAATCAACTATCTTTAATGAATATAACTCGCCAGTGCCTCCCTCTGTGAGGCGGGCGGGAGGAAGACCAAACCGTTTTTGACTGCATTGAAAAAGTTGTTATTGAAAGGCTAAACGCCAACAAATATGGATCGAAGCAGAATATTTTGTTTGATAAAAACATGTTGTGAATTTTGCGAATGATAACATCTATCTTTTTTTCAAAATATGTTGACTTTTGGACTTTAAAACTCTCTGGAGTTATTGGAAATGTTTGGATCACACAAGTCTGAAATAATCCTTCGCAGCCGCCACTGGAATCTAATTCTACTAATAATAATATTATTAGTGGAGCCTGATCTTTATCTGCACCTACCGATGCAGAAATAATGGGTTTAAACACAATGTGGCCACAAAGTAGCAAAAAAAAAATTTTGTAGAAATTATCCAGTAAATGTTTTATTGCGATTTTAGCAGAGATGCGTCGATTTATTGGCCGAGCATCGGTATCAAACGATTTTCACCTTGTTGACTGCAATTGGCTTATCGGCAAATAAAATGGCATTCACCGATGGCGGTGGCCGACGTATATGTGTTGTATTGGATTCATTTTGTTCCGGCCAAATGTTTGTGTTTTTAGCTGCTGATTTAATTACATTTAATTAATGTTTCACAAAATGTTTTTGTCGGGCTACGTAAGTATTGAAAAATAAATTCCTTTCATTGAGTAGGTAGTTGTTTACAGGCTAAAGGGGCTTTTGAAGCAGTTATTTATCATATGAAAGAAGGATATACTAAAGCTTGTTTCATACATTTTTACAACTTAATTTGTGCTCAGGGCTGAATGACTTTAAGAGTGAAGACAGTTCAGTTATTTTTTTGTAATGAAGATTTCTTCCCAGATACAGAATAAACAACAAAACATCGGTATCGGCCCATCATTTTGGGAGACCTGGACCCCAGGTTGGGAACCACTGACTTAGGGGATATTTTTCCCACATAGATTGGGAGTATAAGCATGTCAGGGATGCAGAGGAGGTAAGGGCTGGGCTGGAAACTGTGATTACGTGTGTCTGTGCACAGCTGTTAATTGACACACATCTGAGAGGAACACACAGAGAGCAGGCTGAACCCTTGAAGGCCATAAAACAAAATGCCCAGGAGGGTCTCTAATTGCGCACAACGCTGTGAAGGCCAAAGCGCAGGCTCACTTCCCAATTAATCATACATGGACACACTCACACACTCTACCACTCCAGAATTTCCACAAGGCGGTGCTGACAGTGGCTCACTCAAAACAGGGAAGTGGCCAAACAATAAAGACGCCCAGCTGGATGAAGTGAGCAGAACGGACGTGTTGCCTGAGAAACTGCCAGCGTGAGTGTGTGGGTTTGTATCAAATCACACTTTGCTGCTGTCACACTTCACTCCCCTTTTTACTGCCAGACTGAAATAAAGCTGAAATATGGATTCTTCAGCAGCTTTGAAGGGAGTATCACTAACGGAGAGATTTCCATTAAATGTCCATTTTATGATCTGGACCCACCCATGTTTGCTTTTCCTAAAGCCAGAAACCGCAGGACTCAAAGTTAAGATGTCATCAGGTCTGAGGCTGGAGCTACTTCACATAAAAATTTAATATTGAGTGTTAATTAATTTAGCTTTGAGCTGATGACATCAGTATAAAATCAAACTTTCTGTAAATTACCAAAAAATTGGCTTCCATTCACTGTATGAGCAACGCAGCATCTTGATACCAGACCACAAGTTATGACATGGAAATAGCATGTAGGAAATTCTTAAATTTTTCAATGTTTGGCCTTGAGCGAAGTTGTCGTGGAGACTCACGTTGAGCACAGCAATAAGCGCTCCCTGCAGCAGCCCCACCAGCACGTCGCTCCAGTGGTGCTTGTAATCAGAGACTCGGGTGTAACCCACGTACACCGCAAAGGCCACCAGGAAGAACTGGATGGTGGGCCGGAGAAGTCTGGCCCACTTGGCCTCCAGTCTGGCCTGCACGTAAAGCTGGAGGAAGAGGAAGAAGAACAGAGGGTGGTGGATCGTTGGGGGGTTGAAAGGAGAAAAGACAGAAAAGAGAGACTGTCAACTTGCTATTACACTGAAAAAATTATGTTATAAGGGGTCCTGGTTATCACACCATAACCAAGGTTAGGATAATGTAAATGGTATGTGAACCAACATCTACAGTATTTGCACTGACATAATGTTATAACGAAGTACGACACCGTAACCTAACTAGGATACAAGTGAGGGATAATGTACAGCGAGCCGGTCATTGTTGTGAAATAAACCCCGACAGGGCGATGCAGCACCCCGACGACGCCTGAAGGGGTTTATTTCACAACAATGACCCGCTAGCTGTACATTATCCCACTTATCACACGGCTACTTACTCAAGAAATCAATAATTTGACACAAAAACGCAAATGCAGATGGACATTTTTCTACAAAGATGGACTCCAGTTATGACGTACTGGACTATATAAATGTTCAACAGTGTTATATGTTGAATGATACTGATATTGAAATTTAAATGAAACTTGAATAAAGTTAAAGAAAATATATATATATTGTAATACTTGGACTGCATTATTAAACTAACCCTCCCAACCCTGTATATAAATGTCATGTAATGTGGTTACGTAGCAGTGATGTAATGCAGCAGTTACATTTCTGTTTTGCATCTATCCATTTGCTTAAATAGATAGCCTGATATACTGTAAGGTTTCAGGGTAGCTGGTATCTCACTCCAAACACCAAGAAACAAAAAGTCCATTTATTTGAAGCCTGAGTAGGTGTCTCACTAATGCAAAAACAGTGGCTGGTAAGCCTCAAATTGGATTTAACTGTAGGTGCTGAGTACGAGTCTAATTTATGTCCACTATGGACTGAAACACCCTTTATTACTGGAAAACAGCAGACGCCAAAAAATTATGAACCTGGCATCAGCACAGACTTCTCTGGACTTCTGCTGGGCTGCTGTTGAAGGTGTAAAAATTGGCATCACACCACAGTCAACCCTCCCTGTCATACAGCCACACTGAACACTGAAGGACTGCAGGCTGGATATCACAGCTCAGTCTATTTGTTTGCAGCATTTGCCTGGATAAAAAACAGAGAGAGCGTGGACTGAACCACTGACAGGACTGAACACTATATTCTGTCTTTCCTTTCAAATGTTCTTTGAAGTGAACTGTGCTGCTTTGCTTGGCCTCGTGAAGCTCGCTGTCTAGCACTGGTGCCTGGCTTTTAACACAAAGAGATGAGGCCAAGGGTAATGAACTGGATAGGCCTGAAAGACAGAACACAGCACATGCTTTGCCTTCATCATCATCACTGCTGGGAAAAAAGGCCTCCAGATCATTTCTCTCAGCATCCACATTCTTCCCCTCAACTCTGAACGCCTTGTCCTTTTTACGTCCACGGGCACAAACCGCCTCTATGGGCCTTTTCTCCTACTCAACAATTAACCCTCGAGTATAGATCCAAATGCGTAAGCTTGTTGTCAGATGAGTCCATGTGAGGACTGTTATGCCTGATTCACACTGAGATATCCGTTTCCATGTTTACTGTACATAGAGATCCGTATTTACACAGTGTTTTAGGACTTTTAGTCATGGATTAAAGTTCACGTGCTGTACTTACCGCTAGGAAGAGCATGCAGTACATCCCAAAAGAGGAGTGACCAGAGTAGAAGGACAATCTGGAGAAGAGACAGAATCAAATATAATGCGTTATACAGGATATTTTAAAGGTCCGCTATTGTAAAAAGTGAAATTTTCATGTCTTTTTTTTTATTATAAAGCAGGTTTAAAGTGCTATATAAATACTGTGAAAGTATTTCAAACCATGGAGAAATACACACATCCTGTATTCAGAAAATGTAACTTTAAAACAAACTGTCAGGATTTCTGTTTGTGATGTCACAAATGTACAATATTTAGACCATTACACAACGTAAACATTCTAAATGTGTCCCAGTTTATTTCTGGTTGCAGTGTATGTGACTCATAGGCATAAAACAAAACAGTTTTATATCTATGATGTGAATGACATCAGCTGACAGGAAGTAAACATGGACCCAAGCTGTTGCCTAGCAACACAGTTCCGTTGAAATTCCAATGAAATGCACTAAAACAGAGGTTTCAGGCAGACAGTAAAAATAAAGTTTTCTTTTTTAACATTACCGCATGTAAACATGTTCTTGTAGAAACATAAAATACATAAAAGTATGAACCTGGAAATGAGAATGACATGGGACCTTTAAACTGTAGATTCTTTTTGGCATTATTATCATGTAAAAACACCAGTATGTGATAGTAGTGTTAAAGTGTCAATTTAATTTTATAATTTTTCAATTTAAAGCTAGTGTTGGTAATCTTCAAAAGCATGTTATATTTGTTGAAATTCTCTTTACAACCTGACATCAATCAATAAATCCATTGCTCTGACAATGACAATATATATCATCAAAATGATATAAAATGTCTATTGTATATATTTTTCTATATGGTTTCTATCGCGATATAGGCTAGGCTAACATTTATTTTTTTTCTCTATTATTTCACTTAAAATGTTCATTTTGCACTCAAGTTCTTAAAATGAGAACATACTCAGTACTTTGCATTTGTCAAGTATTTAATTCACACAGGAGTATAAAATAGGCATTACCATGTGGTTATTTCATATAGACTATTTTATTATTCACCAGAAAACATGCTATATAGTGATATATATCGTTACCACGATATGAAACGACATATATCAGGATAGAAGTTTTTGGCCACATCGCCCAGTGTTGCGTCCAGGTAGTTCTCCCAATCATTTCTCAGACTTTTGGAGCTAGTGCTGTTAGCTACTATCATTGGAAAAGAGGTGGCAACACTGGGTTGGGTTTTTAGGTTGGATAATTTTTTACATCAAGCGTACTCTTGCTAGTTTCTCAACATTACTAACCCTAGCTTTAAACACATTTTCCTCTCTAAGCATAATGATACAAGTATACCACTATAATACTGTGATCTCATCCTCCTCCTACCTGGACTCGGTGACGTTCAGATCGCTGCCAGTACAGTTGATCACCGGCATGTATCCCGTGCAGACCGTTGGGCGGCATACGTCCATGAAGTTCGGTCTCGGGCGGCCGATGGTGAACTTGGCAAGGTCGGTGAGCGACTGGCTAACGGATGCTCCAAACAAGAAGGTGCCCACCACCTTGTAGAGTGCAGCTACATACTGGTTGAAGTCAGAATTGGAGTAAATCCTCTTGCTGTAGACCAGATAAGCCTCTCCAGAGGAGATCTGAGGGAAGAGGGTGAACAGGGAAAAGAGTTTTTTGTTAATCTATTTTTCTCATCATTAGAATGAAATTACTTTTCCTCCTTATACATTAACACTTTGCCTGATTCTAAAGTTAGTAATGGAGCAAACAGCACAGGAATGAGTGAAGTCCTATTAACTTTCTATGATTTTGGCTTTACTGAGGTGAAACCCGGTCTCAAGGGAAGGCGTATAAATACCACGACATTACACGGACATTCTGCGTGTCATGTGTGCGCATTTTAGCTTTTTCGCGTGTCATTTGTACGCCTCGAAAAATTAGTTAGGTTTAGGAAAAACATCATGGTTGGGCTAAAAATAAGTACGAAAACAACATAACACAACTACGGAAAACACGTCACAAACGTCACTAAAAAACACGTGACAATTGTCATGTGACAAACGTCACTAATGTAACTTACAAAACACCGGTCTCGAACACGGGTCTCCGGGTAAACAGTCTGGAGTTTGTTGTACCCATCCACCGTAAGTGGTCTTTTTCTGTTTTTATTCTATGCCACAAACTCTTACCGTAACATTTATACGTGGATGCGTTTAAATTGCAATCAGTACAGGATACATGGCGTACAAATGACACGCGGAAATCAAGAAAAGCGTACTTATTGCACGCTAAACGCCCTGCGCATTATCATGGCATTCATACGCCTCTTCGTGTGAACAGGCTATGAAGTGAGATGTAAATAAAGGTCCCTGTGAGAAGAGAGGGGAGATTGATGTAGTGAAACTTACAATGACGACAGTGCAGGGGATGGTGACGGCCGCCAGCATGCCATGGGTGATGGTGTCTGGTTTTAGGGGGTACATGATGCTCTCGTCGTCACAGTAAACCCCTCTTATATACGGCTTGAACACGATGGTCATGACGATGAAGGGCAGCGCCGCTGTAGCCAAAACAAAGCAGAGGAACTGATGAGAGGGTTGGATTTATTCACTATATTTGGAGATTTTGGTGAAATGAGATGAATGCATTGGTCACTGCCAAGATTATAACTGGGCATGCAGACAAGGAACAAGGTTGATCCAAGTTAATGGACATCAATATTTAACAAAAAATGTTTTGAAATAACATATTTGCCCCGTTTTATGCAGCTTTTCAGACATGACATCATTTCTGAAAGCCGGGAAATGAAAATGTTTCTCTAAGGATAGCTAAATTGTTTTTCTCTTTCCCTCTGGACTTCGAGGTCTAAAATCATAAAGATGAAAACAACCCAGTAGGGCAAAAAAAACATGCAGTCGTTAAATGTCTGGGTAGAACTGCGTAGCAAGGAATCACAAAAATAAACAGTGCAAAATAGTATTTATATACACTGGCATGTGGGCATATGTAAAAGTCACACATACTCAACAGACACAAGAGTGTACACACACAGTTACAAGACTGTACACAAATTACTGCAGATACAACACACACACACACACACAACTGCAGCTCTTTTGACTGATGTGGCTGTGTGCACAAATAAGACCAAATATAGCTGCTCAAGGCTCCTGAGTGCACGAATGATGTCCTTGAGATGTTCGGAAACATCCATCCCAGAAATACCTCTCTTTCTTTCTCTCTCTCTCTCTTACACACAAGCACACTCCCACTTCACTGTATTTTGTAGACGTACAAAGACACATTTTCTTTACAGATTTGTATTGATAAACGCTAATGAAGACATTATGCAGATGCTCTTTTGCTCTTCCTCTTTAAAGTCAGACTCCTGAATTGGCGGAGAGTGAGGGAAGATTTGGGGCAAACTATGACTGTTTTGAACATACTGAGGATATTCAGTATGGGCAGCAGAGAAGTGGACTATGGTGCGAGTTGTTTGAGAGGTTGTTTTGTATATAATGATACTTGTAATGAGCAACCTAAAGTTCTAAAAAGTGAAGCCAATGCTGAAGTGCCTTAAACTTGCATTCTTTCTAATAGCCAGCAGGGGGCGACTCCTCTGGTTGCAAAAAGAAGTCTGATTGTATAGAAGTCTATGAGAAAATGAGCCTACTTCTCACTTGATTTATTACCTCAGTAAACATTGTAAACGTGAGTTTATGGTCTCAATCGCTAGTTTCAAGTCTTCAATACTGCATGATGTCCATTTAATGAATTATGGTCCCATTTGGAGTCAAGTAGACCATAAAGCAGGGTGTGCTTTAGGGCGTGGCTACCTTGTGATTGACAGGTTGCTACCACGGAGTTGTCTGGTGTGGGAGTTGTCTGTGTTTTTGTCTTGGATCTTTAACCCTTTCACAGTGTGTTTACAGTTCATGAAAGTTAACTAAGTTAACGTCCCCTTCTTATATACAGTCTATGATTTGAATCCATTGTAACTGACCTTAATCTTTAACTTTTAACTTTAACTCTCACAATGGTGAGTGTTTCATACTCAAAATATTTTGGGTGGAGTAAGACTTTAGTAGATACAGAATGTGTGAGAAAGACCTTACTTGCTAGACAGAAATGGCTAATTCATTATTTTAGTCAAAGTTTACTTGAAAAAGTAAAAAGAATGTGATTTTAAAACATCGACTCTGGTAGATTGTAATGGGTATTTGTCATTTTCTTTGACACGTCGTATAAAGTGTAAAGAATTCATTGATAGATGAAAATAATCTTGAGTTGCAGCCCTACTGAGGAATGCACCCCTCCACCCTGATATCCACTACCACTGTCCATAACAGGCAGACAGACAGTTTTGGGGCCACTGTGGAAATGCCATACAGCCACATACTAAAGGCAAGAAAAACAGACGTGAAAAAACACTGCACACACTTGAAAAGTGCTCTCACCAATAGTATTACATTTCTGTGTAAATGAGCAGTGGACCCCTCCCATTCTTTCAAAAAAATGTCTGCAGCTGACATAATTCCAGGAGGACTTCCAGCGAGACTGACTGATGAGAGACCAAGAGTCCACACGCTGAAGACCGAGACTGAAGGAAAATATACAACTGGATGGTGGATCAGGATTCAGCTGAGGTGAACACCGGGTTTAACTCCACCCTGAAACGGATATGGAATGACAGCCTACTGTAAATGTATGAAGAACAGCAAAATGCTTGGCATGTTTTTCTTGAATTCTAGAGCAGTGAGCTGAGCAAGTCAAAAAGATGTGAAGAAGGATGTATAACATGTTAACATGCAACGCATCCACATACAACGGTTTGTATGATATCCTTCAAAAAGTTATTCCTTATTTCTCGTGTGTTTTCCCATGAATGTCCAGCAACACGTGTCAATTTCCGCTCGTTACATGCATACAGTCTTTTAAAGAAAACCTTCCATCTCACAGGAAACAACTTGGTTATGTTTAGGCAACAAAACTACTTTAGTTCGTGATTTGGGTTAAAATAACTACAGTATGTAAGTAACGTTATTTAAGTATGAAAATGACGTGACAAAAAAATCAATGTTGACTTCTGGTTTCACATGGGGTATGAACGCCAGTCTCCTGGGTGAAAAAGTCTGGTGTTTTTTTGACCCACCCATCGGACCTCCTCCCTACGCAGCGTTTGTCTCTCTTTATACTTTCTGATTCACTGTAATTTGTGTATATCCCACAAAATACAGTCACATTTCGTAGGTATAGCTATGAATGGTGTATGGAAACAGCCTGTAATGTAACACTAAACTCATTCCGAGAAAAAAACATAGGTACACCATTATGACTCTTTGTAATAAACTACTGATTAACTAATGAAGCAGAGAAATTCCTCTAATAAACACTGTAATTCATAATAAACAACAATACACAATGACAGGCAGTGTGTCTACCTCGTGTCTGACATCGCAGATATCCGAGGTGACATGAGATGAGTACGGACATTGTTTAGTGACATGTCAACTGCACACATGTTCCTCATAGACACCATATAGACAAAGAGTCTTATTAGCTCAGTGAGGAAGGGCAGCGGCAAAATAGACGCTTTGTGTTAAGAGGAGAATAAACAATAGAGCTCTATAGGATAAACACATCATTTCACATGCAGGACTCCTGGTAAGCCGACCTTGGAGGAGCTGGTTTAGACAAACAGAGAAGGAAGAAATGCAAATAGAGATAGTTGATTTCAACACAGTATTCATACACGAAAAGCGCTAATCTTCTTATGATGTTTGGAAAAAAAGGAGGAATCTCAACTCCCAACTTCAATATTTCAACACAAGATGTTGAAGTAAAAACACACCTGTCTTATCAGCCAAAATGGCCTTCAGTTTACCCCATCAAACAGATATGTTGTTGGCAGCTTTATTATAGGTGAAATGCAAAATAAAATCTGCCCTCTGTTACCTTCTGACAGAGCCAGGCTAGCTGTTTCCCTCTGTTTCCAGTCTTTATGCTAAGCTAAGCTAACCGGCTGCTGGACAAAGTCTTATTCCACATATTTCCCTCTTAGCAACACCAAAATCCTGATTGCGACAACCACAGCACAATTTTATGTTCTCTTGTATTATAAAGACACCCTGCAGTCAAAACATTTTTTTTTTCATGCACTGGTTAATTTTGAGATGTTATGTTATGATGTTAGATGCTATTTTGCTTTCATAACATGTCGTCTTTCAGACTAGTGGAAAGAAAACATACCCACAAGAAAGCGAGGAGTGAGCGGAGGGGTATTTAGTTGGTTGCGATCTGCAACCACACCACTAGATGCTGCCAAATCATACACATTGTACCTTTAAATAATCAACTGGGGGGAAGTTTCGTGGTGATTTGGCTTTTTGGTACAGACATAAAAATGGAATCAATCTTCTTATCTAACTCTCCAGAAAATGAATAAGCGTACTTCCCAAAATGCAGAATTATTTGTTTTAACCAACACGCTGTAAATATAAATCTTTAACTAATATTAGTACCAATTTCACCACTCGACACCTGTCCAATGCATCTACTCCACCTTCCCCCCTTTGTCTTCACACCGCTGTCTCCTTGTGAGCAGCAGCAGCTGGATGACACCTGTTCCTGCACAGCAGCTTCCCGCTGGCCACCAACCACCAGACGCCTACTGGGTCCCTGTTATCACATCTACCAGCCATGTCAGGACGTGGTAAACCCGGCGTATAAAGTCTTAATCAACATATTTTCCTCTTAGCACCACCAAAATTCTGTTTGTGATAACCACAGCACAATAATATGTTCTCTTGTGTTTAACTAACATCCTGTCTCAGGCGCCTCAGGGGAGACCCCCGATACAGATTTACTGATGTGGCTTTTGGGTGGCAGCGCCTGCATCTGTATCCTGCATCCTGCTTCCAGCTGGCATGAAACCTTTCCATCTCAACATCACCTCATGGTTGGACTTAAATCAAACAGATAGTGTTATTCAGTTATTAGTGTTATTCAGTTATTATTGTGACTAAAGGACTGAATATCTTTCTGCAATTGATTGGTTTTAAAAATATCTAATCTCTGTGGAAACAAAAACAAAGAGAATGCTAGGAAACTCTGACTTTTCAACAGTTTCTTTGAAAGGACACCCTGAAGTATCTTCAAAATATTATCTTAAACATTTCCAGTCTCCTAATATATCCAGTATGGACCAGTGGGCTACCTCCGGGTCTGAAAAGTGAAGCCAATTCGGAACTTGCATTCTTTCTAATAGCCAGCAGGGGGCGACTCCTCTGGTTGCAAAAAGAAGTCAAATTGTATAGAAGTCTATGAGAAAATGAGCCTACTTCTCACTTGATTTATTATCTCAGTAAACATTGTAAACATGAGTTTATGGTCTCAATCTCTAGTTTCAAGTCTTCTTCAATACAGCATGATGTTCATTTAGTAAATTATGGTCCCATTTAGAGTCAAATAGACCATAAAGCATGGTATGCTTTAGGGCGTGGCTACCTTGTGATTGACAGATCGTTACCACGGCGTTGTCCGGTCATAACCATTCCACAGTGTGTTTTCAGTTCATGAAAGTTAATTATAACCTTTTTGGTCGCCTGAAATTGTCTTTTTCAGCGTTTGGTTGTGCTTAGCTCCACCCTTGTGTCACAAAAAAAAACAAGATGGCAACGGACACAATGCCACACTTGAGGCTTCAAAATGGCATTACACAAACCAATGGGTGACGTCACGGTGACTACGTCCACTTCTTATATACAGTCTATGGTATAGACGTGATTGAAATTTACACAGCATGTCAAATATATAATTTGATATCATAATATTATCAGACATGAAAATAAATACTTTCCTTTGGTGTTGGAGGGTTGAATCGATAGCTGAGGGAGACTTGGGGGGGCATTGTGACATAAAATCTGTT
This sequence comes from Sebastes fasciatus, assembly GCF_043250625.1. Lineage (NCBI taxonomy): Eukaryota > Metazoa > Chordata > Actinopteri > Perciformes > Sebastidae > Sebastes > Sebastes fasciatus. The sequence goes on from NC_133799.1 coordinate 18,506,283, forward strand.
TCTAATCCACATATTATGTCAGCCAATACCAACTTTTTGTGCAGTGTAGAATGTTTGCATTCAGCACCAACTTCAAGTGCAAACAATAGTAAAGGAAAGACTTGTATTCACATATCATAACTATATAACAGCAAGTTGTAAAGATTTGTGTAAGATTGGCCTGGACAAAGTCAGGGGGGAACGTTTATTTACTTAATACAGCATGGTAAATGTCACTTTAAAATGACAGAAGGACATAATTATTTCTAGTCACATGGTATAGTAACTTCAAACTGTTTTATGAAGCTTTTAACACTTGCCAGAGCGGGGCCATTAATCACAGCAGAGCGAGAGAAAAATTAAGGGAAAGGCTTCAAAGAGAAGTGCCAGCAGCTAATGAAATATAGCGACCTTCTTCAACCCAACAAGCTCACAAAAGGCTAAATAAATTACATTCGTGAGTATCGTTTGTATTTATCTGTTTAGCCACATGCTAAAGGTTTTAATGAGTCTTTTTGCGCTGACTAAATCCTTTTAAACAAACATGGATTTTGCCAGTTTGCCACACATTTCACAAGCTGAGTGAAGTCAGGACACCTGGCCTTAAATAACCCTCCTCTGGCTTGTAAACATTTCTGTGTTAATAAATGAAGCACTAATTCGGCTGACACATGACTTTAACTTGTTAGTCGTAAATTACACGTTTGGATGAAAATAAAAGCGCTCCAATAAAGAGTCTGGACTGCCGTCATGGGAAGAATGAATCCTGAGGTGTGTGGATGTGTCTCATGAGCGGTGCCTCTGTTGGTCATCTCTGAGAAACAAACCAGCCACTCTCTTGAAAAGCAGACACACAGCTCAAAAAAGATCCATCAGCAGACAAAATAGGTCTCTGGGATACCACGAGACAAGCCCACAACCCAAACTGACACTGCTCCAGAGCTGCCTGCACTTACTTAAAGGGGACCTATTATGCTTTTGTGCTTTTTCCCTTTCCTTTAGTGTGTTGTATAGTTTTTTGTGCATGTAAAAGGTCTGCAAAGTTACAAAGCCCAAAGTCCACGCCAAAGGGAGTTACTCTCCCCCACAGAAACACTGCTCCTGAAATGCCTGAAACGCCTTGTTTGAAGTCCTGCCTTTTCTTCCGTAACCTGGTGATGTCACCAGGTAACACATTTGCAAAATTAAATTGATATTTTATCACGATTAATCACATAATTGTCCATAGCAAATTAATTGCATATTTTGTATCTGTTTAAAATGTACCTTAAAGGGAGATTTGTAGATTTAGAAGTGTTTAATACTCTTATCAACATGGGATGGGCAAATATGCTTGAAAATATATCTATATATCTATAGATATATATATCTATATATATATCTATAGATATATAGATATCTATATCTATATCTATACACAGTATATTATTGGAAATCAATTAACACAAAACAATGACAAATATTGTCCAGAAACCCTCACAGGTACTGCATTTAGCATAAAAAATATACTCAACTCATAACATGGCAAACTGCAGCCCAACAGGCAACAACAGCTGTCAGTGTGTCAGTGTGCTGACTTGACTATGACTTTCCCCAAACTGCATGTGATTATCATAAAGTGGGCATGTCTTTAAACGAGAGACTTGTGGGTACCCACAGAACCCTTTTTCATTCACATATCTTGAGGTCAGAGGTCGAGGGACCCCTTTGAAAATGGCCATGCCAGTTATTCCTCGCCAAAATTGAGTGTAACTTCATAGCGTTATTTAACCTCCTTCGTGGCGAGCTAGTATGACATGGTTGGTACCAATGGATTCCTGAGGGTTTTTCTAGTTTCATATGATGCCAGTATGATGAGCCCACTACAACCCAAAAATTGCAAGTTGCATTAATGCGTTAAAGAAATTAGTGGTGTTAAAGCAAATTTGCATTAGCTTTGACAGCCCTTGAAAATAAGCATAATAGGGCCTCTTTAAAGACCAAGCCTCTGACATGTATGTCGGATTTATCTGTCAAGGAAACACAAAAGGACATACAATGTACATGGAGGGAAGGTAGAGGGGGGTGGATGTACTTATTGAGGATACAGCACACCTGCCTCTACGGATGGAGGCAGGGAAACGCTGCCAGTTGGGAATGTAGCCAGGAAGCTAATCTCCAGCTGCCAGTCAGAAATCTCCTGCCTGAGCTCCTAATGGGAGCCTGTTTGAAGTAGCAGGATGCAGGGCTCAGGCTTGGGTTTTCCTCTCTCAGATTAAGGAAGAGGCTTTGGTTGAATTCTGGGAAGTTTAAGGCTTCTCATTTACCTGCCCGCAAATTAGCATTCATCCGCGTTGGCACCTCAGTGTCTCCCCCCTCCTGTATAAAAGGGCTTTAGTGCAACAGAGAGCTGAGTAATTGATGATGACTGTCAAGAGGGTCTGAACTGAAGAGCATAAAACAGTCAGAGGAGCGTCACGGAAAAAATTTAGCATTAACTGATACGGGCAAACAAAGATGTCAGTGTGAGAGGAGATTTGCTCTCTTTCCTCCATTCCTTCCACCGCTGCTGATTCACATCCTCCATTCTGCTTTTTTTCTCTCTCTTATTCAAAGTCATTCATTCTTCTCTCTAGAGCTCCGTCTTTCTGTCTGTCATTCTCTTGATCGCAGCGTCCTCCCACACACTTCTCCTTCTGTTGTAAATATAGAGGCCTCGACGGGACGGTGCTTTATTTAGCTGGCAGATGTGCAATTACGGAGGACCATTTGGACCACAATAGCACTCTGGGGCTGAGATTCGAGGCTCGTCACGTCCTCTCTCTGCCTGTCTGTCTTGTTGGTTTTTTATCACAGTTTTTCTGTTTTCTTTGTCCTCTCTCACATTTCCTACTCAAGGAAAGTCAACGATCATCTGGAAGTCGGCTCCAGTGGGTTTGAGAGCACCTCACACCTACTTTCCCAGGTTTCTCTGACATAACCTGCAGCACCTGCAAAACCATGTGCCGGACAATTATTCTCCTCAATTTGAAAAACATACAGTCTGGGTTTTCATTATGCATATTTTCAAGGCGTTTAAAGTGTGGGTGTGTGGGTGTGAGAAGGGTGTTCTCATGCCCCTGGGCTGCCCTGTTTGGGCTAAAACTTTCCTTCAAGGTCACAGCTGGAACTTCAGCTCCTCCTAATTTCTTTCCAGCACCAAGGTCACTCAGCAAATTTCTTCTTCCCCCCCCCTTTTCCAATCCATCTTTTCCTTCTGTTGATAGCCCTCATTTCCTCTCACATTAACGCCATTCCTTCTTTATATATATTTCACCCATGTGCCAATGTTTAGTCATTTACTCCATCTGACTTTTATGCCTCCAGCACTCATCCCCTCCCACTGCGGATGTAGACAGAGGAAGGCTTTTTTTCTTCTTCTTTTAGCTGCAGTCAATGTTTCCACTTTTCTTCTTCTTCTCTGCTCTCTTTTGTCCCCTCCCTCCAATTCAAACATGCCTTGTTGAAATGACAGCAAGAAAAGCACCAAAGCTCTATCAACATATGTGATGTTACAGACCTTTACAAGGCGGCTCAAAACAAAAACAACTAAACGCTCCCTCCTTCTGACTGTCTCACCCCAAGCAGGACTGACTAATGTGGAAGGTATGTGCTGAGCCTACAACCTCCGCCGCCGTTGGCCTCTGGAATTCTAATTCACACGAGGAACGCCCAACTTCACCAGTCACACCAAATTCTGCTGCTGCTGCTGCTGCTGCTGCTGCTGCTGCTGCTGCTGCTGCTGCTGCTGCTGCTGCCCATTCTTTATATTTAATCCTGCTGTTTCGCTCCGTCCATCATTTACGCATGCTTAGGCCCAAGCAGTGCAGAAGGAGACAGGGTGGCAGGCGAGGGCGTAGGAGTGGTGGGAGGGCGGCTAAATGTGGCAATCAAAGAGTCTGGGGTTAGGACGGGATCAAAGACCTCGGCCACACAGGTTTAAACCTAAACCATAAAGGTCTGCAGGAGGAGTTAAATCATGAATGGTGCTGAGCTTCTCCGAAAGGTCACTAAATGTCTTCTGCAAATCATTGCTAAATATAGTGATTCTTCTGTATAATTACTGTATGCAAATGGGTCTATGTTTAGCTGTTGTCTGACACCAGTGATATTGTTAGTGTTTCTCCAAATTAGGACCACATTTTCCAAAATCCTGGTCCCTATCAAACAGTAATCTTCGCTCACTCGGGCTTCCCTCTCTATGCATGTTTTCTCTCTAACTTTACTGGAGAGAATAAACATGTTGGCATTTTAATCATCGGCCTTTAAAAAGACACGGGAAAGCTGCATTAGAACAGCAGGCGCTAACTGGTTTTACGTGCAAAGCAATTAAGGAAGTTTCTCATGAAACCCAAAACAACATGAGGGGGTCTTAAATACAATTATAACTATTAGAATTACATCAAAGGTACACTCACAATCAGGGCTGTCCTCGATCAAAGAAATTCTTAGTCTAAAAGCACCACTTTAAATCTTGTGCTTACCGGAGATGTGCTTATAAGTTTCTTGGAAATCAGTCATTCGACATGAAAAAAGCATAAAATACAAATCGACAAAAGAAATCTTAGCCGAGTAAGACCAAAACCACAGATTAGTCGATTAATTGACTAAGAGGAGGCAGAAATACTCACAATAGTGCCTATTCCTGCCTAACATCTCCTTCAAATTCCTTAATTTTCAACCAGCTCACCATTGAACTTTTTGAACTCATCTGTGTACTTGACTCTACTTTTGAGGAAAGTGTCTTTTAAGGCCCCGACACACCAAGCCGATGGACAGCTGTCGGACAGTTTGGGGCCGTCGGTGAGCGTCTGTCGGCCTAATTTTTGCAGTGTGTCCCACACCATTGGCTCTAGTCTGCCTGTGTTGGAGGTTTTTTGGCCGATTCAGCATGTTGAATCGGCGGCGGAGCTCGTCAGTGAGAGAAATCACTCCGATTGGCGGTTCAGCTTTAAGGAATCAGTGCACGAGAAGAGAAACGGATGCGAGGAAAGCAAGCAAGAGGAAAAACACAGAGGGCTCTTCTTATCTTTCATCTTCATCTCATCGTTCCAATACATTATTTTCACAACGACAGGGCCATCTAGAATGAAGCTAAGTGGTGGGTGAGAGTTTCATGTACGCATCATAACAACGGCTTGTATATCCGCCATCCTCTGTCTTCCGGTTTCCCTTTTTGAATGATGAATACAGACTACCGCCGCCTGCTGGTGTGGAGAGTTAGTTCATCTGATGCAGGCGCAGAACGTACGTGGTAGTTGGCCGTCGGCTGTAGTCTTTGCGGTGTGTTAGAGTGCACATTTTTGTGAGGCGACTCAAAGGTCCGCCTTTGTTGCCACTAGTTGATGTTGGGTTGGTGTGTCTGGGCCCTAATGTCTCAAAATTAATGTGGTTATGATATTTTTCAACCACAGAAGATACTCATCCACTTTAGAGGATGATTGATAAAAGAGTTTACCAGAAACCCTTGTGCAATTAAGATCATTAGAAGAAGAAAATAAACCAGGCACATATTTCTCAGGAGGACGGGCCTGTTTGTTAAAAGGGCTTCAGTTTCCATGACAGAGCTCTCAGGAGGAAAACAATTCCCATCAAGCATCTTCGCTGCCTTTCACTGAGAACTCGGTGCGATCAGTCTTCCCAACACAACAGCATAAGAGGCCCAGCTCCCTGGAGACGCTGCAGCACCAACAAACTCTAAACAGCATCCAGCGAGGTCATAGAACAGAGCATGGGGATATTTACATGCAACCGCTGGCCAATAAGATGAAAATAAAGTGAGGAAATGTGTAGCAACTCATTGAGTTTTACTGCTTTGTGGGGCTTTGGGAGCAAACTATTGTATATCAGGTAATGAATCAGTCAATAACAAGATGCTCATACAAAATTAAAACCTCCGCTAGCTGCAAGCTCAAATCCACAGGAGTACACAAAACGAATTAAAGAAATACTATAACCTAATGTCATCTTTCTGTGTCTCGCAAATGAATAAAGAGAATCAAATGACAGGAAAATTAAATTTCAGCTGCTACCTCTGCATATGAAGACATGTGTGTGCGTGTTCGTGTGTATAATCAAACACATTTTAACAGAACTGGTTTGTCACAACCTACATTACAGCACAAAGTCTACACATGGGAAAAACGACGTTGTGCGTGAGCGTGTCTTCCTCCAATGCGTTGCCTCGAGGCCGTTAAGCCACATATTACTTACTTGGAGTTCCTAGCACATTACTCATAAACACACAGCTCGCTACAAGCTACATGAAGCAACACCTGCAGTGCTGCACCTATACGACTCTATGAGCTGTGGGCAGGGAGAGGTTAAACCCAGGCCTTTCCTCTCTGTGCTCTCAGCCAACACCCACCGTCTATTTGTGCCGAGTGTAGACTTACACAGACAGAGGAGGAGAGAGGAAGGGAGGGATTCAAATACAATAAAGAAAGAATGGAGAGGAAGGAGGGAGGCCAAGAGCGTAAAATGAACAATAAACTCAAGATTAAGGGAGATATTTCAATAGCAAAAACAACTCAATGTCCACCGTGATGCGTCAGACAGGTTTCTTAGCTATAAACTAGACAGATAATACAACAAACCTGAGGAATCAGTACACTCCCTGGCTCCAGGCAGCCATTTTGTGTCAGATTTCTTCATTAAGAGGTTCAGTGATAGTGTTTGACATTGTATGAATCATAGACTGTATATAAAAAATGGACATAGTCACCGTGACGTCACCCATTGGTTTGTGGACTGCCGCTTTGAAGCCTCAAGTTCGGCATTTTGGCTGTCGCCATCTTGGTTTTTTGGAACCAGAAGTGACACGAGAGGGTGGAGCTAAGTACTATCGAACGCTGAAGAAGACATTTTCAGACGACCAAAACGTTACAATTAACTTTCATGAACTGAAAACACTAGGACTGTCCTTGACCAAAGAAATTCTTAGTCGACTAACACTCATACGATTTTGTCGACTAATTGATCGAAAAGCGCCACTTTAAATCTTGTTTACCAGAGATGAGCTCGAAAGTTTCTTGGAAATAAGTCATTCAGCATTAAACAAGCCTAAAGAATGACTAAAGACATCTTAGTCAACTAAAATGACTGTTCCCAAACTTTGTAACTTCAAGGACCCCTACACTGACACAATACCACGGACCCCCATTTGACAGGATTTTTGCTTTTAGATATTTTATCACAGAAAGTGTATGAAAACCATGACCAAAATATGAATACATTCTGTCATTGTGTTACTTATTGGTGTAATTGTACTGAAAGTAAATGATTCCTCTTTAAGCTGGGGACCCCCTGGAACCCCCTCAAGGACCCCTGGGAGTCCCCGGACCCCACTTTGAAAACCACTGGACTAATCGACTAAGAGGGGGCAGCCCTAGAAAACAACACTTTGAAAAGGTTCTAAGACAGAAACACGGACAGCGCCGTGGTAGCGACCTGTCAATCACAAGCTAGCCACACCCTAAAGCATACCCTGCTTTATGGTCTATTTGACTCTAAATAGGTCCATAATTTACTAAATGAACATCATGTTGTATTGAAGAAGACTTGAAACTAACGATTGAGACCATAAACTCATGTTTACAATGTTTACTGAGGTAATAAATCTAGTAAGAAGTAGGCTCATTTTCTCATAGACTTCTATACAATCAGACTTCTTTTAGCAACCAGAGGAGTCGCCCCCTGCTGGCTGTTATAAAGAATGCAAGTTTAAGGCACTTCAGCATTGGCTTCACCTTTCAGACCGGGAGGTTGCCGCCTGGTATGAACATAGAGGGAGACACGTCATCCATAACAACAGTTGTTAGTTTGACCTGGGCAGGGCAGGGTGTGAGTGACAGAGAGCACGCCAAAGAAATGGCTCTGTGATTGTATGACATAACAAGAGAGATCTAGAGAGAGATACATGAGATACTACGCTGCATGAGTAGAGAACAGGAGATTAATATTAAGAGGATTAGTTAGAGAAGAAATGGCTTCCGTTGAAGAAACGCTAAAGAAGATAAGAGCAGTTGTCAATCAATTTTTACAATAAGTAATGCAAACAGTCCCAAATGCAGAAAAAACCCTGTTTCCATGTAGGCTAATGGTTAGCATAATTACAAGCTCTACCATGTAGTTATTACATGGCTGTGGCAACCTCACATAAGCTTGGGGTTGACTTGACGATTATTTGGGTGGCTGACGTGGGTGGCAAAGGGGAAGGGAGAGGCAAAAGGGTGGGATGCAGCTACCCAGGCCTGACCGACCAACCCGACCCAGACGTTAATCCCAGACTTGTGACAGCGAAATGGCGAGGCTTATCAAGTTCAGCAGTCTGTGGATGTTACCACAGACGGAAAAAAACACCCCTAAGCTCTGTGAAAAGCCAGCGGGGGGCTGAAACTGCACAGCAGAGCAGATCCACACATGCATGAGCCATCGTCCTTTTCTACATTCTCCCTCCAACTTCCACCACTATCACCAGAGCAGACACAACAGGGGATGAGCACGCCGCCAAACACCAGACCATTAAGCAACACACGTCTGTCACGGGCTTTTGGCGTTAATACAGAAAACCAAAGTCCCACCACAGTGGCACATTCCACATACACACACCATCTCTGAGACTGGAAACAGCTTATTCAGAGGATGGTGGTGACAACTTCTCACTTTTGTTGGTTTTGGTGGTGGAAATGTTATTATCAAAAAATTAAGAAGAAGAAGAATCATTATTATTATTATTGCGGAGGACCAAAGGTGTCATGTAAATGGTTATAAAGCATTCAGATTTTGAAATGTATTTATGTATTAATTAATATATTTTTAAATAAATGATGCAGTTATTAATTTTTAGCAGCCGCAACAGCCTGTGGCTGGTATTGTTTTCACCTTGTTTGTCTGGGTGTGTCATCATGGCCAGATAGTCCTGGAGATGCCTATTGTAGTGGAAACTACCACAGGTAGTTGAGTACGTTGCCATGTGTTTATATGTCTGTCTATCTGTCTGTGGAGAGATTTTGTTACCACGATAGCGTCACAACTGTGCAAGATGCAGTCACGAAACTTTACAGGTGTATAGTTGAGATCAAAATGAAGGCAGAGTTCGAAGATGGGTGGGGTCCGAGCAACGGTGCAGGAAGTAGGGGGGTGTGATCCCATCGCTAGGGCTGTTCTCTTCTGCAGTGATAATAGTTGGCTCACCAACTATTGCAATTTTTTTATTTTTTATTTGCAAATGACTTTATTTATCCTGATTTTAGTGCTATATAAATAAGCTTTATTGTTAGGCTATTATTAGGTATATTGTTGCTTTTTAAATGACAAAGATGACATTTTTAAAACTAATTAGATACTTGTTCATTGTTAAATGCAGAACTCAGAAGGGCAATGAGGCAAAGCGTTTTTTTCAGCTGTGCTCTGGTTGCGTCTGGTTGCTATGATACGGAATATCAAAATGTCGGCAGGTGAAGGGAAGGCTGAAGCACGTAGGGAGAAAAGATGGACCCTGCGGACTTTGTGTATTAATTTGTCCTCCATTGTTGTTGTTGTTGTCCAGCACTTGTAGCCTACATGTAGGATGTGACGGTTGGTCTTTGTGGAGTTTTACCTAAAGTTTAACATTTTTCAACTCTCTGTGACCACAAAAAAATTAAATCACCATACGTGCAGCGCTCAGCGCAGAATAGACGCTCAGCACCTCGTCAACAAAGTGTAAAAATGTGCCACTCCCATTGTAAAGATTTAAAAAAAGAGCCAGCGGATGTTCTTTCAAAATTTCCTTTTCCATGCGCTGCTCATTGTTTACAGTCTGATTAGCAACTTGAGATGCGCGACTGGAGTTAGAGTTGAGAGATGATGTTTACAACTGGATTGTTTCACAAGTAGCCAGTTTACAAGCTAATTTTAAACCAACAAAAAGTTAAAACATCATCAGACGATAGCCGGTGGGTTCCTTGATTGCATTTCGGCCAATGCGTTCCGCCTGTTTTGCTCTCCACACAGACTGTTTACCTGCATTCAACCAAAGCCTGCTTGATCGTGATTGGTCAATACTACTCAAGAGGCCAAATGAAAATCAGAATGCTTCCGATACCAAAATCTTGTCCCGTTGCCTACAGATTCTATAATTTCATTAGTTCAATTGTAAAATATTTTATTTATTTTTGTTCTATTGTCCAATTCAATTCCAATATCAGCTAATGGAAGGCTTTATAACCATTTACATGACACCTGTGGTCCTCCGTATCTCATATCACATTCAGTTCCATTCATAGCAAAAGACAAACGTTGACAACTATAACCACATTATCTCATTGTTTGTCCATTGCCAGAGGGAGAGAGGGAGACAAACACATGGACGGTGATGATCTAGTTGCTACAACAATGACAAACAACAAACTAACCCTGGAAAACTAAAGGTTAATGTAAAACAATAGTCTGTGGAGTAACATGGGAAGCCACATCTTGAGAAATGCACTGTTTGTGGGATGTGGGAGAATTCTTGAGAAGATTCCAGGCAGACAAAATATTGAAGAAAATGAGGAATAAGCTGCACACACACACATATCAAATTTCCATAAACAAACATTGAGTTTCCTGAGACTCTGTAAAGTCCTGCAGTAGTTTTTTAGTGAGTATAGTTTTTGCAGCATGCAGCAGAGCAGGCCTGAGAAGAGAAGGAGATTTACTCTTGTGTTTCACCACAGTCACATTTCAGTCTGGACAACATTGCAAGTTGGGATCCGCATAAACAAACTGGATGACAGGCTGCTCTTTTTATAGCATTATTGGACTCATGCATGGAAACACAGGTCATTTGACTGTTATAAATAGACTGTGGATAGAACAGCTCCTGTGTTGTCCTGAGGAGCTTTCCTCTCATTAAAAAAAACAAAACGTGTCTTCGTGTCATTTTAAAAAATAAAAGGAGGAATTCCTAAGTTGCTGTCATGAGTGAAAAAACACACAAACACACTGGCAAGAAGCTGCTGTCACCACACAGATATGATCTTCATGCTTTCAGCAATTCCCAGATAAAAAGGCTTAAGATTATGCTGACGTATAGTTTAGTACTTAGTGTCCATTTACTCACCGACTATAACGCACAGCACGTCCACCAGCACGTACAGCTTCTTCTTCCTCAGATCCTTCATCTTCTCTTCTTTCATTCACGCTCAAAACTTTTAAGAGAGAATCACAAACTTTTTGTTCGCTCGCTTTGGAAATAAAAAAAAAAGTGCAGGCTGATGTGCAAACAAGCTGGTAACCTGCACTACGAGTTCTTCCGGGATTCCCTTCCCTACCTGTGCTGCTGCTGACATTGACAGCAAAGGTGTGTAGCTTTTCTTAAAACGACTTTAAAAACTGGTTTGCAGCTGGAGTCCTGCGTCCTTTTGCGCGCATTACTGCTCTTTGGGTACTAAAAGCAGAACTGGAGAGAGATCCTCGGGTTTCACAGAGCTGGATTCGTCCTGAGGATCCAGTATAAAGTGTTTTCTCCACATACAGACACACAGCAGACCACGCCACCGCACTGGTCCCTCCTCCTCCTGACTTCCTCGTCTCTGGCTCCTCTCTGGTGGCTGATCTGATCAGCGCCAGGCTCCGAGCTTTTACGCACAGGCGTGCAGAGAGCAAGAGAGAGAAAAAAGCTCTTAGCGGGTTTTGCTTGTTTTTTTCTCCCTGCTTTGCAAACCAACTTTTTTTAATTTCTTTTTATTTCTTTTTAGTAGAGAGGACTGAAACACTGTGCAGATCAGAGCAGGAGGAGAGGAGGCGCCTGGCAGCAGTACATGTGACACAAACTGCACTGTCAGGTAAAAAAATATAAATAGTATAATAATAAATACTATAAATAGAAGGAATAAAGTGATATCCTGTCGTTACACATAACCTCATTATCTGGAGTAATCTGGATTTAATGAAGAACACACAATCATGGGATTTAAAAAGCTCCACATAATAAGTCTGTGGCTTCAATTGAGGACTCTGACCCCATTTCTAAAATCCTCACAAAGATGAGAGCCCTACATCCCATCATGCACTCCCCATTTCCCCATGACAACCCCACAGGACAAACACTGGAACTGTTGAGAAACTTAAAGGGGCTATACAGTATGTAAGAATTAGAAATTGCCCGTTAACAGTGACACCTGTGGCCGTTAAAGCTTCAGTAGGCAGAATGTTTTTGGCATCATTGGGCAAAAAAATCCATAATAACCTTTCAGCATATTGTAATTCAAGTGTTCTGAGAGAAAACTAGACTTCTGCACCTCCTCATGGCTCCGTTTTCAGGCTTTAAAAAAATCTATCAATCACAGGTCATTTTCCAGCTCTGTCTGGTGGGCGGTGCTTGGTAATTCCTCAACTTATCTCAACATGGCTTTTCCAGCTAAACAGTACACTACAAGATGTTTCTGAAAACATTTGAAGCGAGAAATAGGCATTACAGTAACAGAATATTGATTCATATTTGATCAGCGCTGCCTAGTTTGACCGTTTGATCGGAGTTCGCGAGTGATTGACAGCTGCTCAGAGACGGCATACTCCAGCTCGGCTCTGATTGGTTGTTTTCTTCCGGTCTGTGAAATCTTGCAGATGCCATTAGGAGCACCAAAGGACACCGGAGGACACAGAGGCACAAGATTTTTTCAGATTACCTGTCTCATGCACTACTGTCAGGATATAGTGACCGTTTTATGAAAACAACTTTTTTTAAAATCATATTTGCTCCTTTTCTACCCACTGCAGCTTTAAGTCAATGTCAGCGTCCTGTTGCACGTCCTGGTGCTCGCACGGCGGAGACGCAAGCGAGCATTTGGGCAAAACAGTGAGGCGACACACAAGACTGAACGTGACTGACATCTAAAACCACAATATCACTCTATATTTCACATGCTTGGCAGTAATGTTAGCTTACCTATCCAATAGGAATTTTGCCAGCTCTGGGTCCGTTTTGATACCCAAAACTAAACAAAGGTCCCTCCATGAATCGAAGGCCCGGCCGATGTTGATCCTAGTTTTTCCCCCGACTTCGGTCAGATTCCTGTTCTGAACAAGATGGGCTCCATTTGATATAACTTTGTTTTTTTTGTGCTTTCGTGAAGTTTGTGTTGGAGTCTGAGTTGTGGTGGGAGCTGGACGTTTGTTGGCGTTAGAGGACTCCGTTTCTGACCGAACGTTAGCTATCGTTGCATCGTGCATGACGTCACATCTGTTGGATTTTCTTGTAAAAACCGTCCTGCATTCTTCACATTAAAAGCAGACTACAGGTTGATAGAGGAAACCCAGAAAGTCGTGGAAGGTCTAATTTGTTTTTGGGTTAGGTTACAACCTGTTCACACATTGGCAATGAAAATGTTTGTGTAAAAACTTACATACAGACCCTTTAAACTTTTCCTAGAGTGCACTCTTCTCCCATATATAGATTTTTATTGAAGCTGACTAGAAAGCAAACAGGTTCTAAATAAGGTGCAAACACACTCGTCAACACCTTCCTGTCACACTAGGAGGTGGACTCACACAGGGAAAACTTGGTGGGTGATTAAAAAATACAAGAGGACAAAACTTCCAGCCTAACAAAAAGCAGGGAGACTTTAATAAGCCCCGCTGGGACTGTAGCAATATTAGCATGACTTAACAGCAGCATGACTCTGTTTTTCTGCTCCAGGCAGTCAGGATGTTTCCTCACCAGCAGTCACCACTTGCTGGCAGCACCCGGCCACGTGCAGAGCACTTTAGAGCCACTTGTGTGTATTAACAGTTAATTCTGTTTGCATGACAAATACCATGTTTACCCCTGAGTCTATTAGTTCAGCACCCTTGAGTTAAGTAGATAATCTTGCGTGAAACAAACTCTGAATTGCAGCTTTATGACTTTCTGCACTGAATTAAAAGCACTAAAATAAAATTCTATTTAGCACTGTGCAGCTGTCAACTACAATGATGATAGTCAAATGAGACATCAATAACATGCAGAAGAATATCTAAAGGGGAAAAAGGAACAGCATGGAGATGTGTAACACTACAAGGAATACATTTAAAACTGAGATTTCTCTGCCCCCTTCTGGTGGTTTCTAACATTGACAAGCTCATTTCAACAGACACTCAGAATCTCTAGTAGAAAGACAGATTGATCTCCTCAAACATCAACTTTTTCCTTTGCTCCCACCCCCCCCCCAAGAATCATTAAAATATTCTGCATGAAAGAGCTTCACAATTACAGTGCCTCTAAATTTCACAGATGTTACTTTAGCCACCTCATTTTGCTTTGTGAAATAAAATAAAACAATCTTTCGGTAAATTACTTTTGGAGTTAGTGTTAAGCTTTTGCCCCAAATCTGTTCACTAAAGTCCTGAATATGCTCACAGACAAGAGAATAGTCTCTGGTCCTGACATTTAAAAATGCTGCATGAGTTCTGAATTCACACACAATTCTGCACAGATGGCATAACCCTAAACCAATACCATTACCATTAATATGCATAAATTCTCAATATCTTTAAGTTTGACAATTTTTTTCCCCAAAAACTAAGAAGGAGCTGATGTGTCCTCTTTCAGCAGCATGATCCACTACCTGTTCAATGTCAGGAAGCTCTCTATAATGTATCACTGCCCTCAAAAGAACAATTAATATACAAAAAAAATCAAATAATTAAATGAAAATAATATATTCCTTTCAGGATTTACTGTTTTCTGTTGTCATGGCAAGAATGGAAACATAAAAGAAGACTACCCTGTCATAGAAAACACAGGGTTGGAGAAACATTATTAGCAAATTGCCTGAATTTTTGTAGATAAACTGCACAGAAATGCAGAATGTACACTGAAGCTATTACTGATGTTTGTTGGTAAATTGTGGACAAAGAGCTTTGCAGTTTGGGTTAGAGTAAAAACAAATGACAATAGACAAAGTTTCACCAAGCACCCCACATGCTCTTCTTCAGCTATGCATGCTCATACTTATACATTCATTTTTAATACATACATTTTTGCAAAGGAAAAACATTGAGCTTTAATTTTGTTCATCATACAGTTCATTAGTTAGTTTAGAGGTTGAAGTGTGAGCCGCTCCCTCTGAGTACACGTTATCTGTTGATGTTGAGAGTTTGAGATCCAACAAGAAACAGAAACTGTTTAGGGGTAGTCTGGACATGTAAAGTTTTGCTCAGCGGGACATTAATTGCATTGTGACAAAAAAGTTTCCACATTTGTCCGTTAAAGCTGAAGTAGGCGAGATTGGAGCAAATATGATTAAAAAAAGTAATTTTTATAAAACGTCGCTAAATCGTGACAGAAGTACATGAAACGGGTAACCTGAAAAAAATCATGTGCTTCTGTGTCCTCCGGGGCTCCTAACGGCATCTGCAAGATTTCACAGACCGGAGGAAAACAAGCAGTAAGAGCTGATCTGAGGTCTGCTGTCCATCTGCTGTCTATGAGAGCCGGCTGTCAATCACTCGCGAACTCCGACCGAACGGTCAAACTAAGCTGATTAAATATGAATCAATATTATGTTACGTTAATGCCTATTTCTCGCCTCAAATGTTTTCAGAATCATCTTGTAGTGCACAGTTTAGCTGTAAAATGAAAAAGTTTGTGACGCCGCCGGCATTGTGAAATTTGGTGAAGGAATGCCAAATACTGGTCACATGACCGGAGCACAGCCAATAGGAACGCTCTCTCAATGAAATGACCTGTGATTGGTCAAAGTCTCCCTTCACGGGATAGATTTTCTAAAGCCTGAAAACAGAGCCATTAGGAGGTGCAGAAGTCTAGTTATCTCTCGGAACACTTGGATTACAATATGCTGAAAGGTTATTATGGAATGTTTGCCCAATGATGCCAAAAACATACTGTCTACTGCCACTTTAACCTTTGGGACAAATGGCCATTGCCAGCTGAATGCAGGTTTTCTAGAGAAGACATTTTTTTTTAACATGCCTATACTTCATTGTTTAGCCAGTTATACAGTACCAGCCCTGTGTTGTTTTATAGTCAGATAAAATGATGAGAGATTATACAGAATTACATTCTCAGTCAAACACTAGTGGAGACAACTCTGCTAAAATTCTCTGCTCGTACATTGCACTTATTAAAAGAAACTGGAGGAAATCGACTTTGTCAATTATCTGTCTTGTAAGAAATGTATACGATCTGCTTTCTGTTAACTGACTGCAGAATAGTAATAGTAATAGCTTGCGTAATGAGCAGCGTAGCTCCTAATCTGCCGGTGAAACCTGGCCTGGAGAACAGGAGGTCAGAGGAGATAGAGGACAGTTGCAGTTATGTCACATGAGGGCTTTTCCTGCTGTACTATACTCAAAATAGAGTCTCTCTCATTATTGTCAACTGTCTCTTTGTTGTATTTGTTGGACCAGCTGGGAACATCTGCTGGTAACATGGTAACATCTAGAGGTAGCAGTAAACTACCACAGTCATTTCAGTTTATAGTTCATTGAAAAATGAAGGAACTTCACACATATTATTTATGTTTGTTTATTAACTGGCCCCTGCCCTTGTGTCATTTTGCAAAAGTTTCCCCCAGGCACAGCAACTTGAGTATCCCTGTTTTAAACCTACTTGTTGCATTGTTCTCTTTCTGACAGGCTGTATCAGGCGATGAAGCCGTGCTGCTCCTCCACAGTTGGAGGCTCCCTCACCACCAGGAGGACGGCACCGCCGCTCTGTTCCTTCACCTGCAGCCTGGGACCAGCAGAGGGCAATACAGAGACAGACGGGGAGAGGTGAGATCAATAAATGTAGTAAAAAGATGTGCAAAGCATCTAATATGTTGCTGTAATTACTATATTTGCTGTGTCCCTTGTTCTCTGATGAAGGTGAAGCAAATCTTCATGTTAAAAACACTTAAAGGGATAGTTTGGCTGTTTTGAAGTGGGGTTGTATGAGGTACTTATCCATAGTCAGTGTATTACCAACAGTAGATGGCGGTCGGCACGCCCCCAGTTTGGAGAAGCAGACAGGAGTACCGGCACCGGTGCAAAGCAATACAATACAGTGCTGTGGACGGGGGCGAAACTTGTAAACAAGTGCAAAGGCCACAAAAGTGCAAAGATGTTTTTCATTGTTGAATGTGTCACAGGAGTAATTACATTCGACAATTACCAAAAACATCTGTCATCCGTACAGTGTTGTCATACCACCGTTTTCCATCAAATGATGACGTCAATAGAGCTGACAGTCAGTCAAGGCTTAAACTTGTAACAGCTTTATACGAATCGTTTCAGCTTCCTTTGAAAGGTTCTCATATGGATGCACTTTAATCACTATTACTAACTGTAACTGCAAACTTCTGGAAAATGTGGGCATTATCGATGAGACGTACTGGCAATGATTTTGAGTGACGTGTGGCTTGTTGGACTGTTTTTCTCACTTCAAGACAATTAAATATACCTCATGAAACATGTGGGACCATTCTGCCATTGTTCTTTCCTTTCCATCTGGGATCAGTTATCACCAAGAACATACAACAAATAGGAATTCATAAATAGGAATCAAAAGAGAAAAAAAACAGTTTTGCTATTTTCTGCTAAAAAGCATATGAGTAAAAGAACTGAAATACCAAGTTAAGGGAGTGACACTAGGGCAACGTGACATGAAAACTAGCTGAAAGACCAATTTTCTGGAGACCAAATGCACTTTCTGAAGGACATATTAGAGGCTCTGGAGGAACTGTGAATGAGAAATGATTGCATTTCTCTACAGTTATTTGATTTGTTTAATCAGTACACGATTAAAATACTTAAAATATACTCAGCATACCGGAATCAGGCCCACAAAGTACTGCATGTTTTCAGTTAAGGGCTACTTCACTAAGATTGATAATATAAATGAGCACAGTCACAATTAATGTCAATGCACTGCAGCTGAAACTATACATGCTGGGCTGTCTGACACATCTGTAAAGCAGTGGGGTGAAAAAGAGAGGAAAAGTCTATTTTCTCTGTTACTTAACTGCAAATTTCAGAACAGCAGTCGGTTCTCAATCAATCAACAATCAGCATTTTTTAGAAAAACACAAAGCACATGGTCAAACAAAGTGGTTAATAGATCTTACACATTAGGCTCTTCCTTGGTGTCCAGTGTCACTTTATTATCATAGGCGTTGAAGACACAGCGGGGGCTGCTGACTGGGGCTCCAGAGGAACTCTGCAGGGGACAGAAATAACATTTCAGTAACGTTATAAATGTGCCTGACACAGGATCTGATGTGTTTTCTCAGGCTATAAATACAAGATTACATCAGAGTTGCTGTGTAATTTGATTCCACTAGTTTGAGGAAAACTAAAATCATAACAAGACAGTTAAACATTAGTTAGTTGAGAGAGTTACATACTGAAGAGACAAACTGTCTGTACTTTTAGCAGAAGAACAACAAAAGCAAATGTAAAGTGTCATTTGGGTCAAAAGGTACGGTCTGTTCATTCTGGAGCTTCTGTTCCTGGACTGCGGACGTTAGAGGAAGCAGTCTGGACTCGGAGAGGTGACCGGAGTCTGGGAGCTCTGATGGAGCAAGGAACATTGTGAATGTAACTAAGTACATTTACTCAAGTACTGTACTTAACGGTGATATTGATAACATTCAGCCACTAGATGTCGTATTCTCCCTCCCCCATTCCATTGCATTCACTTCACAACAAGTCGTTGCCAGGCATTTACCATCAATCTCAGCCATTTATCCATCAGAGATACCACGTGATACCAACGTTGTTTTACTATTGGCTCACAAGCCTCGTTAGAAGTGGGAACCAAATGTCAGATATCTTCCACAGAGATAAACAAAACCTTCATTTTGGACCCGCCAACATTTTTAAAATGATTAATTCACAATCATAACATTGTTTTTTCAGGAAAAGCCATACTTTTATTCTGCACCTTTCTAAAGGCTCTGTGGATGTATTACTTTTTAAATATATATTTTATGTGTCTACATAAAAATGTTATCAATAAAACATACATATAATATACATATAAATATAATTTATTTTGAGTATTTCCATTTAAATGCAACTTTATACATCATATGTTTGTTGCTGTCCAGTGAAAACCACGTTTCTCCAAATTTGATGTTTTGAATTTGAAATCTGATAAACTGAATGATTAAGTGTAACTACTTCTTAAACTAAATAAACTATTAAAAAGCGTCTTTGATAGCGGGGAAATGCATCGTCACAAAGCTGAAAGCAGGCCTGTTTTTATTATAGAGACAAAATATTACAAACATATGATAGAATATGATGCATTGCTGTAGATTAAATCACCTAACAGTAAATAAAGTAGTTAAATAAGCACAACCTTAAATATCTACAGCAGTAAATGCAGCATACACATGAATGCAGCAGTAATATAAATCCAAAAAACACCACACTGACAGGGACTATTTTACTGCACATTCAGTACTTTTACACGTTCATGCATACTTTTACTTTAGTAAGGTTCTGAATGCAGGACTTTTCCTTGTAGTTTAGTATTTTCACAGTACTTTTACTGAAGTTAAGGATCTAAATACTTCTAACACAACTGGTAAGGAAGGTCTTAAGAGCAACACTGGAGCAAGTTGCAGTGGTTGGGTTTCTAAATCTTAAAAACTGTGACATGAACTGAACCTCACCAGATCCTTTATTTGTACAATTATCTGATTTGAAGAACACCTGCTCCTCTTTAGGAATACTTCCCTTCTCAGTTCATCCATATTACAGGTAAAATGACACCCAACCTCACCCTGAATTTAACAACATGGCATAACTAAGTGATTCTAGTATCTTTTGAGTACATTCTCACCTTGAAATAACACTGTAAAAAGCAAACATAGGTGAAAGAAATGTCTAAACATCCAAAGAAACCTCTCAAACAACTTGTTCAGTTGTTGCATCCACTTCTTTGCTGTTCATCTGTGTTCAGTCGTAGTTTTACCAAGAGGATGATACTCTAGCACCACCTTCTGGGGTTGGTAAAATGTTGGTGGAGGCTACAATAGTGGTTTGTGTATGGAGTCCTAATCGTGACAAAAGTCACTCATAACTCTGAATACATCATTAAAGGCGTTGTTTTTATCGGTTTGATATTTTTTGCTGTTTTGATGAGTGATATAAAAAGTTTATTATCATCAAAGAGTAAAAATTAAAAAAAAGGTAATTTATCCATTTTCAGCATTCACTTTTCCAATTTTCCTCTCCACTTTCCAAACATTTATTGCTGCTTAATGAGATGTGTGTGTGTTTGTGTGTGTGTTAGTAATCAGAGGAGTGTGTCAGTAAGTTCTACATTAGGTTAGTAATGGTGCCTTCAGGTGCAATCGTGTTTGCTGTCCTCATAACAAGAGTCCATTTGAACGATCCACAGACATTCACACCTCAATTTCAGACTTTGATGACATCAATTCAAAATAAATATTTTTTTTAACATCCATTATACCTATATATATTATATTATAACCTTATAACTTAACCCACTCTTTAAATGGAGGTTGGAAAATAATTTATAATAAACTGCAAGCAAATTATATTTGAACGTTTAGGCTAGGGCATAGCACACCAATGTTATTAATTATATTAGTTAATTATCTTGGGTTGTCCTGGGTATTTTCAGAATTATTCACACCATTCATTTTTGTATTTCATTCCATGTCACTATGTGAATGTAAATATATCTATATGTATAATGCATATGTGATTACCTTAGTGAATAGATGTAGATTTGTCATGCAATGTCAACGCAATATTTCAGTTACTTGCTTTTCACATGTAATGTCTTCTCCATAATGAATACAAAAGTGGGAAAAAAGGTAAACCAACAAAAATGTGGTCACAAAAAAATAATGCATTTTTCAGGCCGGTATTTTGTAAACATGTTGGTATTACGTATCCATGGGTAACTAAGGCACAGTACCTTTAAATTAATTGCCAAAATTGCACAATTTGTATTCGTAAACAAACATAACATCATGTTATTATTCACAAGAGTTCCACTGTTTATATGACACAAACAAGTGCAGGTGATGTATCATCTTTCAAAAATAATGAATACAAAGGTAATGTATTTCAATATTTCACTCTTTCATTTTAATCGTTTCTTTTTTTTTTACAAAATATAATAATTATAAACAAACATAACAGAAGCAGTACAATATATAAATTGCTAAAAATAAAAATAAAATAAAGAATTAACAAAAGGCCCCCCCCCCCACCCCTCCCTCGTGTAAACAAAGACAAAACAAACATTGATCTGGATTACAGGAAGAACTCCAACATTTACAGACAGAAACAAGGAATAAATAGAAGGACCGATGGAAGGAAGAACGAGGGGATAAATCCTTTCCTTCTCTGTAGACAGCGTGACTAAAATATACTGACATGCAGAAGAAAATACCACATATGAACGTATACACAAATCAACACATGATTTTGTGACTGAATTATTAAAAAATAATGAAATCATTCCTAATGAGAGGCGTCTTAAAGCTCATCAATGTAATAATATTCACTGCAATAATCTCTTCTATAAGCTTTGTCCAAGTAATATGATTCTCAACCTGGAACTGGTAGATTCATTTGAGATATGAAACTGTATGTATAACCTTTATAATTATATCTGTATTCATTCATTTGTGCTTTAGAAAATATATGAAATACTGTGAGATCATAAAAACTTGTTATCCTCAAAATTCATATGCGTTTGACAACTGTAATTGACGGGGCCAAGAGAATGTTGGGACTTTGTTATGCACTTCTTAATAAGAGATTTGCACTGTAAAATATATTATTATTATCATTATTAGAAATGTTAATGCATCTACTGTACATATGTGACATTTATCATTATATTTCATTATGTCTGGCAGAGGTCAGTGAAGGAAACATTTCAGAGGAAAAAGAAAGATTTTGTTTGTTAAATCCACAATGCAGTTTGGAACCGTCCCACTCTGACAATAAACATATCACTAATGTACCTTTGTTCACTGATTGGACGTTACTAGGTTGTACAGGGGGAAAAAGCAGAAATTAAATTCCATATTAGGATGATCTTTGGACCATAACATCTGTCATTACCTCCAATAAGGAGGTTATATTTTCGGTTCGGTATGTTGGTTTGATTTTCAGCAGGATTACGGAAAAACTACTGGCCTGATTTTAATGAAACTTGGTGGACGGGTGAAGCATGGACCAAGGAAGAACCCATTACATTTTGGAGTGGATTTGAATCACAGGGCGGATACCCGCATTCCTTTTCACTTATGGGAACGGCCTTGGCGGAGGTCTGCGCTCTTCGAATGCCTCTAGTTACATACATTTTTACTCTTACGCGTCTAAATCCAATAAACTTCTAATAACTGATCCTACCTGATCTGTTTGTCCAGAGTTGTGACTGACTCTCACTCATTAACAGTGTTGGGGATGATCAAAGTTGCAGAACCTGAGAAAGTGTGATTTGCATTCAGTGAAATACCTATATTCGCATGTACATTTTACATTTACACAATTTATTTTAAGCCTATTCTGCATGTCAAACATGGTTTCTTAATATTCAACATGATAGAAACGGTGATCAGAAACGATGACAAAGCACTGCACCTTTTATAAATCTCTATGTAAATCTTCAAATGAAGAACAAGGATGAAAACTTCCACAAAAGCAAAACTTAAAAAGAAAACCTGCAAAGATATTGAGCTCCTTTTTTCTCCCAACCATGTTCAAATCTCAACCTCAGAAAATGTTATTTAGTTTCAGCTCTTCATATTTAAACAAAATTCTTGAGACGGACACTTCCACCAAACGTTTTCAGACAGGTGGAGTGGAGGAGTGCGAACAAAACCGACATGAGGAGCCGAAAAGAGAGACAATTACAGACTTAATTGATGTTTAAAGGGGACATATCATGCTCATTTCCAGGTTCATACTTGTATTTTGGGTTTCTACTAGAACATGTTTACATGCTTTAATGCTCAAAAAACACATTATTTTTCTCATACTGTCTGTCTGAATATACCTGTATTCACCCTCTGTCTGAAACGCTCTGTTTTAGCACCTGTCTCTTTAAGACCCCCCTCCTGAAAAAGTCCAGTCTGCTCTGATTGGCTTGAGAGAAAAATATGGTGCACCTTTGCAAAGGTAGTTCTCAAACTGTGGGCCATATATTGTAATGAGCCTGCATGTGAGGGGGAGCCACATCTGAATGGCTTGTTGAATCACATGTTTTCTGATCTAGACAGCCCACAAAAAAACTGACTGGGTTGTCTTATGTCAGTTTGTGGGTTGGTAGACTCTCCAGATACCCAAATGTATGAGCACAAGCACTGAAAAAGTGAGTTTTTCCAGATATGTCCCCTTTAAACTTAATGCTTACTTAAATATTTCCAGCAACCATGTCAGCGTCTGTCAGCAACTATCCAGAGACAGATCTCACATGGCTGCAGCGGCAAAAGAGCAATATGCAGAAAATACCTAAAGAAACACATGATTGGCTCGAGCTGGAAGAAGTTTGGATGAAATCTTAGTTGCAATTCAACTTTTCCATCCTGATAAATAAGAAAACAAAGAAACAGTGGTTAACATTGTCAATCATTGATCTGGTTTTAGAAAAAAAAAAAAAAGGACTGCTAGCCACTTGCTTCTGGTTTGTTTGCATGGTCACTGCAGCACTCAGCGCCTGCACTGTGCTTTCACAAGTACGTATTAATCAATAGCTCTGCCCGGTGCAGGTCGTGGTAATAAACTGTTAATAAACACATGATCAACACCTGAAAGTAGTGATTAACGCTCATCATTCCACAATGGACAGAGGGTTCAAGTGTCTCAGTTTAAAAAGAGGCTTCAGACAGACGAGTAACCCGACACAGGTAGTACTGTAGGTCCATCCTTTGTCATGAAAGTCAGGTAAATGCACTTTTTGTCCTGGTTTCTTCAAATACCGACGCCGATCAAAGATCTCAGCACAAACCGTGAAGAGTACCACTCAGTTCTGATTTTCCCTTCACTGTGTGAGAGAGCGGAGATGCTGGACGGGAGAGGAGTGCAGCAGGCTGCCAAGTGCTTGGAAGTGTGATGGGAGGACAGAAGATGAGGGAGGTGAGGCAGACGGCAGGCTGAACTCCACCTGCAGCCCGTGGTGGGAGCCGGTCCCGCCGCCCGCTGCATCACAGTCAGGGCCCTCGGAAACAAAAGGTCCACTACACATGTGCAGCTGGTAAAAACAGGAGCCTGGTAGGCGATGGTCGTCGTGGCAGGACGGGGGGCTCCCGCCGGCCCACTGGGAGCTCCGGGGGGAGGGCTGGGACCGGAGCTGAACTAGAGCTGAGGGACAACAACTGCCCGAGCCAGGATCCCCGAGGTCGTCCATGGGAGGGAGAGAGAAGGGACAGCCGAACAGCTGCTGAGGACATCCGTCTCCACACAAGTCTGACAGCTCCATCACCAGCTCACCATCTGGACAGATGTAGAGTTCATAGGATAACAGATCAACAAAAAGTCTGTAACTCAGTCATGTAATCTTGCTTTATGTGTTCCAGAAATGTTCCCATACTGTATGTTTCCAATAAAATTAAGTTAATCCAAAATATTCTCAGTAAACTAAAACTTCAGTACAGCTGCTTCAAAAGGTTATTATTACACTTTTATGATACTGAGATGAAAGCACATATTTGATAGAAATGTTGCACAATGAACGACTTAAACTGTAAATTATGGCCATCAGTGAGTTTCTCTTTAGCTGTGGAAGTAATTGACGTGTGTGTTAAATTATCACATATTTCTTTCATTTGCATAACGCCTTGTGAGTTGCCCTCTCTTGCCAAATGCATGTGAACAATTTATCTGCTCAATCGTTCAGCACGAGAGCAATATGTATGATTATTTCTTTGGTTTTGTTGATTTGCATTGTATATTCCTTATACATTGTACTGTTTGTGGGTTAGGCTGCATTCACGCCAGATCAGTCTTCCATTTCATTTTAAAAGGTGGTAGTACGTTTGGGCTGTGGCTGCGGCGGCCGCGGGAGATGCCAAAAAAAAAAAATGCAGCAGCGGAAAAGTAGAAACAAAATCAGCTTTTTGAGAAACGCAACCCGACGTCATGTAACCGGCGATCCAGAGCAGTACAACCCAGCCATTAGAGAACAAAAGACATTAATGTTCGCAGGCAATGGTCCATTAAAGTAACTCTCCCACACCGCCGCACTATCCTGCGGCAAATTGATGCAATGTCTGACCTGGTGTGAATGCAGCCTAAGTTGTCGTTATGCACCGCAACCATTACAGCAAACGGTAAACTTGTTCTTAGTTAATAGAAGTGAATTGAATTTTAAACTAGGGTTAGGGTTAGATGTTTGCAACACAAATATTGATCTTGAATATAAGTTTCATTTTGATAAACAGAGTTACACTTTGAGCAGATGTGATGGTAAATATCAAATGCCCTTAACTTTATTTAAACACATAAAAGTCAAGAGGGCAAAGGTTGAATTCAGTGGTTACTGAATAGCCAGAGAGGGCTTTATGGCTGTATACAGTAGCCCTGTTCCATTAATTGGCTCTAATTAGAGTTTGATTATCTACCACGATTAATGACATTTGTTCCCAATCACCACATCATTCATATTCTCTCTCTGATTCTCTCTTCTTGCCTTCTTTACCTGCAGGCCCAGCCTGCGTTCAGTGGCCTGTCTGGACCAAGTTCATGGCTTTAAGAGAAAGCGGGGAGTTCGTCTGCGGCGGGGACGGCTCTCCTCATCTGGAGCGCCATGTCAACGGGTGGGCATGCGCACACACACACAGACACACACATACATACAGATACAGACAAGCATACGTGCACAAACACAACACAGGACACACAAGAAGCAAGAAAATGGTGGGGAAAACAAAAGGAGGTGAGACATAAAAATGATTCAGAAGATAAGATCCTCATACAACAGATCCGTATAATATATAATACGAAAAGTTATTCCTCATTTTTTATGTTTTCCTATGAATCTTCAGCAACATGTGACGCTAATGTCAATTTCTGCTCTAGTCTTTTCAAAATAAACTTCTGTCTTCACTGTAAACAACTTGGTTAGGTTTAGGCAACAAAACTACTTAGTTAGGTTTAGGAAAAGATCGTGGCTTGGGTTAAAATAACACAGGAAGTGGCACAGGAATGTCTGGTGTTTTTTGACCCACCCATCCACCCCGTCCTCCTCCCTACGAAGCATTTGTCGCTCTTTATACTTCCTGGTTTGCAATTACATGGATTACATACGAATTGATTTTGTGCGGTATACACGAATTACAGTGCATTACTTTTCGTAGGTATAGCTACGAACGGTGTATGAGAACAGCCTGGATAATGAGTATGTGATGTCAAAATAAAAGGCAAACCATGTAGTCAAAATAAGACATTCAATAGAAAAAAAATGAAATCCATAGAACTGCATATAAAACACGATGGATAGCAGAAAATTATGTGATTTTGGAATATGTGGCTGACATGGTATGTAAATGGCTTACAGAAAGATGCTCAGCTCTTTCTGATTTCAGCATTATTGGAAACAAAACTAAACCTTCAAGGCACACTGTGTGGGGGGATTGTTTTACTATGCGCTCTATTCACCAAATGGTAGAGCTAAGTGCTCTGTGACCAACTTCCACTTCAAATGAAACTGATTAAATGAGCAGCTTTTACTGTACATGTGCTTGTTTTCCACACGGTTCTGTCTCTCTGTACACATGAGATAATAGGAATAATATTTCATGGTATTATGCTTGTAACACTTGCTTCACTATTAGTTATGTTGGTCATCTATAAGAGAGCACATGTGGCTACAGTTTCCGTAATCTGAGCTACCACATCATGTGCTTGTTTACCTCGTTTGTCCAGATCCAAACTCGACTGGGGAGGTAATGTTGACTCCAGCTGTCCGCTGCCCATGGTGCTGTGAGACAACAAACCTGAGGAGTTGTTGCTTCCCTCCAGCTCCCCGACCTCCCCGTCCTGGTCTCCATCCTCCCTACATCACACAACACAACTACCGTTAGCATAGCATAGTGTGCATCATCAAGTTATCAAGACACAATCTCAGATTAAACACACAAAGAGCAGAACAATGACAAGCCCTTCAGCTTTGTTTATGCTCGCGCAAGGCACCATGGTGCGTCCTCCATAGATGGAGCGCGAAGTACAAGCATGCTCAACTCGTTCATTGCAGTATTTTCTTTTTTTTCAAGATGATTTTTTTGGTCTTTTTTGCCTTTATTGGATAGGGCAGAGTGACAGACAGGAAAGGGGGACAGACAGGGGACGACATGCAGCAAAGGGCCACAGGTCGGGGCCGGGGCCGAGGCGCCCTTCGTTGCACTATTATCCGAAACCTGACCGGCAAATCGCCATAAACCAAACCCCTCAATACCAACGAGGAATTGTAATTAACTGTAAACTCATATCTCATATTCATGGACATACTTTATCATTAAATTAACCAATTTGATTCTGCTGGCAAATATTTACTCAAATGTAGATTTCTACAATCTCCTGCTTTTAAAGCATTTAAAAACAAATAGGACGTCTTTCTAATTAATTATTTTACTTCTTAATTGAAGTTATTTGCTTTTATCTTATTGTGGCAGTCATTTCGCGCTTCACGCACAGTACGTGATGATGTCATATTTGGCTCGCGCATCCCTCGCGCCGGGGACACTACAGCAAACATGAACCCGGCTTCAGGCACACACCCTTTGCTGTGTTTGCTCGTGTTATTTTGTAATTTAGGTGAGGTCACCAGCAGAGGTGCACTTACCATACAAATATAAGTATGAATTCCAGTCAAGAGGCCTTACTTCAACAGGGTACTTTGCAAAAAACATTTGCTTACAGTAATGCTTCTGCTTAAAGTAATGCAATGGAAAAAAACAAACAAACCACATTTTCAATAACAAGATGCCCAATTGATTACTCTTAGAATAACGCTGACAAAGATACAACTAATGAGAATGAATAAATAAACAGCTTTAAAAAAGGTCTGGTGTTACTGAGAGAGGAAATCTTCACTAGCTGGATGGATAGATAGATAGGTATAGAGCATTTCACAGTTGTAAACATGTAAACGTATAAAATTGTGTAAATCTTGAGACACTTTTCATATAGAGCAACTCTAGACTGTACTACTTTTAGACTGACAAGAGCTCCTATATATACAGTATATATATATATATATATATACTGTATATATATCCTACACATTTAGCTTGACTAGACCATGAATCTTGTCATTACAGTTCCAGCAATACTCACATGCTCCCTGACTGCAGGCTGAACTTTTTACGGCTGAGCCTGGTGGCCTGCTGGGTAAAGTACTCGTGACGGTCCGACTTCTTCCACATGTAGTAATACTCCACACACTCCCCTACGGAGCGCGTTCGTACCTGAAGAGGAGGAGGAGGAGGAGGAGGAGGAGGAGGAGGAGGAGGAGGAGGAGGAGGAAAATGTTTTTGCTTTGAGCGACAAAAAATATGTTCTATCAAATATTTAAAAGAGTACAGCAGGTATAGCATCAGTCAGGGAAGATTCAACTGAGCACTCACCTTATTAGCCTGAATGAGGTTGAAGTTTTTCCCGTAAACCCGATAGCCGTGCTCAAAGCTCCTACACTCCTCCTCACTCCAGGCACAAAGCTCTTCTAAAGAGAGTAGAAAGCACCGGGAGTATTTTTAGCAAGACACATTCAGTTTAATTCATAGTTATCATATTTTTCTGTCTTAATAGTTTTTAAAAGCTTTGGGCTGTAGATCATTAGGACTCTCTGGCCTAGCAGTGGGCAGTTTTTTCAATCCAATCCAAACTACAGTGAAGGTCTTGGCTTTAACTGAAGCCTCACTGCTGAATAAGAGGTCATGAGGTCATGATGTGAACTCCTCTGCAGTGCTTCAGCAGCTGGTGTTGCATTGACAGGGTGTCAGATACAGTCATAATCTGCAGTATCCTCCAACAGAAATGCTTTTTCGTAGGCCTCAAATGTGGGTTTTCACACGTGGGATTAATGTGTTCTGCAGTTATGATTGACTTCAGGCTCCCAAATGAGTCTACATTCTGCTCTCTTACTCATTGCCCCCACATTTCTAATTTCCGTGTGAAGGATGTAATTCCACAAGCTGTGGAAGGTGTGTGTGTTGGTGCCCTGCAACTGCAAATTTAGTTAATTGAGTTTCTGAAACCTGTCATTTCATGAGGATGCTATCTTTAAAACTACTGAGCAATTTCATTCCCTTTTTTTCAAAAGAGATTATGATCTCATCCCACAGTTTGTCATTGCTCAACTCAGGACTCAGACGGGACAGAACTTGGATGCAAGTGCCTCTCTTTTATATCATACTGTACGTCCACTGACTGCACTTTGGAAGAAACACACTTAATGAGCATTTGGTAGTCCCCCTAGCTTTCTAGCTATTGCCTAAGCCCTGTATGTGCTGATCCCCAAACAGTCCACCAATTTCAAAACAACAAATCTAACAATGATATAAAAAAACAGCCATTGTTCCTGTCAGTTATTTTATCCATCTACAGAGCTAAATGTCAGTTTCTGATCTTGTGATGAGATGCTCCTTGCTATTTGTTGCATAAAATGCACAATATGTGTCTGATAGGAGGACAGCTTTCATCTTTATACCATATCAATAGCTGCAGGGAGGATTGATTCCGGTTACGGTTTATCCTTGCTCATGGAGTCAAGTAGGGATAAGTTCCTTCTACAGCTGTGAGAAGTTACTCTAAATAATGTTGTGAAATATGCTACTATACTGGCAAATGAAATGTAATCACATAAAACAATATTATTATTAGATAAATATTTGATCAGACATTGTCACAGTCATTGAGTGGATTATAAATAATTATAATAGCAAGTACTGTGGAACAACAGGAAGGTTCTCACCACTGAACACTTTCACATTGAAGCGTAATCGTCTCAGTGCCTCTTCTCGATTGAAGTTGCATTTCACCAGTTCATACAGTGCCTGAGAATCAAGAGAAAAGGACGAGGATGAGCCAAAAGGGTCAGACTGTTCCAACAAGAAATGGCTGCAAAATCTGATCTCTATGTTTATACTGAGTGCAATACAGAAGAACTAATGTTCATGCACTCAAAATCGACCACTAACAAAGATGAAAAGTTTCTTCAAGTCTCGAGACCATTGGGACACGTTTTGGGACAAAAGCGGTACAACTGAATATCAAGACAGTGTTAAATAAGCAAGTACACGACTTCAGATAGTGGGCAGTACATACATGTAACTACAGTCCGCAGCACACCTGGAATACACTATTTGACTTTTGGGATGCAATTTTAAAGGGATATACCTGTTGGTTGTCTCGGACAGTGTGTCCTTGTGTTTGCGTGCATGCTGCCCCCCCCTGGCCATATGGTCTCTGTGCATTCAGCAGGAACTCTTCCACTTCCTGCACCGGCAGAACACCTGGCCTCCACAGCAACTGGTCCTCACTGCTGCAGTCTAGAGGACCAAAGAAAGGTAGAGGGAATGAGGGGAAATGCAGTGAAAGCAGCAGATAAAGAAGAGGAGGAGTTGGGAAGGGGAGGAGGAAGAAGAGAAACTGATTAAGAGGCAGATAAACAGACGGCAGTGTCTTCTTTGATACCTCCAGTGGGGGCTGACTCTAGCAACGTAAGATTTTTCTTATCTTATGTTACTTACCTGTCTCCTGGAAGGTATCTGAACTGAGTGGAGGGATTTTAGCCTGGTACATGGAGCCGACCATGATCTCCTGAGAATGAAATCAAACACACAGTCCGTCATAGCTCTGAAATGGGACATATATGATAATAAAGGCTGACATTTTGTTGAAATCTGTGCTGTGTGGTGGAGATCTTCGGGCAGACCTGCCAACTTGAAGATACAAGGACCTGAAAAGAACCAGGTCTCAGGTCCAAGCTACTGGGATACTTTAGTTTTAGAATCAGACAGATTTTAATCCCCACTAGTCTTTTCTCTGGCTTGCATAAATCAAATATTTATAAGTGCTGCATCTGTTGATGGTCAATAAATTAATGGCTTGCATGTGGCTTTGATGGTTTGGTTGAAGCTTTTAAAACCTTCACTGCTCATTGGATAAAATGTAAGACTCTTTTCTGAATCAGTCAACTTGTGTATGTTTCAAAAAGGCCCACTGATCATGAGATGTGTGTTGGAGCCATCGGTAATACCTTGTGCTCTTCATTGGAGGGATTAGAGGCGTCGTCGGAGTCCTCATCTGATGAGCTGACTAATGTGCCTTTGTCTCGACCTGAGAAAAAAAAAATCAGTCGGAGGACCAGGCGATCATTTCAAAGACAGCACGCGCACTGCATGTCAAACATTTTGTCAAACCTCTTGGTGCCATCTTAAAGTCAAATCACAGGAACTTCAAACAATATTTCTGAAACTTGTTCTATGTTTCCAGTTCATTATTAACCATTATTCAACAAGTAAATCCTATTGAAAAAGAAATCTCTCATGTAAAACCCACCCAAGGCAGCAGTTGGTAGCACGGAAAGTTATTGAGAGACAGTGTGGACATAATAAAAAATAAAAACGTAATATATCTAACTCAGTATAAAATCCAATTCAGGATGAAGCAATGGCCAGAAAAGATGAAAACATAAAAGAAGAACAGGGCACCGTCTCTCTTTTAGTGCTCAGTTAATCTCTCCTGGAAACATAAAGGAGACAAGCACAGCGTACCTGCCATATATATTGTTTTCATGATATTTTGTGGGCTCAGCACCAATACTGCCACCAATATATTTAAACTCTTTCAGTTCAAAACGGTTTGAGTGTCTTTGACATCATTCAGTCATATAGAGATAGACACATAAAGCAGTGCATGCTGCCATACCAGGAAGTTCCCATATCACATTATACGGAAATAAACAAATCAAAGCTTTCATGTAATTTCCTGACATTTTAAAGTCTGGCATGTCATGTTTTTGAAATGTAGCTGTAAGTAACATGCTGCAGTCTCAGCAACGTTTCTGATTTTAAATTGAATGATGAGAAAATATTCCACCCAAAACAAAAGGCTCCATGTTCCTTTCTTTCAGTACAACTATACAGTTTCATCAGAAAAAGGCCCTGAGTGTGCATACAAGTCGAAAGCTGTTCCATTTGAATTGAATTTATGAAGCTAACCCTCCATTCTCCTACTTTTATACTATGCTTTTGTGCTTTTTCCCTTTCCTTTAGTGTGTTACATTGCTTTTTTTGTGCATGTAAAAGATCTGCAAAGTAACAAAGCCCAAAGTCCACCCCAAAGGGAGTTACTCTCCCCCACAGAAACACTGCTCCTGAACTGCCTGAAAGGCCTTGATTGAAGTCCTGCCTTTCCTCCCGTAAAGCAGTGATGTCATCAAGTAACACATTTGCATAATACCTGCCTAGTGGCTAGTTTCGCACGCCCTTAAACAAAGCTAGTTAGAGTGGAGCTGGAGTGGAGTCTGAAGAGTTTAGTTTGGTTGACCAATCAGAGCAGACTGGGCTTCTCAGGTGGTGCAGCAGCACAGCCAGTATGAGAAAAACAAGGCAAAAGTGAGCATGGCTCACATAACCCCGCTCACTGCTTGACCCCTACTAAAGTAGGGCCAAAGGTTTTGCCCCTTTGGAAAAATTTCGAAGATTTTGGGCACCCTGGACTTCTAACAAAAGGCACAACTACACCACACTGTCAACCATCATACCAAATTTGAAGTTCCTTAGTTAAATAGCTTTCGAGTTCTGCTACAGAAACGAAAGTGTGACACGCGAACGGATGGACGGACAGAAGGACGGGGACGCGGAGCGCTATATACCCCTGACTACGTTGTTGCGGGGGTATAATAATTAAGTGTTTTTTTTAACATTAAAGCATATAAACATGTTCTAGTATAAACCCAAAATACAAGTATGAACCTGGAAATGATAATAGGTCCTCTTTAAAAAGTCACGACAAGTCGTGTAAATTACCTTGTAGGCGGCGGAGCAGGTCTGAGGTGTTCGAGATGACTGAGGGGGTGAGATCATCAGCTGATGATTCTTCTTCCTCCTCCTCCTCCCCAGGAAAGAGATCCTCAGTCATCTGATCCTGTATAACACAGATGAAGAACATTAGAACAGCAAAGCACAGTAAAGAACACCATAACACAAAATACACTAATAATATTTCAGAAAGCAACGGTTCTCTGGCGTTCTTGCCGTCGTATCTCACCTTGTCCAGTGTCATGTCCGGCAGGCTGGCAGCCATGTGACAGGTCTCCTTCTCTGGATCTGACACTGTGTAGCCGTACAGAGCCAGCAGCTCCTCCAAAGGAAGCTCACCGGCCTACAAACAGAGAGGTGCAGAGGGAGACAGCGGATGCAGATGTGATGATCAACAGCTGTGTGTTTTATATTTTTTCCTGAGCTTGGTTTTTAGAGGAAGTTTGTTCTGATACATGCAACCTGGGAAGAGGACTAACAGTTTCAACTGTCCTAAAGGTGCAGAGTAGAGGATTGCGGCATCTAGCTTTGAGGTTGCAGATTGCAACCAACTGCAACTTCTCACGTATGCCAAGCATGTAGGAGAACTATATACTATAATCGGCTCACTCTTAGGTAACAAAAACACAACGATTCTTATTATCATCTTATTATACATTAAAGAAAACATACTTATTAATATTATATTCCATTTCTACTAATAGATCCCCCTAAATGTTACACACTGTTCCTTTAAATGTAGGGCTGCAACTAACGATTATTTTCATTTTCGACTAATCTGCAGATTATTTTCTAGATTAATCGATTAATCGTTTGGTATAAAATATCACAAAATAGTGAAAAATGTCTATCCCAGTTTCTCAAAGTCCAAGGTGATGTCTTTAAAGGCGCTTTCACAAGCCAACATTTGGTACGCTTTAATTGAACTCTGGTGTTGTTCGTTTGGGCAGTTGTGAACGCAGTAATCGCACTCTGGTGCGGACCAAAACAACCGGACCGAGACCGCTTGCGAGAGCTGGTCTCGGACCGTTTCCAAGCGAACCAAGACTTAGGCTGCCTGTGTGGGCGTTTATTGAGATGGACACAGGTAAAACATGAGTGGGAGAGGACTGACCTGGACTTCTGCAGAAGTCTGACATTTGCTTGACATCTGGGCCGAAGAGAACATACAGAATATGGTAAATAAAGTCCACAAAAATAGTGGCGTTTATAAAGTCATAAACTGGAGGAAAAGGGATTTGTGCTCACAGTAGATCAGTGCCGTGTCAAAGTGAAAAAACTTTGACAGCATCAAAGTCCGCGATGCCTTGCATAGAAGTGGCAGCTCGCAAGATGGAAAAGATAAATTTGTTCCACACACGCCCCTCTGCAAGTTATTTTAGCTTTGACTTGTGCACTGTGAAACTGAACCAGACTAAATAAAAACCCAAATGAACCAAAAGTATCAATTTAACTCTGTTTCAGACTAGCCAAACGGACTATGGCTTGTGAAAGCGGCCTAAATGTTTTCTTTTGTCAGTCCAAAACCCAAAGATAGTCAGTTTAATATGATAAAAAACAGAGAAAAGCAGACAATCTCCATATTTGAGAGGCTGAGGACAGAATTTTCTGCCCCTTTTGCATGAAAAATCACATTAACGATTAATTGATTATCAAAATAGTTGGCAATTATTTTTCTGTCAATCGACTAATCGTTGCAGCTCTACTTAAATGCGCTATTTAGCTAAATTTGCCGAGATGAAAGGGATGATATCTTTCTTTGCTTTTCATTTTGTGGCAAAGGGCATAGGAAGGTGTGACAAGCAAATCTATGATCTGTATCCGTTAACTGCTGCTGCTGCTGATTAGATCACGTTCTGTTTGCACACTAATTTGCATAAGTGTTAAGTGACAGAAAAGAAAGACAGTGACACTATGTGGAGCCGACTTTGTGTATGTAAGTGCGGCTCCTGTCAACAGGTGTTACTGTGGGCTCTGACAGAGCTTTCGAACTGTTACGGACTAGATGCAACTTTAGTCCGAGGGTTTTCTGTCTGCAATTGAAAACAATGCAATGTAATTCAAATCAAAGCAGACATTTCCAATAGTAAGAATAAGAATACTGTGACAATGATCAGCAGCTATTAGGGTCCCATTATCAAAGAAAAATATGTTGTTGAAGAGACTGTGGCTTTCATACAGCAAATAAATTGAATGTATACTGACGAGGGCTGAACTTGACCGTACAGTGTGGGACTGCGCTTCCATCTTCATGGGGCGAAACTTCTCCTCCAGCTCCTCTAAGGCCTCTTCAGACTTCTGCTTCTCCTGCTGAGGGCCTTCATCACTGTACCTCATCCACTCTCCACTAGGCCACAACCTCCACACTCCTCTTCAGGGGCTCTTCACCCACCTGCGGACACAATACGGACACTCAATGTGATGTGAAACACTATGGGGGGGATGCACTACAACATGGCAGCACATTCCTCTGTGCATCCGTTGCGGCGCACGTGCACATATGTACACACATACAGCATGAGGGATCACATAGTGGCTGATCCTGGCTCATCCCATTACAGATCAGCTGACTCTTAACTTTTAAACCACCCTTTCTAAAGAGGACCTATTATGCTCATTTTCAGGTTCATACTTGTATTTTGGGTTTCTACTAGAACATGTTTACATGCGTTAATGTTCAAAAAACACATTATTTTTTTAATACCGGCTGTACTGCAGCACCTCTTTCACCCTCTGTCTTAAACGCTCTGTTTAAGCTCCTGTCCCACTCGGTTGTGATTGGTCAACCGAACCAAACTCTTCGGACTCTGCTCCAGCTGCGCTCTTACTAGCTTTGTTTGAGGGCGTGCCAAACTAGCCGCTTGGCAGGTATTATGCAAATATGTTACTTAGTGACATCACCACGTTACGGGAGAAAAAGGAGGGACTTCAAGCAAGGCGTTTCAGGAAGTTCAGGTTTCTGTGGGCGAGAGTAACTCCCCTTGGCGTGGACTTTGGGCTTTGTAACTTTGCAGACTTTTTACATGCACAAAAACTATATAACACACTAAAGGAAAGGGAGAAAGCATAATAGGTCCTCTTTAAACTTAGGAGACCTGCTGTAGGGATACAAGTATCACTCAAAGAATCATATTATGCAATCGATGTGCGGCACTCAGTTGTAACTTTAATATTTCTAGTAGGGCTGTCAACGTTAGCATGATAACAACATGTTAACGCAACTTTGTTTTAACGCCACTAATTTCTTTAGCGCATTAACGCAATTTGCGATTTTTAATTGACCTCTCTTAAAAATCTGATGGGCTGCCGTCGGGCCCGGCCACTATTCGATCTTTCTGAGGTTGTAGCAGACTAGCGTGAAGATACTGGCATCATATGAAACTAGAAAACCTAACCTGTTGCGCTAAATAACGCTCCAAACACACGCTAAATTTTGGCGAGGAAAAACTTTCATGGCCATTTTCAAAGGGGTCCCTTGACCTCTGACCTCAAGATATGGAAATGAAAATGGGTTCTATGGGTACCAACGGGTCTCCTCTTCTCAACTTGTGATATCAATCTTTAGGAGGTTGTGGCGGGCTATGTTTTAAAGCTAGATACTGGCATCATATGAAACTAGAAAACCTAAGGAATCCATTGGTAACAAACATGTCATACTAGCTTGTCAGGAAGGAGGCTAAATAACGCTCAACACTTATGCTAAAGTTTGATGAGGAATAACTGGCATGACTATTTTCAAAGGTGTCCCTTGACCTCTGACCTCACGATATACAGACATGCCAACTTTATGATAATCACATGCAGCACACTGACACACTGACAGCTGTTGTTGCCTGTTGGACTTGAGTTTGCCATGTTATGATTTGAGCATATTTTTTATGCTAAATGCAGTACCTGTGAGGGTTTGTGAACAATATTTGTCATTGTTTTGTGTTGTTAATGGATTTCCAATAATAAATATATACATATATTTGCATAAAGCAAGCATATTTGTCCTCTCCCATGTTAATAGGAGTATTAAATACTCGACAAATCTCCCTTTAAGGTACATTTTGAACAGATAAATGTGTGATATAATGTAATATACCTTGTAAAATCAAAACATAACAGCTTTCTTTATATGGGGGTGACAGCACATTTTGTGTGATTTTTAAATAAAGGCTGAAAGAATTAGGTCAAAGTGGGACACACGTCTTTGATGAAGACATGCAAAGTTGAGGCCACATAATAGTTTAACACAGAAGTGAAAAACTCAAGCCATCCCACCCTATAGTTCACATTGAGCGCCACCCTTCATTGAATTACTTATTTAAAGACACATTCCTGTGTAAATACTGCTAAATGCAGTACCTGTGAGGGTTTCTGGACAATATTTGTCATCGTTTTGTGTCGTTAATGGATTTCCAATAATAAAGATATACATATATTTACATAAAGCAAGCATGAAAGAATTAGGTCAAAGTGGGACACATGTCTTTGAGGAAGACATGCAAAGTTGAGTACTAGTTTAAGACTAAAAACTTCTGGTATAGCAGGTTATATGTTACACAATCACACCCTATAGTTCACATTGAGTGCCACCCCTCATTGAATTAGAATATACTTCTTTAAAGACACATTCCTATGTAAATAAGACACATTCCTGTGTAAATACTGCTAAATGCAGTACCTGTGAGGGTCATTGTTTTGTGTTGTTAATTGATTTCCAAAAATAAAAATATATACATATATTTGCATAAAGCAAGCCATGTTGATAAGAGTATTAAATACTTGACAAATCTCCCTTTAAGGTACATTTTGAACAGATAAAGGTGTGATATAATATAATATACCTTGTAAAATCAAAACATAACAGCTTTCTTTATATTTTGTGTGATTTTAAATAAAGGCTGAAAGAATTAGGTCAAAGTGGGACACATGTCTTTGATGAAGACATGCAAAGTTGAGGCCACATAATAGTTTAACACTAAAAACGTCTGGTGGTAGGTTATATGTTACACAGTCCCACCCTATAGTTCACATTGAGTAGCACCCCTCATTGAATATACTTCTTTAAAGCCACATTCGTGTGTAAATAAGTTGCATAAAGTCCAGTGTAAACTTGAATCTCTTCTCTCCCTCTCTGTGTCTGACCAGGGGCGCTTTCCTGTGACTTGGTGCTGAACGTCTCTTCCTCTCTCCGGCTCACCAGCTCACCACCAACCAGCAACAAGAAGGAAATAAACTACTTCTCAATATTTCCGCCAAGTCGTTACATCTCTCCCCCTCAACCCAAACTTTTTCCGACTCAATCCACACTTCTGCGCACCTGAACTAGTTCAGTGTTACCCCCACCGGTGCTTCCTCTATTGTTTTCTAGTTTACTATGAAGGCATTGGAGGGAATGGCTCTTTAACAAGCTAAGAACAGCGGAGAGAGAGAGAGCGAGAGAGAGAGAGAGAGAGAGAGAGGCGATACGCTTCTCCATTTCTCTCCTCTCCGGTTAAAATGCTCCCTCGTGTCTCCCTCTTTCTCCCGGAGTTCACCGGCCGGTTGAACCGTCGACACTCTCGCGTACCGTTCGGAGAGACGCGCGTCTTAAATTCGGTCCGGTTCTCTTATCATTTGAGGCATTTACATTCCTCGTTTTCGCTCACTTACCTCCGCCATTCCGTTTCTGCGCAAGCTGCCTATTGCCCGGATGTTGTAGGTCTGCTCTGCTCTCTCTGCTCTCTCTGTCTGTACAGCAGCTCAACGTTTATTGCTGCAACAGCGACTGACTGCGTGCTACAGTTAGTTAGGTGGTGCACACTGACTACTCCACTATTATTGACTATTTACAAGTAATTCTGCTATTTTTGTGTCTTTTTACAGCTGGCATTTGACAATGACATCTCCCTCCTCCACTTTCGGTATCAGTTTATAAATTCTTAGTGCGATGTTTTCAATGCAAATTTCAAAACAACTCATTTATTTGCAAATAAATAAATAAATTCTGCTCTTAGTGCAATGTTTTTAAGAGCAAACTTCAAAACAACTCATTTATTTGCAAATAAATGAATACATTTATAAATTCTGCTCTTAGTGCAATATTTTTAAAAGCAAACTTTAAAACATCTAATTTATTTATTTATTTGTATTTATTTATTTGCACATATATAAAACTGCACAAAATCCAGTCAATGAAAAAAAACAAAACAAGAAACCTCCCCCCCCCCAACCTCAGGAGAAAAATAAATAAATAACAAAACAAAAAAATAACAACAAAGGAAGAAAGATCTCAACTAACATAATTTAAAAAATACAACAAAAGTTTATCAACAACAAGAAGTACACAAAATGTGCAGAAAAACCTAACCAGCGACTGTGTGCTACAGTTAGTTAGGTGAACACACTCCTCCACTATTATCGACTATTTACAAGTAATTCTGCTATTTTTCTCTCTTTTGACAGCTGGCATTTTTAAAATATCCCTCCCACTTTCGGTATCAGTTTATAAATTCTGCTCTTAGTGCAATGTTTTTAAAAGCAAACTTCAAAACAAAATGTTGTTTTTTTTCAATATTATATTCATTGTTTTTTTTGTTCATTTTGAAACAACAAAACAAACATTCACAAACTTAACAAACCTGATATTAATATAAAATAAGCCAGTATAGATATAAGAAAAACATATTATCAGGCCGTTCATAAAATGAATGAAAGGTTTCCACATCATATACAAATCCTCAACTTTACCTCTTACTATGAAAGTCAGTTTTTCTAATGCCAGACTAGAAGACATCTCTTTAATCCATTGACTAGAGTTAGGTCTCAGAATATCCTTCCATTTTGAAGCTATTACACGTTTGGCTTGTAGCAAACAGAAATGAATCAGTTTACGTTCCTTGCTCTTGGTGCAATGTTTTAAAAGCAAACTTCAAAACAACTCATTTATTTTTAAATGTATTTATTTATTTGCACATATATAAAACTGCACAAAATCCAGTCAATGAAAAAAACAAAACAAGAAATGTGTCAGGAGAGGTCAAGAAGCCACAGGCTTATACAACGGACCTCCCCCCAACCCCAAGAGAAAAAAAACAATAACAGAACAAACAAAAAAATAACAACAAAGGAAGAAAGATCTAAACTAACATAATTTTAAAAATACAACAAAAGTTAAACAATAACAAGAAAAACACAAAATGTGCAGAACAACCTAACCAAACAGTGGAAAACAATCCAATAAAAACAATTAAATACATACAAAAAACAGTACAGGAAAAAAAAGAAAATGTATCTAAACATATCAAAAGATAATTAGACATCATGTTTCAAATGTGATGATAATTTCCTTTTAAAATGTTCTAAGGATAACGAGCTGTTGATAACAAGTATTTTGGTGTTCCATATTTGTACACCACGAAATCTGAGGCCATGTTTTTTTTGTAAAAAGGCAGGTGAAGATGATTAACCCGTCTAGTATTATGTGAATTAATTTGAGAATTAGATTTAAAGAAGTTGCTAAACGATGATGGTAAAGAAGAAAGCAAGAACGTATATTTATATATAAACACACATAAACACATAAACTGATACCGAAAGTGGAGGAGGGAGATTTTAAAAAACCTAAAGGGGGAATTCTCAAATGCCAGACAAGAAATAGCAGAATTACTTGGAAATAGTCAATAATAGTGGAGTGTGTGCACCTAACTAACTGTAGCACACAGTCGCTGGTTAGGTTTGTCTGCATATTGTGTACTTCTTGTTGTTGATTAACTTTTGTTGTATTTTTAAAATTATGTTAGTTTAGATCTTTCTTTCTTTTTTGTTATTGTTTTTTTTTTTCTCCTGGGGTTGGGGGGGAGGTCCTTTGTATAAGCCTGTGGCTTCTTGACCTCTCCTGACACATTTCTTGTTTTGTTTTTTTCATTGACTGGATTTTGTGCAGTTTCATATATGTGCAAATAAATAAATACATTTATAAATTCCGCTCTTAGTGCAATGTTTTTAAAAGCAAACTTCAAAACAACTCATTTATTTATTTTTATTTATTCTCAAGAATAACAAAAGTTAAACAACAACAACAAGTACACAAAAAGTGCAGAAAAAACCTAACCAAACAGTGGAAAATAATCCAATAAAAACAATGAAATACATACAAAAAACAGTACAGAAAAAAAAGAAAATGTATCTAAACATATCAAAACATAATTAGACATCATGAATTAAATGTGATGATAAATTCCTTTTAAAATGTTCT
The DNA here is from genome assembly GCF_043250625.1 of Sebastes fasciatus. Lineage (NCBI taxonomy): Eukaryota > Metazoa > Chordata > Actinopteri > Perciformes > Sebastidae > Sebastes > Sebastes fasciatus. The sequence goes on from NC_133799.1 coordinate 18,547,488, forward strand.
AAGGATAACGAGCTCTTGATAAAAAGTATTTTGGTGTTCCATAGTTGTACACCACGATATCTGAGGGAGTACTGGCCATGTTCTGTTTTGTAAAAAGGCAGGTGAAGATGATTACTGTTTGTTCCATATATATTTTATAGGCTATAATTGTAACTTTGCATGTTTAAACAACAGGATGGCACTGAATAGTGAATTTAAATGTCATTTATGTCCATATGGTTCACATATGGTGACTTTAGTGACTGAGGGAGGGGACATGACATGTCAAAGCAGATAAAGATACAAGGCTCTTCCCTCAGCCAATGACTGCTTAAGAGATAGGAGAGGCAGGGTTAATGTATATGTTGACCACATGTGACATTATTCAGCCACAACAAACAAAATAGGCTAGATCATATGATGATGATTCAGTTAATCTGTCCCATATGTATAGTATACTGTAGGCTACAACTAATTTTTGATATCAAAGTCAAATAAAGAAAAAAACAATGTGAAAAAAGCACAAATATTACAAAAATATATTTTTTTATTTTAGAAGATTGCTTGTTAAACACCCAACACTGATATAAATGATAGCATTTCTTAGAGGTGACCCACTGTAATTTTGTTTTACTGTATAATTAGGGCTGGCAATAAATGTAAAATATTTAATCGTGATTAATCGCAAATTAATTGCACATTTTGTTTTATCTATCAACATGGCTTGCTTTATGCAAAACATATGCTTAAAAAATTTATATTATATTATGTTGTATTGTGGTATTTTACATTATAATATTATATTCTATATTTAGGTCTGTCAATTGATTCCATTTTTTAATTGTTATTAATCGCATTATTGTCCATAGTTAATCGCGATTAATCGCAAATGAATTACAAATTAATCGCACATTTTTCTGTTGAAAATAAAGAGATTTGTCAAGTATTTAATACTTTTATCAACATGGCTTGCTTTCTGTAAATGTATGTATATATACTTATTATTGGAAATCAATTAATAACACAAAGCAATGACAAATATTGTCCAGAAACCCTCACAGGTACTGCATTTAGTATAAAAAATATGCTCAAATCATAACGTGGCAAACTGCAGCCCAACAGACAACAACAGCTGTCAGTGTGTCAGTGTGCTGACTTGACTATGACTTTTCAAAAACTGCATGTGATTATCATAAAGTGGGCATGTCTGTAAAGGGGAGACTCGTGGGTACCCATAGAACCCATTTTCATTCACATATATTGAGGTCAGAGGTCAAGGGACCCCTTTGAAAATGGCCATGACAGTTTTTCCTCGGCAAAATTGAACGCAAGTTCGGAGCGTTATTTAGCCTCCTTTGCGACGGGCTAGTATGACATGGTTGGTATCAATGGATTCCTTAGGTTTTCTAGTCTCATATGATATCAGTATCTAGCTAGTTGATGTCACTACTTGCGTTGATGCATTAAAGAAATTAATGTTGTTAAAACTTTCTGGACTCATTTCTGGAGTTTCTTCTTCCTTATGTGACTTGCCAAAGTTAACTGATACATGTATAAAGTTTACTGATTTGTATATAAATAATAATTATTTTTTTTAAATGAAAGACGTAGAGAAGCCAAGAAAAGGCATCACTACATCTGGATCTGATTAGAATCAGAAATACTTTATTGATCCCGGGGGGAAATTGAGATTATTTTGGAGATACAGTAGTTTTTGTTCCCATATAGATCAAAGCTACAGGCCTGAGCATTCCCCTTTCTCATGTAGTTGTACTTATACTTCAACTTGATGTTACTGAATTTAAAGGGTTTGTCTGGAAATTTAAGTAAATGAATAGTGCTTCACTAAAGAAGTTGTAATACATAAACTAAATAAGGACTTTACAAAATAACTTCACATAACCCATGTTTCATTCAGAAGATGTTTTTTTTGTGTCTATGTATAGTCTTGTATTTATGGTAGCCTATTTAAGTGTTTATTTATTTTATTTTATTTATTAATTTATATGACAGGGACAATATACTGTATGTAGGCATTATTACATTTAAATAAAGTGCAACCGATGTATGTATGTAGGACTGAAGACCTTGTTCCTGGTTAGACTTTTAAAAAATAAAAATGCATAATACAACATCATACATTACAATCAATTTACATACTCTATGTATGTTCACTATCACACTTTTAAAACAGTTAAAAATGGGCCTAGTCTTCAAATCAGACCAGTTGTAACTCAGTGCTTTCCAACTTTCCAGCTGTTGACATCACCTCAGTCACTATGTGTCAAAAGGTAGCCTATTGTAGAGAAAAGAACTGGGTTTGTGCTCAACAAAAGACTAAGCACACAGAGAAAATTGAACAAAGCACATTTGTTAGTATTGTATTGTTAGTAGTAGTGTGACTGCATGCTCTGGGTTTGGTCTACTTTTAGTATGTAGACATTTACGAATGTCATGAGAAGGTTTGTACCATCTAAGAACGTTGTTTTTGGGTGTGTGGCTGTAATTGTTCAATTTGGAGGTGAGCTGTTCTGCTTTCATTCTTCGGTACAATGGCTGTTTAATAAATTAATAAAGAATTGTAGCCGGTTAGTAGGTTTTGTCATTTAGAGTATTACACAATAAGGATTTCAACACTAAAGGATAAACAGGATATACTGTAGAGAACAATAGATGTAAACCTACTGGAAATCAATTCAGAGCCACACAATTGTCACGGTGTGTAACCGACAGGATAACAAAAAGTTGCTGACCTGTGTAGACATGAGACAAACATGGACTTTTTAGATAACAAAAACTGTCACATACAAACACATGCACCACATATTTGCTTCTTTAAAGAGGATCTATTGTGCTTTTACCCTTTCCTTTAGTGTGTTATATAGTTTTTTGTGCATGTAAAAGATCTGCAAAGTTACAAAGCTCATGCCAAAGGGAGTTACTTTCCCCCACAGAAACTCACTCACTCCTCTTCATCCATGGGACATAAGGCTTCAATGAGCTCTCTCCATTGCATTCGTTCCTTGGCAGCATGTTGGGCCTCTACCCAAGACAGATTAATCTTGTCCAGCTCCTGTATCACAGTTCTGCGCCAGGTGGGCTTGGGCCTCCCGGGTTTTCTTTGCCTGGTGGTGTCCATCTTAAAGCGACTCTCGGGATCTGATCCTGCTCCATTCTCAGCACATGGCCTAGCCATCTCAGACGTCTGTGTGTAATTTCCTTGGTGATGCTCCGGCTACCGTTTTTTTTTGTACAGTTGGTGGTTGGAGATTTTGTTTGGCCAAAAGATCTGGTCAGAGGCATCCATTGTGAAAAACTTCCACTCTCCTCGGTTTTGATCACTCGCCAACTCTCTGAGCCATATAGCAGAGCGGACTTGACATTGCTGTTGTACAAAAGTATCTTTGTTTTAACAGAAACACTGCTCCTGAACTGCCTGAAACGCCTTGCTTGAAGTCCCGCCTTCTTTTCGATAAGGTGGTGATGTCACCAAGTAACACATTTGCATAATACCTGCCTAGCTGCTAGTTTCCCTCAAACAAAATTAGTTAGAGCGGAGTCTGAAGAGTTTGGTTCGGTTGACAAAAGAGATGCTGCAGCACAGATGGTATGAGAAAAGTAAAGCGTTTTTTGAGCATTGAAGCATATAAACATGTTCTAGTAGAAACACAAAATATGAGAATGCACCTGAAAATATACCATAATATGTCCTCTTTAATTAATCTGCATGTGAGAACATGTGAGAGGTTTGGGTGAATCTGGCTGGATCAGGACAGTATGTGAGGTGTTCATCAACAAGCAGCTCCTCCCCTCCTCTCTTTAATGAGCCTCAGTGAAAGGGTTTAAGTGGGTTATAAAAGGAGGTACACTTCGTTGTGTCGCCTGTTTCTTCAGGGTCTTTATCTCCGTGTGTGTTTTGTGTGAATAAGAAAAGCTGTTCACAAAAAGAGCAACTGGATGTTTTTGTAAGGCTTTGTGGGTGGTATGTACTCTGTGTTTTGAATTTTACTTTTACAGCCCAGAAATGTGGTGTCATTTTGTTTACATATGGGACACCAATGAAATGCTTACCAGTTTACCTACCTGCCATTACAAAATGGACTGTACAAGCAAAGAATACAAGACAGCTCGGAGAGAGGGGTTGACAATTTTCCGTTTACTAGAAAGGAAGAAATAAATGACACTCACTACTCTATATTTTTTGGACCAGTTAGTTACCTATTAAAGGTACAGTGTGTAGGATTTGGCGGCATCTAGTGGTGTGGTTGCAGATTGCAACCAACTAAGTACCCCTCCACTCACTCCTCCCTTTTCAAGACTGCGGTAACGTGAGCCGGCAAGTGCAAAACGATGGTAACGCCGTTCGCCTCGCTCAGAGGCCATCCTTACCATAATAACACTACTTTAGGAGCAATGGAAGTCAGATGATGGCTGGCGGTACCACGGTTTTACACTCTGCAGCTCACGTTACTGCAGTTTCACAAGAGTGTCGGAGAAGTACAATGGTCTCTCTCTAGAGCCAGTGTTTTGTTTGTCCGTTCTGGGCTACTGTAGAAATATGGCGGAGCAACATGGCGGACTCTATGAAGAGGACCCGCTCCATATGTAGATATGAAGGACTCATTCTAAGTTAACAAACGCACAACCATTCTTAGTTTCAGGTGATTATACACTAATGAAAACATAGTTATGAATATTATATTTAATTTCTCCAAATAGATCCCCTAGAATATTACACACTGTTCCTTTGAAAACGTGTAGGGAAAAAAATAGTTTGATAAAACAATCCCAACTCAAGGTCAACTTGCTAGTTTTTTTCCTAAGCCTCCAGCCATGTCATATGGTTTTTATCAGTGGATTAAGCGGAAATTCATTCTTGACCTTGGAGATAAAAGTTTGACAAAATAATACCAACTGAAGGTCAACTTACTAACTTTTTCTTCAGACATTTCACAACACAGAGGAGAAGTGCTAAGAGTGCTGTGGATGAAATCATAACAGCGGAAATTTGAAAAAAAAAAGAACCATGAACACTGCGTGCTATGGCTGACAGCTCCAGAGAACGGGAGTAAGTGAAGTCGGGATTGTTGTTTGTGAATGTACAATTTTCAAGGTCAAAAATAAACTTTAATGCTCTGCAAAAAATAAACACTGGAAAAAAGTTTTGTTCGAACATTTTTGATAAGAAGTACCTTGTTTATATATTAATTAAATAACTTATGGGTACATTAATGTCTATAGGACAAAGGGGGTATATTGAGGAATCTATAATACTGTATGATGTAAAATGAGGAACTTACTAAAGATACCAGGGTGCTGCTGAAGATTGGGAAGGAAGCTTTTGCAAATACAGTTCCCTCAACACACAGCATGTATATCAGTATTTGTTTGTGGAGGGGGTCTGTGGTTGTGTATTGGTCCTGGCATCATACAGCAGTGCGGCATCTGTTGGTTAGACCTTAAGTGAAGTAAGACAAAAAACATGGTGTGTCTATTCAAGCACCTTTAAAGGAACAGTGTGTAGGATCTGGCGGTAGCAGTGAGGTTGCAGATTACAACTTCTCCTATGTGCCAAGAGTGTAGGATTACTAATGTGGATGCCGCGAAAACGTGAACGGCCCTCTCTAGAGCCAGTTGTTGTAAGAGTAGAGTGCTTAGAGTGTGTGTGTGCGTGGGAAGTGAGAAGTGAAGCAAGAGAGAGAGAGAGCGGCGGCGACGGGAGCGAGTAACGCTATCGACTCTGGCCAAGCAGGAAAAGTTAAGTGTTTGGTTTGTCTGCTCTGAGCAACTGTAGAAACATGGTGGAGCAACATGGCGGACTCTGTGTAAAGGACCCGCTCCCTATGTAGATATAAACAGCTCATTGTAAAGTAACAAAAACACAACACTTCCTATTATCACGTGATTATACACTAAATGAAACACTTATTAATATTATATTCCATTTCTGCCGATAGAGCCCCTACATTTTACACACTGTTCCTTTAAGTGAAAACTTTGCATGCTTTTCTACTGTTTTGATATAAATATAATGCTTTAGTATGTCGTGTAAAGTATGCCAATCTTTTTCCAGAACAAATCTTGATTTCATGTGACTGTGCACTATGGACATGTTCTGGATGTGGAGATAATAGAGACAAATTTGCAGTGCATCATGGGGAACTGGGCACTGAACCATGACCCAGGCAGCACTGCCACTATCTATGCTCCCAGTGATGAAAGGCAGAAGTGAAACCGAGATTATAATGGCCGATGGTATTTCTCTCTCCCCCTCGTTTGTGGCATATTTACCGTGAAGTGTACTGTATGTTCGGTGGTATGGTCTGTTAGGCTATTACTGTAATGTGCTATGTGAGAACCCGTAACACATTCCACCATGGTTGTCTTCATTATTCAGCCTGTGGTTCAGTTACATTCCAGTGCTTCATGGACTCTCTTTGCTTAAGCTAGAGCAGAAAGTCAGAGGAATGCAGACACGCTGAAGACAATACAACCGAGTCCTGTAAACATTCATTACAGTGTGCAGAGGTTCACCCTGTTCTCTTCTCTTACACTTTAACAAGCAGGCTTTTTATTTGCTTTCACCCCTCTTCATTCTGCAGTCATTTCTAAGAGGATGGAGACTTGTAGACTCTGGCAGATCCAAGAGCAGGTTCGACCTGAGAGCTTTGTTAACCTGCGGCTCCCAGATGCTGCCGGGTATCAGTCAGCTGACCAGCCCACATCGGTTTTCCAGAACAAACCCAGCACTCTGCTGTGAGATATGGGTGTTTGTGTGGGATGATGGTGGTGATGCATGGGGCATTAGGGTGGTTAGATGAGAATTGTAATCACTCTCCCTGTATGCAAATAAGAGAAAAACAAGACTCAGTCAAAACCGAGTATCTGTCTGGACCGTGTATGGTCAGTCTGTGAATTTGTGGCTAAATTGTCAACGGTCATGTCTATAATGATAAATTCAGCGCTACATGTCCGACCTGGTCCGGCAAGGATACTAGGAGCCACTCAACTGGCTGTTTAAGCGGTGATGTACCCTATCGAGGAATGCACCTGATTGCTCCCTGGTTTTCAGCTTGCTGTTTCAAACAGGAAACACCATGGCGACCTGCTCGTAAATTTCTGTTATTCCGTCTAAACAATCCACCAAAATCTACTTCTGAAAACATTTTAAGCGAGAAATAGGCGATGCCACTGCTGAATCTCGTTTAATTTTAGAACTACATCGCCTAGTTTGACAGCTTGGTCCAAGTTCTGTGAGTCGGAGACGTCGCGCTGGACGGGCTCAGTTGCATAAAGGACTGTTCCCCGCCTTTTCATATTGAAAGAGCAACGGCCAATGAGGAAACTCCAACACGCCGACCAATCGTGTAACTTCATCACTCAGTCAGTCACTCACTGACAGACTGAGTTTGTAGGGCTGGCCCTCTGCGGTCCAGCCAAAAATGCTGTGCAGGAATGAGTCCTAAAACCCGGAAATTAGTTATCATTTTAGCACTTCCGGTTCCCTCATCTCCAAGTCAATGGGTTCTTTGAATGGGTTTTTAGTTAGATGCCTGAAATAAGGTCTGTGGTTAACACAAGCTGAAGAGATTTTAACGTTTTGTTCTACAATATAATATACGCCAATAAATATCCCACTCGGGAATTTTGAAGCTTTAATATGTCTTAATAAAGACAGTTGCTAACAGAGTATCTAAATGAGATTATAAAACGTCATCACACCGACTCGTCCAGCTTTACAGCCTTGTTGTTTATACTTGCGCTCATGCGACCGTGGTGTAGTTCGTTTATAGCCTAACGTTAGCTCTCTACTTCTGGTGATTGCATTCACACTTCAAAAATCATAAAAATGGTGTTCATTCGTGAAGATTATTTTACGTAACAAAACCTGTAAGTATCATAAACGTTTGTTTGCCACAGAGTTTATTTTTTCCAATAATCCAAAACACAATGGAAAAATCCCATTGGCTTTTTGTCGAGGGAACCCAGGGCAATTCTAACTTCCTGGTTGACCTACAAAAATACGTCATCCCTGCACCTCTCTATTGTTGCCAGTGACAATGCAGAGTTTCTAAAGAACCTCCATGCTCACTGTGAACCAGCTGTACCAAAAGTTGACCTTTTCCCGAATCCATCCATGTCTGATTTCCAGAATGTCGATGAGTCACCACGGAAACCACTGAGCTGTCACAAGAGCCTGCCACAAAATGTCATCCATATGTCACGAAAAAATGTGTCACCACGGGACGCCGTACGTGCTACCATGTGACACTTTATGTCACTGCTTATGACTAAAGTATGTTTTCAACCATAAGACATGTTTAATGGACTTGGATGGGATGTTGAATATAGTTCTGTGCTGTTTTAACAGCCACACAGATACATACACCTCTCTGTTGTAACCAGGCCAAGGACGAATCGGGGAAAACAGGTTATGACTTGCTTATGTAATGTTAGTAAGTAATTAAATGCTGCTTTAATTACTCTGCTCTACTTCAACATTGATAGACATTCTCAATATGGTGTTGATAATCTTTGAGAAGAGAAGGAGAAATAATGAGCCATTTCACTTTGTTGTTTTTTTCAATCAAAGATGAAATAACATCTAATGTATTTCTTTATGTGACCAACTAATTGGAACAGAATGGAGTTATTTCTTCATTCCTCAAGTTACTTCCTGGTAATGACTGTGCATTTTTTCAGTGCTTGGCTGGTGACCACATCACGCTTTCTCTTTCATTTTGTCACAAAGCACATGGTCATCATCACATCAGCGGACTGAGACTAACCACCGCAGCTCCCTCATGAGGACAAAATGGCAAACAAGAGGAGAACACATGTTTTTGTAAGCTGCCCATCACCATGTAAGTCATATAATTTCAACACTAATATGCATCTGCATCTGTCTACAGTAACAACAGCAAACATCATGTGAACTGCACACATTCTTTAAAATGCTGTTGGAATAACATTATGCAACTATAGGAAGAAAAATCATTCAGCTTCTGCATTCTTCATTTGTTGTTTCCAGAGTTTTGTTATTTGGGGAAGCAGAAAAAGCTTTGGGGTGATTTCAGTCTTGGTTACATATATTTCTCTTTTACCCAAAGTTTAATTTAATTGCTAAATACAGTATATTTTCAAAATAAATTTGATTTTAAGAAAGGATTACCAAAAAAAGGTCTTCAAAGAGACCAGAACACAATACTTAAATGTCTAATACACAGACACTGTTAATCAAACATGATGTAAAAAAAATATATTTTGTATAAATATGAATGGGACTTTTTTATATGTTGTTTTGATATCTCTTTTTTTTTCTTTTTTCCCCTGTATTGCATTAACTACAATACAGGAACAACTCAGCTTCATTTGAACAACAATAAAAAAATAAATACAAAAATAATTAATAAACACAATTTTGTATGTGTGTGTATGTGTGTGTAATAATTAGAATGGCATTAATTATAAGCCACATTAAATAGGTTTTCAGCTTTCATTTAAAAATGTTTGCAGAGTGACTGAAATAAAGGAGAAGGGTCTTTTAAAGCTTTATAAACAACTAAAAGAACCTTTAAACAGATTCTAAAAGATACAGGTAGCCAGTGCAGCGTCTTAAGCAGTGGGGTGATGTGTTTTAGTTAAGACTCTGGCCGGTAATCCGGTGAAAAGGGAATAACAATAATCTCAATGACTAGTACTGTAATGAAATCAGTATTTCAGCATCTTTCTGAGTTAAAAAAGGTCTGACTTTGGCGGAAATGAAAAAAAAAGGGATGTTTTAATGACATTATTAAAATGAGAATTCAAATCTAAATCAGAGTCTAAAATCACTCCCAAGTCTGTGATGTTAGTTTTAGTCTGTTTGCTGAGGGCACCAAGCTCAGGGTTTATCCCTAACCCACATCCATTACACTGTACAGTGCATACTGGTGAATACTTGCTCTTTTGTGAGGTTTTCTCTTCTTTGATGACAGTTATTTGTCTGTCTGCACCTCTGTTTTATGCCCAATTTAAATATATGTATGTTCCAACTCTGTAACTGCCTTTCCACAAGGGGGCAATGCTGTCCCGTGCATGGGTTGATTCAGGAACTGGAAACTTTTCCCCGACATCTCTTTCAACAGCTTTGCCAACTTGTACAAATCAAGAGTGGAAATGGTAAAACTAACTAGTTTATTCTGAAAACATTCCTCTGTTAGTTCCATATTTGGTGTATGTGTGTCTTTGTGTCTGGCATAGCTCAGATGGCATAAGAGATTACTAGCAGTGCAGTGGAGTCATAATTGGGCTAATTTCCAGTCTGCTGACTGCTCTGTTTGCTCTGTTTCTGCATGCATACTAATATGACTCACCACATCTCTCTGTCTTTAAAAGAAAATTAGTTTTTAAACAACAATCACTGACACCAAACTGTGAGCGTGTACCTGTGAGTCTCTCATTGCATATTTCCACAGACGCTCCAGCCCCCTTTCTCTCTTTCTCCCACTCCCTCTCTAAACAGGATGTTTGTGTCTCAGCGGGGCTGCCGGCAGCAGACCAGTACAAAGCTGATGACCAGATAGCGTGGCTGTGGAGTGCCCAGTTCTCCCAGCGCTGTGACAGATTAACTGGGATTTAGGGCTTCCATTCGGATTCCCCACTAAACCAACACGCTGCGAGAGACTGCAAAACACAGGAGGTCATGTAGCCGACAGCACGCTCCCCCCTGGGCCAGTAAAGGCCCCCACCATGTTTTATTTCAAACTGCTTCTTAGCCTCACATGTCATATACATGCACAGGATCATAATTGTCTTGAATATGACAATATAACAGATCTCTGAGTGTCCCACTTCTCGTAGCTGATATGTTTGTGTGCTGCTGCACTGACAATGATTGTCACACAAGAGGAACCAAGCCTGCAAGTGCTTTATGGCCCCTAATAATTCAGGCTACAATGATGGTTGCATTCAAAGGTGATATCATGAGACTCAGGAGACCTGAGTTTCCGTGTATTGTACTGTGCTATGCGTGTGAGCTCACCACAGCTAATATCAGACGCTGCCTGGCCAGGCAGTGGTTGGTGGAGCACAGGATCTGAATCATGAGTACAAGTTGTTTCATGGCAAAACAATGTCGTAAAAGTGTGAGTTATCAAAGCACAATTTGGTGTTATGTACAGTCACAGGAAGAGAAGTTGTACTAAGAAGTAAAGGTGGAATGGGAATTTCCTAAGTTGTTCCAGAGAATTATTTGATAAATTAGAGTCAGAACCACAGACTGCAGTGACACTTTTAAAGAGGACCTTTTATGGTCATTTTCAGGTTCATACTTGTATTTTGGGTTTCTACTAGAACACGTTGCCATGATTTAATGTTCAAAAAAAGCATTATGTTTCTCAAAACGGCTGTGCTGCAGCTCCTATTTTCACCCTCTGTCTGAATCACCCCCCCCCACAATTGTGATTGATCAACCGAATCCAACTTTTCGGACTCCGCTCCAGCTCCGTTCTAACTAGCTTTGTTTGAGGGCATGCCAAACTAGCCGTAAGGCAGGTATTATGCAAATGTGTTACTTGGTGACATCACCACGTTACGGAAGAAAAGGCGTGACTTCAAGCAAGACGTTTCAGGCAGTTCCAACACATTCTCATCTCAACTCGTCACATACTGACGCTTTGTCAGACCCCTCGGCGTCACTTTTCGGCCGCAGTAAACACGTGCTTAATATTGTAAATTAAACAAAAACACTTGCTTAGGATTACCACTTAGTTAGGTTTAGGAAACACAACATGGTTGGGCATAAAATTACTATGTTTTTAGAGTGAAAATGTGACTTGATGTTGTGAGCACGGGACACGAACGAATAGCTGATTGTAAAGTGAACCATAACGCACAGGACCTAGACAGCGGTCTCCTGAATGAAAGCCCTGTGTTTGTTAGACCTATCCACCCGCCCTGTGTGTCTCTTTCGCTTTCAACTACGTCACCACAGCACTTTCCCTGAGCGTTTACTGTTGATGCGGATGGATTTACATTGTAGTTAATGGAAAGCCTGTTGCGTCTCCACCGCCGCGAAAGGGTGCCTTGTGCGGCGGTATCGAACGCCGATTGCCGTGACAAAGCGTCTGTATTTGACGCCCAGAGAATGAAAGCGGGCTGGCAGTTCAGGAGAAGTGTTTCTGTGGGGGAGAGTGACTCCCTTTGGCGTGGACGTTGGGCTTTGTAACTTTGCAGACTTTTACATGCACAAATTACTATATAACACACTAAAGGAAAGGGAAAAAGCACAAAAGCATAATAGGTCCTCTTTAATGCGAATAATGTAAAGTGAAAGCAACAGCAGGGAAAGTTACAGTCATCTCATAACATTGTGTTCTGTTTTGTTCTCTTGTTTTATTAATAGTCTGCTTGACTTTTACCATAGAAGAAGAACACGTTTTCATGGAAACAGTGGAGGGCACTTCCTGTGAGACTCAATGAGCTCAAATAAAAACACAGGAGTGGAAAGATGTGTGTGGCTCTGCCATGTCCTGTTTTAGCCTCCACCCTCCAACCCCCGTATCTCTCTCTCTCTCTCTCTCTCTCTCTCGTTTGTGAATCTCAGGCCAAACCACTCCTTCACTTACATTTACCATTTTTGGCCCTAATTCACATCATAAGTAGTTCAAGAGCAAAGTTGGGTTGAAAAACATTCAGTGACGCTTTTCAAGTTGCCGACGTGGAAACATGCCAAATGAAGTCTGCCGGTTAAAAGGATAGACATAATTCTATTTTGACCGGGAGGAAGCATCAAACCCTAAAACGTGTTCACCTCCAATCTGACTGACACAACCGATTCTCTGTTGGAAGGATTTCCTCCCATGTTGTTTTTTTTCAAATATGCACAAGCACCTGAGTGTGAATTAAGCCAGTAAGTGGTGTCATTAAGTCAGTGACGCCCAGACACATGGGCCTTTCACACCCAGGACTCACTGGTCTGTGTACACACATGTGCCATAGATAGAGCGCACAACCGGTCTACTGTTTGAATCCACGGATCATCTGCGATCATAACCAACCCCCATTTACCTCCACATACACAGTGTGGAGAGAGTGGATACGGGCTGTTTGAAATATTACATCACTACTCAACGGTCACTGCTCTTCAACGCTCTGAATCACATAAATCATATGAGCTTAACATGCTGTGCATGTTGTTCGCGTTGCAACCGTAGAGAAGTGGATGTAGTCAACGTGACGTCACTCATTGGTTTATGGACTACGGTTTTGAAGCCTCAGGTTCGGCATTTTGGCCGTTGCCATCTTGGTATTTGGCCATCGCCATGTTGGTCTTTTGCACGAGAGGGTGCAACCGAATGCTGCATTTTCAGGCGACCAAAAATGTTATAATTAACTTTCGTGAACTGAAAACACACTGTGAAAGGGTTAAAGTTGTAAGACGAAAACACGGACTACTCCCAGACCGGACAACGCCGTGGTAGCGACCTGTCAATTACAAAGTAGCCACGCCCTAAAGCACACCCTGCTTTATGATCTATTTGACTGTAAATGGGACCATAATTTACTAAATGAATATCATGCTGTATTGAAGATGCTCGCATAAAGATGACGCGTTTCAAGCTCCGCCAATAATTTGAAATGTATACACTTCCTGTCTCCTAAGTGAGCGTGGTCATGGTGTGTTTGCCTCTCCCCCCACCTCATTTGGAAGGGTTGTGAACATCATGTGGATGGATAAAATCAGATTGGATTATATTTGCATGATGTATTTATATTTTCTTTTGCTAACATTAGATATTTACACAGCTAACAGCCATATTTAGCATTAAGAAAATAATCAGCTAGGGCATTAGCAAACTTTAGTTGCCAGATCTCGCGAGAGTGTGTTGCTGAGACAGAGAAAGATCTCGATCAAAGTTAATTTTCTCCGTGTCAGAATGTTCAGAAGATATGTGGCTTGTGAAAAATGGGTCCAATATTTACCTTGGTGACTATAGGGCGAAAAAAAATCAGTCATAATCTGCGAACCCCGAGCTAGCGATTGACTCCATAAACTCATGTTTACAATGTTTAGTGAGGTAATAAATCAAGTGAGAAGTAGGCACTTCAGCATTGGCTTAAATTTTCAGAACCGGAGGTTGCCACCTGTTTGAAACTGCCTGATTTCCTAAAGAATCGTGTTTCATCCCTTATATTCATGAGGCCAAATTGTTGCTAAAAAAGCGCATTGTAACAATTACTGTGCCATGCCTTATTAATAAATATTAATTTACAGAAGCTAATTGTAAGAAAATCAACCTCCGTAGGCTTCCTCAGTTATGATTTTTACAAAATAGTTTGTTAATGTTCCACGAAGTTTCTTTTTTAACCCTCTGCGGCTATACTTGAACTGACATTTTCCAAGGCGGGAAGAATGCCAAGCGAGCGAGTGCCTTCGTGGTGACGGTCTCGTATGGAGCTGGCAGTCCACTGAGAGGTTATGTCTTTATCTTTTGGTCTGCGTCCATGGAAAACAATCCATCAGGGTTAGAGCTGCAGGGAAAACATTACTTTTTGGAAATACAAGTTTTCGTTCGCTCCATCTTGATCAAACTTTGTCCTGGTGATGAGATGTTCGACCGAACAGTGCTGGGGAATGTCACAGTGTAGCAGGGGGAAGTTGAAATATATGCGCCGGAGCCAAACACATTAGCTGAATGCACAAGATAAGATCTCATTCGTCAGCTCTTGCGTTTCAAAATATTTTCAAGATAATATCTAGACTATGTTTAAGAAATTTTTGTGTGTCAGAATAGTTTTTAGATCTCGGTAGTGGCTTGTAAAGGTGATGGATGTGTTGGAGACATATGTTCGCTTTCTTTCCTGTGTTGGTGGTTTGATTGTTTTAGTTAAGACTCCAGGGGATACAGTCCAGAGGCAAGGTTATAGCCATTATATGTGTGTGTGTGTGTGTGTGTGTGTGTGTGTGTGTGTGTGTGTGTGTTAGATTTACTTTAGCTCTGCTGGAAAGATGTTGTGAAGATACTGGGTTTGTGGTGGTTCAACCCAAAGGCCAAACTGTTGGAAAGGATGATCTCAGAGAGCAGACAGTTCTTTGGTGTTTATAGCCTACAAAGTACACATAAACCTTAGACAGACCTGGACCTGACACACCAATGTTGGCTCCACTGTTTGCAGCCCTTTTTGTTTATTTTCACACCACATTCCCTCCATGTAACCCCCCCGTCCACCCCTTCTCTCCTCTGCCTTGTTCACTTCACACTCCGTCAATAAACAAACTGTGACCGTGACAGTCACCCTTTCTCGCCCACCGTTAAAGCATGCTGCTGTTGGACCCCCTCCGGCTGCTCCGCACCACCAAACCTCCCAACAGCACACTGACAGGGCCAGGAGGACAGATGTGGGATGACTGGTTTGGCTGGGTGGGAGGTGAAGGTGCACATGATGTGTTAAGACTTATAAACACAGGTGGATCGCGGCACTGCAGGCCAGGGACTACAGTATGTGTGTGACTCAACTGCGACAACATATGCCCCGCAGATGCCGAGGACCTCTCCAAAATACTGTGGTTGAAAAGAGGATTAATCACTGCTGTGTGCTCCTTGTAATTATTATTGCGAGGAACACTAGTTGTCCATAGATTGAGATGCTGGGCCAACACGTTCTCAACATACTGCCGCTTTGTCACGCCTGTCGGTTTCAGAAAGAAGACGGCACACTGGGAGTCAGTTTCCTGCATCTGTGTCACGTGGGTTTCACCACTGCCCCGATCCTTTAGGAGACTAGCGGCAGGTCCTGAGTCTATTAACTCCAATGGGAGAAGTGAACGTGAACACAGATTATGACCGATTATTTCGCCCCATAGTCACCAAAATAAATATTGGACCCATTTTTCACAAGCCAAATATCTTCTGAACATTCTGACACTAAAATTATTTTTTTCAGACAAACAAATCAGGAGAAAAGGTGAACACGCCATGACCACGCCCATTTAGGAAACAGGAAGTGTATACCGTTTTAAACCATCGGCGGAGCTTGTTATGCGACATCTTTGTTATAGATTGTCTTTGGCATCACTTTAAGTTTTGGCATCAAAACCACTTAGTTACCCTTGGCGTCACTTTGGATCATCCCTCTATATTGTAATGGGATTAAATAAGGACTCAGATCCTTCCCTTAAAGGGTAATGCCAATATTTTTCATCCTGGACCCTCTTTAAACCCATGTTTTGTGTCTACGTGACAAATGGGGACAACATTTTTTAAATTGGTCCAGTATTGAGCGAGAATTCTACAGACGGCAGCCGCTAAACAGTCTGCAATTCCCATTCCTCAACGTCATTTTACGTCCGCTAAACGTGTTTGTTTTTTCCACTGACAGGCTCAGATTGTTATTATAAGTGACAACATTATGGAAAAGACCTACAGAGAAATAAACCTTTTTCTTAACTTTCCCTTGAACCGGTTGGTCCGTTTGCTCAGAGAAGTCTCGTTCTGAAATCTTGCGTCGCATCCACATTGTCGAAATCATCTAAATATTCAGCCATGACATTAAAAATAATTTAGATAACACTAAGCTACGCTTTCTGTACTCCCAACACAACAAACTCTGACAACACCGACACTCCTTTCCACCGTTGTCTTCCGGTAACAAGTCAATAACAAACAGACCGAATTAAGCGAAAGGTAAAGAAAAACAAAAGCAAAAGTTAAACAAAAGCACTTTTACTGGATGGAAATTGACGGTGAGGAATTGCCCCGAGCGATTACATAGCACCTTGTTTAACGGCTGCTGGCTGCAGTGTTCTCCCTCAATACTGGACCAATCTCAAAAATTGTTGTCTCTATTGGTCACTTACACAAAAAACATTAGAAACATTGGAAAATTTTAAAATTGGTTGAAAAATACCGAAGTTACCCTTTAATAAGTGTAGTATAGCACAATATAAAAATGCTCTGTTACAAATTAAAGTTCTGCTTGTAACCCTATCAACCTTTTTAACTCATTTCTATACACTTTGTTGGGTTTACTTGATGAACCTGTTTCGGGCCCTCGGTCAGCTGTCACAGTGGCCCTGTCTAATGAGATGTGAAATGTGTTTTTAGCCTTTATTTTGTCCAGCGTGTCTCTGGAGCCAGGGAGCTTTAGGACGGCCGCGTCCGATGGCCGGCCTGTCTTATTGTTGTTGCTGGTTCAGCGGTAACCATGGTAGCCTTTACTACCTCTGCAGATCTCTATCGAGCCTTTCTTTTTGTGGAGCATCGCCGCGTCACAGAGCCCACTGTCAGTGAGAGGCTGTTAGCTCGGCTGTGACTGATTGCCATTCACACAGTAATTCATTCACAAACATGGCCTACACCATTCATCTCACACAGCCACTATGGCAGGGTCACATGCTGGGAAAATACCTCCGGACATCAAATGTACGCACCAGTATGCCCACATACTCTAACTGTCTCTTAGCTCAGCACAGAGTATTAACTGGTTTCACTATCTGAGACAGTAATATAACTAAAGAGCATTATAACATAATGACACTGGTGAGAAATTGATCAGTAAAAAACTGCAGGATCTATTTAGCTGTCTATCTAGTTAGGATGAATTTTTGATAGTGTAAGCATCCTGAGAAAATAATATCAAATTATTGATATTGAAGAAATTGTTTCACCTTTTGAGAAATACGTTTATTTGTTTTTTTTGCCAAGAGTTAGGAGAGAAGATCGAGCTTAACAATGTTGATTTTTCTGAGCTTTCGCACTGAGAATAAAGGCATCAACAGATCACGTTGTGCAGAACGGGTTGAGTTGCTGAGCTGAGGCTTCGTTGTCCGAACCAGGACGGCAAAATGTATTACTCTTTTCAACCTAGAAAAAAGCAACGTAGACCACATCCTTACCTTTCACAATAAAAGCCCTAGACATATAATATTTACAGGCGATTATGTTGAATTTTTCATGTTTATTTGTCACGTAAAGCCCTAAAAGTCACACGTGCAAATGCAGGCAGCTTCCGAGGTGATAATTGCCTGAAAGTTCACCAAAGTTGAACTCCACGTGAATCCAAAGATGCAAATTTGCTATGCACCTGGAAGCAAATGTTTTTTCGCCCGTTTGCTCTCATAGACAGGAAGTGAACGGGAGGCGAATGTTGATTGCGTGCATGTGGGACCGCGCCTGGAAACGGGAAAACTAGCTAGTCTCTGAAATAACAAATCTACCTGCCAGCACCTCTAAAGCTCACTAATTACTCAATAAAAATAATGCTCACTAAATAATTATATCTTGTTTATTTAATCCGTATAAAACCACAGTTTAGAAAGGTCAGGGTGTGGCTGTAGCTGGGCGCATTGACTTAAGCTAACCGGCTGTTAGTGGTAGCTTCATATTGACCTTGCAGACGGTAAAGAGTGGTGTTGATTAACTCATCTTAATCTTGGCAAGAAATGTTTTTCCAAAAATATCAAACTGTTCTTTTAACAATAAATTATGTTTCCTCTTATAAAAGGAGACTGTACTAGATGCAGCGTTCGAGGCGGGGCCCTGTTCATTCGTTGCTCAGTTGCACATAAAGCAAACAAAGGTTGACTTCCGAGTATAAAATTACCCGCATCATGCGGCGATGTAAGTCTATGGGAAAAAGTATGTTTGGGCCCAATGGCATCACGTCACAGACATGGAAGTTGTAATTCCACTGTTTGGAAAATTTTCTTCAAAGACCGATGCACTTCCTGGGGGCTTGAGTCCAAGTTACCATACAGTATCTAGGCCTATATTTAAGCATTCAGCATAGTAGGCAAGTAGGCATATAAAACTGTAGGCCTATATGTATAGGCTATATGTGTATGTATATAATATGTACTGTATATGTAGTATGTTAATGTATTTGTCTAATTTCTGTATTTGTATTTGCAGATTTTGTGAGGTCCTGTTGTCTTTGCATCATTTTGTGCCAATATGTCCTGTAAAACTCGGTGACTTTTTACCATGCAGACACTGAGAGGGAGAAAAAACTACATGCGCTTGTCTTTTGATTCTAAATCTGTCCTGATGGTATTTGGAGACGGAGTCTGGTCTGCTTCTGTCAGTGGGTTACTTCTTTCTCAGGCTCCGAGCGGAGGGTGTGAGGTTGGGGACGGGGCAATGGGGGGGTCTGTGGACTTTGAGAGGCTGCTGGTGAGGTGCGTGTTGGGGGAGGCACATGGTGTATGACTGGGGGTCAGTCGAACATATGTGGAGCAGCACACACTGAACTGTGTGACCATTAGTCCTCGTCTCGAGGGAAGTGACCCTTTGACCCTTTCTTATAAAAAATGCAGACAGACAAAGCACAGACGGCCAAGAGAAACAAACTTCCAGAAATAGGATGCATGATTTCTGCATGTAAAGGACGCATGTTTTCTGCTCTGTGTGGCGGTCAACCTCCTTAATGTTTGTGTTTATCAGAGAGTCGAGGTTCTGGTGTGAAGGAGAGACGATAACGCAAACACAAATAAGGGAATGGGCATAAACGTGCGTCATGCCAACGGGCAGCGCATTTTCTGAACAAATTGATTTGTCTTGCGTTCACGCACGCACGCACGCAACCACAAATAAACCCCCACACACACTCATGCACACACGGGAATCTTACACAAGTTTTCCCAGACATCAGAGAAGCAGTTCTGAGAAAATCGGGCATGACTGTTTACATGACTGAGGTCAGAGTTATTTTTAACATATTTTGGCAAAGCAAAGGCTTGAAGTCTATTTCGTGCCGAAGGCCCCCTATTGTAAAGAAAATAAATAACACCATAAAGAGCTTGACTTCGGAAGTTCCAGAGTGATTGTGTGAGAAAAGACACGGTGACATTTTAAAGATGAGGCAGCCATGATGAAGGGTTCAGATATGGCGACATGCACTCAATGTCATTTTGAGATCCAGAGCTTTTTTCACCGTGTTTTACTGCAAGTCTTAAATTGTGGTATTTGAAATTCACCAGCCACACAGCTTCTCAACATAAATACTGCAGCGTGAGTGATCCGACCCTCCTGTCTTTGACTTCTAATCATTTCCAAATGACATTGTCAAAATGTATTCATTCAGGACTGCTAAACCTGGAAAGATACAGGATAAAGATATCAACTTCTTCCGCTTCCTTGCTGATAATTTCTCTTTTCCTCCCGACTGACAACTGCTTACAACCAGGAAGAGATCTCATCTCTTTGCCTTCTATCTGTAAAAAAAAAGAGAATGAGAGAAAGAATAATAGCCTAACATACATTTTCTGCACAGAACAGTTCACAAAATGACCAAATTACCATGAAAACACATCGTACATCCATCTGTCTTCCATCCGTCCTTCCATCTGTGCACCCTTTGAAGTTGCTATTTTGAGCTGGATGCAGATAAGAAGGTTATCTAAAAGAACCAGCGAGGCTGTTCCTCAGACAAGCAGTCACCTTGTGCCCTTAAAGACCTCAGACCTCCACTGATAAACCGCCAGCAGCAGCCCCACTGCTCCAGATACACTATCAGCCCTCAGAGCTCCACTCACGACCTCCAACAGAGACGTATCGCAAGTAATATGTGATTGTCCTCGAGATACAGATAATGTTGCAGTAATCTAAACTAACAGGATTTGTTTGGATGTTTCTTTTGTTGGAATATCCTGCTGAAATCATAATGTAATAATACTACAACTGTATTTATATAGGACATTTCATTAAAAAAGTAATACAATGTGATTTACAAAAGATGGAAAATACACCTAAAAGACAGATGCAAGGAATAGGAACATTAAAGGTGCTAAATGCGAGATTGGGAGCATTTCTGTTGCCTCCGCACGGCTCTCAACATGGCGATGGCTCGTAGCTAACGGTGCTAACAGCGCTAACAATGAAAACAACAGCAGTGCAGAGCAGCGGCCGTGAGCTAGCCAGTGGGCCACTATAAGGCACGCACGGCCGGCTCGGCTATGTCAACAAAGTACGGAGAAGCTTGGATTACAACACACACAGGAGAAGAGCGACTTCATTCTCTGCTCGGGTTGACATTAGCTACTCCTCCATATCTTTCCATAGCTAATAGTTGTTTGATGCTACATTAATGCTCTGGATATCGTAGCACCTTTAAAAACATAGCAAACAAATAAAACAGTAAATAAGTAATTAATACTGTGGATGAAGTAAAAGTAGGTTGCAAGTGAGGTGCACATTCTCAACCGTTACTGTGAGAGAGTCAGCAGAGAACGCTGATCTTTTAGGAACACAAACTGAAAAGGTCACTGATGTATTCTGTGGTGATGCTGTGAAGTGATCTGAAAACAATGATAAGCACCTTAAAGGAATACTTCACCCACAAAATGACCATTTGTATATCAACTACTCACCTGGTGTTAACTTGAATTGCTGAAGAAAAGTCTTGACATAGTGACGTAAGTGGGGTCACGTTCAAACGGCCTCCATTTACTTCACTTTTCTCAGTTTTTTGATACTCTGTTTTCTTCAAGAATTCAAGGTAACACGGGGTGATTAGTTGATATACAAACCATTTTGGGGGTGAAGTATTTCTTTCAATTCAGTTCTGTAGCTCACAGGCAGCCAGTGGAGATATTTTAGTACATGGGGTGATTTGTACTCACTTTAGTTTTGGTGTGGATCCTTTTCTATAGATATCGCAATAATAACGTTATCGGAATTCTCTCCTTAATAAATAATGTTGAGTTGTATTGTTAAAAACACTGTTTGGCTGTTCACAACTTGCCAAGAGGTGTGAACCTCCACAAAATCTACATATTGTATATCTATGTCTATGTCTATATCGCATTGAAATGCTGTTGGAGCTTGTAGAGCTGAGCAAACATTCTTGTTTAATTCTGGTAAAAAAACGTTTTTCAGTGGGTGTGGGTAAACTGCAGCATTGGAGGGCAGTGGGGTGACGGCCCGAGAGGCCTTCCTTTTCCAGCGCTGCAGCTTCTCGTTCGTTCCCACTACACTTTACATTCCCCAACATCTCACTCACCACTGAGCCTACGTCAGTGTGCCCTGACTCACAACGCTGCCGCACACGTACAGCACACACAAAGATGCCGAACTTTTACAGAACTTGGCAACAATGCCATTTTTTTGATGATCCGGTGACCTGTAGCTACATTTCCTTTTTCCACCGCAGCGCCAAACATCCAGGAAGGCTGCATCCAGCTTGCAACAACACAGAGCCAAGGCCTTTGGGGGTGTTTTCATATGGTTATAAATGGGTTGTCAGAGTGTCTGTACATCTCTCGCTGCTCAGGGTAAAGTCAACAGCTCTGGGGGTCATTCATTAATCTGCAATGCCATGGGCTGACATGTGCAAGAGGGCCAGACTGCCTGTAACCTCTCACAACCAGCGATACCAGCAGGATGGAGAGAGAAAGAGAAAGAGAGAGGGGAATACGGTCAGCTCTGCTTCTCCTCAGTCTCTTGCTCTTTCTTTCTTGTCTCTTTCCATCACCCCTTCTTTTTATCAACATCTGTTACGCTGTCGGTCTCTGTTAGCCGGCACCGTCATCCATCACAGTCTCAATTTCTGGCCTGTTTTTTGCTATTTTAGCCCATTAGATCCAGAAAAAACACAGAACGCAAAAACAAAAAAAACAGAAGAGACGGACAGTTTGAAAATCGAAGCAAACATCAAGCAAAGAGAAAAGAAAAAACAGTAGCCCCGCCATAGACACAGTTGATTCTGAGCTATTTTAGAGACATTTTCCAACCATGCTATCAGATATGGATGGTCACCTTGCCCTGGCATAACCTTTTTATGGAGCTAAACTGGGCTGAATCAATACAAACCAATCCAATATCTGCAGACAAAGATCCTGTGTTCTTCTCTATAATCTCTCTAATTTTTGTCTTTCATGTCCTCAAACAATCACCAACTAGGTCTTATTTTGACCTTAGAAACAAAGGTTGTCAAAACAATGACACCATAAGGTCCAGTAGTAGCAGCACTCAAGATTTCAATCATCACAAGATCTTTCTCAGCAAATGGAGTTGCTCTGTTGTCATTGAACATGATCAATTTTAGTGTAGATGGTCAATTTTCTGGGCATTTTAAGGTCTTATTGTCAATGGTGGCTTAAATGTTGATATGGGAAGTTCTTTCTTGACCAATGGAAACAGTCAAAACAATTTTACCACAGGGTAACTTCCATGACAACTGGGCTCCACCATTGGTTGTATACAGAATACAAATACCTAAATCAAAGACTGTCGGGACAAAAGACTCCACCATGCACCCAACTGACCCTCTCAACTGAAGCCATTTTTCCCCTGCTCTTTTTCCTATTCTCTGAAACTTTCTCTCAGCCTTTCTGTAGCTACTTTTGCTCTGCTGATGGTCAGATCTTTTGGCTTCCGTCCCATCTCTCTCTCTTTATCCCAGGCTGAATGTGACCGTCATATGGGAAAACTGTAATAAAGTGCATGGCGTGAACAATGAACCAACAGCCCCTACCCCTCTGTTTCCACCCATTGCACCATCCAGCGGTTGGAATAATGGCTTTTGGGAATTCGATGGGAATGTGCGTTCTGTTTTTTAAACACAATGCAGAGCCAGCTCAGAGAGGCGCAGGGGGATGTTGGTAACGGTGGGGGATTAGCAGAGTTAAAGAGGAGGTGTGGTCTTCAGCGTGTCCCATACCATCCACATCCAGCTGTGGTTCCTGCATTGTGTTCTCACCCAGCCCGTTCTCATTCCCAGAGTGTTAAATACCGATGCCTTGTCACGGCCGTCGGCGTTCGATACCGACGCTTTAGTGGCAGTATATGAGACGCACCGGGTTTTCCATTAACTACAATGTAAACCCATCCGCGTCAATATCAAGGGAAAGTGCTGTGGTGACGTAGTTTAAAGAGGGTCCAACAAACACAAGGGTTTCATCCAGGAGACCGCAACATTAAGCATTCGAACAAAAAGTGACGCCGAGGGGTCGGACAAAGCGTAAGTATGTGACGAGCTGGGATGAGAACATGGCAGCACCTGTCAGTTGGTTGCTCAAGTCACACAACACCAGGAAGTTGCAATTGGAAAAACCTGATCCACAGGGATACGGCATGGAAGTCCATGAAGGTGTGACAACTGTTGTCCTCTTCTTTAACTCTGTATCCTTTGTCCACCTCTGTTTCTGCTCATCTAGATCTTTCTGCAATAGAGTGCTGCAGGAATGAGTCCTAAAACCCGGAAATGAGTCAGGATTTTAGCACTTTAGCACTCAAAGAATTTTTTGAATGGGTTTTTTAGTTAGATGCCTGAAATAAGATCTATAGTTAACACAAGCTTAAGAGATTTAAAGTTTCTCTTAACTCGTGAATTTTGAAGTCTTTGTGTGTCTTAAAAAGTTGCTAACAAGCAGCTAAAGTAGGCTACAAAACGTCATCATGTCGACTCGTCCACCTTTAGCCTTGTTGTGTATACTCGCGCTCATCCGACCTTGGTGTAGTTAATTTATAGCCTAACATTAGCTTTTTACTTCTGGTGATCATATTCACGCGTCAAAAATCTTAAAACTGGTTTATCTTGCTGAAAAAAACATGTAAGTATCATGAACGTTTGTTTGCCACAGAGCTTATTTTCTGCAATAATCCAAAAGCAAATGGGAAAATCCCATTGGCTTTTTGTCGAGGTAACCAGGTGATGCTAACTTCCTGGTTCTTACAAAAATACATCCGCCCTGCACCACTTTATGGTTGAACATCATACTTGTGGTGTCCTTGACTTCCTCTAACCTCATGACCTTTTTGTAACTGGACATGCAACCCCATGGATTGCAGATGAAACCATCTAACCCGTAGCTACATTAATCCTCTTGTCTTCTTCTTATCAGGGACATATTATACGTCAGAATAAAACTAAAAAAGTGCATAAAAGGAGAAGGAAAAGTGTGACTCTTCCCTTCCCATCCATCAGTTGGCTCCAATGGGAGAGGTCTGACCTATCTCACACTCCGAAGGAGCGTAGGGACCCAGTCATCTCTTAATTCAACATGAAAAAACAATGAGTCATCAAATAGACTCAGATATACAGAGGCAGATATACTAACTGGCCTGTCAGTGGAAAGGGGGGGGGGGGGGGGGGAGGGAATTCCCAGAAAGGCAAATAAACACACACACGTCAGTTTGTGTTCTTGTCATGAAACGCATGGTCAACTTTTAGATAATGATGACAGAATCTGGATTTCTGTGCTCCAACACATCATTAGTGTCAACCCTGAAAATATGCCACATCAGCAGAACAGTAGAGGCTATCTATCTATTAGAGGATTACGCAACTTGATTGAGTACATACTGTGGGCCTCCAGGCAAAGCACACCGTCCCATGTGTTGCTACATGTAAGTGCAGCAATTTTATGACACATTGAAACAGACAAATTGCCTTGTCTGAAAACAATCAGCTGCTCTCAAGCACCAACAAAACTCTTTAAACTACACTTTAAAAATCATCAATCACAATGGATGCTTGTTTGAAAAAGTGCTATAAACATAAAGTGACACATCTATATATATATCTATATAGGCGTCTGGTATAATGACACGCGTGGCTCAGTCTGACCTCTCTGACCTGTCTGACTTATAATTAATGGTAATAAAAACTAAATGGAGAGGTGAGGAAGATCCCGCCCCAGTGGCTGGGAGGAGGAGGAGGAGGAAGAGGAGGAGGAGGAGAGCAGGACAGTCAGAGAGCTGGAGAGAGTCACAGTGTGGAGAGCAGGAAAGCAACAACACAAAGTGGATGTTTGGACGCAGATACTTCCATGATTGGAAACTTTTATACTGGCGAGGACAACATATGGACTTTTGACTTCACGTCGAGGAGAACTCATTTTTGGCAATCGCATATTTTGAGAACACGAGAGAAAAAACACCTCCCAAATAACTGCCACACACCACCGGGATGTTTAGATGAGAGCAGTAACTCCAACAGGTACGATATGTTAACTTTATTTTCCACTTCAGGTCTATATTAGTTTCCAAATGGTCACTCTATTTAACTTTGAGCAACTTATCCAAAACAGGAAAGTTGATCAGACCTCCATGAGTTGGCATCTTGTCTCAACTAGAATAGTGTTGAAACGTTGCCAACAATATCTGTAATTTTTAACGTGTTTATTTCTGTAATGTGTACGTGATTAAGTTTAATTATGACTTGTTCATCCAACATCCGGATTACACGATGTACACTATAATTTCAGGATTACTTTGGAACTTTTTCTATTATGTTTCCTTATCACTCATCATTATATCATTACTTTCACTAGAAATTGAATTAGTCATAAAATGATGACATATGTGTCACATAATTTATGCACAGCAGGAACTGCCACAGCTGTTTGTTCAGTATAATAGGGACAATGAAGAAAAAAAGAAGTTGTAATGACCTAAATCTATAGCTTCCTCTTCTGTTTTGTATTTGAGCGACTTCTTTACAAATCTGTCATATATTAAGTGTGTTATGTCATTTGTTGTCTTGCCCAGAACACTTTAATCTCATGTAATGCACTTCCCTGGTTAGATTAAGTAATATGAATTAGGTAGACCTAATATATAACTTATTTTCACAATTTTTTATGTTTCTACTTAACAATTGCTTTCATTTCTGAGTCCTAGAGATTGTTTTCTTCACATAAAATCATCCAAAATGTTGGTGAATGTAACTTCTGTGACTTTAAAGTGTTGAATATAACTTTTAAAAACAAGTTTGATCCTGTAACAGGAGGCAAGATGCAAGTTGTGACTCTGCCCGGTTGAGCAGCCTCGCCTCCCTAAGCTGTATCCAGTGCTGTGGTGCCCTCTGCTGTGTGACCGAGGAAGGCCAGGCAGCATGGGGAACACATGGGAGGATGGGATGAACCCGGTCATCGTCGAACACTACAACCACTCGGGGAAGTGGGACCGGCCTCGCAGCGGCAGCGCCTGCAAGATGGCCGTGCTGCTCTTCATCTGCGTGCTGATCGTTCTGGAGAACGTCACGGTCCTGCTCGCCCTCTGGAGGAACAAGCGCTTCCACAGCCGCATGTACTTCCTCATTGGAAACCTGGCGCTGTCGGACCTGCTGGCCGGCGTGGCCTACGTGGTCAACATCTTCACCTCGGGAAAAAACACCTACTTCCTGACGCCGGTGCAGTGGCTGGCCAGAGAAGGGAGCATGTTCGTGGCCCTCAGCGC
Organism: Sebastes fasciatus; assembly: GCF_043250625.1. NCBI lineage: Eukaryota > Metazoa > Chordata > Actinopteri > Perciformes > Sebastidae > Sebastes > Sebastes fasciatus. The sequence continues at coordinate 18,574,628 of NC_133799.1, forward strand.
GTCCACGTTCAGCCTCCTGGCCATCGGCATCGAGAGGCACATGACGATGGTGCGTTTGCGTCCGTGCGAGACAGCAGGTCGGGGGAGACTTTTAGGACTGTTGGCAGCCTGCTGGCTTGTGTCAGTGCTGCTCAGTGCCCTGCCAAGTCTGGGCTGGAACTGCCTGAACAATAGAGCCTCCTGCTCCACGGTGCTGCCGCTCTACGCTAAGAGTTACGTGGCGTTCTGCATCAGTGTGTTCAGCGCCCTGTTGGTGGCCATCATCATCCTCTACATCAGGATCTACCGCCTGGTAACCTCCAGCGGCCGCAGGGTGAGCAGCAGACCTTCAGAGCGCTCGCTGGCCCTGCTGCGAACAGTGGTTATTGTTCTTGGAGTGTTTGTCATGTGCTGGACCCCCCTCTTCCTCCTGCTGCTGCTGGACGTTGGTTGCAGCCCACATAATTGCCCCGTGCTCTACCAGGTGGACTGGTTCATAGCCCTGGCTGTGCTCAACTCTGCCCTCAACCCTCTGATATACACTCTATCGAGCAGGGAGATGAGGACGGCCTTCTTCAAGCTGCTGTGCTGCTGTCAGACCAGCTTGGAGCACACAGGGACTCCTGTGGCGGGCAACCCCCACCTGGGCACTGTCATTCCCACAGCGGAGAACAGCAAGACCAGCGGAGGAGGGGGCAGCGGGGCTGGCAAGTCTACGCTGAATAGAGGGAAGGTTCCCACACCTATCAACTCTGACAACAAGTATGGAGATCCCTCAGCCACCTCTGTGCCCCATCCCTCTGGGCCTGCAGACCTGCTCTCAGCTGTGCTGGTGAAGGCCGGGGCGCTGCCGCCCCTAAGCAAGTTCTGAGTGGAAGCATCTTAAAGGGATAGTTTGGGTGTTTTGAAGTGGAGTACTAATCCATAGTTAGTGTAATACCTACAGTAGATGACGGTCGGCACACCCTCAGCTTGGAGAAGCAGACAGGAGTTACCCCACAGAACAAAAGCAATGTACTGCTGTGGACGGGGCTGGCAGCAAAATGTATTTTAGTCACCTAACAGAAAGGCCCACCTAAAAAAGTCAATATTAGTATAAGTGTACGCTATATTTTGAATATTTTTGCCAGTTTACCTTGCTTTGAGACATTTATACTGTCTATGTTTCCGACGGGGTAACTGAAGTCTTTATCTATGCTCTCGCCAAAGCAACCAGACTCCAGTGAAAAAAACTGTAATTTTACCTCGCAGAACACGGGGGTTGCTGGTCTACCGCTGCCTCGATCCGTTAGTTTGTTTGTGTTATTGTGTGACTTTTGTTAGTTCGTATTCACCAAAGTCACACAATAACACAAGCAAACTAACAGGTCAAGGCAGCGGTAGACCAGCAACCCCCGTGTTCTGCGAGGTAATATACAGTTTTTTTTCAATGGAGTCTGGTGGCTTTGGTGAGAGCATAGATGGATACAACGCTTCAGTTTCCCGGCAGAAAGGGCTGTCTGATGCCAAGGTAAAGGGGTGAAAATATTTGAAATATAGCATACACATAAGCTGATATTGACTTTTTTAGGTGGGCCTTTCTTCTAGTTGACTAAAATACTTTTGCTGCTGGCCCTGTCCACAGCAATACATTGCTTTGTTTCCATGCGGTAACTCTTGTCTTTTTCTACAAACTGGGGGCGTGCTGACCGTCATCTACTGTAGGTAATACACTGACTATGGATAAGTAGCTCATACAACAACACTTCAAAACACCTGAACTATCCCTTTAATGAGGCCTTACAGTCACACAGAAGTAGACATAGAACAGACATAATCCTGCTCTCAGCCACTTTTTGTTTATGCACTATGGCCAGTGTAGCAATGGATAAAATTAAGTAATGATATTCAGCTGGAACCACATAAATGCAGATTAGAGTACCAACAAAGCCACTATTTACAACAACTCAGCAATATTATTAACACCAGAGTGACTGATGTGTTGTGTTTGTCTTACACAGTGATTCACGTTCAATGTTTCATATTTCACTATAAAATGCAACACAGTTTCACGGACATGGATTAAGCCAAGCCCCAAATTGAATCTCTTGTCTTAATTCATGTCTGTGAAACTAGACTTGGTAATGCTTCAAACAACAACAGAGTATATGTTTTGGTAAAAGAGGTTGCGCTTCAACGATGGGATTCACAGCCGGAGTGCTAGACCCAAAATCCAATAAGCATAAACATGTGATATGGAAGCACATCCCAGATATCAAAATCAAGAAGGACTAAATACTAGCATTTCACTTGTTTCATTGGCTCACATCACTACAGAAAAACGCTTACTTGTTTCAGCACGGAGCCTTCTTCAGAGCGAACAACAGATATTAACTTTATTAGTGTTTTGTCTGTCAATGTGTTTATTACATTGTGTTATTATAAGCAGAAAAAAAACTAATTAGGGCACTTTTTTTGCATGTGCTATATGCAAGTACTCTTAAAACACCTGCATTTTCCATCACAACTTGACTTGGTAAACTATTTATTTTCTGTGAAAACATTTGCCATCTTAATACTATTGGTATACATTTTTGCTATGGTTTGTGTGCATAAAAAAACCATCATGGTACTAGGAGTTAATTATTGATTTTGTTATGATTTGAGATGCACTGTGAGAGAAAAAAAAGTTTGTTTGTCAGACTAGCGGCCTCGTGAGGCTGTGATACTCATTACACACACACACACACCAGAAAATGAAATATGAAGACAGTGTTACTATTATTAGATTCTTACCACTAGTGGGACAGAGCGTAAAGATTGTCCTGACGGTGGTGCTGCAGGAAAAGCTCTAATCAGGAGGGTTCAACTTCTGTTCGGTGGCCCTTTTTGGACATTTCATTACTCTGTCAGCATCAGCTGAATTAGCGTGGCTAATAACTACACTTGTGTACATTTTCTGCTTCTCATCAGCACAACTAGAAACCACTCACACACGTCAACTAACCACTAGCGAATAGGAGTGTTGGATGTGAATTATTTAATGGTGGTAGACTGTAAATGACATTTCTGCCCAGGGTGGTGTAGTGCCTGATACCATTATATAGCCAATCAAATAAAATCCTATTCCCTTTTATGAGATTTTCACACGTGTCATGTTTTGATATTAAATCAATGGCTTGCCTTCCTCTCATCCATGCTCGGTCTCTGTGTTGGTCCCCTGCACACATTGTCAAGGTACTTATACAGGAAAACCACAGATAGTGATTTTGTCAGTATATTTGCACCATACGAATGATCTGTCATAGTCACATAAAAGCTTAAACCATACATATATTAATGCACAAAAGCTCTAATTTGTCAGTTCATCATTTGCTATTCAGACAGGAGAAGAGAAATGTCATGTGATTTAACCTGCTGCACTCATTTAATATCCTAATGGGAAGCTGATTGATGCTCTCTTATTCCCGTTCATAGGTAGACCCGGGTCAGCCAGTGATGAATAATGCAGAGAAACTCTTGATATTTATTTTAACTATGGGTTTCCAGCTCGGCGAGGTCAGATATAGCCATTAGTCATGAAAGATGCACTGCATGGATCTTACTTTGAAGAGCTTCCTGTTGTGAAAAGTCACATCTCCCATCATTCTATAAAATCTCTGAAACGTTGTGTGACAAGCCTCAGTTATTGAGTATGTTAAAGGGGACATATCATGCTCATTTCCAGGTTCATACTTTTATTTTGAATTCCTACTAGAACATGTTTACATGCTTTAATGTTAAAAAAAAACAATTTTTCTCACACTGTCTGAATATACCTGTATTCACCCTCTGTCTGAAATGCTCCGTTTTAGCGCCTGTCTCTTTAAGAGCCCTCCTGAAAAGGTCAGTCTGCGCAGAGGATTGTGGGTCAGAACAGCCAGAAAAGCATGCTGGCTTTCATATTGGAAAATACGACCAGATGTAGTAGGACATCCTGGTATTTTTGGCATGCTGCATTTGACATACTATGTATTGGGACATACTAAATCCTTTTCTAGTATACTAAATAGTATGGTAGTATGAGTATTAGAACGCACAGTGAATGGCTTGTTGAATCACATTTTCTGATCCAGGCAGCACACAAAAATCTGAGTGGGTTGTCTTATTTCACAGTTTGTGGGTTGGTAGGCACTCCAGATCAAATGTATGTGAACAAGCACTTAAGAAGTGAGTTTTTCATGATATGTCTACTTTAAATGAATAAGATAACCTAACTGTTTGGCTGAGGTTTTGTTACGTCTTCTCTTGAGACATTCTGTTTGAATTATCTTTGACTTAAAGGTGCAATATACAGGATTGGGAGCATTTCTTTTGCCTCTGAGCGGCTCTCAACATTGCGACAGCTGAGCCGGTGGCTCGCAGCTAACGATGCTAACAGCGCTAAAAGTGCAAACAATGGCAAAAGTGCTGACAGAGATAAAATTTTTTGGTTGCTACGCTTCTGCGATGACAGCTGTAACCGCCGTATAAGAGCAGTGCAGAGAGGCGGCCTTGAGCTAGCCAGTGGGGCACGCTCACATGCACGAACGTGCACTAAAAGGCACGCTCGGCCGGCCGGCCTGGCTATGTCAACAAAGCATGGAGAAACTCGGATTACAACACACAAATAGTGACTTCATTCTCTGCTCAGGTAGACATTACTCCTCTATATCTTTACATAGCAAATAGTTGTTTGATGCTATATTTATGCTCTGGATATTGAATTTAGTTCCTTTAAACGGTGATGGTTTTCACATCACACATTTACAGGATGTTTTTAAACAAAAAGAGTTCCTGATGTTGCATTGTGGAAAAGGGTTTGGTTGTTATGAACTCTGAGAAATGATCAGAGACTTCAAGTGTTTGTTTTCTAGATGCTGATAATCATGTGTTTGTTTATGTTCTGCTGCAGCAGTGAAGGTTACTCTGACTTGAATCGATAGACGGGCTGATTACAGCAGAGTTTGTTGTTCATACCACGTTGCACAGCAAAGAGCAGACAGGAGCTGACAGACTGGCATTTCATACTCACCTGAGCTAACGGATATGTCTCTGCTCCGCACCTCCAGATCTGATGAGGAAAGACAGCCGAGCATTTCCAGCTTAAAGGTCACTTGCTGCTTCCTGTCAGAAATGTTTTGAACACTGCTTCCTGAATTAGCCGGGGATGATGGTGGCGTTACGCCATCTGGAACATTAGGAAATGCCAAAATGTTGAGCTGTACAGCGTCATTTGCAGTCAATCCCTCTCTCCTTCTGCTTCTTTTCCTCATTCTCACCCTTCCTGTCCAACTTGTTCCCCTCTTCCATTTCCTTTAGTTTGAGTCAAATGTCTTTGTTGTCCACATAAAACTCTTCATTGTCGGTAATTTAACTAACCGGGTGAACATACAAGAGTAGACGTACTCCACAAAGGACAGAGACATTGTTTGGCTGTTGGCTTCCAGGTGTCTGGAAGCAACTGCTAATGACTACCAGGTGTGTCAGCTGATTGATGCTCAGTGGCATCAGTTAGACAACTAAGCTTTCTACCTTGGCGGTATAAATTCTCTTGGATCAGAAATTCAGTGTCTCGAACCAAAAAGCTCTTTATTCCTAATCATTTAAATCAAGAGCTTTGTCTTATCAAACCTGTACGGCCCTGTTCCCGAAATAGATAATAGTGAATTTCGTGATGAAATCACATTTTGAAAAACCTTCCAGTAACAACAAGACAGACTGCTACCTTTTACTGGAAAAGGACAATCCTAGAAAGATCGGTCAAAATGAGGAAGAAGAATATAAACAAAAAATTCAAATTCAGAACAATATGGGAGTGCAAAATGCTTTCAAGGTTTATACCGAAAGTATTTAAAAGTTCAGTATTTGTTACCTTAGAATGAGCCGTTTATATCTACATAGGGAGCGGGTCCTCTTCACGGAGTCCGCCATGTTTCTACAGTAGCCCAGAACGGACAAACCAAACACTGGCTGTAGAGAGGGTCATGTGTTGCTCTCCAACAACTCTTGGCACACAAAAGAAGATTCAGTTGGTTGCAATCTGCAACATCGCCAATAGATGCCGCCAAAACCTACACACTGCTCCTTTAATTTCCAGATTACGTGAACACACAAGGATCAAACAGTGCTGAGTATGAACATCTAACTTCATGTGATGAACTCAAACATGTAACTGATATTGGAAATCATGAAACAAGACATTCATCTATGAACAACACAGAAATGACAAAACAAAACAATAAATGGTAAAATTGTGGTTATTAAAGGGTAACCTTGGTATTTTTCAACCTGGAAATTGGTCCAGTATCGAGGGAAAACGTTGCAAATGGGCTGCAATGTAATCGCTCCAGGCAACTCTTCACCATCAATGTACGTCCACTAGAAGTGCTTGTTGTTGCTACTGACAGATTCAGATTGTTATTATAAGTGTCTGACAATATTATTGAAAGGACCCTACAGAGGAATGAAACCTTTTTCTTACCTTTTGCTTTCTGTTTGTTATTGTGTCATGTGACTTGTTGCCAGAAGACAATGGTGGAAATGTGAGTGAGAGTTAGAGAGAGGAGTGCCGGTGTTGTCAGAGTACAGAAAGCGCAGCTTAGTGTTATCTGGAAGAATTTCAATGTCATGGAAAACCCTTTTTATTTCTCTGTAGGGTCCTTTCCATAATGTAGTCAGACACTTATAATAACAATCAGTCAGTCAGTGACAAAAACAAGCACTTTCAGTGGACGTACATTGACAGTGAAGAGTTGCCCCGAGCAATTACATTACAGCCTGTTTAGCAGCTGCCGTCTGCAGCGTTCTCACTCAATACTGGACCAATTTCAGAAATTGTTGCCCCCATTAGTCACTTAGACACAAAAACATGGGAAAATAAGGTCCAGGTTGAAAAATACCGATGTTACCCTTTAAGAGGAAAATAATCACACTATGAAGATGAGCAGGAAAGACAGAATTATTGCACATCCCGACTGTTCTCATCCTCAGACTCAGTTTCATCATCTTTTCCTTTAATCTTTGTCCAAAATAAAACCTGTTCAGTGAACATTCATTTTCATTTTAATCTCCTTTGTGTCCTCACATTCCGGCAGATGACACCTTCCATTTGTCCAAACACCTGAAACAAACACTGTTTAATGGCTGCATGTGCTAACTGGGTCAAACACCTTAATAAATCATGTTAACTAAATAGCCGTCACCAGTCCTCTTTGAGGATTTAGACATGGTGGATTTGTGTCATTCTCTGTGCACAATGCCTATTTGCATATGACTAATGTGAACACGACAGAGGACAAGAGCATCACACCACCCCCTGTCATCATGATCCTGGCTTTATACCGCTGCGTGATGAGGAAGTGTGCATACATGTGAGTGTGTGTGTGTGTGTGTGTGTGTGTGTGTGTGTGTGTGTGTGTGTGTGTGTGTGTGTGTGTGTGTGCATCCGTGTGTGTTTTTGAGAGAAAGAACAAAGACTCCATCTGGTCCGAGCCTCTGAATGTGCCAGTATGAAACACTTCTGTCATTCTCGAGTCCCTTTTTGAAGCAGCCTGGAGGTGGAGTGGGGCCAGGCGGTGAGCGGCGAGGGGTCCCGTTTGAGGCGGCCGCTCACGCAGGGAGCCCCCAGCCGAAGCCATTCTCTCCTCCACAGCTGAGTTGTACCACTCTCACCAGAGGAGACACACACAGTCATGCGGTGCGTGATGATTCTCCTCCCCTACCTCCACCTCCACAGCTCTCTGACACAGTGTAATTACTTGTGCAACAAAGAGAGCGAAGACCAAGGCAGGCAGACTTTGGTGATAAGCTCCCCGAGATCAGAGGGCTTCATCCAGGGAGCAGCTGGGGAGGAGCTGGGGGGAGCGGAGCCAAAGGTCACATGGTAGGAGGATATCTAAAGGAGCTTGCTGAGACTTGGATTGGTAGACACTCCTCCCAGCATCCCCCCTCAACACCCCGCTGCCAGTAATTCTCCTGTCTAGAGCGGATCAAGCAGTTGAGTTTCACAAGGAATACTAAACTAAAATATATATATATATATAGGTATATCTGTCAGTCTATTTTCTCTCTCCTGAAGCAACAATATGGGAGTCCTGAGCCTAACGTGTGCCTCGTCGCTGCAACTAACATTTATTTTCATTATCAGTTAATCTCTCAATTAACTGATTAACTGTTTGGCCTTTAAAATGTCAGAAAATAGTGGAAAAATCTCAATTTCCCAGAGCCCAGGGTGATGTTTTCAAATTGTTTTTTTTTTGTCTAAGATACAAACACATTCAATTTATAATGATATAAAACAGAAAAAAGTGGCAAAGCTTCACATTTGAGAAGCTGAAACCAGCAACCACCTAAATGATTAATTGATTGTCAAAATTGTTGTTTTCTCTCAACTGAGTTATTAATGAATTGACTACTTGTTTCAGCAACTAATCTGTATAACAGCGTGAAAATGATCACAGATCTCTACATTTAAATGTCAGAATAAAGTATGTTTTTCTCTTGAGGACAGGAAAACCACTGTGCAATCAACCATCATGCTGCTCATTCCACCTTAAAATAACTTGATGCGTTTTTCGTCTGTCCCCCTGCGTTTCAATATCTTACTCTGGTACGCCGTGGTAGCCTACCTAGTAGAGCAGGCGCCCCATGTATCAAGGCTGAGACCTTATCGCAGCGGCCTGAGGTTCAAATCCGACCTGTGGCCCTTTGCTGCATGTCATCCCCTCTCTCTCCCCCTTTCGTAACTATCACTGTCACCATCATTAAAGGCATAAAAACCACAAATAATAAAAAAAGGACAAATATCTTAGTCATGACTGTTTACTATGTGAGAAAGTAAACTCGTCCTCACTAGCAACAGGAAGAGAACTACACACTCGTTTTTGTTTATAAGTGTATCTTAAAGGTACAGTGTGTTGGATTTGGCGGCATCTAGTGGTGTGGTTGCAGATTGTAACCAACTGAGTACCCCTCCGCTCACTCCTCCCTTTCCAAGACTGCAGTAACGTGAGCTGCCGAGTGCAAAACCGTGGTAACGACATCCTCACCATAATAACACTACTTTAGGAGCAACGGGAGTCAGACGGCGGCTGGCGGTATCACTGTTTTGTGCTCTGCGGCTCATGTTATCGCAGTTTCACAAGCGTGTCGGAGAACTACGGTGGCCTTCAGGTGACATAAAAAGGCAAAAAGCTCTCTCTGGAGCCAGTGTTTGGTTCGTCCGTTCTGGGCTACTGTAGAAACATGGCGGAGCAACATGGCGGACTCCGTGAAGAGGACCCGCTCCCTATGTAGATATGAAGGGCTCATTCTAAGCTAACAAAAACACAATGGTTCTTAGTTTCAGGTGATTATACACTATACTTCCAGTACTTTGCACCATGAATTGAATGAAGACTTGAAAATCTAATTCAACTGCACGAACTTAAACTAATTGTTTGATCTTTTTAGAGATGTATGTGCTGGCGTGTTTTGTTGTGTGTCTTCTCTCAGGTCTCTCTCTCTCTCTCTTATGCAAAGGAGATGTTGACCACCTGATTAAACAAAATGTGTATTTGCCAACCAGCCTTTCAATACCACCCTATCATAACAGATAGGTGGCAGGAGTGGATAAGCAATCTCTTCCAAATTCAACATCCCCCTCTTCCCCCAAAATCCCCCAAACAGCAGCTGCTTCCTCTCCAAACCCCTCAGTGATTGCAGTCCTCTGGTGAGGCCTGACGGCATGCACACACCTGCTCACACTGACCCACGATCCATCTCCTCCACGCCTGCCCGCCACAACTGCTGGGATTAGCGTGTCTGGGATAGGGGATAAGTGAGAGGGAGGACGGCGGCAGCGGCGGCCTTCTAGTCTCACATGCGTGTCCCGTCCCTCACTTGTGGCGTTGAGCGTGTGATCACGGCTGGATGATTCTGCATGCTTCTGTGCATGCGAGCAGCCTGGAGGTTTTCGTGTTGTGTGAAAAGAGCACGATAGATTTCAAGTGTGCAGTGTCCTCTGAAATCTAAAATCGTACTCACAACAAATAAATAAGCAACAGATCTGTCTCTCACAAGACTCCCAACATTATGGAAGTGCAGAGCTAAATTGCTGCATTAGCCCTTTAACAAAACTCCATTTAAATATTTTATTTAAAGGACCAGTGTGTAATATTTAAGGGGATCTATTGGTAGAAATGTAATATAATATTAATAAGTATGTTTTCTACAGTAGCTTAGAACAGACAAACCAAACCCTGTTAACTTTTACTTCTCGTGCCGAAGTTGATAACTTTACTCGCTCCTGTCGTCGCCGCTGCTCTCTCTCTCTTGCTTCACCACTCACTTCCCACATACACACACACTCTCCAAGCACTGGCTCTGCTCCAAATGACCTACGCTACTCTTACAACAACTGGCTCTAAAGAGGGCCATTCGCGTTTTTGCGTCGACCGCCGTAGCTCTCCAACACTCTTGGCACACGGGAGAGGCTTCAGTTGTTTACAATCTCCTCACCTCACCGCTGGATACCGTCAGATCCTACATACTGGAACTTCAACCTCGGATGGTCTCTTGAGATCAAAATGTATTTCTTATGATAGAGTTCTGGGCAAAATGGCTTCATGTTCTCACAGTGACCATTTAATATCACTAAGTGTCTCTTTTCAATGTCAAATGATTAATGGCGATGATGTTTTTTATTGTTTTGCTTCTCTCACTTGCTGTTTTTTTGTTTGACTTGCCATAGTAGGAAAAGTACAGGCGTTACTAATAACATAAATGATGGCTCTTTTCTATTCAAGTCCCAGTAAGCCAAGACAGCGTGACTCAGTGACTCAGCATGCACAACAGCAGGACCTTAAAAATGGAGCATCTAAATGGAATTCAGCCATCAGATATTTTATTATTTACACCTGTGCTTTTTAAGACTGCGACATGTCTGTGAAAAAGGCATCTAGCTATTGAACACAACTATTTCAGGCCATACATGCATATGTGTGTGTGTGCATGTTCTGTGGTTTCCCTGTTTCCATGTGATCTGGCTCTGCGGTGATCACAGGTGTTCATTCCTCCAAGCCTGTCTGATGGATTAACAGCTGCCGTCACCACGTAATCGTTGACACCCCCCAGATCTGACATTACACACATTCTGATATGACAGCTGCACACACACACATCTCACAATTTACACACACCAGCAGAATCATGGTACAATGCTGCTAGGACGGAGCCATTTGTTCCAACTTACACAACTGTGCCTTTAAGAATAGAGCTTTATATTAGGTCTCCTTCAGACTACTGTAATATAAATACTGAAAAAAAAGTAGAGACAAGGTAAGAGTTATACAAAAGCCAGAGAAATGAGAGTGTGATATTTGTTTGATTTCTACATGCTGCACTGCCACTGTCGTTAATATTCATATCCCTCCCCAGGGAGCCTTGTTTGAAAAATGGGACTATACAGCCCCCCTTCCAATGTCACCGTCTCTCTCTCTTACACTCACAAACACCCACGCTCACACACTTGTTTGGAGTCTCATTGGGGAAGAAGAGCCAGGCAGCGTCTTCCTCCTCCTCCTCCTCCTCCCCTTCTTTTTTCCTCCTTCACTCTTTTTCCCCAATAGAGAAGTGATCCAGCTCGTCTCCTCTCTCCGTCACGCGGGTAATCAGCCTCCGCTATTTCATTTGGCTCAGTAATGAAAGCAATCCCCGTGCTTTTCACTGCGGCACAGCCCAAATAATGAGGGCTGCCTCACCCCTCCTCCTCAGCCACACCTCACCCCCACAGTCCTCACCCTCTCCCTCCCTCCCAACCCGGCTGTCAACGGATGAGGGGAAGCAAATGTGCGTGCATTTGAGTGTGTGGAGCACGCGATCTTGCCAAGTCCTTTGTGCCTCTTTTCCGTCTTTCTAGGTCTAATGAGTCTATTGTAGAAAATGTGATCACCTACTGTAGACTCTCAATCTGAATATTTTGGTTTTCTTTTTGAATCAAACACAAGACCAATTCCCTTCTCATTTTTAGAGGCCTAAACACAGTATTTCACAAGACACAAGTCTGAAAATAAGAATGATTGTGTGTAGCAGAATTTAGTTTTTCACAATTTCCTCCCACGACTCATCTCCAAACCCCTTGTGGGGGTTCCAGCCCCCAGGTTGGGAACCACTGATCTACATGTAGAATAAACACTCTGCTTCAACACAGCGGGTAAATTATACATCCTGTCATCTTTTATTAGTGACAGAAGATGGCCTTAATAATAATAATAATAATACAACCAAGTCCATTTTGTATTAAGAAGCAATGATTTGAATAATTTTCCATTTCCAATGGTGGTAAATGTGTTTGGTAGAAGTTGGCTCTCCTCTAAAGTCTGTGTTTGCCACACAACACTGCAACCAGGCAGCAGACATGGGAACCCACTCCAGATGGCGAGCATTTAACTCAAATACAACTCAACTACAAGCCGAAAAAATCTGCGCTCAAATATGTAGAAAGTGTGAGAACGTGGCCGACGTTTCACGTTTGGCTTTAAGTCAGTGAGAAGACAATGACAGCAGGTTGCCTTTTTTTTTTTTTTTCTTTTTTTTTTTACAAACCCAGCACTGTCTACCAAATGCAACCAACAAGAAATACAGGTCAGCAACACAAGTACCAAAACAACACAGCTTCTCTGTTGCTCACTATGAACAATCAACAAGTAACATGGAGATGTGTCAAGCAAATCCTCAACGTAAAGGCCCTGACACACCAAGCCGGCTTTTGGACAGTTTGGGGCCGTCGGGGAGCGTCTGTCGGCCTAGCTTTTGTGGTGTGTCCCACACCGTCAGCTCTAGTCTGGCCGTGTCGGAGGTTTTTCGGCCGATTCAGCATGTTGAATAGGCGACGGAGCTCGTCGCCGTTCAGCTTAAACAAATCAGTGCACTAGAAGAGAAGTGAGGGAAAGCAAGCAAACGAGTAAAGTGAAGACGGCTCACACAGAAGGCTCTTCTCATATTTCATCTCATCTCATCATTCCAATACACGGATATTTTCACAACGATATGGCCATCTGGAATGAAATTAAGTGATGAGTGAGAGTGGTGTGAAAATGGTCAACAGACGCCGTTTTGTTTCATGTACGTAACAACGACTTGTATATCCACTGTCCTCGTTTTTTCCGGTTTCCCTTTTTGAATGATGAATGCAGACTACCGCCTGTTAGTGTGGAGAGTTAATTCATCTCACGCAGGCGCAGAACGTACGTGGTGACTGGCCGTCGGCTGGAGTCTTTGCGACGTGTTCCAGTGCAACTTTGGTCAAGACAAAGGCGACGTGAGGCGACGCAACAGTCTGCCTTCATCGCCGTTTGTTCTTTGATGTCGGCTTGGTGTGTCTGGACCTTAAAGCAGCATGAAAGTGCGGAACAGACTGGGTGAAGATTAGCAGGTGTGGTTTTGTGTAGAAAAGCATCAGAAATATAACTGCTGTTGGTAAAAACCTTATATCTTCGAAAATAGCATTTTTTTTTTTTTCTTTTAATGGAAAATGTGAATTTCCAACATTTCCAACAGGATCTCCCAAGCCCGAGGATGAAAAAGGTTTCTCATCTTATACAGTACAATTTAATTTATTGATTCATATAAACATGAAAAATCATCAAAATATGACTAGTGAGGTTTTCACCTAACAACAGCAATATTGTTATATATTTTTACCAGTGTCAATGAGGTGTTTTTTTGTGGAACAGCAGTAATTAAATCTCTCGCAAACTGGGGCATCAGTACATTCAGAATATACAGACTCTCTCCCAGCTACAGCTCTGCTGACTTCCTCTGCATTTCAGTCAGCTGTGAAAGACATGTCGTAAAGAAAGAGGGAATTTCACATGTCCTGGAGTCAGCCCCCTCGGTTCGGCAAGGAGATGAGAGAGAGGAGTTACAGCAAAGGTGGCCTAAAGTTCAGGTATTGCATTTCATGTGAATCAATCCCCCGGATGTTAGAGACACTTGGCACAAGTACAACAGCAGTGGTGGGTGAGGAGGGCATTCGCCTCTGGTGGTGTGTTGAATCATCAAAAGTATTCCAGTTCAACGAGAGGAGAGAACTCCGCTGGGTAGATCCCATCAAACATTCAAGTTTTACGTGTCCGATCACAAAGACATCCAGGAGGAGCGTCAGAGCGTCTGCACCAACACGGGGAACAGCAGGGACAGATGCTCGGCGCCTCGGATCGGGAGTTTGTGTGTGGTGTAGAAGTGGATGACTTCTGGGATGGTGTCAAAGGGGGGGCTGTTCTGTCCCAGCACGTACTTGCCGTCTTTATACTGCGTGAACTTCATGTGCATGAAACCCTGGCAGCTCCTGTGAGGTGGAAACAGGAAGAACAGATTGAGAACGGAAGGAGACAAAAGAAGAAAAGAGAGTGGGATGAAAGTGAGAAAGGGCGTGTGGGAGGGAAAAGAGGGATGACATGAAATGTGGGGCACATAAAACATCCTGCAGCCGTCCACACATTCTGTCACATAATGACACAGTGGAAATGACAGCCTGGATTTATGTTCACTTCTTCTTCTTCCTGCACTTCACAGGACATGATTCTAACCAAGATTTAACGCCGTGTCACAAATTAGGAAGGACGGGACATAATGATGGATGAACTGAGTGGTGAAAGAGCACATGGAAGGAGAGACAAAAGCCAGAGAGGGTGAGAAAGACGACCGCTGGACTGTGAACGCGGCTTAGCCGATAGAACCACACTGGTTCCTTCCCTTTAAGGGCCACTCAGCCACGACGGGACTTCCCCTTTAAGAGCCAGCCAGCCAGTCATGATGTATGTCTAATTATAGAAGCAGAGGGAAAGACAAGGGCTGAAATCGGTCACCATAATTGTCATTGCTCCAAATTAAATTTTGAAGAGCAGTGAAACCCCAAAAAACACTCGCTGTGACTAGAAACAGGCAGTTTATGATGGTCCCGCTGGCCTCCAGAGCACCGAGAGCCAGATGCTTCATCACGTCAGCGCTCAGCGTGCTTTCATCCAGTCCTGTGTGTTTTGGGGACTCTTTGTATCTCGTGGTACATCAGAACCTACGAGCGCTCTCCCATAAATAATCATGCAGGTTTAAATCTGTCTGCTTTGGTGATGACTCACTTTGGAGTGATTCTTTCATTTTGTCTCCGTTAAACAGCCTTCATCATTCCTCCCATTGTCCACATTACTGTGTAATCTTACAGTAGGTGTGGTTCACTTTTTCCAAGGTGCACCACAATGACAAAAGCGCATGGATGTCACATTATTTCACATAACTTAGCTGATATTGGTTGTTATTACACAAGCTGTCCTTACTGAAGGGTACATTGACATCACAAAGGTAGCGTCAGTATCCAACAACAATCAGCACACCAGTCACAACACGCTGATGTAGACTAACCTCCTGCTGCTTTCCAATCTAAACGCAGACATGATGGAAAATTCCAATCTATTACAACTTGGGCCTTATTTCTGTAGTTTTGGCTGCTGTTTCTATCTGTCATGATAACATTGTATCCACCAAAAGTGACTGCCTATATCAAACGATCAAACAAACAAGCCAATGGTTTAAAACCATATCATCTGAACCACTGTGTTTGGAGGGAAAACCCAAAGAATTAAGGTGTCCACCACTCACCTGGCTGAAAGGCTTTAATAGGTGTTCAAAGGACCATCTTTGTTTAGCCAATCAGGAGCTGCCTGTTTGACTTATTTTTAGCATTGTGTTCCTGGATTTCAGCAATTAACTTATTGATCTATAATGTTAATGTTATAATTACTGGTTAGAATGATGATTCAAAACTAAAACAGTAAAGGCTGTATGAAACCGAAGTATGAGAAACTCTCATTTTGTGTTGATTTTGGCGGTCCCTGTGGACAAAAGCTGTAGTGTTTCCAAGCACCACCATTAGAAAACCTAATTTTATTGCAGCAGGGTCTGACAGTCTGCCCCGTGCAGTCCTGGTTCTGGTTCTCCCATGCCTCCCTTCCCTCCAGTGGGCCAAGTAATACGGCGTGGGCCTCCAGCAGCGTTGTGTCGGTGTTGGCTCCCAGCAGGGACAGGTGAAGCTGCGAGGCAAAGCTCTGCTCCTGGCCAGAGGAGGAGGCGCTGCTGCCGGGCGCAGAGCTCCTACTGCAGGTCCAAGGTGGTAGCGAAGCTGGATTTGGGTCTGTAGGAGTTTCTGGTGAACCTGCGTGATTTCGCTGGAATCGGACCCGGTGGCTCCGATGATAAGCATTACGAATAAATATATAGAAATAGCCAATCTTTTGCTGATGGTCTTGTTTACTTATGTAGGTCATATAGAGGCATCGGCATTACATGATTTCATAACCAGTTAAAAGTTCCTCACAGAAACTTTAAGCCGATTAAAGATCTAAGCGGCTTCGACTCGTTTCAGATTGTGCCATGCTGTTCTTGGTTTTGTTAAGAATCTAACGGCCTATTTCAATGAAGGACAGAACCACCTTCTAACAAAGCAAATTAATAGAGTTTGCATTTTCATGAGATTTCACTTCTTCCAAACTTCATGTGCGACAGCTGGAGAACCAGTGTCAGTAGTGACCTTGTTGCTTGAGCAAATGTGCATGTGTGTGCATGCGTGTGTGTGTGTGTCAAACCCACTCTACTCATGTAAATGAGTAATGCATGAGCTTGTTTATATGTCAGCACAACACAGTGACACTCTGTGCCTCACCCCCCTCCCTCACTTCCCTTTTCCCTCCCGGATCCCCTTCTTGTGTGGCCCACAGAAGGTAATTCATATTCATTAGTGATTACGGGGAGGATGATGTGTGCAGTGAAGTGTGCTCTACCTGCCTGATTACCACTTAGAGGGCCCGCTGGGGCCATAGAGGAAGGCCACAGAGAGGGGGCCAAGGATGGGGTGAGGACAGAGGCATGATGGGAGGGCATTGTGAGGCCGGGACGATGGATCGGGGTAGTAATTACAAGGGAGAGATTTGACCAGATAAGCAGTATTGTGCCCTGCAAATGAGTATCGGGAGAGGAATCAGCACGGCAGTGATCTTGAGTGGGGGTGATGGTGCAGGGAAGGGAGGAAGGGAGAGACAGATGGAGAGGTGTGGAGACTGCGATATGAGATGTGTAGCTCAGGTGGTTTCACATACACTTCACACACTTCTCAGTCACATGGCAGAACAAATTTGAAATATGCAATTAGTTTGTAACGCTGTTTATGCGAGAACAATACTGAAGGTGCTCAGGTGTGTGTGTGTGTGAGTGTATCCATATCTTACCGTAGAGACAGGGTGTAGTCAGAGCGGTTGTTCTGACTGTTCCTCACCAGGTAGCTACACTCTTTACACAGAGTTAGCAGCGACTCTGCCTCCGAACGCGACAGTGAACCGTGGTACCACCTGATAGACAGAACAAACACACATTAGTGTGATTAGTGTGAATGTTTTTAAAGAATAATATTTACGATTCATACAAAAAAATGAATAAAACACATAATTCCAAATAAGAAAAAACCTCTTTGGCCTCTATTTTCATGGCAGTAAATTCTCAGTAACAGCAGTAACACCATGGCCATGCTAGCATCTGTGTAGCTGCACTCTGACACAGCGGTGCGTTGAGCTAAATGCTCACAACAGAATGCCAACATGCTCACAATGGCAACGCTAACATGCAGATGCTAAGCAGGTATAATGTTTACCACGTTCACCATCTTAGCTTAGCATGTAAACATGCTAACATTTGCTGATTAACACTAAAAACTAAATACAATTGAGGCAGAAATGTCATTAGTTTTGCAGGTAATTGGTTTTAAACCAAAATTTTGGAAGAATTAAAATTTCAGCTGATTTTGATGGCACTAGATAAAAAGTTAAAGGAACAGTGCGTAACATTTAGGAGAACGCAGAGTGCAAAATCGCGTTACTACCAGCCGTCTTATGACTTCTGTTGCTCCTAAAGCAGTGTTATTATGGTAAGGATGGCATCGGAGTGTCGTGAATGGTGCTACCACGGTTTTTCACTCGGTGGTTCACGCTACTGCAGTTTTGGAAAGGGAGGAGTGAGCCGAGGGGTACTCAGTTGGTTGCAACCTGCAACCACACCGCTAGATGATGCCAAATCCTACACACTGTCCCTTTAAGGGATCACCAAAGTTTTTACAATTCATCCTGAGGGTTGAATGGATAGCTGTACTAAAGCTTATGGCAATCTCTTCCATAGTTGTTGAGAAATATCACTCAAAACTACAGATATGACATAATTGGTGGTGCTAAAGGAAAAATCAGGGGATTGCCTCTGTGGACCAAGAGTGTCTATACAAAATTTGATGGCAATCTATCCAGTAATTATTAAGATACTTCAGTCTGGTCCAAAGTTGTGGACCAACCAACAGACATTGCCATCCATAGAGCCATGCATCTAGTGTGGTTAAAATACAGGAAGTGATTCACCAAAGCATAATAAAAATAATAATATACCAAACTGTTAGGGATCAACATAACCTGTAAGTAACATCATTATATTTTTCCTGCCATAATAATGATATTTTCTTAGTCAGGTGTACTGAATGCTACAGGTTCACAGTGATGTTGTTTCTCTGTTTAAAGCAGAACTGAAGGAAACACAAAGCTCTCAACACCCCCTTAAGAGATCGTCAGGGAGTAATGGGGCATAATAATCAACTACTATCCTCAAGTGAATGTGTGCGAAAGTGTGTGTTTGTGAGTACAACACCGTGTGTGTCCCGTGTGTGCACATGTGCATGTGTGCTTAAGGGGTGTCATGTGCTTGGATTTCATTAGTAAAACGGCCCTTTATGTGCACAGAAACAGCACATAAATTACACCAATGATGTCTGAAATTACAAGACCAAAGTAAATGTGTGTTTTTAATGTTCTGACTTAATTAGTTCTCATTCTAACCTTTCCCACTTCTGTAAGCTCTGATGAGTGCTGCTTAGCCGAAACACATAACCGCTTCGTTTGAATGTGTACGCGCCCTTAATAGTTCAAAGCAGAGCAATAAAATTGATTTATTTGTGGGATGTACAACTCCCTTCTCCCTGAAATATTCGCTTTTATAACAATGTATGATAAATGTATGTGCATGGCAGCCATGCAGAGACATTTGCAGCCTACAGAGATTAATAGTTTATGCTAATTGTGTTTACATGCACAAATAACTGCATAATTTAGATGAGTTTAAACATCATAACTCAGAATAATGCTCCAAACAAAATGCCTGGTTTAATCCTATATTTCTGCGATATGTGAACATCTTATTCCTTACTATACTTGGATGGCCCCATGTGTAACTGTTCAATATTGCAAAGCATTGTGGGTACAATTTGCAGCTGATGTGTACTGTATGACCTGTACTATTACTGTCATTTTTCTTCTAAGACAATCTCTTTATCCTGTATTATATTCAAGGTAATTAAATGAATGGCAACAGAGACACTCATTCATCATTAACTATCAAAAGTCACTGGCTAGTACACCTTGTAATTTGATTAAACCTTAACTGGAGTGTGGCCTATATATAGTCCAACACATAACAACTGAAGGGTGTAAATTACCAGTTTCACCACGATACTATATTATATTGATTCTTTGGACAACAATATTTGCTGATATCACAAAGTCTGCCACGATACGATTTCGAAGGAGGCTAAATAAAGCTCCAAACTTATGCTAAATTTTGGCGAGGAAAAACTGGCATGGCCATTTTCAGAGGGGTCCCTTGACATCTGACCTCAAGATATGTGAATGAAAATGGGTTCTATGGGTACCCACGAGTCTCCCCTTTACAGACACTTTATGATAATCACATGCAGTTTGGGGCAAGTCATAGTCAAGTCAGCATACTGACAGCTGTTGTTGCCTGTTGGGCTTGAGTTTGCCATGTTATTATTTGAGTATATCTTTGTATTCTTAATTCAGTACCTGTGAGGGTTTCTGGACAATATTTGTCATTGTTTTGAGTTGTTAATTGATTTCCAATAATAAATATATACATACATTTGCATAAAGCAGCATATTTGTCCAATCCCATGTTGATAAGAGTATTAAATACTTGACAAATCTCCCTTTAAGGTACATTTTGAACAGATAAAAAATGTGCGATTAATCGCGATTAATTAGTATCGATATTCTCACTTTGCATCGATGATATTGGATTGTTGGATTGGATTGATCATTGAATCAATACATTGATCCAGATCGATGTATTGTTACAGCCCCAGTGTTAATGTAGCTCTAATGTAGAGGGTTTAACAGAAGACTGCATACATACACCTGCTTCTCCAGAGGCAGAGTGGGATCCACCCTCTCCCCCACCATGTTGAGGCCTTCCTGCGGCATTCGAAATTTCATCCCCCCTCCTGCCAGTGGGCTGGACCTGGGCCCCGGTGGACGCAACCGCTCCGTGGGCGATGAGGAGCGGTCCCACTCTGCGCCATCAAACTGCACTGTTGGCAGATGGGGACAGAAAAAGTGAGTCAGAGTATTTACACAGTGCTGTGATCAAAAGGGATTAAACCTCACAGCCAGACTTTGGTAAACACCAGACATCCGGCTAATGCAAAACCACACATGCAGCAGCGGGACCTTTCATGGATGGGTCGAACTAGAGGACGGCAGGTCCCGGTCTGCGAAACTATCAGCATCATCACAATTACCATCATCAACATTTTTATGAGTCACCGAGGGCAGATAAGAGACAGGAAGCTGGCGTCTTCCCTGGTTGGCTCTGGTGCAGGTCTTTGTCTTCCCGTAGACTTCGCTGCAGATTACTTGATGTTGACGATACTGATTCTATTCTGGAGCAAATTACGTGCACAGACTGGAGTGTTATTTACCCCTTCTGTGCCTGGTTTTGGTGAAATTCAATCTACAGAACTTGTAATTAAACATTAAGTGTACCATAGCACTTCTAGGTACACTGAAATGAACAAGGCAGACATGTTAATTTAGAGGGAGCTTTTCATGCGTGGTAGATGCAAGAGGGGAATGTGGTAATTTAAGAAGGGAGAGCTTTAAACCCCCCAAAATAACTGACAACACAACAACCGCAACAGGAAGGGACAGATGCAAGGTGGTGCAGATGCAGGTCGCGGGGGGGTTTAGGATGGAGGTAGAGCAGATGTAGGACAACAGCTGGGGTCATGAAGGTCAGGATGACTGCATATGCGAGTGTATGGGGTGATAAAGGGAGGCAGGGAAGGGGGGGGGAGGGTTGTGTTCAGGGTGGGAGGTCACCTTGCTCTCTGACGGGGGGCTCCTCCTCCAGCTGACCCACCGGGGCAGGCCAGGGCAACTCCGACAACTCCCTCATTTCTAATAGAGGGGAGGGGAGCGGGGAGGAGGCGAGAGAAAAAAAGGGAGCGACAAGAGTGAGAAAACAGCAGATGGGCTCGAACAAAGTTAACTAAAAGGAAGATGTGTGAGAGAGGTGGTGGTGATGAAGACTGAAATCAGGTGCAAGATTTGAATGTGCGGAGGAGAGCGAGAAGTGAGATGTGGAAGAAAGGGAAGCACTGTTGAGAGGGTGCATGTGTGTGATGAGATAATTAACTATAACTCCTGTCATGAAGAGAAGTAATATGCTCTACCTCCTGTCTTTTTGCTTCATCAAAATTGTGGAAAAAGTCTTCTCTGCAGACCTTATATATACAGTAATTTATCATGTCTGATAAGACGGAAGAAGGCAAAGAAGATGAAACACGCTGCATTATTTATAGTCATTTCAACGGATCCACTTTGAGAAACTGTCTAGTAGCAGTAGATGCAATGAAAACAAAACGTGACTTTATGTGCAACCCACAGAGCAGAGTGTGACAGAGGAGCTGATGAGCGTGGGGGCAGAACAATGCTCCTCTCACTGTCCTACCTACAGTAGGAGAGCAGCAGAAGGTTCACAAAACTGAAAATAGCTCATTATCTACCGTGGCAAGCAACCATCTACTTTAACAGTCATTAATGCAGCCTTACACACACACACGGACACACACACACACACGCACACACACACACATTATGCGATTTGCCAGTTTCACATTCAGCTCCTGCTCACAGCGAAAACGGATTACAAAACAAATAAAAGGAAAAGAGGTGGTGACGTCTTAATGAGCCGACAATTCCAAAGACCCCCCAGGCCGGCGACATCAAAGGCCATTTGAATGGGCGTTTGGAGAGAGACCCAGGCTGTACATACATGCCCCTCTCCCTCCCTGGTTAATTATTGAGCAGGCAGACACACTCCGCCACTTTCTCTGGCTCTCCGTGAATTATTGATGCATGGCGCAGTACAATGGCCCCATCTGGAGCAGGCCGCACCTCCGCTGAAGCCAGGATTAAAAGTGTGGCCTGGCACCCCTCAACGGGAGACATGCACGCAAACACGCTGGTCCACACACACCTGACACCCCGAAACACCACCGCTGCCACACTCTGCTGCCTGCCTGCCTGCTTGTCCGCTCGCCACCACATCACATTTCACACCTCTAATTCTCAAGCAAAACTGAGAGAGATGAATTGGAAAGAGAGAGAAGGGTGTAAATGAGAAGCACACAAACGCAAGTGAAGGGTAACAAGAAAGAAGAGAGAGAGAGGATGGAGACAGCCAAGACAATTTATTACAGATCAGAAATGTGCTCAGCCATCTGAGTGAGAGATAAGCTCGGGTAGTGGTGTTACACAGATGGACGGGAAAATTCCATCTCCTCCGGTTTTTGGGTGGCTGTTGTCCCGCTAAAGAAATCATTCTGGCTAATGCTGTTGAATCTTAAAATTGTATTTTGCCTTGCCAAAAAGTACGAACTGAGATGATATCAATTGTTTCCAGTGTCTTATCCCATTTGCTGATTTTGGCTTTGGACATTTTAAACAATACACTTGTTTCTGGCATCCATTTCATTCATCTTGGTTGACTTGCAATCAATTTAAAGAGGACCTATTGTGCTTTTTCCCTTTCCTTTAGTGTGTTATATAGTTTTTGTGCATGTAAAAGGCAAAGTTACAAAGCCCAAAGTTCACGCCAAAGGGACTTACTCTCCCCCACAGAAACACTGTTGACGCCTGAAACGCCTTGCTGTAATGTCACAGTAACACATTTGCATAATACCTGCTTAGCAGCAAGTTTAGCACGCCTTCAAACAAAGCTAGTTAGCGTGGAGTTGGAGCGGAGTCCGAAGAGTTTGGTTTGGTTGACCAATCACAACAGAGTGCCAGCTGAAAAGAGCTGAAAAGAGATGCTGCGGCACAACCGGTAAGAGAAAAATAAAGTGTTTGCAACATGTTCTAGTAGAAACCCATGATACAAGTATGAACCTGAAAATGGGCATAATAGGTCCTCTTTAAACAAGGCAGAGCACTCAGCTACCCAAGCTTTAAACCCTGGTCTTTTGGGCGTAAGGTATTGGTCGCTTTCTCGTCAGAGCAGGTAGTTAAACAGCATTCATCCTGCCTCTAAGCAGTAAATCACTCCCTGCACTTAAAATCTATTCTGCTCTACTCATTACATGTACTAAAATCCAGAATTGAAACCTTAAAGGTGCAGTCAGCAATTCTAATCCAATAAATTTTTTGTCAAATTCAGTGAATATCTCTTTACGGTCCGCTAGCTGTCAGTTCTGTGTGCCCCAGAACAAAACATCCGGTGTTCATACACAGCCCTGGCTCTGTAAATGGGAAACATAGTGGCTTAGACTGAGCCACACACCATAATTCCAACCAATCAGCAACAGGGGGCGTTCGTGCTCGTGCACAGGACAGGGAAAAGGCCATGGATGTATAAAGAGAAAGGCAGTGGGAGCGAGAGAGACGGTAAATCTATTTTAGTATTTGTTTGGGAACAACTGAAATAATCAGACACATAACAGAGACAGCCAATAGCGGCAAGACATCAAACAGACAGGACAGAAGACACACAGTAGGTATTACTGGGGTTAATCATTCCACTAACTGTCAGAAGATATCTGTGATTTAGGGTAAACTACATTACCCCTCCTAAACCTGCAGGCTCTATCAAGTTGTATTTGTTTTTTTTTATCTGGGAGTAAGATTGGAGGCTCTCTTCTCTGCAAAAGGCTGAACATACACCAACACACACACAAACCTCGCCTGAGCTCCTCACTCTGATAACAAAAGGCTGAATGCCAAGCTAACACACACAAACACCAACAATCACACCATGTCACTCATTCACTAGAGGGAACATCTGGCTTCCATTCACTTCTAATGGGAACCTGTGGATCTCTCATACATAGAAGGCTATTAGTGCTCCGCTTTGTTCTCCAATACAAGACAATGAGACACACTAATGGTTTACGGACAAAGGCACGCTCTCATCAGCGCTCGCCGCCTATATTCGTGATTTTGCACTTAAAATCTACTCCACTGTACTCATTATATGTGCTAAAACAAAGGAATGTGTTTTCCATCAGTTCTGTCTCCCATTTTTAACTCCAGCTGATGAAACAGGCGACGGCAATTCAGTAATTTGTGGTTTGGCAAAAATCCCACATGTGCCTGGTGCCTCAACTACCTGCTAACAATTACCAGAAATTATCTGAGGGGGGAGGGAGTGACCAGACCTTTCTGTGCTGCACACAGGACACATCGCCTTGAGTGACGGATAACTGACATTTCAAGCACACCAGCTGTTTTCTGTGTCCTCGTAATAAAGGAGGAGCAGATGAAGACAACAGAACAGCTTCATTAGGTCCATTAATGAAGACATCTGTTTTTCAAATAGCCCTGGCATCCCATCTTATCACCGCACACAAAGACCTTCTGCTGGGCAAAATGGTCCCCAGACACACAATTAACACCTCATGTCAGTGAAGAAGAAGTAAACCTGAGTTCCTCTTTCATAATATGGATCCACACCGTTTGAATTTTAAGCATCGCACATTTCTTGACAATCTTGTCTGTGTATCCATTTTCCAGACATTCATTATATCCATCCCTCGTTCACCTATCTTCCTCTAAGTGGGGCATTATCTCTCTTTCCATATTCCCTCGCTCCTCTCCTCTCTTGCCCTACTCTACTTCCATCACCTCTCCACCCGTCTCTCATATTGGTGGGCGAGAGGGAATCACAAAGGACATGCCTTTTCATTAATGTCAGTAAAGGTCCCCGCTGAAGGGGAAAGAAAAGCAGAGGGAAGGGGCATGTGGGGAAAAGGTGACAAAGAGAAAAAGGAAGCAAGAGTAAAAAGAGAGAGAGAGCGACAACAGTCCTTCCACTGTGCCGGTAAATTGATGAAGAGGCTGGTCAGACGCCCCCAGGGCCTGCTCAGAGCAACAAAGAGCAGCATCACACCGAAATGGAAATCTCATTTCCTTTTTTTTTCCCGCT
The DNA here is from genome assembly GCF_043250625.1 of Sebastes fasciatus. Taxonomy (NCBI): domain Eukaryota; kingdom Metazoa; phylum Chordata; class Actinopteri; order Perciformes; family Sebastidae; genus Sebastes; species Sebastes fasciatus. The sequence continues at coordinate 18,599,942 of NC_133799.1, forward strand.
CGCATTTGTTTGTTTGTGCACATACACACACACACAATAGACCAGGAAACCTTGTCCTGTCAAGTCAGAGCACATGTATCTAGACAACCAGACACAACACATACAAATGCAGTCAATGTGTCTTTGCAAGCTTTGCTAAATCAACCTTCTGTATACATTAACACTTTAAAGCACCCTTCTGCATCCAGACAACGGGGCTATTTACACAAGAATAGTTAAAAACAATCAAATGGTCTGGATAACTTTCATAATATATCTCTTACTATAACAATCTGCAAAATGTTACACAATTCCTCATTCCGCAGTTTTGCTTCTCAATTGACCCTTTGCTAAGCGCCGCCCCCTGCTGCTACTCTGTCAATCCGCCAGAGCTCCCATGGAGCCCACACTGTCATTAACTCCCTGCATAAATATACAGCTAATTTTTGTGAAAAAACGAAAAAGCAATTTCAGAGAGAAGCAGACAGAAAGGTCTACACTATGACATCCTGATATATATCCTCCAAACGCAAACTGATTCAGGTTAAAAATATAAAGATAGAAGCTAAAGTCTACAGATCACAGTGTAAAAGTGAACCACCATCACCTGGTGATCGAGACAGAAGACAATGAAAAAACACTGTTCCTGTACGCCGGGTAGGTCTTCATTCACTGTTACAATTATTACAAAGCAAAAGCAGCATGTTTATACATTCAGTACACATTCAGTTGCTAGCGTAGTGCTAACACTAGTGAATGATGTGCCAACGCACTCTGCTAATGTTAGCTCTACAGGTTTTTATGTCGAAACGTAACATTTTAGAAACATATGTCTCCTTCCAACCTCTCCAGGTAACGAGTATCACTATTACATGTGCCCCAGACACAACGTTCATACCGGCGCTAAAGGGTGCCTTGTGCGGCGGTATCACACGCCGACGAACGGGGCAAAGCCTCGGTATTTGACGCCCTGGGAATGAGAAAGGGCTGGTCTGGCAATCCTTCCAGTAATTGTGGAGATGTTTCAGTCTGGACCAACGTGGTGGACCAACCTACCAACCGACATCACCATCCCTATAGCCATGCCGCGAGCATGGCTAAAAACTCATGAGCTACATGGGCAGTTTCCTCAACAGCCGTTTGTTTGGAATAAATCAATTACAATGTATATCAAACAAATTGCCACAGAAAAGTAAAATAAACTATAGGATCACAAGGATGCCCACTTTAACGTCTTTTTGTGCTGCAAAGAGTTTATCTGAGCCGCTAAAAGAAACCTTCTTTTCCACCACCCTCTTGCTTTTCATGACGCACACATTCATACCGGAGAGAGCTTCCCTGTAACAACCCGTCTTTTGCGGTTGCCTAATGAGCAGCTGCACTGGAACAAGTGGAGAATGAGTGCTTTTCTCAATGGCACCATAATAGTAATTCTAGGGGTGGAAATGTTATTCATTCACCTTCCCCTGTCCAGATTTCCAGCAGATTTGCGTCTCTCCAACATGCGCACACTCCTCCACCTGCATCAAATGGCCCAAGGCTCCCGTACTGGACTATAAAACTTATAAATATGAAATACCTGAAACACCCGTTCATCTGTTCATTAGGTGTGTGGCCATCAGAGAGATAATAAGATTGTGCCTTTCATTAGCTCACTAATTGGTGCTGAATGGTTGCAGAGCCAATCTCTCACTGCTGGACCGTCTATTGACTTCCAAGAATTAATGACGGCTGTAATTTGAGCTGGATGGTGGTGAATGGTGACAGCTTTCTAACGTTGCAATTAAAACCAACCGAACTGAGAGAGGCCTGTCTCGTCCGACCCCTCAGGCACTGCTGGATTCACCCTCACACAGCTGTCTGCGAGTGGACTCGGAAAATAAATAAAACGCTTTTGAGGCAAGCTTATTTCTGATGCTATTTGAAAAAATAGCCGCAGAACGCAATATTCACCCACACGATTACATTTAACCATGGATAAGCTGTGAAAATCATAATTAGAGAGATTCCGTTCAGAAGCGCTTGCATGAATGCAACGCACGCAAATCCACATACAATAACAACACCCCCACACCCACACACTCATTTGTGTCAACACGCACCACAACCTCTTCTCACCCTTGAATTAGGAGGGCCTGATAATCAGAGCTGGAATTGAGAATCCACATGTGTGTGTGTGCGCCTGTGTGAAGGTGATGATGAGGGGCTGCTGGCAGATTGCGGTGCCCCCCCTTTGCCCCCTGTAGCGGGTTATCTGAGTGAGTGTGTCACATCCACGGGGAGGGAGGGAGGGCTGCGGGGACAGCCCTGTCACCGCTGCTGCATTGGTGTATACATGTGTGAGAGAGTGTGCCTGTGTTAGCGGATGACGGATTGCACCCTGCCACAATGGCCCTGACTCCCCCTCCTCTCCCTTCGTCTCACCTCGCCACAGCCCCCCGACCATTAATTCTCCTCAACGCCCCTCCCCTTTGAAGCACTGGGCCTCCACAAACATCCACCGAGCTGCCACCAAACATACCATAACCTTGGACGTCCCTTTTCCATTTCTCTCCAGCTAGTTTTCTCCACAGCCTCTCTATCCATATTTTCTCTTTCTGTCCATCTCTCTCTTCCTCCTCATCTCTCTCTTTTCCCGCTCCATCCTCGTCCTCCTCGGCTCTCCCCCTCCCTCACACGTGGGCCGTGCCTAGCAACGCTGAGTGGGTCTGGGAATATGGATTAAATGTGAGAATGGAAATACTGTTTGTGTGTTTACACTTCAGTGCTTTGGTCTGCCCAGACAGACAGCACGCCAGCTCAGAGTGCTGACTCCAAATGGAAAAAACAAGGGGTCAGACAACTCCAGCCGCACAAGCGTTTTCCTCCACTGCGCTCTCTAATGGCGCTCTAAGCGCTGCTCTGCAGGAGCGCGCACTGTATTGTGGCACAAAGAGGGAAAAGCTGGAGAGGAATAAAACGACAGCTAAAGCAGGAATGAGTGCTAAGTAGGTGAGAGGTGGTATTGGCTTTTAAATTAACTGTCGTGCACCTCCTTTTGAAATCAGCTTCGCTCTCACAGAAGTTACGGTGTCTCTTTTCTGCTCCTCTGGTTAATGTGATTTGAGCCTGGACACGGTGTGAATGTCTTTGTGTGTGTGTTCAGACAATGGTGTGCTGACCATGACTCTCTTATTAGCACTGGATCAGTCATGCACACGCAGGCATGTAATTAACTGAAAAGAGAGGAGAGGGGGGTGGCAAACACAGGACGGGAAGAGGGGCGGAGAGCGGGAATGGAGGGGAGTGCATACGAGGCAAGGTTGATTTATTATCCCATCACCTTGACCTCGGTGACTTGGGAGACGCAGCTCAATTAAGTCGACTTGGCCTTGCATGCCTCACACTGATCCACTTCTAAATGACCCATCAGTCCAGTTCTGTTCCTCTTTACCCCTCTGTCTCTCTTACTTCTACTTCACTCTCTCCCTCCAATTATATTCAATACATGCAACATAATGGGATGGGATGCTGTCAGTGCAACTTTGAAAAATAATAATCATGCACTGCGCCAATTATTTTAGAAATACTGCTGCTGATATGATGATTATGAAAGAAAATGAACCTCGCTGTCTACTCGTTTCTCTGCTAACTTTCTCTTTATGACGTCTACTGTATCTCTCTCACGCATTTACACACACATAAGACATCTCTGTCAATCCTAATGATCATCTCAGAGGGTTGTTGTTGTGACTGTGGTCCATCATATGTGCGAGAGCAGGAAATCAATAGTCACCAGAAGGTGTTTAAATGTGGTGAAAGAAACAGAAAGATGTGTGTCATTTGAGCTGAGACGGTGAAGGTCACAGCTCGCTCTATTTCCTGCTTTGGAGATGTAGTGATGGGGGCTGACACCACATTAAATGTCAGGACCGTTAGATGAGTATTTCACTATGTAGTAATAGCAGCAGAGCTCTCTGTGTGCTCCTGGCTTTGACCTTTAAAACAACCCTTTCTGAGCCCGGTCTTAACCGTTTTCACTAATTCTACTGAACGATTCCCCTTTAAAGGAACAGTGTGTAGGATCTGGCGGTATCTAGCAGTGGGGTTGCAGATTACAAATTCTTCCGTGTGCCAAGCGTGTAGGACACAACGATTCTTATTTTCAGGTGATTATACACTAAAGAAAACATACTTATTAATATTATATTCCATTTCTGCCAATAGATCCCTCTAATTGTTACACACTGTTCCTTTTAAAAAAGGCATATTTTGTGAGATACCTTATGGTTTATGCTCGACACCCTGAAGCTCCAGGAGCTTTACAGTTGTCTGTGCAGCAGGTGGTAGGGATTCATTGTTTCGCTTACAATACGATGGATAATTGCCAATATGGGCGCATTTAACTGGGTGTTGAGTAAAAAATGCTTTTCCTGCAAACTGCTTAGCCATCTTAAATCTCACAACCTCAGTTTCTGCTAAAAGCTTTTATTCTGGCACGCCCTGAATATCGATTTAAATATTCAACGAGGTATGATTCAGCAGCTCCATGGTCTGAAATGTCTTCAGAAATTGATTTTGTGCATAAATTTGACATTTCCCAGAACAGCTGCCACGTTTTCCAGTTTGAAAATCCCAATTAAAGACCAGTGACAGTCCAGTTCCCGGAGTATTCCTTGAATCAGGTGTAGGGACGGTTAATTGAAGGAGAGCTTATCAATTATCTATAATACAGCCTACATGATTTGTAGGTGGGCCTTACCATCAGAATATTGTCATAATCTTTCCAGTTACCTGCAAAAGCTTTGGAGATGTGATCCTTCTTCCATTCCCAGGGTTGGTCGTACTCATCAGCCGGTCTCTCGTCATCTTGTGGCAGCCTGCTGCTCTCCTTGCCCTCCTCCTGAGGTTCACCGTACAACAGACCCAGGCGCTGGCCTCGCCCGTCTTCGTAGGGGGTGTCGTAGAGCTGCACACCGCCCCGCGACCGTCCTCCCTCTGGACCGCGCTGCAGCTCTGTTGATGCATATGCAAAATAACACAGATTCAGACACACACAAGCATAAAAATGTGTAAACAATCTGCAAGAAAAACAGACAACGTTAAGAAATAATATTTGCCCGTAGCGATGAAGTTCCCCTAAACACAAGAGAGATATTATTCTGTACTACAAAGTAAAACAAAAAGCCTGTTGAGCTCTGACATGACTAGAATTAGAGGAGAGAGACAAATGATGTTTGCACAGCTTGCTGTGGGCTCAGAATCTCATATAGGGGGGCTTAACAAGGCCTTGGGCTAGATGCTGAGTTGCAACACGGTAGACAAACCCAGCCCCCCTTCTCTTGTCCATCCCGAATCCCAGCAGCAATCTAGTACGGCTCACAACAGCATCCATGCTCCCTCGTTAACATTTTCATCACTTTCCCAGTGGGTGCAAAGCAAGGAATGTTTCTCAGCATTAGCAACTGTTGTGTGGAGTCAAATATGGCCACGAGATAAAAGGATTTCAGGTTATTGACGCAAGCAAGAGGATGAAATCTGATTTCTAAATGCATCAATAGGAGCCCTTAAGCTGCAGCAGCAGCAGCGATCAGCAACGGCGCTTTGATATGATAACCTCAAAAAATATACCCTTTAAAAAAAACAAAAAAAAACAGGTGCTACAGAAGAGGAAAAAATGGGGGAAAAAATGAAGGAGTAGGCATCTTTTGTGCACACAGCCAGCAGCGTTGCAATGGAGGTGCACTCACGTGAGAAGGGAACGGGACTAAATGGAAAGGTTCCCTGGTGAAAGGCAGAGAAAAACTTTAACCTTCACACGACAAGACATCGCTATTGGGCGGCACAGTAGTCACCATGGCGACCAAGTGGAGACCCTGGGGAAAGGCCCTGAGGTTATGAGGGAGAGGGTGGGAGAGGGTGGGGGGGGGAGAATGGAGAGAGAGGAGGAGCGAGGTGAAGGAGGAGGGAAAGAGGAGGTGGTGGGGCGAGGAGCAGGAGGAGAAGGAAGAGGAAAAGGAAGCAGCGAGGAAACAAGGGGAGGAGGAGGAGGGTGATGGGATAGAAGGACAGGGGAGGGAGGTGAGAGGGGGGAAGGTCTGTCAGGCGTTTGATGTTAAGTCATTGAGACAGAAGCACAGCGGGGCTGAATGCTGCTCTACCTGCGCTGGGAACCCGCGGTGTCAGCGACAGCCTGGAGATGGAGAAGATGAAGGCGGAGAGATAAAAACAGGCATGGAGGAAGTAAAATGAGAAATTCATAGGAAACATGATGGAGGAAAACACAGGTAGGGGGGGGAAAGAAAATAGCAATTTGACAGAAAGGTGACAGATTGAAGATTGGGGTGAGTGACGATGGGAAGTGTTTAGGTATACAGATGTCAGAGCTGGAAACAGAGACCCAGCTTTTATCCTCATAAAATAAACTAGAAGCACTGAAGATGGGTTTTTTCCCTCCTAAAAGTACAGTAAAAAAAAGCACACAGGTGTCTTTTAAGGACAGTCTTTGTGAGAGATAATTACTATTCCAATCTCACATCTGTCTTTGCCGCTCTGCTGTGTTTTTTTAATGAGCAACAACAGACTGAGAGACAGACAGACAAAAGCAGGCAGACAGACAGCCCCGGAGTGACGGGCTCAATTCAAAGTCAAAGAAAGAGCTGTGACAATGCTTTGCCAAACGCTCTGCCATCACCGCGAAGAATCGAATCGCTCCAGCTGCTGTTAGAGAAAAAGACTTTCTTCAAGGTTTCGTAATTGGACAGCGGAAGGGATGCTCCGTTCACTTCAAGCCTGAGATTATGAACTTCATTTGACCACCAAAAACGCAGCGAAAGTGACAACGGAGAGAGAGGACAGGACATAGTATTTGCTACAGGACAGATTAGAGAGACAGCCAGACTCCCCTCAGGGCCAGGATAGAGCCCTCGAGATGAAGAGAGATGGAGAAAGAGGAGAGGGGGGGGGGAGGCTTTTACACTAAATGGCTGGGACAGAGCGGGGAGAGTGCGAGGGAGAGGGCCAGACAGAGATGTTATGGGAGGAGAGACAAATGGAAAACGATAGATGTGAGCTAGATGATGTGGGAGAAAATCACAAGGGAGGAGGGAGGGTCTGAGACTGGATACTGGGTAAACATCTCTAAAGGGAGTCGACTCAGCGACTCAGTGGACACGTTCAACACTCAATAAACGATGACATTAAACTGGAATTACTGAGCAATACTGGATTTACAGGTCTTCTTGATAACATTTTTATGTCAACAGATATTTTTAAAAAAACAATACATCCACAGAGCTTTTAAAAAGGTGCAGAGCAAAAGTGTGGCTTTTCCTGAAAAAAAATATTATGATTTTGAATTAATAATTAAAAAAATGTTGGCGGATCCAAAATGAATGTTTTATCTCTGTGGAAGATATCTGAAGTTTGGTTCTCACTTCTAACAAGGATTGTGAGCCAATAGCAAAACGACGTTGGTATCACGTGGTATCTCTGGGTCGCCAGTTAGTGTGGAAAAAAACGGATAAATGTCTGAGATTGACGGTAAGTGCCTGGCAACGACTTGTTGAGAAGTGAATGCAATGCAACCGGGAAGGGAGAATGCGACATCTAGTGGCTGAATGTTATCAATAGCAGCTTTAACATTAGTGTTTTTAGAACAAAGAAAAATATGGAAATGAAAAGGATGTATTATTCTGTAAAGGCAGAAATACTTCACTATAAAGAAAAAGAAGGGCAATAAAGAATGATAAGGTCATCGATCATGTCAGGGTTGTTCATTAAAGAAACTGCTGACAGATTTTAGATCAATGATGATATTACTTCAAGCCACAGTTGCATATTTTATTCATGAGTTGGGGCACCTGAAATGCAATATAATACCAGACTGTGACGTTTATGGCAGGTAAGAGGTCTGAGTTTATCCCTTTAGGATGTCTCTGTCTCTGACTCACTCTTGCGAAGGCAATTATGGTTAATTTAGGGCTGTCAAAGTTAACGCAAATAAGTTTTAACGCCACTAATTTCTTTAACGCATTAACACAACTTGCTATTTTTAGGTTGTAAGTTTTAAAGTTGAGTGAAGATACTGGCATCATATGAAAACTAGAACCTAAGAAATCCATTGGTACCAATCATGTCATACTAGCTCGTCGAGAAGGAGGATAAATATACTCCAAACTTACGTTAAATTTTGGCGAGGAAAAACTGTCATGGCCAAAGGGGGTTCAAAGGGGTCCCTTGACCTCTGACCTCAAGATATGTGAATGAAAATGGATTCAATAGATTCATTATTTGAGTGGATGTAAAGACTTTACAATAGAGATAACTATGAAGGATAACTATGACTAAAACAACGCCCCTCTAGGATAACAAAACATGATAGTACTGATAAGATACTGACTGATGAGCAATACAAGTCCACTGACCTGTTATGACCCTCTGGGCCTCATACGGCTCCATGTAGCCGTTGTTCTCGCAGGGAACAGGTCTGAGATCTGGTTCTGGCCTGTGGTCCAAGCGAGCATCAAATGGGTCAGAATAATCTGTGTCTCCTGCCAACGGAGCAGACGGCACCACCTAAAGGACAAAACACACACTTAACTGATGAAGAGAAATGGGTTTTGTTACAGAACATTAACTCGTCCTCGTTGGGAGAAAAATGACTCCAGCGTTTTTTGACATTATATAATAAATACAAAAACAACATCTAGATGTTTTTTTAGCCTGCAGGCACAGAATTTCAATCACAGGCTATAATGAGTTTGACTCTCAGCCAGCGTTTTGCAAAAGCTGCATATCAATCACACTTTTTGAAACACTTGAATTGAAGCATCCTAGGATCTGAATATTTTCTGATAATTAGGAGTCATGTAGAAATGCTAAAAAGGAAGAAGTGTTGCACAGACAATAGCTCATCAAGACCTGAGATGGAGAGAGCAGCGCGACACTCTTAACAAGCAATCACATCCTCACTGAATGGCACGTTAACTATATGTTTGGTTACAGAAAAAAAAAAACGCTTTAGGAGTATCATCAAGACACTAATTGCATCTTTAGTGTGTAACATCACAAAACCACACCAATGCTATGTATATGCAGCAGCTGTACAATAGAACAGTGATTCTAAAAGTGGGGTCCGGGGACCCCCATGGGTCCTAGGCCCTCTGCCAGGGGGTCCGCGAAATAAATTGTGTCCATTACTCCCACCCACGTTAGCTTTGGGCCAATAGAAACTCTGATATGATTGTGACACATCACGTCAATCTGTAATGAATCAGTCACTTCACTCAAGGCGCAACGAACATTTCCTGCTGCTGCTTAGCTTATTAGCCAGCTAGCTAGCTGGCGAGCATGGAGAAATATTTGGGTCAGTCCATGTCGCCAAGTGAGGCTAAGACCAAACTGGCTAAAGTGAGAAAATATGACGACAGTTATATCGAACGACAGCGACGGAAGACCAAAATGCGTCAGGTGTCTTCAGGTGCCAGCGAACGAAGCCATGAAGCCAGCCAAGCTAAAGCGACATCTGATTACAAAGCACCCGCATCAGGGAAAAACAAAGTGGTGTTAATATGATTCTAATTGAAATGTGTTTTGGTTTATCACTATCAAACAAGTCTGAAGTATTTGGGTTGAAAAGTTTTAGAATACAAATGGTTCCAATGGCGTCTAAGAGTACAAATGGTAGAAAGCATTATGCTTAATTGATGTTACAATTATGAGGGGGTCCGTGGAAGATTTTCTCCCCTTTAAGGGGTCCCTGGCCCCAAAAAGTTTGAGAACCCCTGCAATAGAGTTCCCACTTTAAACCCTTGAAGAAGGGACTATAGTGTATGTTTGTTGCTATTTAAGCTATATGCAGCCAGAAAGCGTCCAGTGAGAGGATGATGTATTTTTTGGCCGTAGGTGGAGAACACAAGAGAGTAAAGAGGGAGCTGGTTGGTTGGTCGGGAGCATTTGTTCCTTCATGCGAGCAAATGAGGAAAACAGTGGTCATCTGGCACACTGACAGCTACAAAAGGCAGCCATATGGTCACAAACAGACACATGCACATACCTACAAGCACATATGCATTTAGGCAACATGCTCTCTTCCTATCACTCTCTCCCTGACAAAGGAAATCACTCTAGCAAGGCTCGCTTCCCAAATTCCTGTGAGACATGCACACGCCCTCACAAAATTACATCCTAATCCCATGTTGATTCTGTAACAGGTCATCTATCGATGCACAGGAATCTGCAATGGTAATTAGAGTGCGGATGTTCCCACAGACCCTGGGAAATTAATGAGAGTAGGAGGGCAGTGGGGTAGAGGGGGGGAGAGCTATCGACTTGAGTTAAGACTATTACTTCAATCCACTTCAGGACTTTCGCACTTGTAGCATTTTCCATGAGCGGAGTCATGGATTTAACTGCAGCGTTGAAAAACCCTGAAATACCCCTCAACTTGCTCAGCATATGTGAGCTGAATTAATGCGAAGACCATTTCCTTGTAAAACCTTTGCTTCCGCTTCCAGTCGCTCAGTCTCGACATCTGTTTGCCTTTTTTGTTCGCAGTAGCTGTGTATGTTCTCCGCAGCACGACATGCACAGTACATAACCAGGAAAGCGCTGCAGTCCTGATGACAACAAACAGCACCACAGTATAAATTATACCTCCCCGTGGCCCTTGGCATATCACCATACGGCGTACTGTATATGGCCCCCCTAACATGTGCTCATGCGGGGGTCTCTCTCAGCTTGAAAAACTAAACCCAATTTATTATTTATGGAAGGACATAAACTCAAGGGACTGTGACCCTCTTCGACTCAACGGTGCGCTCAAGCCATCAATAATTCTTTCTTCCATCTAGGGTAGCGAATTTATGTGGCGAATGGGATGTAATGTGATTTATGTAAACAATGCATATTTGAGACACACGTTACTAGTCACTTGCTTATGGAGTGTGATCAATAAAGCTGTCACGGTGATGGATATGGGATGAGAGAGAAGCGGGAGAGTGTTTTTTTATCCTTCTTGCCTTCCCGTCATCCCGCCTTCTCACTTCCACATAAAAAAATGAATTCGTCATCACCTGCTTTTTGCTCTGATTATTACAAGCTAGGGCTGTCAAAGTTAACGTAATAATAACGCGTCAATACAAATTTGTTTTAACGCCACTAATTTCTTTAATGCATTAACGCAACTTGTGATTTGTAGGTTGTAGCGGGATCATTTTTAAAGCTAGAGTGAAGATATTATATTATATTATTATGAGTATCTAATGAAACTAGAAAAACATAAGGGATCCATTGGTACCAACCATGTCATACTAGCTTGTCACGAAGGAGGGTAAATAACGCTCCGAAGTTATGCTAAATTTTGGCGAGGAAAAACCGACATAGCCATTTTCAAAGGGGTCCCTTGACCTCTGACCTCAAGATATGTGAATGAAAATGGGTTCTCTGGGTACCCACGAGTCTCCCCTTTACAGACATGCCCACTTTATGATAATCACATGCAGTTTGGGGCAAGTCATAGTCAAGTCAGCACACTGACACACTGACAGCTGTTGTTGCCTGTTGGGCTGCAGTTTGACATGTTATGATTTGAGCATATTTTTTATGCTAAATGCAGTACCTGTGAGGGTTTCTGGACAATATTTGTCATTGTTTTATGTTGTTAATTGATTTCCAATAATAAATATATACATGCATTTGCGTAAAGCAGCATATTTGCCCACTCCCTTTAATCAATTGACAGCCCTACTACAAAACACATGCTGAGGAACTGAGGCTCTTACAGGTTCTTGCTGGTCCTCCAAAGAGACGGCACTGAGGAGGATCTTGGTGCGCCCCAGCTCCTGGGAGTCCACTTTGATCAGTCTGTGTTTGGGTGACTTCACATCCACAGTGGACGACTTCATGGGAGAGCCATACACTGGTGTGGCGGGGTCAGGAGTCCCAATCTCGCCCCTGGACCTGCTTTCAGAGTCCTCGTAGGGATCCTCGAAGTCCAGGTCCCTCTGGAGCCGGTAGGCTTTGAGGATCTCGCTCTCTGTGTAGTCTGGTGTGGGCGGCTGTGGGGGCACCTTCCTGCTGCCAAAGCTCAGGTAGTCTTTCAGCCACTTGGCCATCGCAGCTCTGAGTCCAATCTTGCTGGTGTGTGGTGGAGTGAGAGCAGGAGGCTGCAGGGGGCACACAGGGACATGAGGGTTATTGCTTGACCTTATTTCTGAGGAGATTGTGTGAGCTATGAATTGGATTTGTGCTGTGTGTTTTTTCTGATTGTGACCAGAACAATTGAATCACAAAACCATATTAATCCACAAAGTCCTGATCCTCTCATAATATCAACTTTTTCCTGATCCCCAGACCCCACAATCAGTGTGCGTTTTACATGCACTCATGTGACATTAAACCATACCAACAGCTGGGCTTTACGCACTCCTTTTGTTTTACGCAGGGAGCAATAACGTCTGGCATCTGGACTTTGCCCAAAGGCTGCAATTACATCTCACACCCACGCAATAAAGTCGGACGTTAACATGCTGATAAAAATATGGAAGACAAAGACTGAGAGAGAATAGCAAAGCAATGAGGAACTGAAGATGTTTTAAATTCAAACATATTATCATTTGCTTTCATCTTGCAATTTAACCAACATTAAAAACACAACATAGTTTTGGCACATACTTATTAGGTAAGCTGTAAACGCATGATGAAAATAAGCTGTTAAACTTCCACTCACAACAGACACCAAAACAGTGGATTTAAATCCCAGTGAGCGCTGCGCTGCGAGGGCGCACTCACTTACCAAACCCTATTCAGTCCTTCAGCCACTTTATTCCGCGTTTCTTCATGTCGATGGCAATAAAACGGCACAGAAAAGTGACAAAACCTTCCACTGCTGGCGCTTCTTACTCCTTAAAAAGACGAGAAAAAAGAAAAAAAGAGTAGGTTTTCTGGAACAAAAACAAGAGCACCGAGTTCCTCTAACGACTGAAGGCAAATGTGCGAGTGAAGAGAGCGACTGGAGCTCCGAGAGAAACTCACCCGAGCGATTAAAGGGGAGGCGCTTCATTCCCACTGGAATATCCTGCTATTCCCTTTCGCAGTCAGCCGACCGTTCATTCATTGAAATATCTGCACATCTGCAACAAGAGATACATCCTCTCTAAGTGCATGGGGAAAACAAATGAAGAGAAAACTGGTGAGGAATAAAAAAATAAATAAATCAGCTTGCACGAATGTGCTCCAAGCATGTGCATTATTTATTCACATGACATCACTGGAGATTTTTCCTGTTTTAGCTTCACTGAAGGTTTTTCAAATTATTATTATTTTTTTGTTGCAGTTTTTCCTCTATAAGAAAGTCTAAAAAAGCCTGGAGGGTGAACAAAACTGTTATCTAGCTTCCTCATAAAACGGTTTGCTGGAGTAAGGAAATCCCATCATCCTCTGGGTAATATGAACAGTGAAGTTTAGACACTCCTTATCACAAAAACATGATGACAAAAAGCACTGAGGCTTGTCCTCTCTGATTGTAAAATAAGGCATTCATTCCTTTTGTTTCATCCTCTCACAGATGTCCCATTATCTGAAGTCCAGGCTGGTGTAATTTGGATTGTGTGCTACAGTGGGTAAGGCCATCTGAGTCTGTTAAAGGACCGTAAAATGCCTCTTTCTTTACGACACTCATGAGCTCACACTTTCTCCTCAGGGGCGGGGAGACTGGATGAGGTCATGGAGCTACAATCCACCCCCCACCACAACCATCAACATTGTCCCATCACATCCTCCTCCTCCTCCTCCTGCCTGCTCCATGTGTTCACCAAGCATCGGCTTCAGACCTAAAGGGGGGTCATGGGGATCAAAAACAAGTCCCAATCTGTTTCTGAGGGGGAACCTGAGGATGTGTGATTGCAAACACCTTGGAGGTCCCTGCAGTCCAATTTAAATCATTTATAGCGGTGAAGCTGTAAACTTGAAGACAGGATCGATTTCATGAGTCAGCCAACACAAAGGCCTTTCAAATATGTTTCTGTGGAAAAGAAGTTCTCCAGAGTAAAAAAAATACCCTGGACTCCTCTACCTGTTTAATGTCTTCTTCTTACTGCATTAAACATCTGTCTTATCATTCTGTCCTCTTTTTTTAGAGGGGTAGATGTGGGGGAAAGGGGATGTTCAGGGGTAGATAAAATGTCAACAGTAGATGTATGTATAGAAGTGGTGTACATCATCTGAAAGCTGGGAACCTGACGATTAATTTGAGATGCATTGTGTGTCAAGTTGTTGTAGTCATAAATCAGAAATAAAATTAATACAATTAATGAATTAAATAAAATAAATTGTAAAAGTGTATAAGGGTTTAGAACATTATGATGGAAGTATGGTCATCCCCATGCTCTATAATATCTCATAAGTTGTTGCAGCAATTTTTTACCACTCACGAACTGATAAAAATTAATCAACAATCCCTCCAAAATGCCACATTAACACACCAAGACCTTGAGGAACACCATAAATAAATCCATGCTGTGATTTGGTATCAAAAACGTTTGACATTTGGAGATTTCTGTAAAAATTCCATTTTTCAGCGATCGGATGGCGAGCACTTCTTTTGTTCTGGAAACTGCTCAGAAACCCCCTTATTGTCAATCCACCTAGGTAAGCCATCCATCCTCTGAATGCTCTAGGTCTTTAGTTGGTGGCTGTAAAGTTTCATGAGGCTGGGATTATCCTAAAGATCACCACGGGTCATTTTATACAGTGAGCTCAAGTTTAAAAAAATGGTCTCACTACAATGAAATGGCTCCTATGGGGACTAAAATCATCACACATGAATACAATTGGGCTCATTGGATTCACAAGAGTCTCAGCTTTACAGTGATACCCAATTTAAGTAATTCCAACACTGTTTAGGGACCCCAGTATGCAGACATATTCAAATACTCGTGGGTACCCATAGAACCCATTTTCAATCACATATCTTGAGGTCAGAGGTCAAGGGACCCCTTTGAAAATCGGCATGCCAATTTTTCCTCAGAGTTCTAAGGAGAACAAGATCGTGGGTAACGACAAAATCTCAGATTCCTATATTGTGAGAACCACTCATTATCATGTGGGAACAAGATCAATAAGTAGTGCTACAGGTCTTATCTTCTACGAATGATAGAGATCTTGTTGCCACAACATCTTGATACAAGATCCTGTAAGATAATAACTTCTTCCCACAAGTTAACATCTTTTATCTCAGATGTTAAAGAAATACCATCTTTTGATTCTTCAAGGACTCATGTCCTTTCTTTGCATTTCTTTCTGTGCAGTTTTATCTTGTCATATCTTTGAATGTACCAGTAACCTTCCTCCTCTTCCCCTCAGCTATACATTCCTGTTTTTCATCTGCACAACCCACTCAGCCTTAACACCTCCTCTAACCCCCCTACAACCCATATTGAGCATACATTTAATTTTTGTTTCCATCCTGGCTGTGGTGAGAGATGGAAAATCAGAGACAGAGAGACAGGCTGAGCTGTCAGACTCAGCAAGAAGAAGACCCATGGAGAGCACAGGGGAGAGGGAAACCGAAATGGAAAAATCAGGATCTCTCACAGTGAGAGATAATCACAAAACAGGCAGACAGACAGGTATAAAGTCATTGTGTTTTTCATGCAAAATAAACACTGTTGTAGGCTAGGAGCCAAATATGTAATTGAGTCAAACAAAAACAACAAGGCGCAGTGGAATATTTCAGATAATTAATAAGACTCCCTCATTATAAAGAGCTAAATATGGATGTGGCACTTTCTCTAAACTTCATGCTTTCAGTTGTTGCTCGTTCATGAATCTGAGAGGTACACAAACAGTGACCATAGACGTTCATTTATAATCTGACACAAGCCATTTAATCTTGCAGTTTTTCTCATTCGCTTAGGCTCAATTCTTGAATGAGAACTGGTTTTTTTTCAAAACATTTAGTTCATTGTTCACAACAGATATGAATTTTTCATTCATTCAAACAAATTACACGTGTTATGTCTTGCTGATCAAAACTGATGAGTTGATTCTCCGTGAAATTGTCATCCTCTTCACAACCTCTAACTATTCTTTCATCGTTTGAGCCATCACTTGGCAAAATGAGCCATTCAATTATCAAAATCTGTCAGACATACATGTATATTCAATAAATATCTATAACTTGGTGTTACGCACTGTGAGGAGGCACAATTAGTTGTTTTTTGCTTTACTTACTGTATTTTTGGCATGGATGTCATTTTGTGGCAAATTTTCTCTTCCTTGTATATCACATTGCTACACAAATAAATGTACTGTATACATACAAATGTGCACATCCTGTTTCTGTGCACTACAGTAGGCCTACTGACTGACTTTCAGTAAACTTTTACCTGCTGTTGAAAAAGGAATCTAAAAAGCTCAGTGCGAAAAGAAAAAAAAAGAAAGTAGAACAAAACAGAGATTTGTATATATACCCCCCCTCTATGATGAGCTAGTCAAGATGAGGAGCACCTTCAGCCACAGTCTAATCCCCCCTCGGCACAACACAAAGCGCCTGGGTCAGTCCTTCATGCTGGTAGCCATCAGGCTCCACAACCAAGGCTGACCCCCCCATATGAGAACTATGAGGACTTTAAGAACTTTAAACATGAACTATCTGCAACCGTCTTGGACTCTGACCACTGGCACACTTTACACTTACTTTACACTATACATCCTATATACCACTTTATAGACTGCACATGTGTACATAATACATTTATTTATTGAGGGACTGTACACACTATGTTCACCCATTGTACTCTGTATCTTTTATATCTCTATTATTGTTTTTATAATTTTTGTATACCTTTACCTCTCTGTATTTCACTCTGTTTGCTGATGTTTGCTGATGTTGCTGCTTTGACACCTGAATTTCCCTCCGTGGATTAATAAAGGTTCATCTTATCTTATCTTATCTTATCTTATAAGAAACATTTCCAGGGTTGACTGCCATGGTAAAAATACAAAACATCTAAACATTTTGACCAGTACAGATCACACAATGACAAAACAACTTTACTTTACTGAGACAGTAACACGGTTTTGAAGCATGAATTAAGTGTTTTGGGTGAGTTACTACCTTTTGAAGACATGCAACAGAGTTGTGATGTCCCATCAAACAGTTGTGACTATGGACTGTTGGGAAAAATGAAGAGAAACTGTAATATGAGCATCTTCAGGTTGAATTTAGGGGCTTGGAAAAGAAGCTTCAAAGGCTTGTACAACTACTATAGGGATATTTTCCTCTGCCTTGCGTTTACTGCCCTCATTTGGTGGCTCGTGTGTACTGCGTGTATGCTTTATATGTTTTGATAACAACAGAAGCAGGTTTAACTTTGTGAAAATAAGAAATAGGTTAACTCGTATCCATGACGACCAAGAACTGAACAACGATGATGGACATGTTTTAAACAAAACAGAGGCGTTAAAGCCAAAGCTTCAGTAAAACATCGATTTAATAAAGTATATAAGCTCATTAGCACTCAAAATAGTAGAGTAACATTCAAGTTAGCACTTAAATTAACTGTTTTATTTACTTTTCACTCACCTCTGTTTTGTTACAGAACAAAAGTACCAACTTCCGGGTTCTGCTCCTCCGCTGTTGCCATTGGTTACATTCACTTTTAACGCTTCGTGATTGGCTGAAATCTTCCAAAATATGGAACACGGTGTCATCTATTACAGCCAATCAGACGTCTATCCGGCGTTTTGCGCATTGCTGATTGGTTGATTTACGATAAGGGGGCGGGTACATTCCTGCTGTCCGACAGGCAGCAGTGACTCCAGTATTTTGCTGCTGATGGGACAGAGGAAACACTCACCTGGAAGCTGGACTGTCCTCCACAGGTAGGCTGCTTCTGCAGGTCAGTTTATACATGTGTGTTGACTGCATTAGGGTTTATGTATTAGTGTTACATTCCTTATGTATTTCCCACATGTTGCAATGTTGCTGGGACCACTGTTGATTACTGAGTCATGGGTAAATAACCATTTTAAGACACAGTGAAGATAAAATAAGATAAGATAAGATATTCCTTTTTTAGTCCCGCAGTGGGGAAATTTGCAGTGTACAGCAGCAAAGGGGATAGTACAAAAGACAAGATGCATCAGCTAACACAGTAAAAAAAAAAAGAGCTAAACAAAGTGTAACACAATATGAACCATTTAAATAGAAGGAAGTATAAAAATAGAAGCAGTATATACAGTATTGACAATAAACAGACTATTAACAAAATGTGGAAAATGATATTGCACATTGAGAATAAGCTGTAACTAATATTAACACTCAAGTTTGTGTCTTTGCCATTTTCATTGCAGTATTCCTGTTGAGACAGACGCCATCAAACCATTATGAAGAGTCTGAAGGCAAAGTTTAAGAAGACTGAGGTAAGAGCCATCTGTCGTATAAGGCATGTGGAGCTTTACAGTTGGGTGTATTTAAAAGTAGTACACCTGTTTGCTGCAAGCTATTTAGAGATATAACAAGCTTTGTTTTAATATTACAGTGTTCAGCTGCTCCTTAGTCATTTATATAGATCCCAGGTTGCTCCTTATGTATGTATGTATGGGGGGGCACAGGGATATAATGTCACTTAGCAGCAGCAGGAGAGCAGACTGCTGCTATAACCAGAGATCTCAGGTAGCCTTCAATTATTCACACACACGCGCGCACACACACACACACACACACACACACACACACACACACACACACACACACACACACACACACACACACACACACACACACACACACACACACACACACACACACACACACACACACACAAAGGAACCCCACTTTCCTGCTGCCATCCCTATGTTACTCCAAAGGGCTTTGTCATGTGGGATTCAACCTTGTTCTCTAATGTATTGTATTTTTAAGACTTTTTCTGCCTGCTCTATGTAGCCAGTTGCTTGTTGCAGGCCGACATACTGGGGTCAGTGACCTTGCAGCGCCGGGGCACTGGTAGTAGCAGATAGACTATGAACTATGTGGTCTGAGCATTTGGGTCCTGATGATGCTTTTAGCACCATTACAGCCTATTAGTGTCCGTCGCCTTAAGGAGAAATTCTACCTCTCCATTAGTGTTAGTGATCACCACAACACTGGTGACTAGGATGATCCCCTTGGATGAGTAGTTTCACTTAATAGCCACTCAGTGAAGTTGTGTCTTATATTATTTGTATAGTCCAACTGTCAGATAAGATAGACAGATAAGATAGATAGATTGATAAATATCATGCATGCATACATCTTCCATGGTTTCCCACACACATAAACTTAGATTTCAGTTTGTTTGTGTGCCTCTTTATGTCCCCTCTTTCCCGTAAATGACCATCCAAACCGGCAGAAGAGAGCCAGCTTGTTTCTCCTCTTTCTGCTGAGTCCTCACATCACACAGGCCCTGCTCTGCAACTGCAGAGAAACAGATCTACAGTACAGTATGACGCTGCCAGGGGGGTACCGTGCAGGCACCTGACAAAAAAAAACTAATGGAGAGAAGGAGGACGCCTGCTACAGAGCGAAATTATTAGGTTAGAGAAAGGAGGACAGTGAGTAAGGGAAGGAGGTGGCAGTGTGTTAGGCAGTGCAGTGGACAGACCGGCTATATGTCCCTGTTAGCAGCCGAGGCAGGATGATGGGATGGCGTTTTGGATGCGGACAGGGAACACTGCACAGGGAGGACAGCATATAGCCGTGATACTGTGTGTGTGTGGCGAGCTATTCAGTTTCATTTTGAGAATAGCACTGGTATGTAGATCTCTACTATGACGTGGCTGTGACCTCTAAAGGGTGTCTGGTAGAAAGTTATGGGTGGCAGAGTTCTCTACAGTATCTAATGTAACTGCGTTATGTAGCCAGGCAGCAGTGTATATTGTCAGGCAGGACACACAGCGGTGGATTGGTGCTCGGTAGCTGTATTTAGTTGTGTGTGTGTGTGATGCCCTGCTAGCAGTATGGATCCTCAGCAGCCTGTTTTTAGCCTGATGAAGCGGCTCTGTCCTTGTTTCAGCCTGCTGCCGCTGCCAGTAGGTATCTTCTCTCTATATATCCGCTAATCGCAGCAATGGGAAAGGAAATATCCCTCTTTTTTAAATTATATTTCTGTCTTAAAACTTAAATTTATCTTGTAAAACTGGTATCTCATTCTGTTGCATTATATTTATTTCATCTGCCCAGTCATCTGTTCTTTTGTTTGTTATGAGATAAGCTGTGTTGGATCAGTTTACAATGGGGGGGGGGGGGCAGTTCAGGGTGGTGACCTGTTCTCTGGCTTGGCCCCCTCAGAGTCAGGACTGGAGTAAGAGTGATGAGAGGCTGCTGCAGGCTGTGGAGCAGAATGAACCCGACAAAGTCTCCGCTCTCATCGTCAAAAAAGGCCTCTGTCCCACCAAGCTGGATGGCGAGGGCAAGTCAGCGTAAGTTGGACACCTAATGTTTACTTTTCTTAGTCACTGGAAGGAATTCATCTATTAGATTATAGTAATTGTTTATATTCCTTTCAATTCCACTTAGTGTTGTACAGTAATAACTAGGGCTGTCAATCAATTAAAATATTTAACTGCAAATAAATTACAAATTGTGTATCTGTTCAAAATGCACCTTAAAGGGAGATTTGTCAAATATTTAATAATCTTATCAATATGGGAGTGGGCAAATATGCTTGCGTTAAGCAAATGTATGTATATATATTTATTGAAAATCAATTAACACAGATGAATGACAAATATTGTCCAAAAACCTTCACAGGTACTGCATTTAGCATAAAAAAAAAAGGTACTCAAATCATAACATGTCGAAATTCGAGCCCAACAGGTAACAGCTGTCAGTGTGCTGACTTGACTATGACTTGCCCCAAACTGCATCTCATTATCATAAAGTGGGCATATCTGTAAAGGGGAGACTCATGAGTACCAATAGAAGTTAGAACCCATTTTAATTCACATATCTTGAGGTCAGAGGTCACGGGTCAGTAATTTAGCATATGTTTAGAGTGTAATTCAGCCTCCTTCATGGCAACCTAGTATGACAAAGTTGGTACCAATGGATTCCTGAGGGTTTCTAGTTTCACATGATGCCAGTATCTTCAATAGCTTTAAAACTGAGCCTGCTACAACCTAAAAATCGCAAGTTGCGTTAAAGAAATTAGTCATGTTAAATTAATTTACATTAACTTTGACAGCCCTAGTAATAACTCCTGTTATGCACCCGAGTCGACTGTTATTAGCTCATTAAATGTGCGTCATTGGTCGTAGCCTCATAGATGTGGGTCAGTAGGGGCCTGCTACATCTATGTTGTAAAAGTGAAAGCTAATCTTAAAAGCAACACATTAACAAAACCACTTAGTTAAAAATATTGTGTATTGCCTTAACATAACTGCATTTGAAAAGTGAAACCATCCAGCTCCTGGTAATTTCTTGTGCAGCAATAAAGTAATTTCCCCTGGAAACATCTACCACTGGGTGTTAAATGTTTGCACTGAAAGGATTATATTAAATTTCACTATGAATTCTACTCATAATCTAATTCATAAGCTTTGTTCCTTGATCATTTTGTTGGTAAATGGTAATCCCCTACTTTCTCTTGAACCAAAACTAAAGTAATGAGTGGAAACAGCAGTTTGAGCTGAACAATTCTCAGGAATCAGATTCTCATCTGTTAACTGTTGTTAATGGTATGAGCAACAGAGAGAAGTAGTCAGCAGGCTCTGTATGCAGAGTCATTTATTTGAAGCAGATTCTTTTTTAGTATTCCTTCCTCCTTTGTGTGTGGTTTATACTCTGCGAAGAGAAAACAGACTTATTAACAATAAGTCAAATCATCATCAACAGATAAAGTGCAGCAAACCAGTAAATCAAAACATTAAAGTGGTAAATGAACTTACAGGACACACACATCATGTTGAAGGTCAGAAAGCGTGAACAAAGGAAGGAGGCAACATATATATAGGGCCCCTGATTTGGGTGAATTGATTGCACCTGAGGGGGGTGGTTCCTTTTAGATAGGAGCGTTTGTTTTATCCTCCCTGCCTCAGGGGTGGTCATGTGATTCTTCCCAGGGACTTTTAATTCTAAACACTAGTGACATGTTTCGTCCTTCGTCCTTCTGGCAGGTTCCACCTCTGTGCATCCAGAGGCCGGCTGGACTGTATGGAGGTCATCATCTCTCACGGGGCAGACGTCAACGCCATTGATGGCGCTGGTAGGGTCTTATCAAATAACAGTTTTATCTCATACTGTAAGCAACGGCTGTTAAATCACACGTGTCATGGATTGTTTATAAATGTCTGTTTTATAACAGGCTTCAGCGCCCTTCACCTCGCAGCCAAAAATGGCCAACCAGAGTGTTTAAAGAGACTCTTACAGGTAAAACACAATGACAGCACAGCCAGGTTAACCTACGAATACTGTACGATATAAATGGAATAATGCAAGCATGAATTTTAATTACAGATGGTTTATATTTAGCTGTTATTTCTTTTTTACCTGACAGGAGAGATTAGCAGTGGATTGCACCGACAGCATTGGTAGGACAGCGCTTCATCATGCAGGTAACAGTTACAGAACCACAATATGACACTAGTTTGGTTGCATAATAGTTACTTTGCATGTAAGCAGGTGTAAAAGAACGCTTAACACTGAGGCTGGACTTCTAAAAATCTTTTATCTACCATCCAACTGCACAGTGTAGTTCTTAAAATATTCAATTGCATTTCATGAAGTACAGTACATGTTATACTGTATGTAAACCTCTGATATTGACTATAATTTTGATTATTTCCTGCAGCGGTCAGCGGCTGCTTGTCCTGCTCTGAGACCCTGTGGGATTTCAAGGCCAGTCTGGATGTCCAGGATGGGGTAGAGTTTATTTACAGTATATCAAGTTTGGCTTGCATTTTTTTGTTTTTTATTGTTAGGTGAGATGAATAAATAAATGATAATCACTTTTTATCTACTCTCTGTCTGGCAGGACGGGGCCACCCCTCTGATGTTGGCGGCTCAGATGAGCAGAGTGGAGCTGTGCGTCTTTCTGTTGGGTCGTGGTGCCGATGCAAACATACAGGACAACCAGGGAAGGTACTGGACTGTTGGTGATACTCAGTCAGGGTTTGATGAGGCAGAGGGAGCGGTGGATCTGGATCTCTCTCTTGTAGCTGCTGCTGCTGAAGCTTTGACAGATGGACTGATGGCCTGCTGAGGCCGACTGGGGCACGAAACAGCCTTCTTAGCTAAGCTAGAACCGAAAAACCTCTGCAGGATTAATCTCACAGCAGTGGGGTTGTCTGAGTCGGGATACAGGAAGGATTCCCATAGAAAGTCTCCAGTGTGTGGGGTAGATTTGGAAGGATGCAGGTCAAGACCTCCAGCAGCTTTCAGTTTGGCTTTGGATATCTGCTTGGAGAGGATGATTAGACACATTCTTTCAGGCTACATCATTACATCAAATGGAAAAATGTCATCCTGAATCACAACCTGAAGATAGAGTTCTGTAGGTTAAAAGGGGACCTATTATGCTCATTTTAAGGTTCATACTTGCGTTTTGGGTTTCTACTAGATGTTTACATGCTTTAATGTTAAAAAAAACACTATGCAAAAGTGTTACTTAGTGACATCACAAAAACCTATATAACACACTAAAGGAAAGGGAAAAATCACAAAGGCATAATAGGTCCTCCTTAAGGATACTGTATGTTTCTAATGACAAACTGACATCACTGAAATGGCCAATGAGTCTGAAATGTGTGTGTGTGATTCTACTGCATTGTTAGTTTGCTTACTACTACTGTTTTCCTGTTACTGTATTATGATATTTTGTTTTGGATCGCAGGTCTGCATTGATGCTGGCGTGCGAGAGTGACGGCGACGAGACCGTAGAAGCTCTTCTGAGAGGCGGGGCCAACACGCAACTGGTTGACGCCGATGAACACAAAGCCAACGACTACAGCGTAACCACGGGCAACCAACGCATCATACAAATGTTGCAGGATGGAGCACCTCCAGGTACAGTATGAGGCATGAAGTCTTTTTATTTTTTTTTGACAATTCACTCTCTCTATTATCATATTAGTGTAAATCAAGCCTAGTTAGTTATGTTAAATCAAGTGGAATAAATGAACCAGCTTATGACAGCAATCTTCTTTAAATATAAAGTGGCAGCGTCATGTGAAACACGTGGCAGCAACATCAAACAGGTCACCAGAGTATGGCTTCTGTGCTGCTCTGGATCCTGGCTGTGTCTCTCTGCTCCCTCAGGAAACAAACTGTAATAGGAGGAAGTGGATCATGAGGACAGCTGGGTGTGATTGTAAAGTGGGATTTAAAAAAACAGACGAAAGGCTTGTCCCGCTTTTATCTCCCAACAAAGACATTGCAAATATATGGGAAACAGATGTGTGGCTGGTTTGAAAAGTAGATGAAGGAGAGGATTTGGTGTGCACATGATGCTTAACCACATTCGTTTTTATTCCATAATTGGAGATTTTGGTGGATTTACTACAAAGATACATGGACGGGACTAATATAAAATACGTGTTAGAACAGTGACAGGAAGTGAGAGTGTATATTGTGCCTCTAGCTGTTTGCTGGAGCTCATTGCATTAGAGGTTAAAGTGTCTTGCTGTGTGTCTCTCTCCCTCTGCATACGTACTGAAGCTCCTGAGGGCGCAGGCGAGGAGGTAATGTTGCATAGCTGCGTGTTGG
The DNA here is from genome assembly GCF_043250625.1 of Sebastes fasciatus. Lineage (NCBI taxonomy): Eukaryota > Metazoa > Chordata > Actinopteri > Perciformes > Sebastidae > Sebastes > Sebastes fasciatus. The sequence goes on from NC_133799.1 coordinate 18,624,645, forward strand.
ATCACTCCCTCCATCAAATGAGATCATGGCCCCACTTTGGCAGATCATATTGTGCATGTTTTCCAATATGAGGTCATTGTTTTTGTATGCCGCCTTCTTTTCTTTGGCTTTTGTTGCTGACCCTTTTGTCTTATCTTAGCCTCCTCGTATTTACCCCGTTTTATGTTGAGCTTGACCTCTGCTTGTCTGTGATCACACCTCCCACCCCCACGCAGCCCCCCCAAGTCCCCTCAGGCGCCTCATCAATGCAAGGGGGCACTACCCCCCGCAAACGGAAAGCTCCTCCGCCGCCTCGCTCTCCTCTGCAGGTACTGTGAGAAACATCTCGGTGGATGGAAAAACACTCCCCCCCCCCCCCTACAATTAGGAGCTCGCCTTATGGTATACGTGAGAGCAAACAAGTGTCCATAATTATGCTAATTTTACAAAAATCCCTTTGGTAATATCTCTGTGGAGATTAACTAAAGAGTATTATGTGTTTGATGACTAACAAAGATTCATTTTATTCTGTTTTCCCATCTCAAAGATCCAGGGTTTGCCACCCTCTCCACAGCCCCGGAGTCCTGCTCCTCCTCTCCAGTTCCCTGAGCCCCCATCTCCTTCTCCCTCTCCTCAGCCTCCAGAGACACATCAACCAGCCCCGGTTAGCACCGTCAATCTGGATTTATATAGTTTGTCCTTCATATTACATGAAATACAGACTTTATCAGGGTTTCATATGTCTTGTGGTTGTGTGTGTAAGGCAGAGGATGAGGAGGTGTTTGAGGAGATTCGCCGGCTGCGTCTGGAGAGAGGTCGCCTGCTCCAGAAGATCAAGGCTTTTGAGCAGCAGCAACAGAGCGCCATCTCTGCTCTGGAGGAGGTACTGCACCGCATCCTGCAACCCTACCTGCCTATTCATCAGAGCTCTGCTATGTAAAAAAAAAACGGAGCGTTGCTTGTTGTAACCACCATTTTTATGTGTGTGTGCACCCTAGTTATCCCAACTAAAGCAGCGTCTAAAGGAGTCAGAGGCAGAGAGAGACAAGCTGCTTGAGGAGCTGAAGGGAGGTCACGGTATTGGGGCCAGTGACTCTGAGGACATGGATGAAATGTTGGACTTCCCAGGTATGTGTTTATACATGTGCTTCCCTGCTATTCAACACAGACACTCCTGTGTGTGTTTGTATCCCATCGGGAAGTTCACGGATTGATTTTTGTCGTGGTTTCTCTTGAACTTTCCCTCTAGAGAAGCTGCTCTCCAAGCGTTCCAGAGCCTCCCCTGCTCAGGATGAGGCCACTTCTCAAGGAGACGCAGACTCGGCCGACCCCTCCCCTGTCCCCGGAGACCTAGGAACTGTTGCTGAGCTTCGCAAACAAATAGAGGAATTTAGCTCACAAAACTCTGAACTAGCTCTCAAAGTGCAGGTAAGGTCAGGGAGAGTACAAATACACAAATACACGCGTATGAACTTACACCTAATCATGCATATGAACTGAAAAAATACTCATTCAACTGACATGTCCCACATAAAAGCACACAAACATCACCTCCCTTTTCTCTCTCTCGCTCTCTCACTCACACACACACTCTCAGTCCCAGGCCTCTTTAAAGAGGATAAATTGATAGTGAAGTGATTATTAAGTGGTTCCCCCCTTCAGAAGATGAAGACGCAGGTTCAGGAGTGGCTGACTCAAACATTAGTCATGACCACTTAAACTTTATGACGCCACACTCTGGTACATTAATGCAAGTTATGTTCCTACAGGTATAAATAGAAGAGAACAGCATCAGATGCAGACGTGGGGGTCATTTTGTAGACATTCTTCACTAACTGGGTCATGCTGGTTGCAGTTAGTTTGAAGGATTCTGTCTGGTGCGGTTCATTCACCACTGTATAAATCGTAGCAATCTACTTCAGTTCTGCCCTGCTGTGTGAAAAAGAGCCAGACAGGAAAGTAGGAAATCTAAGATCTGATATGAGCGCAAAGAGAGAGAGAGAGTAGACTAGAAGCAAAACCTCCTTCTGTGATTTAAATGGTTTAGGGCAGGCTAAGATTCCATAACTCATATTGATTTAAGTTAATTAAAGAGCAGCTCGACCACTTTACACGTAAAGTCAGATTACTCGTCATTGGGAGTACTTTTTTTGTACAATGTCTTCTATCTGAGGAGCTTTGTGTGAGTAAGTGTGAGAAAATAACATGGGAGGATGTCACTAGGGTTACAGTATGTCTGCATGGGCTTCAATCTATAAATAATGAATACATTTATAACAGAAACTCTTTGCTTCAAACTGGTGTGGAGTTAAAAATATGAGGAAGTTTGCCAGGAAGGAAGGATCTAATGCAGGGATCTCCAACCTTTTTTCCTCTGAGAGCTAATTTGACAAAATGAAAGCGTCCGAGAGCTACTCATAGCACCAAGTTGTGCATCACCAATAGCAGACATAATTACTTTTATGGTCCTTTAATAACGTTTCAGCCACCGCAGTCATCGCCTCTATTATAATCCTTATAATAAGGGCTTTTTGTGTTTCTGTTAGGATGTGCGCCACTAAACGAAGCCTCTGTTGCTGCATTGGCTGCCTTTCGTCAGTTTGTTGAACAGAGGTTGTCTTTTAAGTGTCGTTTTCATCTCCTTTCCCTTCGCTGTTCGTAGACTGCTACCAGCCAGAAAGATTGGATAGAAATAATTTGTAAACAGGTTTACAAAGTCACTTTGTGTTATCAAATTTATGTACATATTCTTTGAACTTTTAGTGACCCATTCAGAAATGGACTAGCTGCTTATTGGAGACCCCTGATCTAATGAAACCAGTTCCATTATTAAAATGTAATATTGAGTGTTTTTGGAAGTTGACCGATGTGTTTAACAGGATTAAAAGTCAAGATATCTTTGGCCAGTGCTGCATTGATTCTGAACGTTGTTTTTTTAATCTGCACAAGTACAATACTAAATCACTGGGGTACTCCTTTAAGTAATGAGTACCCGCAGTCGATGGTGCTCACCTACTTACAAGCCAAGCATTAATGCTTTTACTAAAAACTAATGTCTGATACCAAAAATGTTAAGTGTATTCTAAGGAAAATGGAAATCTCAACATTGACTGATAAACAGTTATTACAGCCTCCATGCGTTCCTATAATCTCCTCTGCGTTGTGCACAGATGCTGGAGATGTTTGAGAAGGACGACACGGACATGCAGACCTCCAGCTCCGACTTTGTCCCCCTAGTCCAGTACGAGACCCTGAGGAAGGAGTTTGAAGCCCTCCAGGAGCGCCTCTCTCAGGCCCAGGCGTCAGACGAGGCCTCCAGCATGGCGGAGGAGCGGTGAGATGGATTAAATGATACAAACTGACATGGCCATCACAGATCACATTCACTTGAACTCTACAGTATCAGATCAGGCCGTTATTCTGAGATGTGCACACCTTTGCAGTATCTGCTCTGGGCCATTTTTAAACATGCTGAGCATTTACATTCTTTCCTGCAGCACGGTGGAGGCTGAGCACGCACTCATGACATCATGTATTTGATGGTGTCTTGACCTCTATTACATAATCATTCTTGTTTTTCTAAAAGCTTTGTTGCTTATCTACTATACCGAGGAATACATGTGTATTTGTATTATCGCAGGTCACACTTGTACGCTTGTACAGCAAATAATTTATCAAGCAAAAAAGACCAAATATATGTTTGTTTTGCCTTCTCAAATGGGTGGATCTGATACTTTTCCCTCTTTATGTGTTTGTAAATTGAACATCTGTGGGTTTTTGGACTGTTGGTCGGATAAATCAAGCAATGTCACCATCAGCTTTGTGAAATTGTGATGGCCATTTCTCATGATAGATTAATCCAGGATGTTATCCACATATTGCGCAGTGCTGGAAATAACCCTGAGTACGGGGTTATTGTGTGATGTTAGACATGCATGACAGATAGCTAATCTTCTATCTTGTTCTGCAGAGGTGACGAGAAGTCTCAGGAAGGAGGTGCGGATGCAGAGAGCATGGAAGCTCTGAGGGAGAAGCTGCGAGGGCTGAAGGAGCAGTTGGCCTCCTCCAAGTCTGAGTTCGAGGAGCTGAAAGAGCAGATGCGCCTTGGGGTGCTCTCTGTGGAGTGTGTTGGAGGGGATACCGCCGTGGCAGGTGCTGGGGCTGCAGAGGAGGGCCCGAGCCAGGAGGCGCAGCAGCTGAGAGCGAGGGTGACGGAGCTAGAGGAGGAGCGAGCTAAGAGACAGGGCGATGTAGGCGGTCAGAGCAGCCGGGACAGTGACACAATCAAACAGCTGACAGAGAAAGTAAAGGAGCTCCGTGCTGCTCTGTCCCAGAGAGAGACCACGAAAGAGGAAGACGGCGAAGGAGAAGAGACGGAAACAGTGAAGGGCCTCCGTGACAGACTTTCTGAGTTGGAGTCAGCCCTGGCAGAGAGCAGGACGTCGGGGAAAGAGGGAGGAGCAGCAAGAGATGGAGATCAGGTCCGTCGTCTCCAGGAGCGTTTGGCAGAACTAGAGGGGGAGCTGAGGAAGTGCGTGCCCCGCTCGGAGTTGGAGGAGGTGCAGGTGTCTCTGGGGCTCCAGTGTGAGCAGCTGGCCCGGGAGAGGGCCGACGTGGCTAGAAGGCTCAACATTGCTCTGCTGGATCTGGAGAGACTCAGGCCTCCTCCACGCGGAGATGATGACGAGGAGGAAGAAGAGGAGGAGCATTCAGAGAGCTCAGAGCCCTCAGGCATATCAGGTGTGCAGTGCTGCTTTTTTTCTTCTTTAAGTAAGAAAGTCAAATTTAACATTTTCTGTCCATGTTGTGACTGATCATGCCTCCGTCCAATCAGAGCACTCCAGACGCTCCATGGCAGCGGTGAGAGAGGAACTGGAGGTGGCGAGGCAGGAAGCAGCCCAAGCTCTGGACTGTCTGTGTGCCGAGCGGGAGGGCCGGGCCCAGGACGCCCTGCAGCTGAAAGACGTAGTGCCATTCTCGAAACATAAGGAGGCGCTGTCCGCGGTATCGGAGCAGCTAGCTCAGACGCTGCAGGAGCTCCAGGAGGACAGGACCCTGCGGGGTCAGGCTGAGGCCAAACTGCAGACCATGCAGGACGCCGTACCCAGAGAGGAGCATGAGAGAGTCAAGGTCAACAGGAAGTGCACATCTTATCATCCAAAACATTTTAGAAATAAGATTTTTTATTTTTGTATTATTGTTTTAATTCTGTTTTTATTATTTGTATTAATATAAGCATTATTATTATTTATTTTCAATTACTGTTTTGTTTTACATTTTGAAATTTTTTGTTAATAATTTCCAATTCAAATCTCTAGAATTAGGCGTACAGATTCAGACGAAGGGTTTTTATTAGAAGACGAAATGTTGCTTTTCTCATTGTACTAAATGCTCTTGCTTCATTCATTCAATAATCCAGGAGGCAGAAAAAGATGCCCCTTAGTTGAGATTTAGTTTTTACAAAGTAGGTTATCCTCTGTTTAGAAGAGGCTTTTTAAAAGGGAAGTTAAAGCAGTTTATTTGTTAGTATCAGCTGTTTTTAGCTGCTTCTAGTGGGTTGTCTGGTTTTGATTAACAAGGGGGTACAACAGTATTTGTTGATCATTATATAGTGTCTTTTTCACTATTAGTTGGTAGGTCTAGAAGGAATTATAATCCAGACAGGGTTCAGAGCATAGCATGTATATTTCTGATAATCCAGTGGGTTGTTACATGATTTATTTAATTCCAGCTCCACTCTGACTAGCATTGCTTGAAGGTGTGCCAAACTAGCCGTTATGCAGGTATTATGCAAGTGTGTTACTTGGTGACATCACCATGTTACGGAAGAAAAGGCGGGACTTCAAGCAAGGCGTTTCAGGCAGTTCAGGAGCAGTGTTTGTGTGGGGGAGAGTAACTCCCTTTGGCGTGGAATTTGGGCTTTGTAACTTTGCAGACCTTTTACATGAACAAAAAATTATACAACACACTAAAGGGAAGGGAAAAAGCACAATAGCGTAATAGTTCCTCTTTAAGTATAATACTGGTCAGACTGTACATTATAATTAATCCGGCTATCCTTGTGCTTCGTGCCTCTCAGGCAGAGCTTCAGCGCTCCCTACAGGCCAGCGAGAGCAGTGCAGCAGCAGCTCAGGAGGCTCTGAGCGAGAAGGAGATGGAGCTCAGAGAGCTCAAGTCCCAGAAGGCTGCAGAACAGGGTCTGATCTCCAAGGAGGACCACGAGGGCCTGCGGCTCTCTCTGCAGGCCGAGATCAACGCCGCCGCGGCTCGCTTCAACGACCTCACTCGCAAACACGAGAAGACCTGCACTGAGGTGCGTGTGTGTTATTGTGTTTGCCTTCTCCAATCCCCTCTGAAGCCACATTAGATGTTATTGTGTCTGCCACAAAGTGAGCCGTGTTCCATGAAGGGCCTTTTTCCTGCCTTTACATTATTCATATGTGTATTACTTTCTCTATTCAGTTTGTCCCTCTGTTTCAGTGATCCCTCTGTGTATGAGCTTACTGATGCACTGAAGTAGTGTTGTATGTACACTCCAAAAGTTATTTCCATTCAGATATAGAAACTCTCACTTTGTAAGCTGGGTAATTGCCTCTCTGACTGGTTGGCAAACACAGAGGTTAATAAGGGGTCACATTTTCACACATTTGATGTACTTCGTAAATTGAGTCCTGCTAAAAGTAGAAGGCAATTTATACAAAAACATGGTCTGTTTGGAACCAAATAAAACATTTAGTGTTGGTATTAAGTATTTGTGCTGGTATTGGAAGCCGTATCGTCACAAAGTCACACTTCCCTGAGACAAAAAACACAGTTGAACATGGCAACAAAAGTGTATAGATTTACTGTAGCTTGGTTTACTGTATTTATGTGCACTCTAGCGTGGGTGTATGAAGATCAAAGAGAGAGCTGTTGCCGCAGGAAACTGGAAATTCCCGTGAGCAAAAACTCAGACAAGGAAATAATGATTGTGGAGAAGAATGAAAACCGCAAACAAGGAATTGCATGAGATGCTACTGTGGAAAAGTTAAAGACGACCAACTGTATTTCTGTATGAACCTGTCGATATTAATTACAGCAGCAACTGTAATTCCCCTTTAAATATCAATCTCCACTGCTCCTGGATCAGCCTCTATTTCTATATAAGAAGAAAGCATGTGAATTTGAGACGTGACCAATCATAGACAGTCTTGCTGAAATGACAGGCTGCCACTGGTGGTTTTACTGGTCTAGGTGTTCCAGGTGCAGAGGGAGGCTCTCTTCAACAAAAGTGAGCGGCAGGTGGCCGAGTCCCAGCTGGCCACGGTGCAGCAGCAGCTAACCGAACTCCAGGCCCAGTCCAGCCACATCCAGGAGCTCCACAAGGGCATCCAGGACTCCCAGGGTCTCATCAAGGAGAAAGACCGCAAGGTGAGAGTTCAAACTGCTGCTGCTGGTGAAGCACCTTTAAGGCAGCCAAACTGACATCTGTGTCTTCGTGCAGGTAACCGAGCTGTCCAAGGAGGTGTTTCGGCTAAAGGAGGCCCTGGGAGCTCTGTCACCTCCTATGGGCATCACCTCCTCCTCCTCCTCATCTACCCATCATGGTAACCCCGGGCAGCAAGTGGCACTGCAGAACAGGATCGCCATACTCACCCAGCAGCTCCAGGTGAGGAGAACATTGACACTAGGGATGTGTGAAGTGAGGAAAAAAATTGTTTTTCTTTCTTCTTCGGTATAAACCGACCATCATCTATATAAAAAATGACAAAACGTACACTTAAATCTTCACATTACAGTTAAATTTTCTGTGACCTTTTTGCAGGATTGGGAGAGAAAGCACAAACAGGTTGTGACTGTGTACCGTTCGCATTTACTGGCAGCTGTACAGGTGAGTTGAATGCACACATACTGTACGCACCAAAACACAAATTAAGACTTGAACCTTTGTAATGAGATCTAAGAAATTTTCCATGAGCTGGACAGCCACTTGTAGTCTGGACTGTGAATGGCACTGACTGCTGGATTTGAGTTTGTCCACCTTTGTGGTGCAGACAATTAAGAGCGGGAATAATCTGTCCACCATCTCTGCTTACCAGACAAAAGGGGATGAAATTTCAGATGAGGTGCAGGGAAAAGATGCTTGACTCACTCTCTCTTGTTCTATCAGTTTCATCACATCCCACAACTAATTTGTACACATTAGCTATTTCTTTTTGTCATGTTGACTGTAATGAGAGATTGCTCAGGTGTCGTTGACCTTTAAGGGAACGGTTGGCTCCTTAGTTCCTCTTCATGCTTTTGGCAGGTTGGGTAGGCTGTTTAACCTCTCTTCCTGGTGCATCTGGCATTGACCAGTGTGAAAGGAAAGGCAATTTCTCTTACATCTCTACATAGGAGAGGCGGAGGGAAGCATGATGTTCAGAATGCATGACCATGACCAAATGTGTCTGGGTGTACAGAGTGTATATGGGAACATAACTTCTCTCCTGGGTCTGTGTTTTCACACTTTGGTAGAGGCCTATCGTGTTACAGTCAATCAGCAAAAGACTACCTACCTCGGGGTGGCAGTAGCTCAGCAGGTCGTCCTTTAACCACAAGGTTGCTGGTTCAATCCCCGGCTCCTACAGTCTGCACGTGTGTCCTTAAGCGAGACACTGAACTCCAAGTTGCTCCCCGAGCTGCTTCAAAGCAGCCCACTGCTCCCAAGTGATTAGGATGGGTTAAATGCAGAGGTCAAATTTCATGTATGTACCTACAGTCTGAGTCTATTCCTTGGTGGCTTGGTGACTGCCTGCCATACTGGGATGGCATCTCTTTTTGCGGCCTGCTCGAAGGCCGACACCACAAACTTGAGTGCTGCTGAAGAAGGGCTAGTGGGTCTGTCCTATGGGGGCTCTGTCTGTGCTTATACTACTAGGAACCAATGTGGAATACAATGTAGAAACTTTGTTTTCTTACAATGGTCTGTGTGTTGCTCAGCAGGGCCGAATGGACGAAGAGGTGCAGGGTCTTCTACTCCAAATCCTGAGGATGTCACATTAGTGACACTGAAAAGTCTCTCTCCACCTCCGGTCCCTTTACAGGTCAGCATGAAGCAGCTCCAGCTCAGCACCCTGTGGGACCAGCGTCTTGTCTAAAAAAGCCAAATACAACTCAGACATAGCTGCATGTGTACAATACAGTAACTTAAACAACAGCCTCGAGGCTTGACTAACAAAGCAAGCAAACGGTGGAAGAATAATAAACTGTAGAGTGCCTTCATGGCTGGATACGTTAACTGACAGCAGCCTATAAGTCAGGGGTTTATGGTAGCAGAATGTGAATAGAGTGGTTATTTAGAAGATGTGTATTGATTGTGTGACAAGCCTATTGATTTTATACAATATTGTTATAATAAAAAAGAAAAACGAATTGCTATGCTGCTGTTGATCCTGTTCTTTGTAACTCGCTTCATGCACAGATACTGTAGACTGAACAAACAATAGGTTTCCAAAGCAACAGCTTGTCCCTCACATCTATTTTTGGGGTGATGAAAAGCTGAAGTCTTAATTTGGCTGTAGCATGTGAGCATTGAAAGTTGGGACAGCTGGGCTCAACCGTGGAGCTGGCACATATGAAGACTCACAAATGACAAACTACCGTTTGAATTGTACCCTCTTTTCAATTAGGTTTATTGACAAAAAAACCATTAATCAAAGAAGAACAAATCCAAGAAATTCCTGAGAAAGCAAAAGGGGAGATCTGAAATAATCATTTGGACCTCACCAAAAGCCTCGCCGCCTCGTCTCTCTGTGCATTCGTGAGGCTGCAGCCAAGAACAGTGGAGGGCCTGCTTAAAGATATGTAGCTACTGACACAGAGAGAAATGCAATAAAGTATATCACCTACGTCTAGTAAGATTTTAAAGTATTAGATTGGCAAAAATGGGGACTTACTGTCACTGCAGCCAAGGAGCAGAAATACACAAGCAAGTCACTGACATGTGAAGACACAGACGTGGGATAAGGACGATCAATAAAGTGATGCATTTCCCTGACAAATAAAGGATTTAAAGTCCAAATCCCCTTTCTTTTATATCAATCACTGTAGAGGGGTGAGGGGCTTGTTATGAGGGCCACACATAAAGACACAATAAGACAGTATTAAACATTTAGCCCAAAACAAGAGCAGCTTACGTGACTGTTGACAAGTATAAGAGCTTAATCGTCCTGACGTTTGTTCAGTCATTCATTGGCAAGGCAAGAAAACGTTTGCATTAGGAGCATAAATGCACATTATATACACTCTGACGCAAATGCCTGTCTCTGTAGTTATTAAGGCACTGAAGTTGGAGGGGCTGTGGGAATACAGGCATGGATATACTGAGTCTGTATGCAGAGTTTTTAACCCGGGATGTAGTGTTCATTTGAGTCTGACCAGTAATGTTCACAGGCTTATACAGGCATGTCTTTAACACACTATGAACAACCCTTAAAAAGAAATGACTGATATTAATGGTAAATGTGATAAAGACAATGTACTGCATGTCCACTTGGCTGTCTATATGAAGATAGTATGAATGCATTTTCTTTTTAAGTGTGATTTGGTGCCTCGATTATCATGGAGAAACGCAAAAAAAAGGCAGAAATATAAATAGCCATTTCATGAATCCAGCACTGAATCATGCTCCGTGTGTTTCCATTGTGCCATCTCAGAGTCAGGTACTGCAGAAAAACGTAACAACAAACAGTCTTTACATTCCAGTGAAACAGATATTTCTTCATTGTCTCACAGTATTTTCATTTCTTGCATTTACACAGAAATGAACCACTGAGTAACCTGACATCTTTCGGGTTTTTTTAATAGTGTCTGTACCAGATTATGAGACAGTTTTGTTCTGGCGATGTCCATTATTTGTTCCGTGAGTGACTGGTGGTCGGGCAAGCTGTGGTGTACTGGAAGCACTTCACTATTACAGGCATTGGAGGACTTCTCTGTGCATCAAATCCTTTTTTATTCCCAGCAGTCGGGTCCTCTTCAAACAGTTGTCGCTTTAATTTATGACATTGTTTGATAATTCATCCGGCTGTGGAATGAGTCAAACTGTGGATTCTGGTTGGTTTGTTAGCTTAACAGCTTCATGCTGAGGAGTTCATGACAGGTGAGGGATAGTTTGGTTGATCTCTGGTAGGCAAAAGGCAGAGAAAGATGCCTCACTCTCCTTAGCGGAACTGTTCATGGAAAGAAAGTATCAGTGATATCCTTTGTTCCACGTGGGATAAATTATTTCCATAATTGCTTTTTCCTGTGGTTTCTGCATGGGAGCTCCAGAAGCCAGCTGTGAAATATAGTAGACAAAGAAGGGTGATCATTTTTGGCACAGACTGGACATCAATAAAATATTTTTTTAGGCTTGTAGATACAATAGTCACATGCTTGACACTAGATAATCTGTGCATTTATTGCATGCAGAAATGTAATTCACTCACGTTTACTGTTGTTAACAGGTAATTTCCCATGTTTTTGTGCCTTAGTGACTAATGGGGACAACAATTTCTGAAATGGGTCCAGTATTGAGGGAGAGCGCTGTAGACGGCAGCTGCTCACAGGCTGTAATGTAAACCTATTGGGGCAAGCTGGCACCGTCATTTCCGTCCACTAAAAGTGCTTGTTTTTTGCCATGATTGTTCTGATTGTTATTGTAATGTCTGACAACATTCACGAGGTGACTAGGAAGGAATAGTGGAATACATCCATGAAGGAAACACAAGTGCCAGCCGGGGCAGAGTTTGTTGTGTTGGAGTACAGAAAGCGTAGCTTAGTGTTATCTAAAAGAATTTTAATGTCATGGCTGAATAGTTAGATGATTTCGACAATGTGGATGAGGTCTTTGAATTCGATGTCCGCCAGGATTGTTTGAGCCAGAGTATACGGATATTCAGATTTCACAAAGAGACTTCTCCTTGAGCGGGACTTGGACACAATAACAAACAGACTGGATCAAGCGAAATGTAAGAAAAACGTTTTATTTCTCTGTAGTTTCCATAATGTTGTCAGACACTTATAATAACAATCTGACCATGTCAGTGGCAAAACAAGCACTTTTAATGAATGTAACGTTACATACACTGCTCACGCCCTCGGAGCTCGTTTCGCGGCTGCTGGTTGCAGCGTTCTCACTCAATACTGGACCAGTTTAAAAAAATGTTGTCCCTATTGGTCACTTAGACACAAACACATGGGAACATGGGTTGAAAAATACTAAAGTTACCCTTTAAATTCCAATTGATCACCCGCACAAGATGAACAACAACCAACTATATTTTCTTGAAAATATGCATGAAATTAAGGTTTACCATCCACTGCCCCACTAATTAAATAATTTAGTCATCCTGTACATACAGCATGCTTACCTTCCCATGCGGGGCCAGGTGGTTCACTGTTTCCTCCTGACCACCTGTTTGAGGTGGAGTTCACTCTCTGCTGCTACAATAGGCAGCTCGTTCTGAAGGTGGTATGAGATAAGGTGGCTTATGCTCTCAAATAACATGTCTTTGGTTCGGACCTGTACGGAGGACAGCAAAAGAGATGGGAGGATGAAAGTTATGGTGTTCACTATATACAGCACAAACCTTCCAAGCAGTATGTATAGTATGACTCACCACTCCCTCTGGGTCCACTAGCAGCAGGTGTTTAGGCAGGCCACAGTGCATGCCGGTTAGCACATACTGTCCCGTGTTGGTAGTGCTCTCCCGGACCAGGAAATCTCCGTCTCGGACCAGGAGTTTCTCTGCGTCTCGCCTGCTCATGCGGCTGTGGTACCATGGCTCCCTGCGGAGCTGCTCCTCGTTTGGGGCAACGGGGGCCCGACGGCGTGGAGGGCTCGGCCACTGGTCCTCCAGGACCCGGACACCTCCCACTCCAGCCCCGACACCTCCTCCACAGGCCTCGTGGAGCTTCAGGGCGTCCTCGAAGGGCCCTACAGGGACAATATTTTCAAATAAAATAATGAGTTTATCTTAAATACATGTGTGAGAATGTGTCCCACTAACTCTCAGGACTTACTCATGTCAAAGAGGTCCTTTTTTGGACTGTCAGGTGCTCTGGACCCTCTGTGTCCATTGGGCCCCTGTGCCAGTGATTCCAGGTTTTCCAGACTCTGGGTGTTAACGTACTGATGCTCCTCGTAATCTCTGCTGCCTGGCGGCTGGCCGTCAGCACACAGGTAACCATCTGCTGTCATACCTGAGAAACACAGGTGCACTCAATTCATTTTTGACATCTTTTTTTTCTCACCATTTTGACAGGATGTGTGTGTGTGTGTGTGTTTCTTATTGTTTGGCTCCCTCTAGTGGTTGAATTCACAACTTGAAATATTGAGCGTTGCCAGATACCACAGTATATGTACTTATTTACATAAATAAGCTAAGCAATTAAACCAGTTCCTCTATTTTTCTGTTATTTTATATTGTACATTACATTCTTCTCTATCTATATTTATTGTATATCGTACATAGTGTTCTTTCTTTGTGTATCTATTTCCTTGTATGTATTTCTTATACTGTGTGTTTCCTTGTAAATCTCACTCAGAGCAGAAAGCAAAGGACACATTTTATTGTTTTTAACTGTGCATATGACAATAAACGCTTTGACTTGACTATGTACTAAAGTGGATGTGTATTGCTAATGTCATAATAATAGACCAATTGTATGTAGCCACCAATGAGAAGGTAGCTTCTGGAGTGTGACCGTCTTATTAAAGTGAAAATGCCCCAAAAATATTTACGAAGAAGGAAGGAAGCTTCTCACAACAATAATATTAAATATAAAATGTTAACTGCTGGGTGTTTATGCAGATTTCTCCACTAAAGTTGTCTGAACCGTATCCATTATATCAGTGTATTATAGTTTTCATATTCTTATTATTGGACCATTGAGCGATGCAATTAGTTTTGCTTTTAGTTTTAAGTACTTTGAACTTTACTAACCTGAAAGAAAGATTATATAAATATATATAAAAAGTTAGTTTTATTGAAAAGTTTGGTAGATAAAGTGGTATTAAATTTGGTAATCTGTATTCTAACTTCATTATAACTGTTTTGCTATGTCACTTTCACTAAATGTCGAATGTCAATTGGAAGATTAACTATCGTAATAACCTAAATGGAATTCTGGGAATCTTGAAGACGCTCCTATCAAATATGACGGACGACTTGAGCCAAGTCTTTTATCAGGAAGGTCATCCTGATTAATGATCCCAAGAATTTTAACTCTATCAGGGTGATCTTGAGAAGGCTCCAAACACTGAGCTTCTCTTTGTGTTAGGTAAGTTTCAGTCAGTGATGACAAACATTTTCAGAGAGAAAAGTACAATTTCCCCCAGATGTTGTACCTGTGTACGGCCACAGGGCGTCTCACCTGAGCTGCTGGTCGTCTCCGTGTCCCAGTGCAGTTCATAGCACAGCTGACCAGGGGGATAAGATGCTTGCTCTCTCCTCGCTGGAGAGCTCATCTGCAGACACACACCAGAGGAACACATCCTAAACACATCTGTATTTCTATCCCTGAATGGACGACTCTCTCATCTCTTCTTGTCCCCCACATAATGTAGTTTTGGAGCACTCTATTTGAAACATTAGCTACAGCATGTCACCATATTTTGAACAAGCTGCAGGGAGAGAGAGCGATGATTTCTCTCACGCGGTAGGCAACAGAGGAGGCCAAGGCTCTTTATGTAATCACATCCATCTTTGGCAATTATGACGCAGGCACATCAGGAAGACGGTTATGGAGTATATTTTCATGCTCCTACTGTTTAATTCCATGTAAACAATACGGGGAAGGAGCAGCAGGAGAACATATCAGTCACCAGTTTATGAGGGAGCTCTAAAGACCTGGAGTCTGGCTGCCATTGTGTGGTAAAGCTTAGTCATACACTACGTGATAATGACCAGATGTAGCTTCTATTACATCTGTGATAACATTACATGGTAAGGGTTGCATCCAGAACCTGATCTGACTTATAAATTGTGTCTGTGAGATTCACCTGTGCTGCTGTCTTGCTCTGTGGTTGTGTGTGGATGTGGCCCAGCAGGGCTCCACTGGACCTGAGCCTGGAGTCCACCACTCCCCCAACAGGAGGCTCCTTCCCTGGGATGCTGTTGTAGTAGTTATGCTCAGAGAAGTCTTCATCCTCCCCCCACATTGGCTCCTCTGTTCTGACAGACCTGAAGAAGTGAAAAGATACATTTGATTATTATTATTACACATTTAATACCACAACTTCTATAATCTAAACCACTGGTTCCCCACTGGACACCCCATTAGGGGTCGCCGAAGCTTCACGCAAGGCTTTCTTGATTTTATGGGGTGTAAGACAACTTAAAAAACAAAATACTGTATACACATATATACAATACAATTTAATGATTTCTGTGAAGAAAACTAAATTGAATTGTTGTTTTGAAGTTTGGATTATTATTAAGATAATGGCCAAGCGTCAGGGAGAAGAAAACACTGAATTTGTCAAAAAGCAGAAGCATATTAAGTATGTATGATTAAAAATAATCATTATAGAGACAGAATTGTATAAATAGTTTCTAAAAATAACAGGAAAACTCATCTCTGATGCAAAATTCAAAGGAAATAATCTGCTCAAATTTCATCCAAATTACTCGTTTTACACAAACTTCCTGCAGTTATTACGTTCACTATTTGGGTTAATTGTACAGTTTATCAATTGTTCTGTACTGTTATTGTTATGCATTGAATAAAATCCATAAAATATGTCACCTAGTCAGGGGTTGTCAGTTTACTCAATGATAGAAAAGGGGTCCCTTAAAGAAAAAGGTTGGGAACCGGGGATCTAGCGCTATCCTCGACCAAAGAAATTCTGAGTCTACTAACGCTCATGCGATTTTGACGATTAATCGATTAGTTGATTTAATCGACAGATGTGTAAAACTGAGTTTCTCCACAAAGAATCAAACAAAAGCACCACTTTAAATCTCATGTTTACCAGAGATGTGCTCATAAGTTTCTTGGAAATAAGTCAGTCAGCATGAAAAAGCATAAAAAATGACTAATAGATTAAAGAAATCTAAGTCGACTGAGACCAAAACCACTGATTAGTCGACTAATCCATGAAGAGGGGGCAGCCATATAATGATCTAAACCATCATTATGTTGCTAATTATTATTTTTGTGTTACTTTTTATAGTGATATTAATAGTAATAATATTGATAAGGAGATCTGGGTTCTCAAATGGATCCAGTCCGATCAGATGACATTTCCACATCCGAAAGTGATCTATATAAATCTGCAGGAGATTTATATAGATCACCAGAGCTGCTGCTGCTGGCAGCAGGAAGACATTCATTTGAAACCAGAATAGAAAAGACTGACAGTCTGGAGCTCCTCCAGTCGCATCACTGCTACACCTGAGGTTTGGTCCAAGAGGTGAGAAGGTCTATGAGGATCAATATCATAAGATGGACTCCGAGGTAATACAAGAACAAACTATCACATCTCCTTGTAATAAATAACAAAGAAATGTGAGAGTTGTACAGTAGATCAGGTGGTTTTTGTGGTAGAAAATGCGACTAAGCTGTTTTATGGAGGACGCCTGGTCAGTATTTATGTCAAAGTAAGTGTGATTGATTGTTCCAACCAACACTTTCACTTCCTGTCGGTGTCAATCTTCATAAGGTAACAGATGTCTCATTGACATTTGCTGCAAGTTTATAGCCTTAATGCATGTAACTATGGCATGGTTGATGTTTACATTCTCTAAATTATATTATAATAGCATTTTTAATTTTGCTATGAGGAGATACAACATACAGTTATTTCTTAGCATCGTGGTGCCTGTTGTTTTAGAAATCAATGAATCACTGTTGTGTCACCGCTCCACAGATTTGGAGGACAGTGATAAAAACGCTTTCCATAATTTCACAGAAGTCATGATTGTGTCTGTGCAGCATGTTACCTCTCCATAGACGTCATAGTTTTGGGAGGACTGTGTAGGTACTGTTTGAACTGCAGCTCGAAGGCTTGTCCGATGGTACTGATGACACTCTGGGCTAAACCGTCTGAGCACTCCAGGATGTGACATGCTGAAGGAGACAAAACAAGAGAGGACGTCTTTTACCGGCGGCAACACACTTTTAGGAGTAAGAACCTGGCTCAGTATTAATCACACTATTTAGATTTAGATTTTTTTTTTTTTGTTAATACAGAGAGATTTTGTTAAAGAAAATATATATAAAAATACATCTAAATCATAAAGTCACTTTTCTGTATTACTAATCAATTGCGGCATCATAAAATACATGCAGACGTGAGATTCCCTCTGAGTAATCCATGTGTAAGATGCAACCCCTTATTGTATATATAGGCTATGTGGTTAGAAACTGAAGCTTTTCAGGACATACCTCTCTGATTCACTGGGTCTTTGGCCACATACGCAACATAATCAGGCGTGTCCTGCAACAGAAAGGCGAATAAATTCAATTAGACCAGATAAATTAGACATATATAACTAAATTAAAGCCCTCATTGATTCTGCGGGTCATGAGATTGGAAGCCAGTAAAATGGAGTCCAGCCAGATATGTGCAGTCTGCCAAAATGTCCATTCCAACAACAACAACAACGTAAAGGAGAGCTGGGACTCACTGAGTCTCCCCCAGAGGCAAATGAGATGGACTGCATGGGATGGTGTGCTATCACCTGAAAGAGACAAGTGGATAAAACAGAGGCAGAGGTTTGCCAATATTCTACTTTTACATGTCATCATTCATTAATGTGGATACAGACAACAATAGACAAGAAGACTAAAGATGCCAAAATACTAGATTGTTCCAGTGAACTACAGACCAGAGTTCAAAAGATTCATGTTTTGAAGCGATGTCAATACACTTGGACTTTTGTTAAGTGTAACTAAACAATGATTATTGTTTTGCCACATTTTTGTTTTCAGCAAGAAGGAAATGCCTCTGGACCTCATGTAAACCGTTGTGGAGCATTGCAGTTCTTATCTTAGAGGCCATCCTTACCATAATAACACTGCTTTAGGAGCAACGGAAATCACATGGCGGCTGGCGGTACCATGGATTTGCACTCTGCAGCTCTGCAGCTGTATTCATACCATGCAAATATTGTTTTGAAAGTTTTTTAATGTATTTGTGGTGAAGGAGGAACCTGCTTTTCAGCAGTAGACATAACATTTAATTAAAGGCTATTTGGGCAAATATATCAGCCCAGTCTGTGTATAGATGTAGTTATATAGCATCATACCTGTCGTGTGGTGGGGACAAGCAGACCAAGGCCCTCTATGGAAATATTGACTGCGATACTCATGCCTGCAAATCGCAGGTTACTCTTCCCCATGACGGTCTGGAGAGCTTTGTTATGGGCCTACGTAAGGAATACAAAAAAGAAAAAGAGTACGGTGGATATTACAATCACAGAAAACAGAAATGTCATCCTGTATTTACTGTGTTTGTTTATGAGAGACAAAACACTTTGTTTCTTTTGTTTATGTACAATTCAGACATCATGTGTACCAAAAGGATTTTCATAGACACTCTTAAGTTTCTTAAAACCACTGTACTAACCTGTGTGGTAACTTCAACTCATCTAGTTCTCCAGCAGGGATAAAACAATTTAGTATTTAGTAACAATAGTATAATGAAACATGCACAGTAAGTTTAAAGTTTGCTATTAACCTTCTTCCTCCAAGCTCCCTTTCCGCCTGGCACAGTGTCACACAGCCTGTTGATGGCTTCCCTAATCAGGGGAATGAAGACAGGACGAAGGTCAGACTATGGTGGGACACATTGGTCTTATCGCTAAAAGGACACTAGAAATAAAAATCATGTGGATTCCTGGTAACTGTGTACCTAAATGTGACAACAATGTGATGAGTATACTGAGATTAAAAGTTTGAAATGTTGAGACGGTTCAGGGCTACAAAAACTGCTGCATCACAATGATGGACAAACCTGAGGTTAAACATGAACAGAAGCGTTGTGTTCCCTCCCTCGGGCTAAGGTCATAGGTCACAGACCCATCACAGTTCAAAGGTCAACAAAAGGTTTCCAGCACGTCTGTTCACAAGCACTCAACTAGTTGTTACCATCGATGTTCAAGGACCGCCACCGACCGACAGTGATTGTTTATCAAACTCGTGTTTAACTCCCTGTCGAATTAGGGGAGGAAGAAACACTATAATTTGAGCCAAAATACTACTGCTCCTTTAGGGCATCGTTACTCACATTTATTTTTCCACAGTGCAATTCTCTCTGCAGGCTTGTTACAACTTTGCAGTGAAGCTGCCATAACTCCTGTGAATGGTCGCCTAATGGCCGTTTAAAGTCCCCTGTGCGCCTGATGGTGGGAGTGAGGCATAATGTGGATTTGAGGCTGGCACTCGCTGCCAGGGGACAGCGGGGACGGCAGTCAAGAACCCAGCTGCCCCTATCAAGTGGCTCGTAAATATTTAAAAAGCCGCGTTCCGGGGCCCATCTCGAGTAAAGGTCTTCTCAGGGATTTTTGAAAAAACACCACAATGTTCGAATGAGTCATGCTGATGAGAGGGCAGAGGGAGGAGGAGGAGGAAGAGGAGGAGGAGGAGGAGCAGAGAGATGGGCTGTTGTTGTTGTTTTTGTCTGCAGCCTCGGTTATCTTCCCTGCAATAAAATGCCGGGCCTTATTATCGCTGGTGTTGCTGTTTAACACCGTGACACAGAGCGTACTGTTGGGAGAATGCACCTTCTTCAAATCTAGGAGCTGAAGTACATTGTTGAAATTCTGACAACCACCTAATGTTTACTTGTGGTTTTCCGGGACTAAATTAACTTGTGTACAAGTCAGCGAGCTGAAAAAAAGGCCAGCTCTGGACGCATAATAAAGAGTCTGACTTTAAAATGCTGCTTTTAAATAGATTGCACACAGTAAAAATTAACATTAAATATCTTGTAAAGTTTGTTAGATTGATTAAGACAATCAATCATTGATTTTTGGCTTTGAGTGACAGATGGCCCGTTCCGTGTTCCCCAAGGAATCAGAGACCTCGTGCCGTTAGCATCACTGGGAAATGTGGAAGTCAGTTTTAATGCCTTACATAACTACTGAATGGAAAAAGCTGCAATGAATTAACTTAAGGGACCGTCTCTAATAGTCAACTTCCGCAAGGATGCAAAAACAAAACATGTTCATCATCAATGCACTAAAACAAGAATGACTAAACTGATGTCGTACTACAACGAAACTCGGCCTAGTCATTTTATTCTCGGTATGGTTTCTCCTTTCGCTAATGTTTTGTTTTGTTGTTTTATGTTTTTGAACTCTCCCCTCCTCATCCTCAAGAAGTAACAACCGCAGACATTATCCAGCAGTGTGCGTTCATGGGGACCACTGCAGCTTTCCACAGTCATTAGCAAACATCATCAATAATAGATCTCCCTCTCTATCACTCCATCTTCTGCAGCCTCCTCCCCCCTGCACTTAAGCCTTGGATGCACGGTGGGCTCTGATTACCACCCATCGATTGTGGAGGAGAGAGGGAGAGAGAGAGGAGGGAGGGAGGGAGTGCACTTCTCCCATGAGGCCGAGGATTGCAAAGAACCCTGCTTTTATAACAATAACATCACATGTACAGCATAATAACACCACATACTAAGACCCTGAGGTATAGTTTGATACATATGTACCTGTCATATACATTATAGCTTTATTTGCCTCCTAACTGGGACACTATATTGCTGCCATTGTACAAAACCGTGACTTTAGTTTTGATTTATGTTTTTTAAACTTGCATTGGCATTTCATTTCCACTGCAAATGAGCAGGGTTTGGTAAAATTAACAAAAAAGTTTCTTCACATTTCCACAAAGTTAACTATTTTAAACCAAAAGCTATAAGCCTATTTATTAAGGAGGATCCTTCATCAGGAGAGAAAGATCTTATTTTTTGGACTCATACCTCAAGAATGGCTGAATAGAGACAAATATGTATTAAATATATTGAAGATAACAGCATATGTTAAGCATAAATTGGAATTATTTATGTTACGCTGGGAAAACTGGGTTAAATATGTAACATCCCACAGGCTTGATTTTATTTTTGCAAATCTATTTATATACGGCAAAGAAAAGATCATTCATCAAGTCACATGGCAAGAAAAAGAACATCTAACCACACTTACTCTAATAACAGCCCAGAATTGACACACAGCTGGTGGCAATTTGATATCATAGTGGCTGATACTTCAGTTAATCCTATACATGTTGGATCAGATTCTCCTGACTCATCACTACCAGTAGAGATGGTCACCAGCGTACCTTGTCACCTGAGTCCGCGTGGTGAAGTCCAGGGAGCGCATCGACTTCAGCACTTCAATGCAGCCCATGTACTGCAAAAAGAAACAAACAGAAAAACAAGTTTGAAAGATGGCTGTGGACAGATTTTGGTAAAGATTAGACACTCCTTTCAATATAATTATGAACTTGCCATGTGAAGTCTCATAAATGCAGCAGTAACCATGTTTTGATGTTCAGTTGTACAGAAATAAAATCACTTAGAAAATAAATGCTGAACTTCAAAGTCATTATTGAAAACTGTTAAGGTTTCTGAGAACTTCTATATGCATCTATATGTCTAAAATAGGGCTGCAACTAATGATTATTTTCATTGTCGATAAATCTGTCAATAATTATCTAGATTAATCAATGAGTTGTTTTGTCTATAAAAATTATGAAAAATGACGATCAGTGTTTCCCAAAGTCCAAAATGACGTCCTCAAATGTCTTGTTTTGTCCACAACTCAAATATATTCAGTTTACTGTCACAGAGGAGTAAAGAAACCACAAAATATTCACATTTAAGAAGCTGGAATCAGAGAATTTTGACTTTTTTTCTTAAAAAATTACTCAAACCAATGAATCAATTATCAAAATAGTTGCCGATTAATTGTTGCAGCTCTAGTTTAAAATAGATCAGCTATAAACATGAATAGCAAACATTGCATTTGGTGTATAATTTGTCAAATCAGTAGACATTAAAATCTTCTAAACGACATTTCATACATGTAATGCTCTATTGGTACGCATGAGTATTTCCAACAATGCATCATAATCTAACTCAAATCCACATCCAGCCCATTAAAGTGGACTCCAGCGAGTAGCAGCCAGCTGAACAGCTTCCTAATGGCTGTCAGGTTGGGGTGCTAATAGCACCTTGACTAGATTAGCAGCACTAAGAGCTCTGAATCACAGACAAACTGCAGCTTCTTCAGCCTCTGGGGGACACTGAGGGTGTGTGATGAGTGTGTTTGTGTATACAATCAATGCATGTGAGGATGTCCTGGACTTATTTGCATATTGGTGAGGTTTACATGATGGAGGATGGAGGGTGAGTAAAATGTATGACTTCACATTTTCAATTTCAGTTTACCTGCCATTAGGGGTGTAACGATATATCATACATACATACGATAATAATAAAAATAAAATAAAATAAAATCAATGCAAAGTGAAACATCGATACATATCATCATCTTTAAGATACGCCTTTATTTTGAAATTCCCATGGCACGTCTGTGTCACCAATTTCAGTCCAAGCGCAGCTCCTTCTTAGAGCCCAGTAATGAAATGGTCAAATCATATTTTAGTAGCTTTCTGTGAGTTGTTAGTTTAGTCAATTCGCAGGCCTCTGAACTGAATCGAAATTGTATCGTGGCAGACTTTGTGATATAATATTGTGATGAAACTTGTGATTTACACCCGCACCTGCCATCATCAGTAAATATCTTACAGCATAATGAAAAACAAACCTTCTGACTATGACACATTCACAGCCTTGATTTAGGTTAGGGAATAAATAAACACATAAATAAAAAAAGAGTCACACATTGATTGTGAATGGCAGTATTAGTGACTCTGTGTTTCACCTGTTCGAAAAGACTTCTCATACAAGAACACATCTCAAATATCAGACAAAACTCTTCTGCAGTATATTAGCTTGTGTGATTTATGAACTCTTTGTGAAGCTAATTTGGTGCTACATAATTTACATCCTCTCCAACAGCACTTTGGCTCCGTCAGCGCCATATTTAGTGCAGTTTCCAGGATTGTTAGTCACCAACCGACAGCAGACAGACCACATGGCAGCCATACAAATAAACAGAGAGAGAGAGAGAGAGAGAGAGAGAGAGGGAGAGAGAGAGAGAGAGAGCAACCTTTGAGCCCGAGAGCTTAATGAGCTTTCTAACCAGATTTGGAGACGAGGGGAAGTCTTCCATCAGGAAAATTGTCTCTCTTTTTCCTTCCCCTCTCTCTGCCAAAGCCTCCATTGTCACACACTCATCTGCTGATGAAACACATCCCCTCTTCTATCACCCTATCTGCACTCCCTTCCTTTGGGCCAAGTCTCCAGCACACTAGTCCTTCCCAGTACTACAGGGACGCCGACTGTCCAAGAAGCATTCCTCAGAGATTTAATAAGACTGGCGTACCCCTTCAAAAACTTCGTGGCATCGTGGCTGCCTTCTCTGACGTAAATCATAGCCGTTTTATAGTTTATTAATGTAGAAAATGTCCTAATGTCCCAGTTCATTACATAATCCACTAAGGCAAGGCAACAGTGTGTTGTGTAACGATGGAGGGGCGGATGATGGACAGATACCGAGGACAGCAGGATGTTTCCAAACAGCATTTAGATGGTGTAGATTGTGAAAGATTCGGGTTTTTTCAAGTTCAGTACATGCAGTGTTTGTAATTCATGATGCCAAAGTCTATTTTTCATGTCGTGGACAATAAAGTTTCTTCTAATTTCATACTGTTGTGCACCATTCAGATTTTAGAGCATCCGAACAAATTATTTACTCGTTGCATCACAGAAGGACCTTTCTGAAAACTGCAGATATGTATAATCTGACTGCTAAATACTGTGCACCAGATTGTCAGAGAACAGCATAATATGATAGCAGTCTGGTTTTCATATCACTCTCTAAATGATAGCTGCTTTGGCAGCTGCAGTGCTTTATTCGATGCTTGCTCGCTGCAGCGTCCTGGCTGTCAAAGACGGCAGATGCAGGCCAGACACGGAGCCTGACATGCCTGTGTGGACAAAGAGAAAGTGCAAAGGAGGAAACCAACACTAAGAATCATATTTGCGTCTTTCCCAGCAGAGGAGTGACTGTGTGAGAGAAAGAGGCACTGAAACAGAGATGAAGGGGGAGAGAGAGCGTGGTAGCTATGGTAGCTGTGCCGATTAAAAAAATGCCACAGGGCAGCAGAAATCTACTGTCACTTTGACACTAATACATGCAGCAAGTGCTCCTCCCTGCATAGGGCCACTGAATTGCAAGTATATTGTTCTGCTTTAGCTACTGTGAAATGCTTCTCAAACATTAGCTTATACGCGGGTCATCTGAAATGATTGCAGTGCAGCTTCGGATGACAACAATAAGCTGTTAAAAGCTGAGACGAATTAACTGAGATATCAATCACGCATTAGAGCAGCACTTGTTATGAATCCAGGAAAGCCCTGCGTGGTGATGAGAGCTCATCATTGGACCCCTCCCATGCCGATCCTCATCCGCATCACATGATGCAAATGACTGTGATTAAATGTAATTGAATATAGGAATGAATGGTGCCTGTATAATGGCATTAGAAAGCGTGCTTGAGCCCCAGACTGGGCTAATCAAGAGCCATGTCATTAGTTTGAGGAGAGCAGTGCCAGAGGTGGGGGGTGGAGGTGAACAGGCGTGGGGGGGATCGCTAAGGGGAGATCATTGACATTGATGTCAAGCAGCCTGCTCGGATGGTAACCCTTTGTAAACACAAATCACAAGTACACACTGATAAAGACATCTCTCGTCATATCTCTACTTTTTTTTTTAATTTATAATCATTCTCATCTCTCTGGTGGGACTAACCAACCATCTGTTTCTTTAGGTAGCCTGATTAATAAAAACACAAAGAGTTTGCGTTCTATTTAAAACTGTCATTCAAGCATACTCTAATGATACTAACTATAATAAAGATTGGGATTCATATGCTCAGGGATTGTAAATCACATTTATGGATAAAATCTTATGGTCACATGAATGTAAACAAATCCCGAAACCACACAAAGAACACCACTCCCACAAGCTCACAATCAGACAGGTTGCATGCACTACAAATACAGATGCATCGTATGATACGATGCATACTACCTTCGGTAAACACTGCGGTAAAATAAGGATGCTCACTACAGTCGGTGCACATAATTTCATGCTTTATCTCTCTCTCTCTCTCCACCCTGATGCCGGTGTGCTACCCTGACGCAGCCACACCGAGCCATCCATCTGGATTATGTATTCCCCAGCCCTCGCCACATGAGCTGCATAACAAACTGCCTGGCACTGTACTGTGGTGTCCTTTTGTTTCCCACCCAGATAGAAACCTTTTAAATGGGGTCATTAATATTATGTTGTTCGCTGATTGCTGTCAGCAGTTAATTCATAGGAAAGAAAAGTTATTTATTTTTGTTCGACAACACTTTCAAAACAAATCCTGAATTAAGTGGATGTTTAAGAGGTGTATATTTACAGTGGATATACAGCATGCATTCAAAAAAAAAGGTGCCCATTAACTCACCCTGACAATATAAGAGGCCCCTGGTCCTGCAATCTTCTTGTCAGGGTGCAGCCAGCCTTGAGATGGTTTGTGGATGAAAGTCCCCTTCTGGTTGAAGTCCTCTCCCCCCAGCCACATGCCCTCCACCCTTGTCCTGCGGCTCATTCCTGACCTGGAGTTGCTGGAACCCCCGGGGCTCGCCATGGCCTCTGTGGCCCCAAATACGTGCCCCGCTGGACTGGCCGAGTTCGCTGCCGCGACTGCTCTCTGCCCTCGAATGGCCTGCAAGGAACAGGGGGTGACACACACAGGGTCACAGGAGTTAAGCACCGCTGCGAGACTGGCCACCGGCCCGCTGGCTGAGGTCGCGATGCTGTGCCTGTGTGGTGATGAGCTATGGGAGACAGAGGCCTGGGAAGGAGCCGCCTTCCCGGAGTCCTTGCTAGAGCTGGAGCTGGAACTGGAGTTGGACGGGCTCCTGCTGAGCAGGGAGTTAGAGAACTTCCACTGGGGCATCTTGGGGATGAGCATGCAGAAGGTTGTGGCGCCGTCCTGTTCCCCATCCAGGCTGGGGGAGTCGGCCAGGGCTGCAGCCCCGGCAGAGGAGGACGATCTGGCACTGTGATCCAGAGGAGGCAGAGGAGGCAGGGGAGGCAGAGGAAGGCTCTGGACGGAGGACGAGACCACCGGCGTGGCCACAACTTTGCCGCTCATGGCTAAGCTCTGCATCAGGTCGTCAGAGGAGGTCACAGACTCGTTGCGGAAGCGGCCATACTTTGGCTTAAGGAGCATGCCCGGAGGAGCCGCCTGGAGCAGGAGCTGAGAGGGGGGATAACTGCCAGCAGAGGATGAGGGGGGGAAAGGGGAAAGGGGGAAGGGGAGGGGGGAGAGGTGTAATGGAGGAAAGGGAGAAAACTAGAGAGGAAATCTTCCAGGTGGAGTCCTATATCCTTGTCAGCTGAATGCCGCCCGGTCCTCTCCCATTCACACACACAGACTGTCCCGTTATCATGCCAGTCTCCTCTCTGTCTGAGCTGGCCTGCTTCCCTTCACTGCCTTAGGCACGCTCGCTCGTATGCTCCCAGTCTCCCTCTCTCTCTCTCTTCAGATGATGTCATTGGGTCTATTAGCCCTGCCCTGCCCAGCTGCTCTCACACTGTATTAGCTAAAACACATCTGCCTGAACCACAGTCAACCTCAGACACAGAGCAGAGATACAGAGCTCTTATTTCTTCTATAAAAAAGAGGTGCTGCAATTGAATAACCTGTGTCAGTATGCATCTTATCTTTAGGTTAGCAGCATCAAACCTCTCAAACTGAATAATGCTGCCAATGTATAAATTGAGTAAACAACAAAATAGAAATGATATTAACCCCCTTGTGTGTCCCCTTTAAAAACAGTTGCTCTGATGTCCTTTAGAGGACAAAACTGTTGCATCAAAAAACGCAATGAAATTATATATTAATATTATTTTCCACTTTCACTGAGTTAAATTTTTAAAATAACTTTAGTCCTGATTATAACTACCAAATATGCATTCGTTTTTAATGCCTGAAGAAAATTATTGTCTGGATACTAAATGCTAGGGGTAATTTTTACTTTTATTTTACACAGTCTGGAATATGTCAATGATAAGCAACAGCATTGATTTTGATACATTTTTATTTATTTGTGCAGTGTCAGATTAAAAAACTTCTCCCACTTGTTAAGGACAAAAATGGCCCCTTCCTAAAACTTCCATAAAGATACTATATATTAATATTATTTTCCACTTTCACTGAGTTATTTTTTTTAACCAACAGCAGTCCTGATCATAACTACCAAATATTTT
The DNA here is from genome assembly GCF_043250625.1 of Sebastes fasciatus. NCBI lineage: Eukaryota > Metazoa > Chordata > Actinopteri > Perciformes > Sebastidae > Sebastes > Sebastes fasciatus. The sequence goes on from NC_133799.1 coordinate 18,652,043, forward strand.
ATTATTATTATTATTATTATTATTATTATTATTATTATTATTATTATTAATAATAATAATAATAATAATAATGTTTTATGGGGGGAAAAACACAAGCATCTAATGATTTTCTGTATACTAAATATTGGGGGGGGGAATTTTTATTAAAAAAAAATCACAGTCTGTGGTATGTCAATGTTTAGCAACAACATTGATTTTGATCCATTTATATTTTTTGTGTAGTGCTCAGATCATAACTACCAAATACGTTTAATAATAATAATATTAATAAAGTCTGGGATATGTGAATGATAAGCAACAATGTTTTTTTGTGCATTGCATCGAACACTGCAGTGCTCCATAATACAGCAGTGATAACCCTTGTGGAAACAAGGAAAATAGCATGTATTTGCCCCATAGGGCAAAGAAATATTAATTAAAAAATGGATTGTGAATGTGAGTAAATGCACCAGCATCAGTCTCATCCAATTAGTTAAAGTGTATTTTGTGCAAGTCGATGTGTGTGTGTGGGGGGGCCCACACACTCATAAGGGACTACATGGCTGAAAACATCCACCCTATCCCATCTGCCTGAATTCTCCTCCCATCCACCTCCCCAGAGAGCAATCAGTGATCCTTTTAGCTCCTCACTTGGACCCTCCCAGATGCCTTTTCCCCCATTCAAACCATTTCCATTCTGTTTTCTAACTCACTATTTCACTCACAATTGTATTTTCCCATCTTACACAAAAGGTACTGAAAGGTAGAAGTCAGGATTCTCAGAGTGAAACAAAGTGGGTTTTAAGCAGGATTTCTTTTTCTTTTTTTGTGTTTTTTGGTCAAAATCCTGCACACAGGTGGGAGCAATGTCTGCACTGATTGTGAAACAACCCAATAGTCAGGGTCACCTGTTACGCAAAAAGAGGGAAAATCTACTGACTAAATAACGCCACAGACAAGGAAAGGCTCGTTAGGTTCCTCTCAATTGCTTAACTTCAATCATGCAAGTCATTACAATTCGTTAAGTCCCCTAATCATGTCGTCTGTGCAATAAAATATGACTCAAGGACAACACAGTACACAAACAAGCTAAATCGATCAATAAATGTTCAAATTGAACCCTGAATGCTACTGACACAATATTTGTAAAGTAAAAGTTATTTAGAAAGGCATTAAGAAGCTTACCTATGTGAGTCTCTGAGGAGAAAGAGGATGAACAGAAGGTCCAGCCCAGTGAACTTCCAGTGACTTTTATCAGAGAAAAATAGCACAAATGAGCTAATAGTAAGGGAACAATTTCATTCCACTAGTAAGGAGACGTCAGTACAACAAACCACCATCAGAAATGGTATGACACCACTACCACTGCCATCCCACCTCCTTCCAAACAGCCAATCACCTGTTTGTTTGCCACAGAGTATAAGAAGTTACTGATAAACCAGAATGAATCAATGCATGTTGACAGATGCACAAGTTCCTCAGTACGTTCTGTCCCCCTTTTCCGACAAAAAAAACAAATAACTGCTCTGGAAACATACTCTACACAAAAGTAAAACAGATATGGAGCAATTATTAATTCAAACAAGATTGAATAAAAGTGTTTTAAACAACAATGGCAACCACTTTAATATGGTGCTAGATTTAGACGTTACACTTCAGTTTTACTCAACTCTATTGTGATTTTCTGTATGTGAAGAGTTAACATAATTTACCTCCTGACTTTGGTAGTTTGCATACACAAGAGGAACAAACCACGCTGTGAATACACCACCACTCATTAGCAGCCATTACCTTGACAACAGTGATTACAACTAAGAACAACAACATAGGTTACAACAGCATCCTCAAACTACTTTGTTTGGTTAAAGTGTAAAGAGAGAGTTCATTTTTCATGTACTTACAAATCATTGACTGAGAAAAAGTAATGTATTTATGAAGAAAGAAAATATAATAGATGACTGATGTATTTCTGTGTATATCATGATATCAGTAATTATTGAAATATAAAGAATAAAAACTAAAAAGTAATTACGTGACATAACAAATTCAACTCGATCCAAATTGAAATCCTAAAGATAACAATAGAGTCTATCTAACAAAAGTATAACTGAATACATTACAAAAATAATTGTGAGATAACTGGATGTAACACAGAAATAATTATTTCCTTTGCCTCAAATCAGCCAACAATATAAATAATACATATATTATTTTACCAAGACCTGCTCCAAGAAGCAATAATGATTAATATTAAAAATGACATTCTTTGCTGTCATACTCTTTTGGTCTCTTAATAACCAATGGTAAAACAGCATAACGTTTATGTAGTGCATATAATTATAATATAGACCATTCTGCTCCATGAATATAATCAAATTAAAGTTAAAATGCTGCAGGCAAAGAGACAGTGAAACAAGTGTAAGCTGATTTAAAAAAACAAAAAAAACAAATACTACATTGATGGCTATATTTAGAAATACTGTAGGTTTCCAACTAAATATTTTATATTCAACAACGAGTTGCAATCTCACTGTAGGATTAATGTATGGAGCAGGGGCGTAAATATAGACAATGCAGGCAGTGTGGTTGCACTGGGGCCCGTGTTGTGGGCACATTGTATTCACAATACAATAGTAACTCATTCAACTGTAAATTCCAACAAATTGTTGGTAAAATATATATACACCTAATGGTTTGTGTGTGTATGTGCTTCAGAACTAGTAGTAACTAGCATGCACTAGGGCCTTTCATAATAGCATGCGCTGCCTGGGGCCCATCATAACTACCTTATGCCACTGCTTTGGAGTAATGATTTATTAGCTTTGTATGCTCACTGTTTGTAATACTTAGGGCTCATATTTCCAAAATTCCCAAATATGTGTGTTTACACCATACACATGCCTGAACTGTCCATTACATTATATCAGAAACAAACATGCTTACTTCAGGATGATCCATATTGGACAGAAATGTCAGTATTAGCAGTTGAACTCACCTTCATCATTTACCTTTTGCTCTTCATCACCCCTGGCGATATTTTGTCTACGCCTTCTACAGTGGAGCTCCTGGACCTGCACCCATCCATGGCAGCACCCCGAAGAGCTCTCATTGAGCCCCTTTGTGCTTTCAGAAAAGTCTTGATGAAGCACCAGAATAGTTTTCAAAATACATCAAATATCTTCCGTTCAAATGCCCTAAGACTTATTTGAACTATATGGCACAAACATAGGCTAAATACAGGATTGGGAGCATTTCAATTGTCTCAACGGCTCTCAACATGGCAACGGCTAGCAGCTAACAGTGCAAAGAATGGTGAAAATGCAGAGATAACAGTGTTTACCTGAGGGGGAACAGGAGGGTGGGTGCTAGGCTATCACGACAACGCCTTTGGTCGGGACTGCGTTAACCGCCATATGAGAACAGAGCATAGCAGCTAGCCATGAGCTAGCCAGTGGGGCAGCTCACATGCACTCACATGCACTAAAAGCAGGGCTGGCCAAGCTATGTAAACAAAGCACAGAGAAACTCAGATAAATAAAATAAATAAAAATAAATAAAATAAATGAGGAAAGCTCTAGATTCGTTTAACTAAATAATTTTCTCTTAAAAACTGAATAATTTTACAGTATATGTTATCTGCTGTATTCCCCAATAGACCTGACAATGAAAAGTCCTGATGTTTTGCCTTCCTTAATGACTGAGTGTTTTTTTTTTGTCTTTTTCTTTTTTTTATTATTTCAAAATTACAGTATACATAGTAACAGCAGAAAACATGAAAAACATTTACATACAAAAGAAGCATAGCGAAAACATAAACAAAGAACTGTGCCAAACATAAAAGGACAACAGAAATGAAACATAACCAACATAAATTTTTTTTTTTTTTAAACGCAATAAAAAATAAATAAAAGAGACCACGTGAGAGTATTTCACTTAAAGGGACTGTTTGTAACTTTTTAAGCGTATAAATGTAGCGGGTCGGCACACATGCGCGTTCACATATGCGCGCTCGCGTGTGGCCCGGAGCCTCGTCTCCGCTGCCTGCTCTCCTTCACTCAGACAGCGGGCGTCCTCGCTGTCTCGCTCCACCTCTAGACGTGAACGCGCGCTCGCTCCACACTGCAGAAGAGTTAGTTTAGCTCTGAGAATATCTAGTGAATGTAGAGTGGACGTTTGTGCAGAAATAAATGCTGCAGCTCCTCCAGACCAACAGAGGTTTTCCGTGTCTTGTGAAGTGACTGGGCTCCTCAACGAGTTACGTTATCGTCTCGTTACCGACCGGGTGCCGGTGTCTTCGGCTGCCGGCTGCGGTCGGGAGGCAATAACATAACTTGTTGAGGAGCCCCGCTGCTGAAGCCTGCGCTGAGCAGGAAAAGCCAACACTAGGATCAGCATTGATTCATGGAGAGACCTTCGTCTGGTCAGCTAACATTACTGCTAAGCAGCTGAAATATAGAGTGATATTGTGGTTTTAGCTGACGTCTGTTGCCTCACTGTTTTGAGCGATGCTCGTTCATGTCTATGTAGAGCGAGCAAACGCGAGCTCGACGCTGACTTTCGTTGATTTCAAGGCCATAGGTGTCGCTGTTAAGCAGCATTTCTGAATCTTACAAATAGTCCCTTTAAAAACTTTAAAGATATTGCATACATTCATTTTTTTCATTGCTTTTTTGTTTTGTGAGGAAGAAATTGTTGACAGATATAGATATCCATTTCTTTCATAAATACAAAGAAATTAAGCTTTTTGGGGGGTAAATTTAAACTTGTGAATGTGGAACTTTGCGAGAATTAAAATTAAATGAATAAGAAAAAATGCATTACTGTCTTTGTCACTGTAATCATAGCAACCAAATATAATATTTCTATAGTACAGTGCAAAATCTGAGAAATGTTAACAAGTATAAAATTACTGACATCTTTCCACAATTCACATGTATTACATCTATATGTCACTCTTTAACTTTTGTAAGAAATGTTTCACTGGATAGAATCTGTGGATCAATGACACCTCTTTTACCTGATTTGTTAGAAGTGACTGAGAGTGGGTCATCTTCCCGAAACATAGACGATCTACGTAGACAGGAAGTCACACACACACACACACCACGTGATCACTGTCTTGGCCAATCAGGTGCCAGCGCGGAACCGTTGGTGTTTGAATCGTCCTCTGTAAAACAGCGGCAGATGACAGCAGCTTGTTGCTCTCAGCTCGACAACATCGCTAGTAAAGTAAAGTTTAGTGAGCTCAGCTAACTTCAACATCAACCCCGAACACAAGCTTCAGCTTTGACTGCTTATCGTCGACTGAAAGATGTCAAAAAAACAGATTTACTATTCTGACAAGTACACCGACGAGGAGTTCGAGTACAGGTGAGATTATAACGTCTCTAACTACCGTCCGTTAGTTCAACGTGTTGTTAGCTTAACGTCTCAGTGGTGAGGTTAGATAATTTTACTGGACTCAGGGTAACATAAACGTAGAATGGCAACTTCTTTTTGTAGTGAAAGACAGTACTGAGTTCACGTTACGTAATTTAGTCAAGTTTCCTACAAAGCTAACAAACAAAACAACCTCCTGTTCAGCTCAACGGCTAACACTAGCTAGCTATGCTAACTGCTAACGGTGACGTTCGTGTTAAAGTTGGTTTGAACGTTCTGTTGATAACTTTGACGTCACTGCTGCTCCAGTGGACAAAAACTACTATTAACTTAACCTTAGCTTAGTTTTTACATTACTAGTATCGTAAATTGAGGCATCCACTGTTTTCATTTCATTTTTTTCATTTCAAAATGTATTTCCAACATGTAGAATACAAAAATAAAATAAAAAATAAAGAAAAAGAATGATCATACCAACAAGTGGACAGTCAGAAACAAGTAGTATTTACATACAATGAAAAGCGTAAAAGATAAATAAATTGTCAACACTTGATGCCTTGATTTACATGAAGTATATTATTTAATCCCACCCCTTCTCCATAAATCACCAGCTTCCTTATTGAGCCATACATATACTCTAATTAAATTTTCCTAAATTTGTCTAACTATAATTATTATTTATAATTATTCTAACTATAATTATTACCTTTAATCTGTGTCATACAGAAATACAAATGAATTACTGATAGAATTATCCTTATCAAAATATAAATTTGTTATCAATCCAGAATACCAATTCATTACATATAATATAACTTAATCACAATACCAATTCTTCCCTTACATATTTATCTTAATCATATTGACTATTTGTTATCTTTTCATATATGCACAAATTATTATTTATAATATACAATTCATAATATACAATTTGCACATGCAATACAAAAATATATATACATATACACACATATATATATATATATATATATATATATGCACACATATACACACATATATATATATATATATATATATACATATATATATATATATATATATATACATATACATATACACACATATATACACACACACATATATACATATACACATATACACACATATATACACACACACATATATACATATACATATACACACACACATATATATACATATATACATATACACACACATATATGTGTATATACACATATACATACACCGCACATTGCACTACATGCGCACACTGCATACCACATATACATACAGTATATATACATCATACAACTGTCAACGTTAGCTAACGTTATATTAAAGTTAGCTGGAATTGTCTTCCTCAACGTCAAGTTAACTCACTGCTTGACCATCCTTAAATAAATGGGTCTTCTGAGCCTAGTGGGTAATTCTTAACTGTTTTATTTCTCTTCTCATAGGCATGTGGTGCTTCCAAAGCAGCTGTCTAAACTGGTGCCCAACTCCCACCTGATGGCGGAAGACGAGTGGAGGGGACTGGGGGTGCAACAGAGCCAGGGCTGGATTCACTACATGATCCACAAACCAGGTGAGTTAACGAATAGGTTCACATTTCTTTCAGGTTTTGTCTTAAAACAGTGCTCACATGCATATTGAAAGAGCCATTGATTATTGTAAGCATCCTTTCTGTCCATATTGGTTGTGAAGAGATCCTCTTACTGTGTGTCTACAAGAGACGAGGGACAAAATCTACAGTCCTTGTTCTGTGCAAAAATGTCAAGTCAGTTTTATTTGTATAGCCCAAAATCACAAGTTTGCCTCAGGGGGCTTTACTATTTGTACAGGATAGGACAACCTCTGTCCTTTTAAAATGCCCCGTAATCAGGGTCTGAAATTAACCTTTTTCCTCACCTGCCACTGTGTCAGGTCACTGAACATTTCTACCGGCCACTCAGTTTTTTTTGTCTGCCACTTCTGAAATCCAGGTAGAAAGCTTAAATATTGTAAACAGAGTCAGTGGTACCAGACTGTAGAATTATGGAATATATCATGTAACCTTACTCCATGACTATATTTAATTTAGGAATTGCTTTTTAAAAATAATATTTCTTAATTTAAGGAAAACCCGTCTGCCATGGTGGCAGGTAACCTGAAATTTTTCCTGCCGCAGCCAACATTTACCCTGTATTTGACAGGTGCTAATTTCATTCCCTGCCCGTAATGCTCAGTCAAAGCAAATACTGTACATGGTTTTATGGTTCCAGCAGTCTAAATTGGTCTAATCTAATGGTATTTCCAATGTTACAGTATTTTAAGAATAAAAGTCCCCTTTGTGTTACTATCACTTCACTGCAGCTCAGCAAGGAAACACTTTAGGGAAATGCAACGGTGGGTTTTTATATTTAAGACTGTACATTTGGAAAGTACTTCCTTGTTTTGGCTAATTCAGACAGCTGAAGCCTCATTTTAGCTTTCACTCAGCTGTAGAGTGCATTTTTTGCACAGAAGGACTATGTTTTCTGTCCTCCATCTGTTGCATTGTAGTCCGCCACAAAGGGATCTCTTCATGACCCGTAGGGAGAAAAGGAATGATAACAGTGACTGGTAACTCTTGTTTTACAACAAATGTATATCAGCATGTGAGTATTATTAAGATGATCATGAAAAATATCTGAACCTATCCTTTAATACTTCTTAGCACATGCCATTAGACTCAGGGTTGGAAATTGGCATCAACCAGCAGCCAAATGCTGGTAAAATATGCAAGTGGCTGCTAGATTTTCTTCACTCACCAGCCAACAAAAACAATGGTAATCTATTGAGTAGGGCTGACCTGAATGCTTCGACCGTTGACATTGTCCACCAGCCACAGTGGCAGGTGGACAAAAAAGTAAATTTCCAACCCTGATTACACTGCGATGAAAGTTATAGCAGCTGTGTGCATGAAGGAACACTGTATGGAGTAACCACTGTACTGTGTACTGATAGATACTTCTTCTTTGCTTTACTCTCCAGAGCCACACATACTGCTTTTCAGAAGACCTCTCCCAAAGGATTAAATGGAAACCATCTGTAAAACGCCTGCTTTCACCTTCATTGATTTGTATCATCTTGAACCATACATCTCTCCGACATCCATATCTACATATGTTCTGATGTATTGTGTAGAAAACCCTTAGTTGTATTGTGTATTTTGTGCTTTCAAACTCCCTCAATTTTTTAGAGGTAATGAGAGGCAAACTGCTTGATTCCACTGTGACCTTATAGACAATATGAAGGTGAAAGTTTGCCTGTCAGTTGTACATTTTAACACATTTTTTTTAAATGTCTTTTGATGCCATTTTGTTATGATTGATTTATTTACTGAGTATCATAACAGGCATAGGGTTCTTTTTTTCTCTCAAACCTATTATTTTCTCCAAAAGAGCTCTCTCTCTGTTTTCCTGTTCTTCTAAATGTATGTTTGTATGTTGTGTACATATTATTATTTCTAGATATTATAAATGTTGATTGAGTCATTGTTGATTCAACATGGTCTTTGTTGCTGAAAGAACAAAATTAAATGTACTTCTCCACATATGTTTGCTCATGAATATTTTTTCTACCAGATTACACAATGATGTTTGTGATAATGATCAGTCAGAAACATGGACAACTAGTGGAGTAACAAATTCAGAGTGTCTGATGCCCAGGGAGTAGGCTGGTGCCCGAGCCTTGTGAACTGTCACTTTCTCTGGGTTATAAGTCCCAGGACCGGGTTTCTTGGTGGCATCTCTGGGTAATCCGTGACGCCCCAGCATGGAGAACGCCGGCTCTCTGGGTAGATAAACACTCGGGTCCGTACTGTTGTACCTGCAAGGCCCCGGTGTCTTGGCTAAATCCACAGATGGTCCCCCTGTGCTGTAACTACTTGACATTGTGTAGCTTGCGCTGGCTTGCTTGTTTGGGACTTGAGGGCCCATGAGCGGAGGGAGACAGTACTTGTTGGGAGCCGGCACCGAGTCAACGATCCGGTAGTGTGTGCGTGACCCCATTGTGTAGGAGGGGGGTCTGCGCTGGAGGTTGCATGTTGGGGTTTTCTCAGGGCTGTATGCTCCCGGTCCAGGTGTCTGGAGGAGCTCCTCTAGTGAACAGAAAACAGTTGAAGAAACACCACCATCACACATCCACACCATATGGAGAGCAGATTTTCAGTTGTAACAGCTGACACTGGACCTCTACAAGTAGCGTCAGAAACAAATGTTTTTGAACAAGGGTTTATCCTTTCACAATAATGAATTTGGTCTTAGTTTAAAATGCATCATTACAACATGAATCTGAAACAAAATGTGCACTCAAAATAATAGTTATTTGCCTATTTTGAATTGAAACTTACTTTGTGCTTTCACTCTGCCCAACATTGAGTATGCAGGTGTGCCATCTCGTCCAAAACGAGTGATTTTTGCATCAATGTGATACTGCGGCCCTGGACTGGAGTCAACACAATACACTGCAGAGAAAGTAAACATTTATGATCAATTCAATATGATATCTCCCGTTTTTTAGGTTTGATCATGCAACTGGCTCAATGAACATTAGGTTAGAAATAACTACAGAATTATGATGCGTTGTTTCCCCCTACTGGCTCTGATTTGACATTACACCACTGAGGATGTGTGTACATACTGTGATGTATTTGAGGATATTAAATCATTCTGAAAAGATGGACACAATCAATTGTCATTATATGAATTATTGTTTACACAAATGTAATTGTAATGTTTCTGTGTATTGATAAGATATATGGCTTTGGCATCAAAGCTCTGACTGATACGATATCAAAGTGTTTAATCACACAAATGATAAATGTTTCCTCTGCATCTGTGTAGCTATATGATGATTTAAAACGTAGAGAAAGAGATGAAGAACTCACTAGTGTCACTCATCCTGCCGTGGAAAGAATAGGCAGGACTAGTTGGTTTGGTGAAGTCATGGCCCATAAATCCAATAGTGGGAGGAAGTCCGTAGCGTCCAGGCCCTGGCCCTAGAGACATGGGGAAATATCACACAGATGGACTGTACTGTACTACACACATACATATTATATAAAATATGTTTACAGTACATAAAAGTGGCAACAGTTTTTGTGTAAATCATGGCTTCTGTAATTCATGTAAGCAGCTGGGCTTCTTCTGCAGCTTTGTTTGCTATAGAAAAGTAAGCGAAGTATTAGGGCTGTCAAAGGTACGAGATAATGACATGTTACTGCAAATTAGTTTAGTTAGGTTGTAGCAGGCTCAGTTTTAAAGCTAGAGTGAAGATACTGGTATATGAAACTAGAAAACCTAAGGAATCCATGTCATACTAGCTTGTCGCGAAGGAGGTTAAATAACGCTCCAAACTTACGGTAAATTTTGGTGAGGAAAAACTGGCATGGGTTCCTTGACCTCTGACCTCAAGATATGTGAATGAAAACGGGTTCTATGGGTACCCACGAGTCTCCCCTTTACAGACATGCCCACTTTATGATAATCACATGCAGTTTGGGGCAAGTCATAGTCAAGTCAGCACACTGACACACTGACAGCTGTTGTTGCCTGTTGGGCTGCAGTTTGCCATGTTATGATTTGAGCATATTTCTATGCTAAATGCAGTACCTGTGAGGGTTTCTGGACAATATTTGTCATTGTTTTGTGTTGTTAATTGATTTACAATAATACATATATACATACATTTGCATAATGCAGCATATTTGCCCACTCCCATGTTGATAAGAGTATTAAATACTTGAGAAATCTACCTTTAAGGTACATTTTGACCAGATAAAACTATGGACAATCATGAGATTAATCACAATTCAATATTTTAATCGATTGACAGCCCTAGTAAGTATATTTCAGCACCAGCCAGTTACTAAATGCAATGTCCACAAATTTGCAAAATTACAGAATTTTACACAACTCAGAATTAAAGTATTATTTAACCTGATAAACTCCACTTATAACTGGCAGTCAATTAACCTAGAGCTGACTGCATGATTGTTGTCTATCATGTGCTCTGCATCAGAAAAACAAACAGCATTAAGATACAACCCAGAGCAAAGTGTTACATCAGCATACCAGTGCTCAGTGGCATGTGCGCATGCAGAGCAAGTGGGAGCATTTTTCACAGAGAAGAGCGAGTCCTGGCAGGTCTGCACACTGAGAAATCCTCCACTCTGCTCTGCTCATGTCAGTGTTCCCCCCCCTTTCAAATTATGAAACTGGAAACGTAGCTAATGGTATTCACGCCTTTACACAGGGTGTACAGTTTTATACAGATTGATTTACACAAGTAGCTTCTATTGATGAACTTACCTTTTTCTCTTCCTGCTATTACTGGGTATTTTTTCTCCATTTGACTCTTTGTAGAAGTGTCGGATCCTTCAGGAATCCCTCAATGGTGGCAATACTACTGAAATATTGTTGTCATAGGAAGAAGATGCTGGCTAAAGAAATAATTTTAAAATCATAAAAAACAAAATCTTAAAAGGTAATGTTTCTGCATCCCACCACAGATAATTCCCTCTTTCAGCCAGAACTGAGGCAGCAGGCTGCATACTTGGTAATTCAGTCGTTATTGGAGCATCTTGGTGGTCTTTCTTCAGATATCACAGAGTTGTTCCTCCAGGATGCAGCCTGACCCATGCCCTGGCTGACAGTGAAACCCAGAACCCTGGATGATCCACAATCAATCCCTAATTTCCTCTGAAACAATCAGGAAACCTGAGATGTATAATACACATCAAAGTGTCAACAGCAGAGCAGACTCTACTGGATAGGGTTTTATCTACCTGCCTGCTTGTCCCTTTGTCCACCTGTGGTGGCTCAGACAGATGAATAGCCGCTCCTCCACAGAGGTGGATGTATAGGTGCACTCAGCTGGTACTCAGGAACAATGTCATCACTCCGATTCACTCTCATGTAATGCTAGCTCCCCCCCTGATGAAACCAAGACCCCCCCTCTCCCTCCTTTCTCTTTTCACTCTTTCTGCTCATCGCAGTGTGGAGACGCAATCTCACTCTTCAGCCATGCATGCAGTTGCCAAGGGGACTGCTGTGGATGGTTTGCTGCAGTCAGGTCCCCTGCACTGCTGGCGTATTGTCACTACAGGAACAAAGTGTTTTCCTTTTAGACTGGAGGGGTAAATCCTACTGCATGTGCTGAGAGTTTAGAGGGTTGTGTTGTGAAGTTCCATAACTTTTGCCTCCAATTTCCTTCCCTCAAGCAGACATACATAAAGCCCCAACACAGCAGGGTCAGATGCAAGTGCAGCACACCTGGACACATGGCTTGGACTCGATTCACAAATTTGATCACTTTAGACTTGACTTGACAAAATCAAATAAACGACTTGCAACTAGACTTGAACTTTAACATCAATGACTCGTGACATCACTTGGACTTAAATACTTAAACTTACTTGCTACCTTCCCCCAAGTCCAGAAATTAAAAAAGTATGTTATTTAAAAAAGTGTGCCACAAAAAAAACCCAATTTATTTCCTGAATCAACTAACGTTAACGCTATAACACATTTTAAAAAACATTCATGATTTTTGTAAATTTAATACAGTATATTATTACTCTGTTGTTAAATTGCATTATATTGGTGAAGAGCACATTTTGACTTGTTTAGGACTTAAAACTCAAAGTTTAAGACATGGCACTTAACTTGGGACTCAAGTACAAAGACTTTAGACTTACTAGTGACTTGCAAAACACTGACTTAGTCCCACCTCTGCCTGGAGCAGTTAGATTACTACCTACATTTTGTCAGGCCCCATTGAATTGCCAACATACAACCCTCCAAACTGATTTATAATCTTTCACTTCTGGTCAAACCGATTACCCGATTAGATGCAGTTACAGTTTAGCCCTCTATGATCTCCTCTAATCTCAGCGATTATTTTCTAGTTGGGATTTGAAGGACTCGTCTAAAGGTCTGAGCTGCCAGTTGCCAGAGGCCACAGTAACCGAGAGGGTCGACAAGTGACGTGTGCAGAAAACAAACATTAAACTTTAACAGGCTCCAACTCTCTCCGGGCTGCTGCTGCTGCTGCTGCTGCTGCTGCTGCTGCTCTGGTAACCAGAATCTGTTGTTAGCCGTTACACAAACACATACAGTACGGTGCACACAGCCAAACCTAGAGCTATATACTGTACAGTGTGTATAATACACACATGTACATGGTTTAACACAGAAGCATGCCAGGGGTCACAGCGTCAGCTATCAAAGCAGAGGGCCCTCTGAAGCAGCAGGGTTGTAATACAGCTCACTGCTGACAGGAAATGATCTCCAGACTTAACTAGACTTTCAAAGGAAATGGCAGCTTTCATAAAGTGCAGCTCCTCTGCTAGTGGAGCAGATACATGTACAGTGCTGCATCCGCAGAGATCCTATTGTTTTAAAACGTAACAACAGTCAAGGTATTTCTTTCCTACAGTTATACAAAGTGTAACTGGACAAGCTAAAACAGAAGGAGTGAAGTGTGGTAGTAAAGTGCAGAAGCCAATGACTTAAACCCAGGTGACCTATTAAAGTGACTGTATTTTTACATATATAAATGTTTTTTTAATATTTTTTTATTGCCAATGTGTGAACAGGTTGTAACCTAACCTCTAAAATGAGACCTTCTGGGTTTCCTCTATCAGCCTGTAGATTGTTTTTAATGTGAAGAATGCGGGCCGGTTTCCAACAAAATCCAACAGATGTGACGTTCATGCGAGTGGCTTTACTTTCAGCTCCGCTTACACAGCGAACAGTGTGCAACCATAGCTCACGTTCGGTTAGAAATGGAGTCCGCTAACGCCAACAAACGACCCAAACTCCACAGAAGCACAAAAAAAACAAAGTTATATCTAGTGAAGCCCGTCTTCAAAACAGGAATGTGACCGACGTCGGGGGAAAACTAGGATCAACATCGGCCGGGCCTTCGATTTTATGGAGGGACCTTCGTTTGGTAAGCTAACATTACTGCCAAGCATGTGAAATATAAAGTGATAGTGTGGTTTTAGCTGGCTAATGTTGCTAACGTTAATCAACATGATGCCTGTTGAAGCGCGAGCAACAGAATGCTGACTGTCGTTGACTTAACGGCCACAGGGGTCACTGTTAACAAGCAATTTCTGATTCTTACATAGAGTCCCTTTAATGACTGGACATATAAGCAAGTGTAGTCTGCTTATTAACCACAGCGTCAAAACCCAAACCTTGGATTGTATACAAATTTTATTCTCGTTTGTTTTAAAAAGCACAATTTTTTTTATATGAATAGGGGCTACATTTAATCAAATTTGGTACATTTACAGAAATTCAAAACTTCATTCTTGATTTTTTTAAGTTGATTGCTTCACGAATCAAAATTTAAACAAAAAACACAATAGCTTATGAACTGTACAATCAAATCTCAAGGTAGGTAAGGTGAGAGGTGACTTGAGAGTAGATGACGTTTGAGCTGGTGTGTCCTGGTGGACCAGTTTGAGTCGGTCAGAGACCTTCGTTACATGTCAGTCCCCTTCTCTTTTTCTTGATCTCTACTGTGCTGTCCAATAAAAGGCAAAAAAGCCAAAGAAATCTTTAAAATGAAAAACATTTGAGCTTATGTTTCTGTAAAGCATATGGTTAGCATATGTCTTTTTCCAGCAGGATACCAGCACAGGAATTTCATCAAACATTTCAGTAATTGGGTTAAAGCTATGAAAGAAAAAAAAGCCTTTGACAGCACATATCTTTTGTTTGAACTCAAAGAACCACAAGGGCTGAAAGTAGACTGTATGGGCGGGCGATGACAAAAAAAATAAAAATAAAATAAAATAAAAATGATATGACCTCTAGCTACAAATAAATACCACAGATAGAAAATATAACAAAATATTTTGCTTAAAGTCAGGTGTAATTACAAACATAAATACTTGATTATTTCTTCTAGTGATTATAAAGGCAGTACAGTGAATAACAAAGACGCTATGGTGCCTATTGGTGACAAGGAGTCTGGAGGAAGAGCAATAAAGTCTGGAGGACACTACCTTAATAACAGCCATACACAGTCACATCCATCCACACACACAAATGTATAAACGCATCCACACACACACTCCATTCAAAACGGTCTAACAGCTAAAAACACACACACACTCATTCTCCAGACTCCATCATCTCTTCCTCTCAGGCTGAACAAGTCCCAAGTCTCTCTTCTCTTTCCATTCACTAGCATATTCACAAATAATGTACAATTTGGAGGTGGGTATGGCTTCACTCAGTGAGCGTTTCTGTGGACGACAAGAAAACAGGACAAACTTTCATTATAAGATCATTTCAGACACTTTAAACACTTCTGTTCACTGAACAATATAAATCTGTAATCAGAACTTGTGGAGAGACTTTGTTAGATAAACTTTAGTCTCACATCGTCAGACCTATCTCCACTGCACTGTGTCAGAGCTAGAGAAAGGTCTGGCTCCAACATTTGAGGTGAGAAATAGGCATTAACGTAACATAATATTGATTCATATTTGATCAGCGCTGCCTAGTTTGACCATTTGGTCGGAGTTCGCGAGTGATTGACAGCTGGCTCTCATGGACAGCAGACCTCAGATCAGCTCTTACTGCTCGTTTTCCTCCGCCCTGTGAAATCTTGCAGATGCTGTTAGGAGCACCAGAGGACACCGGAGGAACATGATTTTTTTCAGGTTACCTGTTTCATGTACTGTCGTGATATAGCGACCGTTTTATAAAAAGTTTTAACTTTTGAAAGAATGAATGAGCTTATTGGTTTTGGTCTTCTCACAGGATTTGTTGACAGAAAGAAAGATATAGAAATAGAATAACACCAGCATTATCCTTTAAAGCCTCTGTACACCCACACAGGTGTTCTCAGTTAATCCGGTTGATTAGAGCTCTGCTCAGGACTGTGAAGAGATTAGTTGAGTAACATCTTCCTGAGTCTCCTGTTGGCTTTATTCAACCTGTTAGGGGCAGGACAAATTACACCTTTATCATTCTTATTGGTAGAAGAATATCAGTGACTTAATACATTCCCATCACAGCTTCAGCCTGCCTTCATCCAGGGGCAGAGGTATAATCAGCCAGAATAACTGAGAACACCTGTGTGGGTGTTCAGAGGCTTTTAGATCTAGGTAAAACACACTAGGGCCCGATCCCAACGTCCCCCCCTAAGGACTTAAGGAAAGTGTTCATAAAGGGCTCAAAACATCAGTGAGAGAGCCCTCAAGGACTTGATGATTTGACAGTGGGACAGCCCTAAACCCTCACAGACTTTGCAGGAACGCGCCTCAAAGTCTGTGAGTCTGAGTGTGGACATTGGGATTGAGCCTAGAAACATGCTTGAGATTCAGAAACCTAACGTATGATAAAAAAAAAACAAGCAAACGAATGGTTGGAGCGTCTCCTACCATCGCTCAGGGGTGTTTTTTGTGTCCAGTGTGGGTAGCTGGGTATCTGCTGGCAGGAGCACCTTCTGCTCTACATCCCCCGCACCATCAGGAAGGTCAAAATGGTCCCCTGCCTCTGCATCAGCAAGGAAAGGCTCCGAATCTGGGTCGTACTCATAGGAGTAGTAGGACACCTCTGCCATGGACCCCTGCTCCTCTTCACCTGGAGAGAAAAACGGAGACACTTTATTACACCAAATGAGAGTTGGCCAGGAAGCCGTTAAATGGTTGATCACAATATCTGAATGAACTAGTACTTGATTTAGCGGCTGAAGAGTAAATACGTCATAGAGACTTTAAAGGTACCATGTGAAGTAGAAGCTTACAGAGCAATGTTGTTACATATGGATCTCTGTTTTGTCTGTTCTTGCACATGCGTACAAGAACGTACACGCATGTCTGATACACATTCCTGCCAATAGTTTTATACTTTTCCACTGATTTTAAGGTGGAGGTAACTTGCAAAGAAACATAGCAATGTGGAGGGGAAGAAGAAGAAGGCAGTTAACAGCACACATGGACGTAAACTAGAAACTCAAACTTTTAAAGAAAATCGACTTTGCAGTTGTTTTATCAGGAAGAAAATACATTCAACAAGTTTGTTGGACATCAAGGACACACACACAATGCTTTCTGGTGTTTAACACCGGATGTAAATATAGGCTGCGTCCATAATCACATACGATACACTACATACTCAATACAATCGTCCAACATACTTTTGTGTGAAGAAACAGTAGTGTGTATCTTTCCGGACACACTGACCAGGAATTTACGTCGTCACTTCCTGAGAGCCCCCTCGCCGGTTGGAGACATGTAACCGTGGTAACCCGTGCCAACCTCATGTGACCAAAACGACGGTTCATGAGAATCAAAGTCTGAACTAATTTTAAAAATATATTACGCCTATCAAATTCTAAGAAATTGAAGCGTTATTGATGTTACAGAGTTGTCCGTCAACGTCTGTTATGAAAGTTGTCGTCACTACCTCATTGCATTGCAGGATATTTATGCCGCCGTAGTGTCCATGGATGTATTAGGAGAACGGTAGTGTCAAGCGTTTGCATACTGTAATATTTCACTGGAAATAGTATACAATTCATGTACTATTGGTTTCATATTGGGGCCGTCAAAGTTAACACGGTAATAATGCGTTCAATAAATAATTCATTTTAACGCCACTAATTTCTTTAATGCATTAACGCAAATCGTGATTTTTAGGTTGTAGCAGGCACCAACCATGTCATGCTAGCTTGTTGCAAAGGAGGTTTAATAACGCTCCAAACTTAGCTACATTTTCCCTTGACCTCTGACCTCAAAATATGTGAATGAAAATGGGTTGTATGGGTACCCACGAGACTCCCCTTTACAGACACGCCCACTTTATGATAATCACATGCAGTTTGGGTCACGTCATAGTCGAGTCAGCACACCGACAGCTGTTGTTGCCTGTTGGGCTTCAGTTTGCCATGTTATGATTTGAGCATATTTTTTATATTAAATGCAGTACCTGTGAGGGTTTCTGGACAATATCGGTCATTGTTTTGTGTTGTTAATTGATTTCCAAAAATAAATATATACATACATTTGCATAAAGCAATCATATTTGTCCACTCCCACATTGATAAGAGTATTAAATACTTGATAAATCTCCCTTTAAGGTACATTTTGAACAGATAAAAAATGTGCGATTAATTTGCGATTAACTATGGACAATGATGCCATTAATCGCCATTAAATATCTTAATCGATTGACAGCCCTATTTCATAGTAAGGTTTCAGACACACTAAAAACTGTTTTAGTGTAATAAATAGCATGTTAATATGGAATTTTGGCTGCAACCAAAGAAAAGAAACTCCACAGGGCACCTTTAATTAATATCCTGTACATCTGAAGCTTCTTGCAGCAATACCCCATCATGGCCAGTAGGGGTCCCTCCCTGCTTAACATGTTGTATTCTCACACAGCATGCTCACTCTTTTTAGTATAGCTTTATTAAATGTTTACTATGAGAACCTACTATAAGTCCACTTCAATCTGATTTTACATCTTTAAAGTCATGAGGTACACATCGGACTAAACACACAAAAACACACAAAAAAAGCATATGTAAACATTTGATTCTTAAAGATGGAAATTAAACTAAAGAACATGCACACGAACATTTTGATCTCAAATGAAGCCTGCAAAGTGTGCGTATCCATTATGGTGCATGTTGTCCTCTGGTACAAGTTCACTAATAAGACAAGTCTGCACAGGGAAGCTAATTCCAGAGCTTCAGCTTCCTCCGCTGTTCCAGTGGAAACTGTCAGTTCCTTGGCACAGCCCGCCTTCACCTATTACACTCTCGGTGCACTTAGCGGGCATGTCGTCAACATTCTAATGGTTTACAATGACAGTGTTTTTACAGTACTTATTCAATCTAATCACCCCTGGGTTATCATATTCTAGCTGAGTGAGTGTGTGTGTGTCTGTGCGGATAGGCGTATTTGCCTGTGTGAGCATGCAATATGTGTGTGTGTGTGTGTGTGTGTGTGTGTGTGCATATATAGATATATATGTGAGTGTGTGTGAGTGCATAACAGCATTCCTGTGGTGAGTGTGAAGCGTTTTGTACTACAGAGACCTTTGACTGAGAGCAGCTTTGTGAGCAGCAGCTACCGGGAGCTGCAGGCTGGGAAACAAGTCAGAGCAGGCTGTGCCACATCACACACACACACAGACAGACACACACACACACACCTGTACACAACTCAAACATTCACATAAGCAGACCTTAATGTTATATATGAGTGAACAGCTCACACATCACCACATGCAATCCACGCACACACAGCATGCACGTATAGTTATGCACACTTCTGCAGCTTGTGAATGACTTGCGGTGCCTTTTTTTTTAATGTTTTTGTTGCCAAATGTAACACAGCTACATCCTCCCTCCTCCGCATGCAGCCAAACATCCTATCAGGAATTCTCTGGCTGCCTCTCTGGAAGTGGCAGCTGATCTAACGCTCATGGCAGAGCAACAATCAAGCCGGCAGTGTGAAACCTATCCACCTATTTATCACGCCGACTCTAGACATGATGTGGTGGCAGGGGAATGTGCCGCCGCACACCCCACCTACCTACGGATCTGCTTTCCCCTACTTTCTTCTCATCCTTTCTCTCTCTTTCTACCTTGACATTTTTCCTCTTTCATCTCGTCTCCCGCTCATCCTTCTTTGACTATCTTTCCCCCCTTTCTTTTCTCAGTTTTACAACCCCACACGCACCCTTTCATCTCTTCTTTCTGCCCTTGTGAACTCCCGTTCTCCACATTACCAAAAAAACACACAATTGAATAAAAACCCATCCATTATCTGTAACCGCTTGTCCTAATCAGGGTCGCGGGGTTCACCCTGGACAGGTCGCCAGACTATCGCAAGGCATTTAATAAAAAGCCAATACGCAAACTACATATGACATGCCTGAAATCTCGACTCACATTTACATTTAGCTGACACAGAGGCCCAGATTGACCTTTAATGAATTCAGAATCTGATTATATTCCTGGAACAATCAAACCTGTAGCATTCAGACATACATAACATGCTGCTGACTCTTAAAAGCTGGATTTAGCAGGGAGATGGAAGGTAATGCAAAGCTGTGTACGAGTAGGGAAAGGTGTGGTAGATGGAGTTACCTGTGTGTACAGGCACTGAGGGCTGCTCAGTTTCCTGGTTTGCTATTGGTTGCCTGTCCTCCACCGGGGTCTCCACTGGAAATACAAACACACACACACGTTAGATTATTCACATTTATGTGGCTGCCATTGCACCTAAAAAAAGAAAAACCTAGTAATGAATTCAACAGAGTTTCAGTGTTGCATAATCTAAATACTGCCCAGAAGCATTATCCACCCCACTGAGCAGCACTTCTTGGCAAAACAATGATGTACACTCAGTCTCAACAGAGGCCTGCGTTTAAATCTTTCCAAAAATAGCAGGGGCCAAAGCATGGCCGGAGGGACCGTGTGTGGAAACAAATTATATCTTTTTCCGTTTTCAAAACAGGGAAACGGTGATCTCCTCCACGCAACCATACACAAACAAACAAGGTCGGGGAGCTCTAAACAAAAATATGATTCTTTTGATGATCTACAGCATGAACCACTTGGCACAAGCCGAGATCTTTTCCCACCAAAGTTTTGTCTATGCTTTTTCCCAATCTGCTCCACAAACATGAAGGCTCCTTTGTTGTTGGGCTGCGCGTCGGAAAGGAATGTGACAAGGATTTCAAAGGGCTGGACAAAAGCACTCTGTCATTTGGAGAGAGCCCTGTAATACAGCAGAGAGCGAAAGAGGGTGGCGGGGGGGGGGCGGAGGGTTGAACGGCGGGTAGCTCTCCTCAGAAAACTCATCCAGTAATCAGCTCAACACCTGAACAGCTGTTTCTACAGCTCAGATAACGGCGCACACACACAGATGAGCAGAGACACACTTGCACGTGCCTGTGAACAGACACGGATGAGTGCACAATGTGGACCATTATGCACACACACATTGAGCTATAGCTAAGCCAACTGAGTGTATCCGATAAAATACACAAGCTCACAAGAGCTCCCGAGAACACGTACTCATACGGACACATTTGTTTCTTCTAAAGGGAGGAAAAGTTCTGGGATATGCCGTCAATGTCTGCGAGTTACAGCCCACCTATTGTATAAATAAACAGTTGATATTAGCTGCTCTGGGATGCACACAGCGAGATCTGATAAGCAGTAGTACACTGTAAATCCAAATGCACAAAGTAATAGATTAAGTAGTCTAAACTTAAAATAAAAAAACTGATAATTTTTAATTAACTTGACCCGTTTTGTGGGTTAAGTACCACTATAAATTTAACTGTGCTTATTTCTATTGTTTATTAGTGCGTGCGTCTGACGTCAGTAACGTTCACGCTTATATGAGATTTCAAAATATAGTGAAATGTAGGTAATCTCAGCAATTATCTCCATCCAAGTCTAGTAGCATTATCATGATATTCAGGCTGAATTGCCTTTTTGTTTCAATTCATCCATTCAGCCCGACGTTGTGTTCATGTTAGCAAATTTCTTGTTTTGTTTTGCCCTAACCAATCAGTAGCTGCCGCACTGGATGCTCGGAGCAGTTAACGTTTTTCACATATGAAATAATTATGTTGACTTAAGAGCTTGTTTCTGCACATGGACTTACAACTGATGAGTCAATCTCTTCCAAGCTGTCGCTCCTTTCCACGAATGTAGCTACAGTAGGTAGTTAGATAACTATGCAAGAAGATGACGCCTACTTCTGAATCCTACCAACTAAACTCTGATTGGTGGATTGTTTCTGTAACCGTCAGTCAATCGTTGAAAACAATGTGAGATGTGTTGTGGAGATTCAGGTAGCAGGTTCCTGGAAGCAGGTTATAGTAGTGCAAGCCGCAGCATGAGTGAATTATGGAGCATGACTAGTTGTAAGGTCAAAGGTCGGGTTATGTCAGGTGATGTGCGATGAGAGAGCTCTTACCGTGAGGGCACTGGGACAGCGGAACCTGCTTGATGCGTGTCCCATTTCGACAAGCAAACACCTCCATCTGACACTGGTTCTGGTAGAGCTGGCCGTCTGACCCACAGACCGGCTCGCCGTCGTAACCGCAGTCCCGGTAGCAGGTGCACCGTTCAAACTGCTCCTCCTCCAGACAGCCGAACACATTGTTGCACTGGTTTGCCTGCACAAAACCTGCAAAAAAAAAAAAATGCTTTTAAGAGACTGATGATAAGTGGGGTGTCCGTGAGACATTAAGGGTGTAGCATGAGCTTTACCTATCCACTGGTTGGTTGAACTTTCCACCTCATTGCAGGTGGGACCGTCACACAGCTCCCGTGCCAGCGGACTGCTCTCGCTGACGTTGTAGAACCGGGTGGCCTCAAAGGCTGCATGAAAAGCACAGACCCACACCAGCACGTTCACACATCCACACACACAAGACAATGATGACGCTCACCATAACTAGGTCGTAAACTTGAAAGAAAATCCAATTTCCACAAAGAAACAGAAGCCACTTCATAAATCATGGCGCGTTGGACAGTTTTGCTGCTCTGTAACTCTTTAAAGAGCAGTGCTGGAGCCGAGTGGTTACAGCGCATGCCTTATAACCGTAATGTCCCGGGTTTGATTCTGGCCTTGGGACCTTTGTTGCCCTCCATTTCTACACTGTTCTCAGTCAAATAAAGGTGAAAATGCCCAAAATAATAATCTAAAAAAGTAAAAAAAAGTACTTAAAATATTCATCAGAGGCACACCTGGTTCGTAGTAGTCATAGATCTTGACCGGAACAGGTGCTGTCTTGCCCACAATGTATTCCCGGACAGCTTGAAAGGCCACACACGTCATACACTGGCTGGGGATCTAACACAGGGTGACACACACACAGAAAAAAATACTTACAAAAACACCCAGAAAGAGCAATGCAAATATTCACACTAATACACTTTTACACACACATACAAAATTCTCCCCAACTCTGAGCAAACACTGGTGAGTAACCCTCTCCTCATCCACCACCTCCACACATACAGCATTCTGTGAAATGAGCCCTAATGGACACAACATGGAGGGATTTGGATTAAACTCACCTCATCAAAGTAGAACAATACTTTTCTTCCATTCAGCTCGTATCTCTTCAGACCCACTCGCTTGTCCATCAGCAGCTGTTGAGAAAGACACGAGAAAATCAGGCTCATTATGTAGAAAAACACACAACACAACTGGACTCAAGCAATATAGCAATATAGTGCTGTCACTTTACTTAATGCTCACAAAGTTATGCTACAGCAGGTTATTGATGTTTAGAAGACATTATTCCATTTCAGAAACTTCAAATTTATAATTAGTTATGATATGTTTCGAGCAGTCTATGTGTCATTATAACTGGCTAAAGTTATGATAGTTATAATGTTCCCCTTTAATGCACAACTGGTAGTCATGGACATGAAAATGGACAAATTAGTAATCAGCACCACAGCGAACTGGACAGCTCCGTCTCATGCTAACCAGGGTTCATTATTCACTGAGATTAAATATTAAACATGTAAAATAAACCCTGGGTTGACTATAGAAGTGCTTGAAAACCACAGAAGCAGTCATGATCTGATAAACGTGGTAAATACGTGACAGGTGAGCTGTTAACCTTATAAAGAGCACTTGCATAGTCATGACGCTGAATGGTGGTATGTTCACTTACTGTTGTACACACTGAAGTGAATTTGAACAGAGATGTGATCACTCGGCTCTGACAAATAGTGAACAAACTGCATAGTCAGTGACAACTAATCTTTAAACTGAACTGAACAGAACGATTCGAATCAGCTAACTGATTCATAATTTGCACCTCTGTCAGAGTCCACATTTGAATGTGCTCTGTGGGCCACATCTGGACTGCTAACCATTCTACCACGACATGGCTGCAGGGTGGAAAATGTACAGGTTACCAATCATGGACTCGGCTAACCCTTTATTAGGTGAAATCATCAACAAGCCCGATCAGTGTTTTATACTTAAAAGGGACTGTATGTACGTTTTTACACGTATAAACATTTTTAATCATTTTTTATTGTCGATGTGTGAACAGGTTGTAACCTAACCTAAAAAATGAGACCTTCCGCAACTTTCTGGGTTTCCTCTATCAGCCTGTAGATTGCTTTTAATGTGAAGAATGTGGGACGTTTTTTCTGTGAAAATCCAACGATGGGACGTCATGCGCGCTCGTAAATGCCTTATTTTCATCTCCTCTAGAGGGCTAACAGTGTGCAACGATAGCTAACGTTTGGTTAGCAATGCATTCCGCTAACGCCAACAAATGACCAGCCCCCACCACAACTCAGACTCCAACAGAAACTCCACGGAAGCATAAAAAAAAACCAAAGTTATATCTAGTGAAGCCCGTCTCGCAAAACAGGAATGTGTTAACATCGGCCGGGCCTTCGATTCAAGGAGGAACCTTCGTTTGATTTTGGGTATCAAAACAGACCCAAGCTGGCAAAATTCCTATTGGACAGGTAAGCTAACATTACTGCCAATCATGTTCAATCTCGTGTGTGTCGCCTGACTGTTTTGACCGATGCTCGCTCGTGTCTACGTAGTGCGAGTGCGAGCAACAGGATGCTGACTGCTGTTGACTTGACGGCCACAGGTGTCACTGTTAACAAGCAACCTCTGAGTCTTACATCTAGCACCTTTAAGAGAATGTCTGGTATTTTGTGCATAAATGTATAGTTGTATCAGAAAATGCATGGCCATATCTAGTAAATATGAATGTATGAATGTATGAATGAGTAATGCGGAAGCTGTTCACTGCAAATTTGAGTGTGTGCATAGAGAGTCAGCAGAGTTAATTCCCCCCCACGGGAGGATTTTTCATTCTGTCAAAGGTGGCAGCCTTTGGACAGCAGGGGTTTATGAGGTGCTCAGCCTGAGCTGGCGCCACTGAGACACACACACATACACACACACACACACACACACACACACACATACACACACAATCTCTCTCTTATACACACACACTACTGGTCTCTCTGTTTACAAAAGCATTGTTTGTCTATCTAGCAACTAAACATCGCCAATGAACTCCCATAGCTCCAACGTTATACCAACAGTGTGTTCTGCGTCGTTAAACAAAGCTCATTATATTGGGTGATAAGAGGCCATGGCTGCTGTAGCTCCCAGTCAGTCACCGGACTAATCATTCAGCTTCCATGAACGCAACTAGACATGACTGGAGAAGCCAAGCTTGCCACCATAAATTGAGGAATGTCAGTGGCAGTCGGGCAGGCAGCAGTAAAACTCCAAGGGAGGCCAGCGGGGGTGTAAACTGAGCTTGTTAGCCACTACGACTCGGGTCAGCCTCGACTGACACACTCGCAGGAGTGCATGTGTGTGTGTGTATGTGTGTTTAACATCTCCCCAGGTAGCCAGAGAGGTGGCTCTTTTAGGGGTGGAAGCCTGCAGACTAAGGCCCTATAACTGTCTAGTAATGAGGGACAGGCTCCTGATGGGTGGCTGGGGAGCTGACCTGGAGCCAGCCTTTAAATTAATCATCGCTTTTCTCTCCCTCTCCATCAGTAGAACCACTTCTCAAATCACCCATCCATCCTACATCTGTTTACTTTAATACGGTCCTCTGTTTATTACAGAACATCTGTCTCGTCCTATCTAAACCATACAATGTTTCTTTAAGTCTGAACCTCACAAGGTACAAGAAGTGTGTGTGTGTTTTTGGTCCAGAGAGGCCCGATGGCCTCTGACCTCAAGTCATTGTAACTCCATGGGGTCTGAGCCGCCTGGTCTTTCTCTTATCATACCTAAAGAAAACACCATAAAAAAGGACCCTCACCTTAATGATCTTCCCCTTGCTGTCTATGACACATACAAACACATGGAGACACACTTAAAGGGGCCTGCTCCATTTGAAGGAAGTCTTCAGGAGCTGTTCTGTCCAACTTCTTACAACAATGGAGATTATGTCACTTACGCCTTCCTGCTATTTACACAACATCCTCCACTGACCGTACCACAGGGAAAAATATCTAAAGTACGTGTGCTTATGTGAGTACATTAAGGGATGCATCCTGTGTTGGTGTGAATGTGTACATGTGAGCCTACAAAGGAAACAGGAGGAGTCTGTTGAATTCTATGTCAAACTGCTTTCTCGTCAAATGGCCTCCAGATGTGGACGCATCTGTCTCTCTTTCCACCTGCCTTTCAGTTTGGGCACTTACCTGACTACTAGTAAATTTGTGAGTACGACATTAGCCACGGGGTGCCTATGGGTCTGTGTATGTTCAGGATGATGTGCAATCTCTAAAGGTCCAGACACACCAACCCAACATCAAAGTACAAAAGCGGCGATGAAGGCCGACTGTTGCGTCACGTCATGCAGCCTCCGTCCGTCTTGGCCGACAAGTTGCACTTGGACACACAAAGACTACGGCCGGTTAGCGCGTACGTTTTGCGCCTGCGTAACAGGAAATAACCTCACACCAGCAGGTGGCGGTAGTCTGTATTCATCATTCAAAAAGGGAAAAATCGGAGTGATTTTTGTCACCGAAGGGCTCTACCGCCAATTCAACATGCTGAATTGGCCGAAAAACCTCAGACAAGGGCAAACTAGAGCCGACGGTGCGGGTCACACTGCTAAAACTAGTCCAACAGATGCGAAACCAGCGGCCCCAAACTGACCGACAGCCGACCGTCAGCTTGGTGTATCAGGGCTTTAACCCTTGTGTACTCGTGATTACGTACCCTCTCTAGACTTTCAACATCGGCTCGGAAACCAGAAATCATGGGAACTTCTATGACCGCCATGTTGGACGATCCTGAATGGAGCCACCTACACAGAGATGAAAATGCAGGGTTGTTAGAAGCAGAGCTTTGAGTATATGTGTGGGGCTTCTTTACTTGTACTGTTTGTAGTGTGTGTGTGTGTGTGTGTTCTACCTGGCACAGACTTCTAAGGAGATGTGGTAGTCCATTTTGTCCTGGTGCGCTGCTGGGTCGTCGTCATCGATGGGTGCCCGCCGCTTTCGGTTGAGCTCAGAGCGGTTGTCAGCGCGGCTCCGGGAGCGCGAGGACGGGGACGGATGACGAGAAGACGAGGAGGAGGAGGAGGAGGAGGAGGGGGACTGCATGTATCGCTCCTGAAAAGGCTCTTTCAGGTCCACCTTGAGCTGGAAGGCTGGCTTGGATACTGGGTCAGGTAGGTTGTAAGACACATCGATCTACAGACACACAGAGAGCAGCAGGAGGACAGTACCTTAGAAGGATGTAAAGAAGATACAACTAACTCAAGGCTTCAAAACGGCAGTGCACAAACCAATGGGTGACGTCACGGTGACTGCGTCCACTTCTTATATACAGGTTGCGGCTTTACTTTTTCATATGAGGATATGACCAATAACAAGCAGAGTCCTGATATAGAGACATACATCAGCTTGTCATAATGTCTGCTATCAAAGCAGGTTTGCCAAATAGTTGGTATGTGTTTGAGGCAGCTATTTGTAAAAAACAATATTTTTATATGAAGAATTTATAACTTTTGGCATCATCAATTGGAATTAATACTTAAAAGTTGAAATATTTAAGACCTCTGGCTTATAAAAGACTAAAACATCAGGAAAAAAACACTTAGGCAGTACTTTAAAGCATAAACCACAAATCATATTCACCGGACACAAGACATGTTTTCAGTAGACTACGATTTCAGCCTGAGGACAACTCCCTGCTTTGACGCTCTTTTTTAATTTCAAAGAAGGTTATTATTCCCAGAAGTGTACACACTCTGAATAAATCATCCAGTGTGATTTGAGACCTTTGCAAAGGTACTAAATAATAATCCTGAGGCACAGGACACATCACATACAGTATGTCTACAAACACACACAGGCAGGTCTCTTTGATTGCCCCACTCTTGTATTTCATTAGAGCCCAGGTGCTGCTGGCCTGGGGGGGCTGTCAGAGGGCCGTGTTGACGCATGGAGAGGTGTGGATGGAGGGAAAGTAGAGAGGTGTGAAGAGAGAAATTGTGTGTTTGTGCGTGTGTGTGTGTGTGTGTGAGAGAAAACCTGCCGAGGAGAACGAGTTGGAAGACGTTTCAGAGCACAACATCCGCTGCTGTGGCTGGCTCTGCCTCAGCCAAACCAAGACATATCTCAAATTCAGGTTTTTCCAAAAACGGGATTGTAAACACCTTTGATCGCTCGTGCTTTTTCATTCATGCCTTGTTTGGTTTTAAAGGAGACAAACGTTTAAACATGGGTGATAAGAAGAGAGGACAGAACTAAAAAGCAGAATGACTGTTTATGAAAGAGGCTTTTGTTTGTCTGTGACAAGGTAGGAAGTAAACAGCATCCTGTCCGGGGGACCACAGGAATCATCAGGAATGATCAACACATTCCACAACAAGTGGCTAAACTCTCCCAGATCACTGCAATTTAAAAGGAGGACTTTGGGCGTTATGGGACGACTGCAACGGACTCTCTTGTACTGGCAGATTCTGTTTTTTGTGATCACATTTTAGTGGTTTTAAAGATATGCATTGGAAATTATTAACAAAACAAACACAATTCGAAACAAAACATTCATTGAAAAAAAAAAAATTATATATATAAAAAATAAAATAATTAAAAATAATGATTTAAAATGGCAGCAGATTATTGCTGTGAGCCGATGAAGTAAGCAGATCATTACAGTTCCCTTTTGGACAATGTTCAAGACTGCAAATGTGTCTATTTGTCTGTGAGAGTACTACAATACCTGCATGAGGCAGCAGCCCTCTCCTTTAGCGCTGACAAAAAGGCCTGTGGGGATACTGGGGATCTGCAAAAAAGAGAGAGACAGAAGAAAGAGGAGAAACAAAGAGAGTCAGAGGGGGCAGGGAGAGGTGAATGAGTCATTTATCAAGTGAATGAATGCTGTAGGCTGCTCCACTGCCACTAGTGGTTCCCTGGCTACTAACCAGCAGGCCTTAATTGCCCCCAATTAAGCTGACACCACTAATCACAGCAGAGGAACATGCCCGGCAGAGAGAACGCACTGCACTCTCACCTGAACACACACACACAGCAGCAGCGTTGACCTGACGCCGCAGTGCCCTGGCCAAGGTGGTGCGTGCCCACATTGTTAAATTTGTAATGCGTGGGCAAACAGGCCAATAAAACACAGTTATAAAATCAACAGACCAAAAAGGTGCTTCTGGGAAATCCAGTCCAGTTAAGCCTGGTTTGGTTTGGCGGTGTGAAAAAGGTCCTGGCTACTAAACAGCCGGACATAGAAACAGAGATTAATGTTTAATGCCAGAGTGTGGCTCTGGTGCTCGTCAATCACTATTATAGAGAGGGAAAAGTTTCTACATTGCATTAAAGCGCTGGGGTTTCTCTTGAAGGGTAGTGGCGCCTCTGAAGTGCTGGCAATCATTAGTGGAGCTGCCGACTAATGTTGATAAAGAGCTGTCGACCCCGGACAAAGGCAGCAGCGTAGCAAATCGATCGTCGTGCCTCATCTGCCAACAAAAACACTGAGGAGCACGCTTAAAGAAATCATTTATATTAGTCACTGTCTCCGTGGATGTGGTTACCTTGGCGCTCTGAAGGAGTTTCTGGTTGTCCCTGTTGAGTTCAAAGGTCTCCTGGAAGTCGAGGTTGGTGGAGGCCAGTGAGATTGTGAGGTTGACCCCTCCTACATAAGACAGGATGGCGTACTCCGACAGAGACTGCAGAGCTACACACGTGTCCTGCACAGGGGGTTGAAGAAACATCTACTTTACACTTGTGTTTTGGTATCAATAAATTACACTCAATCTTTAGTAGAAACAGCTAATTTTCAGAGAACATACAACAACTGTTTAATTTGATTAGATCATGGACTGATGATGCTACAAGTAGCTGAACCAAAAGACAAGAGAAGCCGGAGAAACTGGGCTACCTGTGTGGAGGAGAAGCCACCCAAGGCATTCCTCTGCTGGGAGAGCCATTTGACTACAGGCAGAGCAGAGGCCACATCCCCCAGCAGGGTGTAGGTCAGAAGACCGTAGGCTGTCATCTCCACCTCAGCTGACACCACTGGGAACAAACAACAATTAGATTCTCATTTAGATTTTGCATTGTATTTTGGGGGAATCAGACCATATCAGATCTGTGTGGTTGGCCAAGAAGATGACAGGAAGCAGCTACTTTCTCCTCCTGTATTTCCAGCATGTAGGTAGTATTACATTTAATAGTTATACCTGACTGAGAGAGGCCATCGCTGAAGCCCATGAAAGTGTCCTCATCGGTCATAGTGCTGCCAGTCAGACTCCAGTGGGTGAGTCCATCTACAGAGACAAACATAGTGAGAGAAGGACACAGAGAGAGAGAGAGAGCGCAGGGAGGGCATCCTGTATCATATGACTCATTGTATCAATATCCCAATTGTCTCAATCTTTCAGCAACTATGCAACCAAGCCCTATGCCTTCATTGTACGTTGGGAATACAATTATTGTGATCAAGGAAGAACGTGTTTTTTTTGTTCCGCTAAACTCAGTCAAATGTGCCAAAACTTGCAGAAAGTTTCAGTGGAGAGGAAGAGAAGGAAACGGCCAAAGGAAACCAACAGTGAGATAACGAACAGAGGGGGAAAGGGAGGAGTGGACTGACGACTGCTGAGCACTACAGCAGCTTCACTTCTGTCCTATATCTCGTGCCTCACTGCTTGTTCAAACTGTAAGCAGCCTTAAGGCAGGAGGTTTTAACTGTAATAGTTTTGTGTTGTTGCAAAGATGCACAGAAATAATAAATATATTCTCACTGTGTTTATTTCTTATGGTGCACTAGTCTTGTTGTTACATAACACTTTCATTCAGGTCTTTGCTTGTCTGTTGTGCAGCTCTGAATGAATGAACCTCCAGTGATGATTGAGGCAGTACCTTGTGTAATGGCCATGTGGTTGAGGCGGCGCAGGGCCAGCGGGGCGTACGGGCTGCGTAGCAGAGCCAAGGCGTACGCAGACAGGGCCGTGGTGTACGGGTCATCTGCAGAGTAGGTGTTGCTCTCCAGGAAATCCTTGGCTTTGGCCACCGCCACCTTCTCTTCCTGGATCAGACAGGACAGAAGGAAACATAAGATGAACACAAATGTGTCAATAGCTTACAAGAAGGGCAGAGGTGGATGTTTTAACAGTGGAATTCTTGTTTGAATTTCCTGAATTTAGTCTAACTAGAAGCATATTTATTTGCATGCTTGGACACTTTTATGTATATTTCTTCTCCAACTGGAGATAACCTGCTGTTTAAAGATGTAAAACGTGTCAGTCAAAATGCTGTAATTGAAATATATAATTTGAGTATATTCTGGTTAAAGAGGACCTATTATACTTATTTTAGGTGCATACTTTTATTTTGGGTTTCTACTAGAGCATGTTTACATGCTTTACTATTAGAAAAACACTTCTATTTTTCTCATACCGGGTGTGCTGCAGCACCTCTTTTCACTCTCTGTCTGAAACGCTCTGTGATTGGTCAACTGAACCAAACTCTTCGGACTCCGCTCCTGCTCTGCTCTAACTAGCTTTGTTTCAGGGTGTGCCAAACAAGCCGCTAGGCAGGTATCATGCAAATATGTTACTTAGTGACATCATCATGTTACGGAAGAAAAGGCGGAACTTCAATCAAGGCGTGTCAGGCAGTTCAGGAGCAGTGTCTCTGTGGGGGAGAGTAACTCCATTTGGCGTGGACTTTGGACTTTGTAACTTTGCAGTCCTTTTACATGCACAAAAGACTACATGACACGCTAAAGGAAAGAGAAAAGGCATAATAGGTCCTCTTTAAAATAATAAAGCACCATTCGATACTTAACTTATAGTTTGCTTTATTATGGAGGTGCCAAAATATATAAATACATATAACTGTATAGTTTTTATTGAGGATGTCG
The DNA here is from genome assembly GCF_043250625.1 of Sebastes fasciatus. NCBI lineage: Eukaryota > Metazoa > Chordata > Actinopteri > Perciformes > Sebastidae > Sebastes > Sebastes fasciatus. The sequence goes on from NC_133799.1 coordinate 18,684,315, forward strand.
TGTTGTGTCATGGCTCCACAAACAAAAATTAAAAGTAACAAAATCTTTTGTACTGTAAAGTTTTCAGCTTTAAAATTGTCAGAAAATGGAAATGTACATTGATTTGCTACATAATAACTGTCACACATATGCACTCTATAGTCTATAGTTCATCGTAAGTACATTAGACGATACGGTGTGTTTCATTTTTCTACAGGGCTGACTTTTTCTTTGATTCTATTTTGCATTATTTGCTGCAGCAACCTAATTTCCCCACTGGGATCATCAGATATAACTCTTACACGACATGACCTTTGGCATACCTTTTCCACTCATCGTCACCATCATCATCTCTTTCAGTGTTCGACTGTTTAGAGGCCGCCCTGTCCTAACTCACAACCGCCTCCTCTGCTCAGTTGCAGTTATTGAATAAACATTCATTTTGGCCATTATAAAGTTGAGCGTTGACTTTCATCTCATGCAGATGTGACCTTCCCTCTCATCCCTGAGATGAGAGGCCTCCACAGCCACTCACTGTAATTGCAGCAGTCATCTTTTAATTAAGTGAAATTGGAGGGGGGTTGAAGGTTCTGCTTTGATGTGAAGGATACCTTTTCAGTTTTTATCAGTTGTAAAAGGACAGACTCTCAGAAGAAGCCCTTTGGGATAGATAGCAGAGAGGGGGGGACAGATGGATGGAGGGGAGCCAGCGAGAGGAAATGCTAAATAAAGAGTCAACTATGTGGACAAATGGAGAGCAAAGACAAAAACAATCAGAGGTTTAGAGGCTTTCATATTGCCAGAGTATGCAACACATGCTGAGGAGGATTTCACTGTTGTAACTCTACCTTTTCCCATGTCTTTTAGCGATTGAATAGCACATACGCTGCATAGGCTACTAGTGAGAGAGTAAAGAAAACAGAGAGAAAAGTAGGGCAGCAAGGGGGAAAAGCAGAAGGGAGAGGAAGGAGACAGGGAGGAATGCACCGAGGTGTCTTTCACTAATCTTAATTGTCTCTGCACGTCAACCCAGATCTTTTGATGTAGTCCAAAACGTGATTAGATATTAGATTAGCAGCACTGGGGCATAACAAATATGAGAAGGCTGACTGCCAGCACATCCATCTTCACAACTATCAGGAATGCAGCGATACGTCCACACACGACCTGTACTTAAAATCACAGCGGGCTGGTAGGACGAGCTACAGAAGTAAGTGGGACAGGTAGCGCACTGATTAAAAGACTTGCTCCTTTTAATCCGCTGACATCATGAATCAAATTTACACCAATGCATCTGCTGTAGGTGACCAGATCAGGCAACTTGTTTTCTTTCTTTGGCTTGTTAAAGTTAACCTGGAGGAGCCAGATGGTTTGTTTGCGCAGAACCATCTGAGAAGCCCTCACTGCAAACTGTTTGGAAAGGGAAGGCAATCTCAAAAAATACCTGTCAGGTGATTGGATGAGCCACCTGTCAATCAAACTCTTACCGAAGCCAGTCGGGAGAAGAGCAAAAATATCTTTTCCATCAAGAAAAGCCTTCAGTGCCGTTCTTTGCTCTTCTTTTAATGAAGAAATACTCTCCAGTTCTGATATAACTGATGCTATAGCAGCATCTACGCTAACCTCTTAAAGAGCCGCCACAAACTGTGTCGTCACACATACACCTAAGCCATGCCCGTAGCTGCCAGTAGCTCCTCACAGGACACTGATTAGTCCCTGCACTGGTTTGCCGGACACAAACGCATTACTTGAGGCCTGACAAGATGGATTTTCATGCGATATGTGATCCCGGGATTCTCGCTGATCTTGTGACATCGTGAGAATCCAGCTGCCGTGTAAGGTTATGTTAAAGTACCGTCACATTAAACACTAGTTCTAAACTTCTAGTTTAGCTCAACACTGAGCAGCGACCGTGAAGTGAGTGGCACAGACGGTGGTGAAAAGCTATTTTGTTGGCTGCTTACCTCTGTGGTTATCCCCGTCTCCAAGAGAGCTGCCACCACATACGCTGTAAGTGAGATCTTCCCATGGATCCCTCCCTGTGGATAAAAGCACACATTAGCTTTTAGTTAATTTCACATTGTTTAATTATTTTTTTCAGCATTTGTAATTTTTTTTAATTGTATATATTTAATTTGTTAATTTATTTTATTTAATATTACTAATAATAATACTAATTATTATTATATCTATTATTATAAATAATAATAATAATAATAATAATAATGATATTATTATTATTATTTTTATTATTTTTATTATCATCATTGAAGTGATATTTCTCTTATAGATTGTAATACCTGGCAATAGTCTGTTTTTAAGTTTCTAGATGTATCTTATTTTGGAGTATTGAGTAATTTGTGACTGTAAAATATATGTGAAAATCAATAAAAATAATTGAATAATAATTTCACGTCATACAGACCGCCATCTCGTAAAACTCACAGAACTCAAAGAATATTTAATCCAATAGTTTATTCCATTAAAATCATGTAAATTCTGGGACAGCTATTAAGTTCGAAAATGCCCCTGCTGTTCTTTCTTTTTAACCCCACCCCCCACCAAGACACAAGCCAACTGTACCTGCAGGTCTTTGTTGAGGATGCGTCCCATGGCGGGGAAGGAGCCATCATCTCGCTGATGTTTGATGAGCCAGGACTTGGCTGCGCGAAGCTCCTCGGGGTCAATGAAGATGAAACCCCGAGACTGAGCGAAGGACTTCAATACGAACGCTGTCAACCTGGAGGAAGAAGAGATGGAGGGGGGTGAGACAGATAAAGACGGGTGAGGGGAAGGAGATAAGAGAGAAGATATATCAGCTAAGATCCTTTGAAACATGTGCTGACAAATCCCCCCAAAAAACTATCAAGAGTTTGACTGCAATCACTTTTTCAACAGAGTGAGAAGTTTCCCAACCAGTCACACTCTTTCAATCTGTCAACAGAGGAGGAGGGAGGGTGGGGGGCTGACAGAGAAGACTGTAGATGGAGGGATGTTTTTGTCAAAGATAGACGGAGAAAGGGCTGGTATGTATAGACGGATCTGAGGAAATGGAAAAAAGAAAGGGGAGCAGATGGGTGCGGCGGGGTTTGATCACCGCTACAGGATGCGGCAGCTGTGCTCTTGAGAAATGTGAAATCTCACACGGGCCAATCAAGTATCTTTCTGCATGTATGTTGGAGTTTCCCCAAAAGCATTCCGCAACTTATACAAACACGGATCCCAGGGACGAAGGTTGTGAATGTGGCTGGCCTGGGAGTGCAACTGGAAGTTTATGAGCCGTGGTTTTAGTGGGCCATGGTGGAGAAGGACCAGGGGAACCACGGAGAAAGGCCAAGGTCAACCCTGGGGGACACGGCTGAGCTAATAAACACACACTCATCCATAAACAACAGACCTCCCGGTAGTGGTCGAAAGCTGCTGCAGCCTTTGGCCGACAACTCCTCAGTGACAGCGAGACATTCCTTTACAGCGCCCCTGACCACGACGGACTTATAGGACGAGGCGAGCTGCTTACCGGAAAAAAGAAAGTAAGATGGAAATGAGGAAATAAACAAACAGGTCGTGCTCTAGTTTCTAGTAGTGAGAGCACAATCCAAGAAAGAGCACCAGGGGAGACGAGTAGGAAAAAAAGAACTTTGCTCCCATAAAGTGAAACACTAAATCTTCCCTGGCTGGAACCTGGATGTTATTCCTCCCTGGAGACAAAACTAGGGATGAAGCCACAAGCCTGTTGGAATTTTTATAATGTTAAGTAATATTGTGTCACTGGCTTTAAATGTCAGGCCCCAGGGAAAGGTACTGGAGAGTGTAAATATGATTTAGTTTGGGGAAGGAAGGAAGCACTAGACATGCTCACTTCCACCACTCGGCCCTTTGGCTGGCTGGGCTCACCCTCTCCTGATTCCCATATTCTTTCTCCCGTTTTCTAACTTCTATATTCCCTCTGTGAGCTAACCTTATCCAGCTCTGTACTTCAAAGGGTAGATCTGAAGATAATACATGGGTGTGCTCCATGATAAAGCCTAGGTTGACAAGCTTAAATGGGAATGTTATGAGTTGGAAAGTGTTCCCAGCTCCTGTTTTTGCCTTCAACTATTGAGACGTTGCTGGTGTGTTGTTTTGGAAAGCATCCGTCCATCACTTAAAGAGGACCTATTGTGCTTATTGTTAGGCGCATACTTGTATTTTGTGTCTCTATTAGAACATGTTCAAATGTTAAAAAAACACTTTATTTATTATTCTTATACCGGCTGTGCTGCAGCACCTCTTTTAACCCTCTGTCTGAAACGCTCTGTTTGAGCTCCTGACCCAGTCTGCTCTGATTGGTCAGCTGGCCCACTCTGTTGTGATTAGTCAACTGAAGCAAACTCTTCTGCTCTAACTAGCTTTGTTTGAGGGCGTGCCAAACTAGCCGCTAGGCAGGTATTATGCAAATGTGTTACTTGGTGACATCACCACGTTACGGAAGAAAAGGCGAGACTTCAATCAAGGCGTTTCAGGCAGTTCAGGAGCAGTGTTTGTGTGGGGGAGAGTAACTCCCTTTGGCGTGGACTTTGGGCTTTATACATTTACAGACCTTTTACATGTACAAAAATCCATATAACACACTAAAGGAAAGGGAAAAAGCACAAAAGCATAATAGGTCCTTTAACCTTAGATTAAACTGGATTATGCCAACAAGGGTAAGGGTTAACTGCCTTGAGGCTGGTGAAGGTGAAATGATGGATTAGGTGCTACTGCTGCTGTTATTGCAACCGAACTGGGAAATTATGTCAATGATTATACACTAAAGAAAACATAGTTATAGTTATTCCATTTCTGCTAATAGATCCCGCGCAATGTTACACACTGTTCCTTTAATACAGCAGCAGATATCAGTTCTTTCAATCTCTGGTATTCAGCCCCCCAACCCCGCTAACGCTGTCAGATCAGTCTTTGGGCAGACACAAATGCCATGCCAGCCTCAACATGCAGAGCCAAGGACTGAGACTGTCAGAGAAAATGGAAAAAAATAAACTAACCCACTCTTAAAAATAATTATAGAAGGAGGGAGCTCACTTTTGACAAGTTTGTTAAAAGCATTTTTTAGTTTCCATCTGCACACTTGAAGGCTTCCTTTATTAGAAAATTGTCTTTTTTTTCAACTAGGTTTTGTGAGAGAGTTGAGGATGAAGATATACAGTGAGAATGAGGGGCTGGGATGTTGTGTGTACTGGGATAATGGTAGAAGATGGAAAGAAACATTACAAAATCCAAAGCGGTGGTTTTAAACCTCAAGGTTAAGGTTGAAATTGAGGTTATGTTTAGCTACAAGGGCTACAGCTGAGGTCAGCGGTTAGGGAGTGAACGTAGTCGATGAAAAGTCTTCAAAACCGATGCATGTTTGCACAAACCCACACCTGACCACAACGTTGGTCTGTTTTTGCAAAACAGCAGGTCATTCTCATTCAGCTCAGCATGAAAAGGAGCCAGGGGTTAAAAACATACTCTTCCTCGCCAGTGTCTCCCTGCCTCTGAACTACATGAAGTCAGTGAACTCTCAGCCCGCTCTGTGCAGTGTTAATAGCCTTGGCACCAGAGCTGGCCAGCGCTGCACACCACACCGTCACTGCCAGCCTTTGTCATTACGTTCAATCTTTTCATTAGATCCTGTCAATTTCCACTCAGATACATTTTTACAAGCTGGAATACATTAACACTGCATTACGGCTGCTTTTAAGCATGCAGTAAAATGCGCTGCTCCGCTCGTGAACTCTGGAACCAAAACAAAAGCCGGGCTTGTTTTGGATGCAAACATGTTGTTGATGGATTCATAAAGTGTCTGATGCAGGTTTACGGAAGGTTCACCATCTAAAGTTGTGCCCGCCACAACCCACACTTGTTGCTCCGGGCGCCAAGGAAAACTCCAAACCGCTGCTCGTTACATCCTCATATCCTCTCGCAGTCATCACAGGAAGAGTTCAAGGTTTCCATAGCAGTTTAATGTTACCAATTACACCCAGGTAGTGACTCATTAGGAGGCATGCTCCACTTCTATTAGCTGGACCATGTCAAAAGAAAAGGTGGAGAGTAGGGCTGTCAATCATTGCAAATATTTAATCGTGATTAATCGCAAAATTAATCAAACATTTTATGTTCAAAATGTACCTTAAAGTGAGATTTGTCAAGTATTTAATACTTTAATCAACATGGGAATTGGCAAATATGCTTGCCTTATGCAAATGTATGTATATATTTATTATTGGACATCAATTACCAACACAAAATAATGACAAATATTGTCCAGAAACCCTCACAGGTACTGCATTTAGCATAAAAAATGTGCTCAAATCATAACATGGAAAAATTCAAGCCCAACAGGCAACAACAGCTGTCAGTGTGTCAGTGTGCTGACTTGACTATGACTTGCCCCAAACTGCATGTGATTATCATAAAGTGGGCATGTCTGTAAAGGGGAGACTTGTGGGTACCCATAGAACCCATTTTCATTCACATATCTTGAGGTCAGAGGTCAAAGGATCCCTTTGAAAATGGCCATGACAGTTTTTCCTCACCAAAATGTAGTGTAAGTTTGGAGCGTTATTTAGCCTCCTTTGCGACAAGCTAGCATGACATAGTTGGTAGACAAAGTTAACACGTTATTATTGCATTAACTTTGACAGCCCTAGTCGAGAGCCATTAGGTGAAGTGGCTCCAGACGACTTATAACAGTGTCTCCAATCGCTCGTCTGCAGGGACCAAAGCAGCGTGGGTCCACTCGGTCTGGGTCCACTCGGTGCCACGGATATGAACCCTGATTAACTGCAAATAAACCTTGACAGCTTTGCCCGCCTCAGGGATCCAATTATGCAGTTTGTTTACGATTCTCTGTCGTTTATGTAACCTGCTGTTTCACAGCGTTAGCTCTATTAAATATCATAATACCAACCTCGGCTCATAAATCAACCAGAGGTATGCACATTGTGCGTGGGCCTCAAAATGCAAGCAGTGGAGCTCCTCATTGAGAGCATCGATTTCACTTTTATAAATATCATGAGATGGTTCTGCCTGCCTGCCGGCCCCCGGGAAGTGTAAACCTGAAATAAACACTCGGAAGGAAAAACTAACCAGGGATTTAAACACATCAACAGGAATAGATTAATTTGAGCGCTGAGATGCTGATAAAAACTTCTTTGGCCAGCAACCTATGTCCCAGTTCAAGCTGAAGAATGTGGCTACAGCTAAGCATAGCTCGGCTGGTATGAGTTGTGTAAACTTCGACAGCTACACCTACAAAGACTTACCACATACTGCCAGAGGAATCCCTTTCTCCGAAGGCGCTGTAGGATCCATCCTGTCGTTTGTAGGTCAGCTGTCTCTGGTAGCCTGGAGAAGAATAACAAATGGGAGAGCACTTTCAGCAAGAATAGCTCCTCAAAATGAATGAAGAATTACGAAAATGATCTACATACTTCTTCAGGTTTAACAGGCAAGTCTGTACGAAACTCCAATTGAACATTTTCTCTATCCATCACTGCAGATGCTCGCAAAGCATTTCATAGACTCATCACATACTGTGCGTAATGCACACTATAGCAGTGATTCTATAAGATCAATTACTTGAAATGTAGGCTATAAATGCTGTCAAGTTGAGTCCAAATGCAAGTTCAATAAATCACCCTCTGTTTAAAAGGTAAATCAGTGGTATTAACATGAAATAACATTGCAGATTTCCCCATTGTGGGACTAATAAAGGATTATCTCATCTCATCTTAACGTGATTCAAATTGAAATGTGTTTTTGTTTAATACTATGAAACAGGCCTGAAGTATTTAGGTTGAAAAGTTTTAGAATACAAATAGTTCCAATGGCATCTAAGAGTACAAATGGTAGTAAGCATTATGCTTAATCAGTGTTACGATTATGAGTCCTTGGAAAATATTCTGCACTGTAAGGGGTCCCCCCGGTCCCAAAAGGTATGAAAACCCCTACACTATACGGCTGTCCTCAACCAAAGAAATTCTTAGCCGACTAACACTCATATAATTTTTTGAGTTGATTTAATCGACAGATCCGTGAAACGGAGTTTCTCCACAAAGAATCACACAAAAGCACCACTTTAAATCTTGTGTTTAACAGAGATTTGCTGATAAGTTTCTTGGAAATAAGTCATTCAGCATGAAAAAAAACATACAAACGACTAATTGACTCAAGAAATCTTAGTCGACTAAGACCAAAACGATCAATTAGTCAACTACTCGACTGAGAGGGGTCAGCCCTAGTACACTAACTGCAAGAGGTGAACTCACCAAAGAAGATATAATACGAGTAAACAGATTTTAAAGTAAATTGTATTTAATGTTTTAGAAAAGTGTCAGGGTGTTAAGTAAGAGTTTTTCTTCAAGTTCAGGCAGGAAATGAGAGGCAACGAGGTGAGACTGAACTCTGCGCTGTATTTTACAGGTGGTGCAAAGACTGGCAGAAGCACCACTTCAACATGTGGTATATTTTCCTGACCTTGAAGTGGCCATGCATTTGGGTTTTTTATGTAGTGCACAAAAGAAACTAACAATATTTGATTAATATGGAAATCAGAATACGTTTATTCCTACTTTACACAACCAGCTGAATTCCCACTTTTAAGGAGGAATTCTTCTGGGATCCTGAGGCTCCGTACACATTTCATCAATTCCTCTGAGTCACAACTTGTTTACACCAATCTGCAGGAGGGCCTATCTCTGATATAGCATGTTAGAAGAGGTACTGAAGGTGAGTGAGTCTTTGTGATGGTTACGTTGAGAAAACAGAGGAGGTGGAGAAAAGATTGGATGCTGAGAAACAACATCCAGCTTCGTGTTCCGATTCATGATCCAAAGTATTTAGTGCCAGTCAGGCCAAAGCTCCTCTGTCAAGAAATCCACAGTTCCACAAACAACAGCCATCCTCCAAGGTAAACTTCACTCCAATAGTTTCCAGAAAACCCAACAACAGCGTCCAACTTGCCAACAATTAGAAAACATTCCTTCCGCTCAGTTTTAAGTCACTCTGCCCAAAGTCGGGCCAGAAGGGATTTGACTTGTTGAGATTCACAGCACACTCTGAGAGCTTAAGTGGCCCATTTGTTTCCTCTGCTTAAAACAGCTGCTGGCTAACTGGAGGTAGGTCGGCAGGGTTTTTGGGAATGCAGCTCATCTTCGGGTACGCATGTCAGCAGTTATCTCACCAGCGGCCCAGGCAGGTGAAACATGTGAGGCGATCCTTCATCTCAGTGTCAAATACTGGATTTGTCCAAACAAAGTAGTGCAAGATAACAGTTTGTAAGAGAGAGAGAGCTTCTAGTAAATATTTTTTAAACATTTTGCTGGACATCTTATCCAAACCACATTACAGTGAGTATATCACGAAAACAAACTGTTAAAGGATCAAAATTGCAAGAAATCAATAGTAAAGTAAAGTATTTCTGAGGTTCCGGTGTAGCCAGCGGATATCTGGGCCAAGACTTCCTTTTTCTGTGCTCTGCTCATTGTTTACAGTCCGATTAGCAACTTGAGATGTGAGACTGGAGTTGAAAGACGACGTGTACAACCGTATTGTTTCACAAGTAGCCAGTTTACAAGCTAATTTTAAACTAATAAAAAGCTAATTCATCATCAGATGACAGCCGGTTCCCAGATTGCCTTACGGCCAATGCGATCCGCCTCTTTTGCTCTCCGCATGGACTGTTTACCTGCATTCAACCAAAGCCTGCTCCAACGTGAACGTGAACCAGAATGTTTCCCATGCCAAAATCTTGTCTCGTTTCCAGGGTAATATTTCTCTGACGTGAACATGTAAAACTTCTTAGGACAAGTCATAGGATAAGAGGTAAAGAGAGCAGCAGAGTATTTTTACAGCTTAGTGAGGAGCTCATCTTTAACCCACAGGTATAAGTTTGCATTAAAAGTTTGGTCTAAGGGTGCAACATGTTATGAAAACCAGAATGTGATCTTTACCTTGCAGCAGGTAGTCGGTTGCTTCATTCTCAACCTCGGGGCTGAGCTGTCTGGTCTTCTGCAGGTACTTGAGAACAAAGACGTTGGGGGCAAAGTGGATCATGTTCTGCTCTCCACATCCAAAGGGCAGCCGCAATAGCTTGTCCAGGTTATTAAGAGTTGGACCCATAACATCCCCTGATATGGTGGCACACATACAAACACATGTAAGCTTTACCGAAGGCTTAGGATGTAGTATAATGGAAGCAGTAGATAATTAAACATTAATACGTATATGCATGCACACATAATAAAAGTTTACCAATCATAAATGCAGTGGCCCTCTCAGATCCGGGTACCATGTTGTGTGGGACCCCCAGAGTGAAGGCCTCATTGTGGTTCTCATCAGAGTCTTCCTTCCTCCAGATCTTAAACTCCCCGACTGATCCCCAGCCTGTTGAGAAGCCTATGTGACGCACCTGGATGGACACACAAATTATTATTTTTTTAAATGATCTGTAAAGATAAATCACTGCAACTAGTATATCAATGTCATAAAAAGAGTCAAACCTGTCCAGGGGATTGGCCTGCCCACTGGAGGATCACTGATTCATTGGATGGATGTAAACCGTGGCCCACCTGGAGAGAACAATGCAGACTTTAGAGAGCAACTGGTGCTTTTTTTGGACTCCCTCATACTGAGCACTAATCTGCCAAGTCTTGGTGATGCTAGTGTGATTCACTCACCTCCCGCACACAAACACAAACATACAAACAGACCCACGTAGAGCACATTTCCTCTCTGCGACTAGAGTTTCATTGCGTAATCACATTAAGCCAAAGACCATGCGAGGCCGAGCCCCACGGCTCATTCAACCCAAAATACCCCCAAGAAAGTAAATGAATCCTATTGGGCTGTGATACGCCGGCTTTGGTGAGCGGTGCGAGGATAACGCTGGGGCTGGGGAGCAGTGTGCCAGCCAGAGAGGGCCATGCGAGGACCAGGCCATGGATCACTGGGTGTCCTCAGTGACATCAGCCCGTTAAGCGTGACCTTACAGGGACGCAAGCCAGTAAAAGTGGCGCCAGTCCTCCTAACACACAGACCCCATGGCCTGCTGAGTCCTTTTCACTCTCTTCTCTTTGTTTCGGAGCATCCGCTTATGATCTGAACACAAATTTGTTGCACTAGTTGGTGCAGGATATTTCATCATGCTATGTCGACGACAGTCAATTAATCGCTACCAATCTATCACACTAAATCAGTACATATATTTATCCAACCCCCTGACCTGTGAGAGTTTCTTCGACAGTTCCTTTATCTCCTTACCTGTACCACGCCTCCCTTCCAGCTGATCCAGAAGCTGCGGAACTCATCCCAGGAGAGGATGCCTGGCGTGGCGGCGCTGATCAGGGGTTCGCCCATCTTGCCCAAAGAGATCCAAGAGCGGGTGTTTTGCCTGCCCCCAAGTACGATCTCTAGCATCTCTGCGCTGTCGTGAGGGCTGGCGGAGAGGGCAAAATGGGCGTCGTTGTGGGTCTTCACTGCCACTTGGAACTGATTCATCTTAGCCGGCTTTTTCACATACTGATACTCGTACTTGTTGGGGGTGGAAATGTGGATTCTCTCTAAGAATGGAAATATTAAATACAGTTATGCACATAGGTTTAGTGTTGACATTATGCATACATCAATTTGAGAATTAGGGAGATGATACAGCAGGAAAACTATGATGTCCCGTTGGTCTCTTGAAAAAGTATTAATGATATCAGGAATAGATTTCCGCACTGACCATTGGGACAGAAGAAGACACTGTAGGTGTATTCCCTGGGAAGGCCTTCTGGCTGCAAGGAGAGTGAGAGGAAACGTGATTAACAGATTGACAGATTATCTCAACACAATTCTAACCTAATGTTGAATAAATAATATACAGTATATAAAGCAAATCTTCTTTATCAAGTGACATTGATCAATATCAGCTCTCTTACCTCCACATCGACAGTCCTGCGGACAAAATCCAGGCCGATTGGGGTCCTTTTATCGTCCACGTCGTTGCCCGTTTTGCCCGTCTGGAATCCATCTGAACAGCAGCTTGGTTCACTGTAGGCAATAGCACGGGCTATCGGGGCGGCAGAGAACAAAATGTCCTTATTTAATTTATGTCACGGCAAAATGTCACCCCTTTGGTTGTATAGTATGTCTGCGGAGTGACGCCCAAAGCCAATTGCTAGGTCCTTAAAGAACCTGAAGAACATATGAAGGTGGTATTGCTCTCCAAAGCCACAAGACTTTCAAGTTTTACCCACTCAGAAGAAATTTGAAGTTTAAGTTATTGTCCCCGACGTTTATATGCAGTATGTGCTATTAAATAAAATGCTAACAGTAAGGCCGGGAGCACTGGGGATGAAGGACAAGCCCTTTAAATCTGTCTGCCCAGAGTTGGTTGGTAGTTGTGACACTTCAAGTTGTTTATTATCATTATAAAGAGTACTTGTGACTACTGGGCAATATTGTTTTGACCTTTGCCAAACTAGACATTGAGGCTCATCCTATATGATGTACTTAAAGGTTGGGTCGGTAATGCTGAGAAAAAAGCAATGAGTGCACGGACAGAGTGCGCACAGGTAAGCAGACAGGTAGCCCGTCCAATCATTACATTCGGGCCGAATGAAATGATTGGACGGGTTTATTTACAGTCCTGGATACCACAGATACCGGATTTTTTTCTTTTTTTTTTGTCAGAGCATTTGATTTATTGATTTCTGTCGGGATGTAATGAGAATTTCAACTAATATAACAGAAAATTATTTGAACAGCACTACCAACCCTACCTTTAAAAGTCACTCTTTATGGGGAGATTTAATAAATATATATATATATATATATATACTGTATATATACAGTATATCATAACAATGTTGGCAAATTGTCAAGGGATTTGGAAAAAACGTCAAACGTCACTAATACCTGGCTATGGCCACGTCTCTAATGTCATTAGCGGACATCAACATACGTTACACAGGACAAACATGTCTGTAAGAGGACTCCCAGTTCTCTTGCTGGGGAGCACATTGGAAATGTGGCCCTGTGCCAGTGGCGTCTCTTTGTGTGTGTGTACTGAGAGGGAAACACAAGGGGCCAGGGGACTAAGAGTGGGGCCATGGGGGGCCCATTGACCGCCAGTGACCTGCAAACTCATCAACATGCCACTGAGTGTCACAGCACAGCTCTGGTTGCTCCCCCACTGCTGGCCTGCTTTGTTCTCACATGCGTTGTGGAGGGGACTGGTTGTAACCGTGGGTGGGTGACCAGATCACACACAGCTCGGCCCCTTTGGCCAGCGGAGCTCTCTTAAGTCAAAGGCTTGCCTTTTTGTGAGGCATCACACTGAGCGTATTAATGTCCTCGTGAAAGGCTGCTGTTTCTTTCAAGTGCTACGCCACTTAAGAATTCAAATAACGTTATTTCCATGATACAGCACAATCTCATGTGTATTGTTTACATTAGCATCAAAACTCTGAAGCACGCCATCAAAACAAAGGCTGAGTCGGCCTCCTTTCTGATCATGAGCCCGAGACAGGGATTGTGGGATATAAGAATAGCTCATCCTAGATTGTTGCAGTAATTTAACTTTACTTAAAGGGATAGTTTGGGTGTTTTGAAGTGGGGTTGTATGAGGTACTTATCCATAGTCAGTGTATTACCTACAGTAGATGACAGTCAGCACGCCCCCAGTTTGGAGAAGCAGACAGGAGTACCGACACAGAAGCAAAGCAATGTACTGCTGTGGATGGGGCCGGCAGCAATTGTATTTTAGTCCCCTAAAAAAAATCCCTTTATCTTGCCGTCCATCAGGGAAGTGGACTGAGAGTGAAACTTCAAAGCCACCAGACTCCGTTGCCAAAAACAGTACAGATAAGTTTCACTTTCAGTTCAGTTCCCTGTCGGAAAACATTCTAGATATAGCGTAAACTTAAATTAATACAGATTTTTTTAGGTGAGCCTTTCTTTTAAGTGGCTTAAATATAAGTACCTCATACAACCCCACTTCAAAACACCCAAGCTATCCCTTCAATGTCTTTAAATAACTATGAAGTTGCTGTGTTGCTAGTAATACAACTGTTTATTGTATCTATTATACTGACACACAGTGAAAATGCCTGGAAAGTGTTTTTCGAAGTAGTGATGATATCTGGCCAATTTACCTGCCGGATTTTATTTTATTTTTTTCGGTCAGAGCATTTGATTTATTGTTTGCTGTCGGGATGTAAAGAGAATTTCAACTAATATAGTAAAAAATGTATTTGAACAGCACTAAAAAATCTACCTTTAAAGGGTTTTTGGGGGGAGTTTTCTCCAAATCGAGGGTCTGAGGACAGAGGGTGTCGTATGCTGTACAGATTGTAAAGCCCCTTGAGGTGAATTTGTTAAATATGCAATATAAATAAAATACCTGTGATGTTTGCAGACCCCAGTTCAGTGAAAGACAACACAATGGATGTCGGCGTCGCCTCTCCGGGAGCAACACACTTCTTCCTTGTGAGGTGGTGCTTTCCAGGGTGGCCAATGAACTTTATGCCTTTCGGAACTGAGACTTTCACATGAACCTGTGAGAGGAGAGGAGAGGAGAGGAAGAGACAAATCAGAGGCAATTGATCTCCTCTGACAGGCTACGATGACATCATTTGTGCCGGCACGCCCCTCCTCCCTCATATAGCGTGTTCTCCTCAAAGCTCCGAAAGCGAGGGGAGAATTTTTAAATCACATTGTGGATTTTCCATGCTGACTGACTCATGCTTCTCAAGCTCCCCAAAGGATTAAGTTCCACTCATCGTCCAATTTTCACAGAGGGCTCGGTAACGCAGAGGGATCTTTTAACTGTTCTTTATCCACACGCCACAAGTCGTAAATAACGGAGCAGAAAATATAGGAATCACATGTTGCCGGGGTGGACATCAAAGGAAAGGCTACTCTGGTTTGTATATTCTCCGAACATGACATCAGGGCAGCACACGCACAGGCCTTTTAACAGGCTCATCTGCAAACATCATGATGTCATCCGTGTGGAGCGCAGGATGGACCCATTTAAGGCCAAGACGGAGCGTAGAGGGCTAAAACATACTTCTGAGCTAATCTCATAATTTCACATTACAAACCTGTGCTTCCTTTGGCCACCATTTCCAGTCCCTCAGTATCCCTCTGCCTGCCTACCTACATCATTCAATAAGAAGCCTTGTCTCTTTCATCACACTGGTTTGACATTAAGCCGGTTCTGCTAAATGAACTAAAGCTTTAAAGGTTATCACAGTAGTTTACATGTTTTAGCCCATCACCTGTATGAAGCACACAGCCCGTTCTCACTCCCAGGGCGTCAAATACCGACACTTTGTCAAGGCCATCAGCGTGTGATACCACCGCACAAGGCACCCTTTAGCGGCGGTATGAGACGCACCGAGAGCTTTTCATTAACTACAATGTAAACCCAAACAGTAAACACTCAGAGAAAGTGCGCTGGGAGTGGATGGGTTGGGGTCCAACAAAACAGGGACCGCTGTTTGTGTCCTGTGCGTTAAATGTTACAATCAGCTGTTCGTTCGTGTCCCATGTTCACAACGTTCAGGTTCATTTTCACTTTACAAACGTAGTCGTTTTAAGACCAACCATGTCGTTTTTTCCTAAACCTAACTAAGCGGTTTTGTTGCCTAAAACTAAAGTGACGCCAAGGGGCATGACAAAGCGGCAGACAGGTTTATTCATGTCATTACACTGCAAAAATCAACTTAACACTTCAGACAAGTCACTTTTTTTGCAAGTTATTTGTTTGTTTGGCAGCTTTTTTTCTTTGACCATCTCCCTCTGCAGTGTTTATGTATCTTTATTTTTCTTTGTTTTCCTGTTGTACAGCACAAAACATCCACCAATCTCGCTGCACAAACAACCAAACTTCCACAGATTTCTTCCAAAACAAACACAGCAGTAGTAGTTTGTCGTTTGTGCCTGACTGGAGTAACCTCAGATAACCTCAATGTTTAGTTGGTAAAAACACTATTCCAGAGTGAGAACCACACAGGATGTAAAATATTTGAGCAAGCGGCCCCAGAAACAGAAGCAGTAAAGGTTATGGTAGTATAGTAGGAGTTGCAGCTGTCATAGTAGTAGCAATAATACCAGTTGCTGTATTAACGTATTAGTAATAGCAGTATGTACTGTATGTGTAATGTGGGTTTATTTCTCCTAGTTGCACACCATTTATTTAGTCAGTGATGTGTAAAAGGAACAAGAAACTTCTGTCTAATTGATGGCTTTTCTGACAATTTTGATCAATTTCCTATCAGCCCTTTCTTTGTTGATGACAACTCCCACTTTCCCTCCAGGAAGGGTGTAGACTTTCAGTGTGTCTTCTCTGACACATATGAAGTAGGCAGCGACTTCTTTTCACTTGACAGTGAGGAATTTGACCAGCAATGCATTAAGAACATCTTAATGCACACGTTATCCGCACACGTAAGTTAAATTTAAGACTTTTCAATACCACATAAAAAGCAATTTAATACATCTTTCACCATCAAACCTGTCAAAGTATGAAAGTATGATGGAAAACCAGTAGGGGCAATATGAATTATTTATTATTTATTACACAGCTTTGTTGAATACTTGATTCTGATTGGTCAATCACGGTGTTCTGCGATCTGTATTTCTTTATAGCAGACTGTTGCAATGAGCACAGTTCTGAAGTCGGACTCTGGCGGACCGTTTTTGTGTCAAATTATTGATTTCATAAGTAAGTAGCCGTGTAATAAGCGGGATAATGTACAGCTATAATAATATAATATCATATTTATTATATTATAGAATCAGCAGTTTATAACAATAATTCCTAATGATATAATTAATTTAGTTAACGTGATCTGGACCCGTATAAGTGTCAGAAAATGGATGGTTGATTGTTGATAATCTGCCACCCAAAGTGGGTGCTACTGCACCATGGGGTGCTTTGAGGACAGGCCAAGGGTGCCGAAAGATTTATCATATCATTGTTAATTTATTGTGCATTTTTTATGTTTCAAGACCTTTTCATTAAGTATGTTTTACGTAATGTTTTCAAACATATCAAAACAGAAGAATAAAGCCCATATTATAACCAGTGTTGGGTGGCTCGGGGTGCCATGACAACAAAAAATCTTTTGGGATCCACTGGATTAACCAATTGAAAATGATTCATTAATTTAAGTTAATTCAAGTTATGAGATGATGAGCTTTATACAGAGCTTGCTACAGGTCTGATGGTGCTGACTCAAAGCACAATCCATTGTCACAAAAAACTCACTTTTAGTTTATAGGAGTGTGATGAACCCAACAGCCTGCAATAAGATACAAAAACACTTTAAAACTAAGGCAAGAGTAAAATATTTAAGGCATTTGTCAATTAAATCTAAAAATGTTTACTACCTTCTAAGAGCTTTTTTGAGGAAACTGAATTCAAAGCTTTTTTTTTTTTACTTTTCAAGACTTGCAGATAATAGGTAATGGGCTAAAGTTAAGCTCTATCTCTGTGGTAGAGGTGGTACCCTCGTCGTCTTCAGAAATATGATTGAGATAAAGAGTGTGTAGTTTGTACTGTGTGAAGGCGACTGCGATTGCACACATGCTGCACTGTGGAAACTTGTTTCATGCCCATCTGCCGCCTCGTTCATCATCTTACCTCAGAGCAGGTTGGCAGGTAGTTGTAGACAGTGAGGGGAACTTTGGTCTGCTCCCCTCTGATTAAGCTGTAGGGCAAGGTGAAGTCAACGAAGAAGGGTTTGAAGGTACGAAGCTCCGCTTTCTTCGCTAAGCCCAGACCCTTTTCCTCCGACAGGCCGACAGCTTCCGTCACCCACGTGGTGATCGAATCCGGCACCTCCAGTTTCAGCTCAGCTTCCCCGGTTTCAGAGCTGGAAGTGACACACGTTGAGACACAACTTGAGTGGAGTTGGAGAGTGAATTAAAAAAAATTTTTTTTTTAGCATCCTTTCATGGTTTTATACAACATGAGCAATAAAAAGCCACAGACTACAAGGGCGCGCTTGATGAATCACCGCAGATCACTTTTATGTTAGCAACACCTGTGTCAACACCAACACCTGCACCGATGTAACTACAGCAAACACTCTGAAACGGATAGGTGTGAGGGACAGTCAGGTGTTGACCCCATCTGTTTCTTTGGATCAAATGGACTGAGCTCATTATTGGCAACGCATATTTAATGTTGGTGTTGGCAAACCGTCGCAGGGCATAATAAACCTGAAAAACTCCATGTACGCCCTTCCTTTTGATCAAAGTTGCCCAAAAATCCACTTTAATAGACTTTTTAAGGGAAATCAGAGCTTTAGACTTCGCAGGAAATTAGGCAGAGCTGAAGTCCCATCCAAAGGAATCAAGCATATGGAAATCTATGGGCAGTTCATTTATATTGGCTGAAAATGAATGGAAGGAGCTGTTGAGAAAGTGACAGTCCGTTCCAAGATCGCCCAATTTAAATGAGGCACATTCACACCCGGAGGGGGGAAACGCTGGACGCCGCTGAAACATCAGGCTCGACTCGCACCTTTCCTCTCCTCGCTCGCTTCCATCTTCACTCTCTCCTCTCCAGCACCTCCTTTCTCATCTCAACTTCCCTTCCACCTTTCTTATTCTTCTTACTGGGGCTGCAACTAACGGTTATTTTTCATTGTCGATTATTTTCTCGATTAATGGATTAGTTGTTTGCTCTATAAGATGGTGAAAAATGTCGATCAGTGTTTCCTAAAGCCCAAGATGACGTCTTCAAATGTCTTATTTTGTCCACAACTCAAAGATATTCAGTTGATTGTCAAAGAGGAGTTAAGAAACCCGAAAATATTCACATTTAAGAAGCTGGAATCAGAGAATTATGACCCTTTATTTCTTAAAAAATTACTCAAACTGATTAATCGATTATCAAAATAGTTGGCCATTAATTTAATAGTTGACAACTAATCGATTAGTCGTTACAGCTCTAGTTCTTTCCTATATCTTTCTCTTCACACCTCCTTTTTTCTTTCTTCTTCATGTATTCTCGTCTCCTCTTACATTTCATGAATGTTTCTTTCCTTTTGTCTCCTGTTTGTTTCATCCTTAAAGGTTTTTGTATGTTTTAGGGCTTGTCAATTAATCTGTTGATTATTTTCGCGATTAATCGATTAGTTGTTTGGTCTATAAATTGTCAGAAAATGGTGAAAAAGGTCAATCAGTGTTTCCCAAAACCCAAGATGACATCCTCACAACTCAAAGATATTCAATTTACTGTCACAGAGGAGTAAAGAGACCACAAAATATTCACATTTAAGAAGCTGGAATCAAAGGACTTTGATTTTTTCTTTCTTCTTATAAAATGACTCAAACCAATTAGTCGATTATCAAAATAGTTGGCGATTATTTTTCTTCTCTTCCAATTCAATTTAATTCAAAAGGGCTTTATTGGCATGAGAAACATATGTTTACATTGCCAAAGCCAGTGTGAAATAAAAACAAAAAATGTACGTTCAATAAGTAAAGACCTACTAGAATAAAGAAATGTGTATACAGGGCTGTGTAACGTTGCGACATTAAAGCATGTAACTTAGTAAAGTTAATTTAAGATAAAAATAGAGAAATGTAGACATTGCAGTTAAAAAAAAATATACAAATAAGTGAGAACTGTGTAAACACTGCAACATTTAAAGAGATGTATTTATAGGTATGTGATCTCTATGTATGTACAGTGTAGTGTGTCTAAGTACAGAGATCACAGTGCAAATGGTCAGCTTCCCCTCTCCACTCCATTTCTCTACTCTCCTAGAACTAGATTGTGACTAAATCCCATATAAGTATAGACAATCTGGTGCACCTGATATTTCTAGCCGCAGGCATGTACCACACACACACAAAGTGAAATATTTATACAAAGATTTAAATACCTGACGTTGAGGCAGTGCCACACCCAAGTCTCTGGGAAAAATGTGCGCCTCCGCTTCTCTGCTCTGCAACCAAAACACAGGCTGACATCAATAACAGGTTTCAGCTGCTCACAATAAAACAACACCATAATTGCACCGCGCTGACGTTGTCTCAAGGTCACGTCATGTGTTTAATGTTCATCACTAGAATGGGAAGTATTCGTGGCATTAAGGAATGCAGACCTCAACTATGGACAAACCAACAAAACTCATTTCATTTGTCATGAAAGACATTACTCACTTTGGAGACCTTATTCAACCCAGGCATGACAAACACTGAAATGTGTATTACTAAGGTATAACTCTCAGGAGTATTACGTAATCATTGCTCTCTCATGGGTTTGCTATAAAACTAATGTTTTTTAGTAACTGTGTGTGGTCCAGTCAAAGATCACAGTAGATTTTCATCATGTTTTCTGCCATTCGGCATTAAGGAGAGTGGAATAAGTAGCTCAAATAACAGGACCCTTAATGGTTCGAGAGACCATCCTGACACGTACAGTAAAGGGGCTATCCTAACAAAGAAAGCTGATATAGGCTGTGGTTTATATAGCCACTTTAACTTTGTTAATCACGATTTATCGCAACTTAATCTCACATTTTTTATCTGTTCAAAATGTACTTTAAAGGGAGATTTGTCAAATATTTAATACTCTTATCAACATGGGAGTGAGCAAATATAGTGCTTTATGCAAATGTATGTATATATGTATTATTGGAAATCAATTAACAACATGACAAATATTGTACAGAAACCCTCACAGGTACTGCATTTAGCATAAAGAATATATGCTCAAATCATAACATGGCAAACTCAACAGCTGTCAGTGTGTCAGTGTGCTGACTTGACTATGACTTGCCCCAAACTGCATGTGGTTATCATAAAGTGGGCATGTCTGTAAAGGGGAGACTCGTGGGTACCCATAGAACCCATTTTCATTCATATATCTTGAGGTCAGAGGTCAAGGGACCCCTTTGAATATGGCCATGTCAGTTTTTCCTCACCAAAATTTGGGGCGTTATTTAGCCTCCTTCACGACAAGCTAGTGTGACATGGTTGGAACCAATGGATTCTTTAGGTTTTCTAGTTTCAGGTTTTTGAGCTTGGTACAACCTCCGAAAGATCAATTGTGTTAATGCTTTAAAGAAATTTGTGGCATTAAAACCAATTTGCGTTAATATCGTGTTAAATTTGACAACCCTGACATTTAGATTTAGAAACTCGTTTTATCAACTTTTAGATAAAAAAAATGATGAACTTTCTGAGCTTTTTATATCAGTTAAGAACACGTTTCAAAGAGTCACACCACAGTTAGAATCGGACAATTCAGTTCAGAGTAGTTAGTTGATGCCCAGAGACGACCTCTGACCCCTCATTTACCTGGGTGTTGGTCGAGAGTGCATGGCAGCCACTAAGGTGGAGGTGTGCGGCTGGAAGGCGGGAACGGCCTCGTCTGTGTACATGCCTCCGCTCTGCCGGTGGTTTAAACTCACCATATCTGTCATCACAACCAGCCCTGTTTCCTGTGTTAAACATACAGTGAAATAAAAACACACAATGATGACTATTTTTTTATACCTGCACCGTCACTGTGGGCTCTTTAACCAAGTGTGTGTTCTCACTGAGAAAGCGAAGCGTGCGTCCTTGGTGATGTCCCAGTGCCATGGGAACACAGAGGAGCGCCGCCGTCTCTTTGATGACAGCCCGGGCCACCAGAAGTGTCCGTCGTCTTTAGGAATGCCAAAGGCATCCGAAACGTCAAAATCTGCCAGCTCTTTAAACACCTGCCCAGAGGAAACGCATTCGTTTAGTTGTTTTAATAAAAACAACAGTTAAAGGGGACATATCATGCTCATTTTCTGGTTCATACTTGTATTGACGGTTTCTACTAGAACATGTTTACATGTTTTAATGTTAAAAATACACATTATTTCACTCATACTGTCTGTCTGAATATACCTGTATTCACCCTCTGTCTGAAACGCTCCGTTTTAGCACCTGTCTCTTTAAGACCCCCTCCTGAAAAAGGCCAGTCTGCTCAGCTAGTGGGAAAAATATGGTGCACCTTTGCAAAGGTAGCTCTCAAACTGTGGGCGGTATATTGAATCACATGTTTTCTGAATCTAGGCAGCCCACAAAAAACTGACTGGTTTGTCTTATTTCAGAGTTTGTGGATTGGTAGACACTCCAGATACCCTAATGTATGTGAACAAGCTCTGAAAAAGTGAGTTTTTCATGATATGTCCCCTTTAAGACTTAATAAAAGATGAAGCCACACTTTAAGGTTGACTTAATGATAGTGAAATGTCAGTGTAAACTTAGCACTGACCTTGTCTGGACTGAGCTGGAAGTCGGGCTTTAATAGATAAAGGCTCTTATCCACCGTGGCCACACACACACAGGAGCCTTTTTCTCCTCGGACGTGGAGGGTCACGGGGTCCCCTGGCATGGACTCATTAGATGACAGAGAGACGGACACCTGCAAACCAAACAACACAATTCAACAGACGATATCATAACATGAGCATTGCTACGGAGCAGCATGCATTTATACAAGAAGTTGTGTAGTCCACAATATTTTAGGGATGCGACTAACGATTATTTTCTCGATTAATTGATGTGTTTTCGTTTATAAAATGTCAGCAAATGGTGAAAAATGTCGATAGATTCATTAATCACAGAGTCTATAACATGTCAGAAAAGAGTGTGAAATGCCAATTTTCTAAAACAAATCCTTACATTTGAAAAGTTGGAACTAACAATAGGCATTTTTTCCTGATAAATGACAAATTAATTATTAAGAGTTGTTGGTTCATTTTCTGTTAATCTTCTAATTAATTAATTGTTGTGTTGGGATGTGAGATGTGGTCAGGGGTCTCCCGTTTTGGACGTTGCACGGCTGTCTTCATTTTACCGTGGCAAGGATGAACTGATGGAACAACAGGGACCACGATGGAAATAAGTTGTGTTATCCCTGACAATGTCTTATACGATTGTATTTTTACTACTGTATTTGGATTTTTTGTCAAATAAACTAAACTAAAATTGACTAAATGTTTCAGCACTAGTTGGCAGTGTTGCCTGTTCTTTTTTTTTGTATCAAATACTGTAGACGAACATTCAATCCTATAGTGTTAAACTGTAAGATGTGGTGGGAAACATAAGGACAGGAGAGTGGAAAAACTACAGGCTTTGAGAGAGGGAGGGGATGGTGAGAGTCGGCCGTAAACTTTCACACATCAAAAACTATTTTTCAGCAGCGCGCAGTCACAAATTAGCCCCGTTAATCGGTTCCGCTGCCCTCCTTTCACCACTCTGTAACCTGTCATCCTCTGCTGTCACGACCCCACTCATCTGCCTGCGGCCTGCATGGCCTCTGTCTCATCATGCCCTCACAACCCCCTCCTCCTCCTCCTCCGACACACACACACTCTCAGAGTGTTGTAATGGCATACCAGGGAGCTGTAAATACTTCAGGGAGTTAACTCCACCTAATGCAGGCAGGAACTGGGGAGCTCTCCCAGGCCAACACAGCTGTTTGTTTACAGACATTACACTGTGGACAGAGCTGGTGCATGGATACTTGGACTCGGCTCCAAAACGTATACAGACTTTTTCCAGGTTTTTATTAATTATTACATAATAAAGCTATTTTTAAGATAACTAAGTCACATCCAACATCAATGTTTGGGCAAGGAACGTACTCCTTAATGTGGGTTAATATGGGGTAATAAAAGTTATTACAGATTAAATGATTTTCTCTGGATAAATTAAAGTTCATAAAGACGATTTTGTCTATTCTGTTTTCATTAGGGCGACTAATCGGTCGTTTTTTTTTTGTTGATTAGTAATTTTTTACGCTTTTTCATGTTAAATGACTTATTTCCAAGAAACTTATGAGCACATCTCTGGTAAACACAACATTTAAAGTGGTGCTTTTGTGTGATTCACAGCCCTAGTTTTCATCATGTTGTAGTAAATACTGCTGATACAAACCATATATCACTGTACAGCCCTTCTGTGTGTAGTGAACCACTGGGCAGGGGAAAGTAGGGAATAACACTATTTTTACAATGCACATTGAAGCCTTATGTTTCAAGATAATGCAAACCTGGTTCTCAAAGACGGGCTGGATAGGGATTTGCAGACTGTCCGTGACGCCTTCGCCGTTTTCCCTCACGTAGTAGACCAGCAGGCGGCTGAGCGGTGCCATGCTGTGGCTGACAGGAAAGCGTAGATACGATACGCAGCTGTCCATCTCGGCCTGGGAGGACGAGGAGGAGCCTGCAACACCTGGCAGAGTAACGGTGACACAGTCTTCATAAAGACTATCTGATGTTAAAGACATCTGTGATAAAGATGCTGGGACACTGTATCATACTAAATCAAAAGAACAGAATATGTGATGCTTTCATAAAGTTCTGGCCTGCTGACGATCAAACTACTAAAAAACCTCTTTAGGCTTAATGCTCAGATATTTTAGCTTCTAGCACATGTTGCTGAGAATAATAAAAAAAAAACAGGCCTCCTAAAAAGGTTTTTCTGTACATCTTAAATCTATTAAAATCCAGGGGATAAAAACCTACATACCAGAGGCAGAAGGAGGCAGCTGGGTGGTGTGAATGTTCTTGTCAAAGGTGACGGTGGCCCTTTTCCCACGATGCAAGGCCGTCAGGTTAGCTGGTTGTTGGCCCGACAGGATGATGTTCCCCCTGGATGCCACCTCGTAGTGGAGGGTGAAGTTACAGGGACAGGTGGATTTGAAAGCAACTTCTGCTTCTTGACCGACCTACAGTATGCATGCAGAGGGATGAAAATATGTTGACATTAACATGTTACTGTGGCATTATATTATTATTTTTTTAACACTTTATTCGATTTTCAAGAAACGTAAAACATAAACAATACAAAACAATATCAGTAAACAAACATACACAAGACAAACAGAAGAAAATATTTAAACAAAAATGCATTAAAAATGATAAACAAATCAAATAAATAAACAAATACATAACATATATATATAATTAAATAAATATAAATATATATATAATTAAGAAATCATGCTTTTTAAATAGTTCTTGTTTTCCCTTAATAGAATTGGTAATTTTTTCGGAGGATATATATGCAGACAGTTCTTTTAGCCATTTACCAATACTTCTTTTGGTCTATTTACATTTTTACATGAAAGTGCTATCATCCGTTTTGTCTGTAACAGACAGATCTAGAAAGATTTGCTGTCTCTTCCTTATGCTATGTTCTTTTCGATAGCACCCCAAAAAGAAAGGCTTGGGCTCCATAGTTGATTGTATTGATAAAATCTCCATATATTTGACCTCTCCCAAGAACTTTTTTTTAATCTTATAACATTCCCAAACGCAATGGAAAAATTATCCACATTTAAAACACAAATCTGGGATATTACTATAAAATGTATTTAGCTTCTCTGGAGTAATATATGTGCACCAATTATATTGTAAAACATTAAGACAGGTATTTGATTAAATTATTTTTTCAATAAAATAGTCAGAAATTAAGTTTAAACCCGAAGCAACAACACTGATGCTGAAGATCCACATTCGCAGGGAATTTAAAATGAAAAGAAGGCAGCACTGACCTTGAGCGGGGCGCTGGGGCTCTGAATCTGGATGTGGCATCTGCTGGGAGAGTACCAGCTACTGATAGACAGGTAGCTGGGCAGGTACTGGTCTCCTACCGTCTTGCCGTCAATGGACGTCACCTTAGTCTATGTCAAACAAAAAGATTAAAAAACGTTTTGTTTAAATTTGTATTATTACCTCCTCACTTCATCAGCTGACACTAGAAACTACTGCTACTACAGCCACTGACCTCTAGCCAGACATACTGGGCCGCAGTAGGGATGGAGGGGATCTCAAAGGTGGCCTGGCCGTCCTTGGAGATCAGCTCGCTGGTGTAGACGTTGTCCTTGGGGGTCAGCTCCGCCTTGACACGCACCCTCACCCCATCAGCTGGGCTCCCATCTGGGTAGGTCACCTCAATCTACGGGGAGAGAGTTAACAAACAGTAGGTGGGAAAATATAAAAAGCAGACAACAGGGTTAATATTAACCAACCTTATTTATCTATAGTTACCAGCTGGTTATGTTTTCTTTAGTACAGTATACCAGAGGTGTGGACTCGAGTCAGACTCGAGTAACAAATTTGATGACTTTAGACTCGACTTGACAAAATCAAAAAAGACTTGCAACTCTACTTGGACTTTAACACCAGTGACTCGCGACTTCACTAAGAACTTGAGCCTTTAGACTTGAAAGTACTTCATACCTTCCAACCAAGCCCAAAGAGTAAAAGTGTGTGCAAGAATCAATTAATTTCCCTTCATTTCCTGAATCAACCAACGGTAACGCTATTCATTCCCAGTAAGTCGACACTCGACACAAGGAATTGCAGAATGCAAAACGTGCAGGTCGAAAATTACAGACAGAGACAATAATGATATTGCATTTGGTGAAGAGCGCATTATGACTTGTTTAGCACTTGAAACTCAAAGTTTAGGACTTGGGACTTGTCAGTCTTGACTTGGGACTTGTCAGTCTTGGGACTCAAGACTTGAGTGCAAAGACTTGAGACTTACTTGTGACTTGCAAAACAATGACTTGGTCCCACCTCTGGTACATACAGTAGTTGTGTGTCTACCGCTGTCCCGCTGTCTCACCTTCCCTTTGTACGGCAGACCAGGCTTGAACTGTTTGCGTGTGTCCTTGGAGTACTTGATGTCGATGAGCTGCTTATGGACGGGTGTTGAATCGTCAAACGTGGTCTGCCTGCTCCCGTCCACGCTGCTCACTGACGCCCAGATGCTCACGGTGCCCCTGAAGTGATCGGCCACATCCAGCGGCATCATGTCTTTGACACACAGGCTGAAGTTCGCAGAGCCTTTGATCTGAGAACAGGAGAGGAAGTGATCCGGTGTTGTGAAGTGCCACGGTTCAGGTCGGCCATAATACGATAATAATAGTATTAACAAAATTCTGCCCTGACTAACAATTCAGACAATCAACAATCTAATTTCAATACAAGCCTTAAATTAGCTATTTAATTCATTAACATGCAGTATATCAGGATAATAAATGAACTGACCTCCATGTTTTTAATAACAGGATGGCCCATCTCGTGACGGTAGTAGCCCACTCCATTCACTGTCATATTCACCGTCAACTTCCCCGTCACTGGTTTCCCAAACGTGTACCTGCACAACATTGACATGTCAGACCTCTACATCTACAAGGCAGCCAAAGTCAGTGAATCAAGAAACAATTAAAAAAGCATGATGGATGTACTAAAGCAGAGCTACATGTACCACTATTGTATGGATGGTGATATATTCTATGTATTCATTTTAAGTGACTTACTTGGCCCTGACGGTGGCTTGCTCGCATGAGCTCAGATCACGGATGTAGTGTGGCGGATCGATCATCAACTCAAACTTGGGCATCACTGTGACGGAGGAGACACATAATTACTTTACTTACATATTCTACTTTTTCGTTGCATTATGTCTTGTACTCTTTATTAGTGGCCTTCTGCATAAAGTAATGTTATTCTAAAACAACTTTCATTGCAGTAGAGTGTCTTCTTGTCTCTAAAGACATCTATCAGAATCAGGAGAAATTCATTCCTGCTTTTAAAGTTTAATTTGCTCCACAAAGAAAATAATAATGAATCACTGAACATGGACTATCAACAAATCACTAATAGACATAATGACACAAGAAAGATCTACAGGACAATTTCCTCTACAAAGCACTCTTGATAAACGATGCTATTAACTGTTGTCCGGGACTCTCTTGTACAGGCGGGGTCTCACCATATTTCTGCACTTCAAACGACTTGTTATAGGTGTGGCCCTGCACCTCCACAAAGATAAACCACTCTCCAAACACAGGCTGGTCAGACAGAGGGAAGCTCATGTTCACAACGCCTACAGGACAGAGAGAGATCTAGTTAACACCTTCAACGCCTGAATGCTTGACAGGGATTAACCACATATATATACCACCACATACATATCTCACTCTCTTTTTTAAATGTTTTAATACTGAATTAAAGCTGCAGTTGGTAACTTTGAGCAAAATAAAAAGTTATTTTTATAAAACTATATCCTGACAAAAGTGCATGAGACAAAACATCATGCTCCTCTGTGTCCTCATGTGCTTCTAATGGCATTTGCAAGATTTCACCCAACCAGTCAGAGCCGAGCAGTCTCTGGGTAATGCTTATTTCTCGCCTCAAATGTTTTCAGACACATATTTTAGTGTACTGTTTAGCTGCCAAATTTGACAGTTTGATCGGCGTTTGCGAGTTTTTGCGAGCAGTGGTTGAAAGCTGCTGTAGAGACAGCTCGGCTCGGATTGGTTGTTTTCCTTATGGACGAGTTAAAATCTTGCAAATGCCACTAGGAGCAGTAGGAGCACACAGGGGAACATGATTTTTTTCCCCACAGATTACCCCTCTCATGCACTACTGTCAGGATTTTGTGACCATTTAATAAAAATAACTTTTTGTCATATTTTAAGTTACCACCTGCAGCTGGAAATGAGCAGCACATGAGAACCCAGAGAAACATTACAATGACATTTTTATTTATCCGCTACATAATGACGGTGCTAAAACATTATAGAAGACGTGGCTCACCACAGCAGATAGATTTTAGACTTTTCCACTGGACCATCCTGGATCCTCTTGGATCCTGACAAATTAGAAGTTCAGAAACCAGAGTTAAGATTACTCATTTCACATTTAAGTGTTGAATTACTGTATGTTAGTTAGGGCTGGGCAATATGACGATATATATCGTCAAAACAATATAAAAATGTATGACATATATATATTTTTCTATATTGCTTCTATTGCTATATAGACTAGGCCTGTATTTATTTCCTTTTTTCTCTATCATTTCACTTAAAACTGTTGTGTTCATTTTGCACTCATGTTCTTAAAATGAGAAAATTACTTTTCATTTTTTCAAGTATATAATTCACTCCGGCGTATACAAAAACAGGCTTTATCATGTGGTCATTTCATATACTAGACTATTTATTTATAAAATTTCCAGAAAACATGCTATATTGTGATATATATCGTTATTAAGATATGAAATGACCTAAATCGGGATAGAAGAATTTGGCCATTTTGCCCAGCCCTGATGTTAGTCATTCATTTGCATATTGTCATTACACAGTGGCACTAAGTCAGGTCTAACAGTCCTTGAACTGAACTTGACCCCGAGACCTGGCTCCCCTCTCAGACCACACTGTCAAAATACTTTTCCTCGTGTGATACAGTACATACAAAAAAACATCTACGTGCTTGTAGTCATGCTTGGGCTTCCCTGAGCTTCTTATGAATCAGCAGCTTGTTATTTGCTCTACAAAAAAAACTCTGAAAAGAGAGACAATAAATGAGTAAATGCCAGTAAGTGCGAGAGAGGGAGACACAGTGTGTGTGTGTGTGTGGGGTTTGTGGGGGGACTGATAAAGACAAAACCAAGAGCCGAGAAGAGAAGAGGTTCCTTTCATGTTGTTTATCCTCGTACTGTTCCAAAGAGCACCCTGTTATCTAGGTGAGCTGCCCTGACTCCTGCTCTGTAATCTGTGAACAGGCTGGGAACCAAAATTGCCACTGTCCCCTGGGTGGTCCCGCCAGCTTCCACTCACCAAAACATACGCCTCAATCTGCAAAGAATTGAAAAAAAAAGAGAAAGACAAGAACAAGACGTTATGAATTAGATACAAAGTTTAAAGCCCAGAGAGGATCCTGAGCCTCTTCCCAAACGCTTCTCCTCGCTCATTCCTTATCCAACAATCATCCATCTGTGAAAGTGAGCATTGCCCCGTACCAGCAGCAGAGCTTTATAGCTGCAAACATCAATAAACCGTCTGTCTGCACAGTTGCACAGTATATTTGGAGCCATTGCTAACATTCCAAGAGAAATGACTCGAGCTTGGCTCCTGTAAATAGGGAACTGCACTCACGGCAGACCAGGTTTCTCCTCTTGACTCCAGCAATTAGAGATGGAAAAGTGCTAAATATTAAGTTCTTCTATTTCCTGAAGTGATATGGTAAAAAGGCAGTACTCAGATCTTTTACTTATGTAAAAGTAATTATACTACAGTATAAAAATACTCGTCATTCAAAACCTTACTTAAGTAAAAGTACAAACGTATTAGCATCAAAATATACTTACAGTACAAAAAGTCAAAGTACTCATTATGCAGAATGACCTCTATCAATATAATATATATGATATTACTGAATAATAATTATTGATGCATTAATGTGTACATTAAATTAATGTTGCAGCTGGTAAAGCTGGGTCTTATTTTTTACCATATATCCTGCCGGGAAGCTTGGGAATTTCCACCGGGGATCAATAAAGTTTTATATTAACTTGTAATTAATAATACATCATAATGTATTTGTTGATTACATTTTGTATTATTATCTGAATCTGCAAAGTAACTAAAGTTTTCAAACAAATGTAGTGGAGTAAAAAGTACAACTTTAGTAGAGTAGAAGTATAAAGTAGCAGAAAATGGAAATACTCAAGTAAAGTACAAGCGCCTTAGAATTGTACTTAAGTACAGTATTTGAGTAAATGTACTTTACACCACTGTAAAAAGGTGAATTTATCAATTTTATGATGTCGACACAATTTTTTTCTCTGAATTTGTATTTTTTGCAAAACAGAGTTTACCACAAATACTGTTTATTCTGATTTAAGATTATTACTCAGTTCTTTATGGTTTGTTTGCTTGGTTGCCATGAGTGGTGTGTAATGTTTGTAATGTTTTTAGGTGCAACTTTATTCCCTTTAACGTGATATAAGTTTTAAATTACCTTGTCATTTACTGGCCTCAGGTCGGGGGTGACTGTGTAGACATTGATGAACACTGAAGGCAGAAAAAGAAACACAATACTGTAAAATACAGCAGGTTTGCATCCTTTTAACATGTAAAACTTCTTTAAATAGTATTTCTGTACTGATCGATGAATCTGTGGCCCATTAAATTCTAAAATCTTGTTGCTTGACCGAATTGATTAAATTGACCGTCTAAATTAAAGAGTACCTATTATGCTCATTTTCAGGTGCATACTTGTATTTCGGGTTTCTACTAGAACATGTTTACATGCTTTAATGTTTAAAAAAATGCATTATTTTTCTCATACCGGCTGTGCTGCAGCACGTCTTTTCTCCCTCTGTGTGAAACGCTCTGTTTGAGCTCCTGCATTATTATGCAAATGTCTCACTTGGTGACATCACCAAGTTACAGAAGAAAAGGCGGGACTTCAAGCAAGGTGTTTCAGGTAGGACCAGTGTTTCTGTAGGGGAGAGTAACTCCCTTTGGCCTGGACTTTGGGCTTTATAACTTTGCAGACCTTTTACATGCACAATAAACGATATAACACACTAAAGGGAAGGGGAAAAAGCACAAAAGCATAATAGGTCCTCTTTAATGTGATGGATTAAAATGCTCAATAAGAATACACCATACTACCTATCACGATCATCAGCTTTGTTCTTCATCTTTTGGCTGTTTTTCATTAACCGAGTTTGATTCGATGACAAAACCCTAAAAGATGAGCCTCAACTCTCTGCATTTCTGTGCAGTGATTAACTGATTAACTACCAGGTGCACTATGAGGGAACCTTTATGTGTGGGTTTGTAGACAGGCTTGTCCGTCTGGATGAAGACCGCCGTGCCCTTGCTCTCCACTGTGACGGTGGTGTAGTTGTGGAAGATGTAGCCTCCCTCTGTGAGGTGACGGTTCCCCCACACCTTCAGATGAGCCTGGCCTCGTAGCCCGGAGGGAACCTGGTGGCATAAACGCATACACAAGAGGATTTAAAAGTAAATGAGGTCAATGGAGGAAGGATTGAAATGTTTACTTGAGGCTGCTCACCTTGATTCAACATTTCCAATACATTTTTGTAGAACAAAAGCTACAGCACAACAACAGAACTACATCTAAACACAAGATGCCAAGCTATAACGCAGCACACTACACATGACTGTATTTCAGGAGAATGAGGGTGGAGGTTACAGGGAGGGGAGAGAGAAAGAGAGACAGAGGGGAAGAATCGAGTTGTGTACACTAGATTGATCTATTCCAGCCTTCGGGGGCGGCGGACCATACATGCACGTCAACAGCTGTTGCATATTATATTGAGGCTGTTACCTTATTCCCAATGAATGAGCAGAGACAGATGTTGCATTACAAATAATGTTAGTGTTGATTTGCATGTTGCCTGAGGAATGTGCACACAGCGGACAAGGGGCTCTCACTACTGTGCAGCTGTCACCGCTAAACAGCGCCGTGCATGCAGATTACTGTGTGGACCCTGCTAAAGGAAACGAAAGAGAACGAAGTTGAACACTCACCTTTAGTTTGATGGTGCCTTTGTCTAGAATAGAAACAATGAGATACATTTTAAAGTGGGATATTTTTAGAGCATTTTCATACACTTGTATCTCTGTGTAAACATCTGCATAACACTATTAATATCCAGTAGTTGTGAGAGCTGCTAGGCTGGAAATCCAGCTGCAGCCTATCTCTATGCCACCCTGAGGTAGAGCAAGCACCATCTATTAATGGTGCTGTCAAACAAATCACACACTGTATACACTGAGTGGATGGTGGGATGGGCTGAGCTGATGCCTCCTATCAAAGATAATGCCTGTGAAAACCATAGCTGGTCAGGAGTACACGGCGAGGGCAAAGGTCAATCAGCGTTCTTAAATCTATGTTTTTGCTAGCATGTCTGAATAAATCACACAAAGGAGGTGGGTGTCTTGTAGCTCGACTTGTTAGTGCAAGTTCTCTCTCTCTCTAAAAGTGATGCCAGTGTAACTTTAGCTTCGTTCTCACCGAGCAGTGAGCCGTGGCTGTGGGCGACCGTCTGTCCTTTCACCGTCAGCTGCACCTGGACTTTTGTCTCTGCCTTGGCGTTGAAGATGGTTACGCTCACGCTCTCCTCCACGCCGGCTCGAAAGACCGAGGGCGCAGCGACCAAATAGCCCCTGTGAGAAAAAGCAAGGTGGAGAAAGGGGGATAAAGAGGAAGGAAAGCAAGGGGATGGATGTAGGTGAGACGGAAGGAGAGCAGAGGACATGAGAGTACACAGGGGAGGAGATAAAGTAGAGATCAGAGATCAAACAGACATGAGGACACACATGCTTCATATGAACGGCATCACTGCTCCACTTTTAAGTGCATTCAGACACTGATACCACCTACCATTCCTGATTTTAAGAGAATGCAATTATAGCGTTATCTTGCAGGAAGTCACACAGGTGAACTAAGCATAAATTCACATTTGTGTCTCGCCGTTTCTCCCTGATACACGCAACAAAACACACATACAAACAGGGACATTCCACATGGATTTTGCGCGGCGAGATCAGGTTTAATTGCAACGGTTACCAGGGGACACGGTACCTGTCGGCCAATGAGCTCTCGGCTCTAGTGTTCTCGTTGGGTGGTCTGGCACCTCTGCCAGAACCTTGGCGTCTGTTTTGAAAAAAATAACGACTGAGATTCCACACAGTTGCTCTGACATTTAATTGAGGGAAGGAGCCTGTCACTGAGGTCACAGAGCAAAGGTCGTTCTTTGATGCTTATCAACAAGTCCGGGGGAAAAAAAGCCCAATTTAAGTTTTATTTGGATGAAAGAATATGCCATCTGGTGCTGGGGGGATCTCAAGACAGAACAATGGGTGCTCGTGCAAGCGTGGTCCAGTTAAGGGTTATGTTAGGTGCGTTTGATGTGTTGTGTTTGAGTATCAAAAAGTTATTTGAGAAAAGAAGACCCAAATAAAGCATGCCACCCACATGTGGCAGATTATCTGAAAACAATACAAGCCTGAATATGTTTCAGTCCTGACCAAGTCACTCCAACTCTCATTTTTAAGGCAAATAGGCCTTCTCACCCCCTGAAAACTTAACTGAAGATCACACAAATTAGGAGTGAGCAAAGCCTCAAGCGCAAACCCCAATTGCATGCCTGAGAGAAGGATCAGGTGGTTGGCATTACAGCACTACAGCAGTACAGCCGGAGGCAACTGCAGTTCCCGAGAGAGAAAGTCATGAGAAAATCCCCCTGGAAAATAAGGCTTCGGGAGAAGGGAGATAATACGAGGAAATTGACTCTGCGCGTTTGATCTACAGTGAGTTTAACCAGCTCTCGGATGAGCCCGGATCAGGTGGTGGAGAGACCAACGCTTATTTCAGTCACATGGGCTTGATGTACTCAAGTTCTCATTGTTTTTTTGCCCAACTTTCGCCCTCAGCTGAGAGCTGGTCGGTGCCTGAGAAGGATTTGTGTTCTCTTTTGGTTCTTTTTTAGTTCAGTCACATGGTTTTATGTTCTTAGCCGCTTGCCCAAATTTCACCCTCAGCTGAGCTGTTTAATACTTGACAAAGACTTAAGTTCTCATTTGCAAATCAAGCCTGCATTTGTCAGCAATTTATGTTAATTCCCATACATACATACAGCTGCACTCAATCTCTCCCCACTGGACTACCTGGAGGAAATGTTTACAACTCTTTACCATTAACTCTCAAGGTCAGCTGACTGCAGCCTGACTGATGGCATCAATGAGACAAAAGTCAAGTTTTACCTCTGGGTCTGGGAGGGATAAACAGAATAAAATAAGATACTGTGAAACCATGAATTTAAATAGGAATATATTTTGTCATATATTCCAGTCATCACAACAACATCAGCAGAACAGGCTACCTCTCGAGATTGAGTGAAAGTGAATGAAAAACTCTGAAAAAAACATGAATGGCAAATTGCTGTGATAGTACAATGTCATCATCAGTTATGACATGAAATCCTCACATAATCACAAACAATATCACAGATTATGATGCAGGAAATATTACAATTTAAAGATCAAGATGTTTCCTGCACACATTTGAATTAAAATCCTATAACCACACACACTTTTTTTCCATTTTGTATAAACCTTTGAGGCTAAATTTAAAGTGTTAGTTCCCCATTGAGAGCATAAAGCACTTCAAAGACAACACATGCAACACAGGCTACTTACTGTCTTTCTTGTGCATAACTTCGGCTCACGTTGCAGATGAACAAAGTCCATGAAAGACTAAAAGCTGTCAGAGACAACCGCAACATGTTGGCCTGAGTAAACCGAGATTTGCTGGATATATCTACTGCTGCTGCTCTCCTCTCTCTGAAGGACTTTGGGATCTTCCAACTCTATAATAAGAAGTTAAATGAAAATGTTTGAGCTCTCTCTCTCTCTCTCTCTCTCTCTCCCTCTCTCTCCCTCCCAGTCTTATCTATCCATTGAGCTTGGTGGGCATGGTAGTAGGTGTGCAGAGCTTCGGTCTGGAACCAAAGATCAACTTTTTTGTAATCATCCCACTTCCAAATCCAGTCTCCAAGCGTGTTTTCTTTCTTCCTTTTAGAGCCCCGAGTACACGGCCAGTCCTCTCCCATGTGCCTTCACCCGCCCCGGTTCCGTTCTCTCATATTTCAGCATTACAAATTGGAAGCGTCCTCCCACTTCAGCGAGCACAAATGTCACTGTAAAGAAATGTTTGACATGTAAAAAAAAAAAGATCCGTGCTTTCCCCTTGGATAGTTCCTTCCTCTTTCAAGTGGATCTTTCTTTTTTTTTTTTTTTTTCTTTAGTCAGGAGGCGATTAGCGTCAGTCTGCGCTTCATTCACTTCAATAGCTGCTCTCTCTCAGCAGTGAGCTGAGCTGCTGCAGCAGGACTGACTGACTAACCCCAGTGTGTGTGTGTAAAGGAGCCTGCTGCCTGCTGCTTCTTCTTCTTCTTCTTCTTCTTCTTCCATAAATTACCTGCACATTTCACATATTTCTGCTCCTCCAGCTGACATCTCAGAAGAGTTTGCCAGCTACAACTAGGTCCTTCCTTCTGCGTTGGATAAACATCACAAGACTGACAAACTGGTAAACAGATGTTAAAAAAACAAACACTTGAAGAAGGATTACCAACATTTTAGTCACTTTCTTTAATACTTGTTGGAGTAAGTTGATGCCCTATACAGATATCTGCTGCCCTCAAGTGGTCAATGAGCTTAGATGCAGTTAAAGAGGACCTATTGTGCTTATTTTCAGGTGCACTAAATATATACATACATTTGCATAAAGCAAGCATATTTGCCCACTCCCATGTTGATAAGAGTATTAAATACTCGACAAATCTCTTTTTAAAGTACATTTTGAACAGATAAAAAAATATGTGATTAATTTGCGATTAATCGCGGTTAATTATGGACAATCATGCGATTTATCACGATTAAATATTTTAATCGATTGACAGCCCTTCTAGTTGAAAGTCAAAAAAATAGTATAGTATATACATATATTTACATATATACATATACATACATATATATATACATACATATACATGTATGTATATATATATGTATATATATACGTATATATATACGTATACATATATATACGTATAATACATATACATACATATATATATACATACATATACATGTATGTATATGTATGTATATATATATATGTATATATATACATATATATACGTATAATACATATATATACATATATACGTATATATATGTGTATATATATATGTATGTATATGTATATATGTAAATATATGTATATACTATACTATTTATACTATGTCCATAATTAACCGCGATTAATCGCAAATTAATCACATTTTTTTATCTGTTCAAAATGTACTTTAAAAAGAGATTTGTCAAGTATTTAATACTCTTATCCACATGGGAGTGGGCAAATATGCTTGCTTTATGCAAATGTATGTATATATTTATTATTGGAGATTAATTAACAACAGAAAAACAATGACAAATATTGTCCAGAAACCCTCACAGGTACTGCAATTAGCATAAAAATATGCTTAAATCATAACATGGCAAACTGCAGCCCAACAGGCAACAACAGCTGTCAGTGTGTCAGTGTGCTGACTTGACTATGACTTGCCCCAAACTGCATGTGATTATCATAAAGTGGGCATGTCTGTAAAGGCGAGACTACCATAGAACCCATTTTCATTCACATACCTTGAGGTTTTTCCTCTCCAAAATTTAGTGCAAGTTTGGAGCGTTATTTATCTTCTTTTGCGACAAGCTAGTATTACATGGCTGGTACCAATGGATTCCTTAGGTTTTCTACTTTCATATGATACCAGCATCTTTACTCTAGCTCACTTTAAAATTGAGAGAATACAACCTGCTACAACCTAATAATTGCAAGTTGCAGTAATGTGTTCAAGAAATTAGTGGTGTTAAAACAAATTTGTGTTAACGTGTAACTCCCATTGGCGTAGACTTTGGGCTTTATAACTTTGCAGACCTTTTACATGCACAAAAATCTATACAACACACTTAAGGAAAGGGAAAAAGCACAAAAGCACATAATAGGTCCTCTTTAAGTCTCTCAGAGTTCAAATGAAGGACCAAGGCATTTCTTTTTTAGGTAACAAAATATTTATTTAAATGATTCTGAGGTATGGCATTGATGAGAATAAATGTTGCACAGTACATTTTCCAGCAGGTTTTCTAAAATTCACATTAACACAATATGGCATTAACATAACATTTAAAGCTGAAGTCAGTAACTTTGAGCAAATATGAGAAACGTAATTTTTTTATAAAACTCAAGTAAGTACAAAACAAAGTCACTATATCCTGACAGTAGTAAACAAGACAGATAATCTGTGAAGATAAAACATGTTCCTCTGCCTCCCCCTAGTGCTCCTAATGGCATCTGCAAGATTTCACAGCATCGAAGGAAAACAACCAATCAGAGCTGTCTCAAAACAACGGAACTCAGATCAAACTGTCAAACTAAGCAGCGCTGATCAAATATGAATCAAGATTCTGTTACTGTAATGCCTATTTCTCTTCTCAAATGTTTTCAGAAACATCTTGTAGTGAACTGTTTAGCTGTAAAATGAGAAAGTTTGCTATGGCCGGTGGGTGGTGCTCGGTATTGGCTCAACTTTCTCACGTTACAGTTAAACAAGTTACCGACTGCAGCTTTAAAGAGTAACAACATAACACAGTACAGTGACAATATAAAAGTAATTCACATCTTAAAGTAAATCAGGAACCATGAAGTGTATGATCAGGATGAAAAAGCCCCTCCAGAACCAAGAGGGTACTTTTCTCTGAGTTCAGCCTCTCTCAGGAGAAGCATGGCACAGCATTAGCTCAACAAAAGCCCTGACCCTGATGTTGAACATGTGTCCTGGAAAGAAGCCCCAAGGCTCAAATCTGTAACAAGAGTATAAAGATGAAACAACTGCTGATGTGTCCTTAAGACTAGACTTAAATCCCTGCCAGTGGCACTGACCTCCCTGTGGAGGGACAAGAGCCAACAGATTTTTCTATGGATACCAATCAAGCATCACGTTACTACCGATGAACTCCTTTGGAGTAGCATGTTCCTTCAATAGGGGAAGCTGCAGTTTCAGTAATTGCTTGTTTATTACACATTATTTTACCATATTAATGAAGTTTAAATATTCATAATAATTAAACATTGACGACTGCCTGTTTACCCCACAATACACGTTATCACCCAGTCAAATGTCATGTTATTTCTATTCGGTTTTCTAACTTTGCATCTCTCTCTCCCTCTCGGGAGTTGTTGATATCTGTAGCGGTTCGGTTATTCCGCTGTACAAACAGGAGGGCAGTTTGCGAAGGGTTAAAATACGCAATAAACGTAACGGTACTTATTTTAACCCAAACCATGATCTTTTCCTTCCTAAAGCTAACAAAGTAGTTTTACTGCCTAAACCTAAACGGTTTCCATGGTGGCGGCACATATTTAACACAATTACGTGCCACCACCACCATGTAATGCGGTGATAAGAGGTCGTGGTCATTTCATGTAGGGCTATTTCTTTGAGATCACGTTGCAGCGGACAGAAAATAGTATTTGGGTGGAATAAAACTAGGGTTATAAAAAATGCGATCGTGAAACTGCAGCCTCCTCTATTGCAGGAACATAATATTAAGCTGCCTTTTATTTGTCTCAAGCGCAACCGTGAATGATGCTCCCAACACTGAGGTCCTTCTGTTTCTCTGCCACTATGCTGTGATACAGTTTGCAGTGCAGTTTCCCTTGTTCCGGCTCAGTGAAAGCAGTCTTAGAGAAAACCAACTGCTTGTCCTTGTTAACCTCCACTCCATAAGCCTGACAGAGTCGGGCTGCGAGTGACGTGTCTAAGGACAAGAGCCGAGCCAGTTTGTCAAGAGGGAAGCGACAGTTGCGGCTGCTGTATCCGTGGCTGTATATGAGCAGCAGATCTCTACGACACGTCACCAGGTGACGGTGCAGAGCACAGCTCTGGAGGAAGTTCAACCTCTGAGCCAATCGGAGCAAACGTACGGGGTTTCGCTCCAGAAACGCTCGGTTGATGGAAAGAGCGAGAGCGATGGCAGGAGCGCTGCGGAGCCGCTCGGGGAGCTCCATGATGTGCTGTGTGGCGCGAGCTGAACCTGGGGGAGATGAGGAAAAAAGAAAGCAAGGCTTGAAGGAGGAACAGATAAAATTCAGACTCCAGTGCATCTGCCTTTGAGTATGAGGTTAACAACATCTATTATTTCTGTGTGAAAACCACTGACTCATAGTAAACAATCAAACACAGTGACCAACCTAAGTTGTACAGGAGACCAAGAGCTTGGATCTCTTCCTGGTTGGGATGCGGTCCTGTTCCCGTTGCGTAGCAATCCAACAGCCAGCTCAGATTCTCCTGTAGGTGTGTGTCGTTAATGCGTGGGTCGTAGAGACGCAGGGGCTCGCCACAAAGCCGATAAGAGGCGTAGATGAGGAAACGCACTGTCCGCTCTAAAATGGCAACACATTTCAAACCAGCCACCCTCTGGATGATCATGTCCTGCTTTACGTCACGCAGCCGATCAAAGGCAAAGCTGTACACCTGGGGGACAAATTACATTTATGTTAAGATGTTGGAGTGTGAGCGTGATTTACAATGTAAAATTATTCAATATGTGATTTGTACGCATGTTAAACCTGGAAATGTTAACAAATTAGTTGAGCACAAAGGAGGTCTGCACACTGTTAGGCTCCAAATGGTATTTTTCTCTTTCTCTTCTAAAGCAACATTTCGATCTGTAAAGATCTTCCTCAGGCAAATGTGAAAGAGAAAACCGGCATTTCTTGTAGAGGCAGTAATCAACTTAAATCATTATCACCTGCTGGTCAGTAAACAGCAGGGGAAAAAATACCACAAGGTGGAAATCACAGTACTCCAAAAACATAGAAACACCGGGAAATCCAAAACAAAAAATGTAGAATGCAATGTTAAATATGACAGAACCTGAAAAACACACGGTGGTCATTTAATAAGATAGTAAAAAACGTACAAGTGTCTAGTTATTTTGACCACCACCATGTGGTATTTTTTCCCTGCTGTTTGCTGACCAGCAGGTGATAATGATTTAAGTTGATTACTGCCTCTACAAGAAATGTCGGTTTTCTCTTTCACATTTGCCTGAGGAAGATCTTTCCAGATCGAAACGTTGCCTTACAAGAGAAAGAGAAATACACCAATTGGAGCCTAACAGTGTGCAGACCTCCTTTGTGCTTTACGGCTTTGTGTCTTACATCAGAGTATTTTTGCCTGGATGTGCACACACTTGGTCCCTCTTCCTAGTAACAAATTAGCCTTATCAGAATCTAATTTACCAGCCTAGATCCTTAAAGCCTCTGAAAACACAGACAAGTGTTTTCAGTTAATCTGGTTGCTTAGATCTCTTCTCAGGACTGTGTAGAGCCTAATTGAGGGACATCTTCCTTAGCTTTGTTGAACCTGTTAGGGCTTTATTTACTGTCTGTGTGTTACAGTAAAGTAAAACTGATGTTTCAACTGTAATCAAGGGTGTGTAGATGATGCCAAAAGTACAATTGTAGAATATCATTAATATACGAGTTAGTTTTTCTTGATTTAACTCTAATTATTAACAGTAACAACCGGGGCTGGCTGGGGAAACGCTACTCGCCTCAGTCCAAGGATGCAGGTGAGGGGAGGCAGCGATGTCATCAATAAGGTAAAACACAGTTTTCAGCAACACAGCAGGTGGACGGAGGTCAGTGGGGTTTGTTGAGTCTTTCCCAGCTGCTGGTCTGGAATACTCTTTGACAGCACGCGAGGAGTCTCCCCTGGGCCGCCGATCTCTTTCTGTGCCCGCTAACATCTCAAAACGGTGAAGGCGGTTCTGCAGCTCGCGGTCCCGCAGCTCACGAGCAGGACACATGGTCTGGCAGGTCCCCCTGGGCACGGTATTTTCCCCATGCTGCTCACGTCTCTCATCCTCCTCCACCACCACCACCTCTCTCGCCTGTGCTATGCTTTGGCCTCGCCATTGCTCTTCTTTCTTCTGTCTCCATTCTCCTCCTGCTGGTGCATCCCTCCTCTGAGAGTGAGAGCTGCATGAAGGGAAACAGGATGGATGTTAGCTAAAAAAAATGTAGTTTAATAGGAATCAGATACAATAAGCACACACAAAGAACTGCTTCTCATTTTGTGTGGTGGCCCTCATCTACACCTGACAACCTGAACCCACCAACACATAACAGCTAATGTTTACTCAGTTCTGCTGACTGGGAATATACACATTTTCTGTAGTTATAGATTTCTTTGTATAAAACAGAATACATTTAAAAGAGTTTACCTTACAGTATGCAAACTTACTTCCTATTATTTAAATAGGAATGTGTAAAGTTATGTCATTGATTGACACGTCAAGGGACATCAAGAGATCCACATTCAGCTTATGCATGCATGTACCACTACCTATCAATCTTTGCAGTCTTTGAGTTAAGTTAGCTAGCTGCATTTTGCTCATCCAACCTTAAAGTTAAATTAATGTATTCCATATCCTTCTTTAATACAAATTGAATCTACAACAAAATAATTTTCATGTTCTTCTAACAGAGGACACAACAGCAACACTTTACCAGTTAGTAGCTGGTAACCACTATAACATGCTGGTAACTGTAAGTTATTACTAATCACTATGCAATTCAATTCAAACAACTGTATTAATCCCTCTAGGGGCAATTAGTTTGGAGCAGCTAGTACATACAAAACAGTGACAAACAACAACAACAATATATGTAAGCTAAAGAATATATATAAAACAGGACCCAAAACGATTACTGATGTAAATTAGACAAACTAATAAATAAACAGACTGAACAAGAACCACAGAAGGATCCGTCTAATAAAGGATAAAAGGATCTGGGATGGCTACAGGCTGATTTCTGATGTTAAGTAAGTCATTAGCTAGCCACAACAGATAGCTAGATAGCCACGTTACCAACGACAGATAACACACGAATGGCGTTTCAACTAAGCTACACGAAGCTAGCTGTCAACATACATTAAGAAAACGTAGCTTTATATGTAATTTTCTACGAAATGCTTAATGTTTATGTGAAATAAAAAACCCCATGTACTCACATGCGACGAGGCGCTCTCCTGCGGTTCATTGGTTCTGGACGAGACTGGACCTGACGTCACTTTCCAGAATCAGCCAATAGAAATGCTTCATTGTTGTTTTGACGTAACGTCACATCCGGAAAATAGACGGTCTTTAGAAGGTAGCCCGCAAATTGCGCAATCAAACTCTCGCGAGACTCGCTTGCCCGACGACCGATCCTAACCATAGCTATTTGAGATATCGCGAGAGTTTCCCCAACTTGCGGGTTCCCTTCTAGACACTACCGAAACGCGATAGTTTATATACTGTTGAAGGCAGGTGAATCTTTGAATTAAATTATATATACCGTAGTATTGTTTCATCATTTTCAAACATTTGTAAAACAAACCTCCGTTTGTGCCTCTCGTGTTAAATTTAATTGTGAGACATAAGAGGCACAAACTGGGGATAGAAGAAAATACTCATAAAACTGGACTTAGAGGTCTTATTGATAACATTTTCATGTAGACGAATATTTAAAAAAAATAAAAAATAATACATCCACAGTGCTTATGAATAAAAGTGTGGCTCTTCCTGAAAAAATATGATTGTAAATCAATCATTTTAATAAATATTGGCAGGTCCAAAATTAATGTTTTGTTTATCTCTGTGGAAGATACGTATTTGTTTCCCCATAAGAAAGACTCCATTCAAATTTTGATATTTTTTTGCAGCTGTATTTAACACATTAAACTGGAATACCCTCTTGCATGTGGTTGCGTCTCTTTGAAATCCCCATGTTGACTGTTCAATTTATATTCCCATTGTTTTTGTTGTATTTATTACCAATGTTCCATCTGTAAAAGTATTAAAAAGTGAAGAAGTATCAGTCTTTATTCAACATTTACAATATAAAATAATACAGCTGCAAAGAAATTAGACAGTATACATAAAATTAAGACACAAATATACGTAAACCGGGGGAAATGTGGGGTTGACGGGTATCCAAAGTGCATGTACTGCGTATCCCATGCTGTGTGGTGACCTTCACTGTTTGGGACAGAAGAGCTGATGGGTTCTTTCCGTTCCAAGCTGTTTTTCCTCCGTGGCCTGCTGGACGTGGATTGTGTGGCGGCAGACCAACGATGACAGCTCCAGCAGCTCTGAAAAAGTACTAGGAAAATGGAAAATACCAAT
This sequence comes from Sebastes fasciatus, assembly GCF_043250625.1. Lineage (NCBI taxonomy): Eukaryota > Metazoa > Chordata > Actinopteri > Perciformes > Sebastidae > Sebastes > Sebastes fasciatus. The sequence continues at coordinate 18,727,945 of NC_133799.1, forward strand.
ATTTGAGTAAAAAAAAAAGTAGTTATCTTATTTCTGCCATATAAATACAACATTAATACCTCCTTAAGGAAGACTGTCATGAACAATGGCAGTGGTAGAAGTACCCAAAAATGTTTCTCAGTAAAAGTAAAAAAGTAAAACTATTAATACTGCACAGTAAAATCCCTGCATTCAAATGTTTACTTCAAGTGAAGACTGAAAGAGAAGCATCATCAGCACATGGTATATAAATTTACTTACATCTGTTCAAGGTGGAGCTTTCAATTCTAATATTATGCTTGTATGTTTAATGAATAATAATGCATCACATTTTAATAGTTACATTTTTTTTAGTCAAATCTGAATCTGCAGCATAACCAGTAACATTTCTCTGTCAGGTAAATGTAGTACTACAATGTTTTTCTCTGAAGTAGAAGTACACAGTAAGTAGTACACAGTTGAGTTGCATATCATTTAAGTTCTTTGGGGGATTTTTTGGAAGTTATTTTGGGGTACAGTGAATTACAATAGTAACATAATTCAATATTTTTCATATCTACATTAAAAAATGTTCGGGGCCCTTTTATTTGGGGGCCCCAGGCAGTTGCCTAACTTGCCTAATGGTAAAGTCGGCCCCGGTCATCAGGATCCCAAAAGACAAGTTCTCTATATATGAGCCTACCCTGACAGCTGCTGACTGACGTCCTTGGATGTTGTTTTCATGTCCTTAAGGCACTCTAGAGAAGTTCTGTTGTCCTCATGATGTCCCTCTGTGCACTCCATCAGCAACTTCTCACTCTCCTTCAGGCTAGCCTCAGCTTTATCTAAAAAAAAAAAATGTAAATACATGTGGATATGATTATAATAACTTATAAGCTCCTGCAAAATACATACAGTATAACACATGTCATTTGTTGTTTACAGGATCATACACTGGTTAGGTTACATAAAATAATCCAAAAATCCAGAAGCACATTATTTAAAAGTGAATTTCTTTTGTGAAGACCTTGAAAACCAACTTCTCACTTTGACCCCCAAAGTTCCTACAGCACACCAATATCTGCCAGTCAGTATAATACTGGTTATGTTATATTAGAGATGCATTTGTTTTGCCTGTGTTCATCTCATAGGTTTGAAGTGGACAGGACTGTGTTGGAGAAAGGTGATACCAGATAATTCCATGCACCAATTACAGTTTATCAATTCAAGAATCAGCATCAGTTTATAGTTTTTAAGCTGTCATCTCATGTTTCCAGGGACAATCTGATCCAAACATTTACTGACGGTCCTGATGATGCAGATTAGCTGATTTTTTGAGTGTTAAACTTATGTTGTTTTGTGCAATATTAACTTAACACCAACCTAGAAATTCCCTTCTGTCCCCATCAATGTAGAAATTATTGACAGGCAGCTCATGTCGGGTGGTGTCAACAGCTGTGGCGAAAGATTTGTAGTTCTTTGTGAACTGCTTGGCAGTTTCTGCCACAGGAGTCAGCGCAGCAATCTGATGGAAAATGATGATATTAGTAGATAAGAACGTGTGTAAATTTGACCGGCAAAAAATTGTATACAATGCTTCGACCAGATTGATCAGTACATCTCTAATTTCAACATGCAATCATATTTTTAAAGACAGACCACATATCAAAAAAGGTGATTACAAAGGAGGTGATTTCCTGACCTGTAAATCCAGCAGCTCATTCACTAGCCTGTCTTTCTCCATGAGCAGGTACTGACGTTTCTTCTCCTGGACCTCATTATGCAGCGCCTCTTCTTCCTCCATCTCCTGCATGAGCCTTGCCTCTGCTTCAGCCTCGGCCTTCGCAGTGTTGCTCTCCATCTAAAGTCAAACATCAAAGAGATGGAGCCAGATCAGTCACGGCAAGATGTTTATTCCACAGAACACAGTGGACAAGTAAAAAAAAAAACTACTTAGATGACAGTGTTGTAGTTAAAATGACATTGTACACTGATTTAACAAAACAGATACATTGAAAGCAGCTTTCAGCATATCAGACACACTTATGTGTTAGACTCACTCACCTTGGCTGTGATGTAGGCCAGTAGGAATGTTTGCATCTCAATGTCCCTCTCTGGATTTCTCTCGTGCTCTGCTGCATTTTCCATTATTGTTTTTTCTTAAAAAGATGGACACAAAAAAATGTTACATGATATTCTCATTTGTAAATAACTTCCAGCATTTTTAGAGTTTAAATCAGTTCACCTTTAATGACTGAAATATCAAAATTTGGTCGAAAGCAGTGTCCATCTGAGAAAGTGGACTGCAGAATACTTTTCCCAAGCAATGAAGGCTCAGTTTGCCGTGACATCGTTGCTGTAAGGATGGATGACATGAGCATTTGCAAAAGTTATTCATCGTTCTTATTTATACAATGTCGACTCAATCAGAACTCAGGGGGAATAAATTATTAAAAAGATCTTTGCACTGTCGGGTTTCAGCGAAAGATTTCAACAATTGACTCAACTAATCATACAATCCACATATCAACAACATGCTATCCAGTGAAAAATAAAAACCTTCTTTAAAGCAGATTAAATACTTGGAAGTTCACATTATTGCTCCTACAATTACCATAATCATTAGATTTAAATTCACGTTATCAAAATGAGAAATGTACTTTATCTATCACAAACAACTGTGTGAATTAGCATTTACAGTTATCACCATAGGAAGTACTTACATGCTGCTAGAGCCTGTGGGGTCATTGAGCGTCTCGGTGGAGTGCCAACCCTCGGTTTGACACCACTGGGTTTAGGCGAGGAAGGCCTCAGTGGCACAGCAATAGACTCGTTGGTCAGTGAGTTACTCTGTAGATGGTTAGAGGGGTGCGATGAGATACAAATGTATAGTGGGAGGCAGAAGTTAACTAATCATTTAAACATTTCCTAGAATATTGGCAGCTCAGGTCCATATCCTAAGTATCAATACCTAACCGAGTTGGATTTCCATGAGTGAAACATTAGGGCTTTCTCGACCAAAGAAATTCTTAGTCTTACTAATTGAGTCGATTTTGTCGACTCAATTAGTTGATTTAATCAACGGATCTATAAAAGGGAGTTTCTCCACAAAGAATCACAAAAAAAAACCACTTTAAATCTCGTGTGACTAAAGAAATCTTAGTCGACTAAGACCAAAAAGACCAATTAGTCGACTAATTGCCTAAGAGGGGGCAGCCCTAAGTGAAACATATATATGTTACATGAAAACATGAAAACATAGCATTACCTTTGAAAGAGATGTCTTCTCAGCAGCCTGCATATATCGAGACTTGACAACAGTCCCACTTGCTAAAGATTGATGGAAAGACATTAGGGGAAAAAATACAACAGCTCGTTATATTTTGAACATTTCAAAAGGAAATTGTCATCACATTTGATTAATGATGTCTAATTATCTTTTGATATGTTTAGATATATTTTCTTTTCTTCTGTACTGTTTTTTGTATGTATTTCAATGTTGTTATTGGATTGTTTTCCACTGTTTGGTTAGGTTTTTCTGCACATTTTGTGTACTTCTTGTTGTTGTTTAACTTTTGTTGTATTTTTAAAATGATGATAGTTTAGATCTTTCTTCCTTTTTTGTTATTATTTCTTTTTTCTTCTGGGGTTGAGGTCCTTTGTATAAGCCTGTAAGGCTTCTTGACCTCTTCTGACACATTTCTTGTTGTTTTTTTCACTGACTGGATTTTGTGCATTTTTATATATGTGCAAATAAATAAATACAAATAAATAAAAAATTCATATTGAGATCTGACTCCACAGATAAGTGACAGCACTACTAAAACTAATAATTAATTAATTTAAAACCTATGCGAATACTTACGTTTAACACTTTTCTTCCCAGCTCCAGTGGTGGTGGCTTTAGTAGCATTGCTTCCACTTTTCGAGCTGAAAACAAACCAAAAAAGTAGCAGTGAAATTCAATCATGTAAAAATGAAAAAGCACATATTACAAAATAAAATACTTTGTTTTATTTTGAAAAGCAGCTAAACCGGAAGCTACACTACAAAGTTAGCTTAAAGTAGCTACGGTAGCTAAAGGTACTTTATTGTTATAACTCACAAGATGTCTTTGTTTTAACAGCCTACTTATCATCTATATGTCTGGTCTAGCCACGTGGAAAGGTGAAGTGTCTGCTAAATAGAAGACTAAACGTGATATCAGGTAAACTACAGCAGCTCACTTTATATCATACTCACATTAAAATGACCACAAACCTGAGATTCACATGATACTCACTTAAAAGAGAAGTAAAACATGTATATGATGATGACTAACTTTACCTTTTAGCGCCGGCGGAGACACTTTTATTGAAACTACTCGGAGCTGTTGATGTTCTTCTCGACGCCATAATGTTTTGAAGTAAACCGCCTGTGCTCCAGTTTAGTAAACCGGCAGAAACAAGAAGTGATACTTTCGTTCCGCTCTTCTTCTTCTTCTTTGTACATTTATGGCGGATTGCAAAGCTACATTGAAAGTTTATGCTTCCATCTACTGTAGTGGAGCATCATAAATATACTGTTTATAAATCCATCCATCCATTATCTGTAACCACTTATCCTATTCAGGGTCATAGTCATGGTACTAAATCTACTATAATATAATATAATATAATATAATATAATATAATAAATATAATATAATATAATAAATATAATATAATATAAATAGATAAATAAATAGTGGAGTGTGTACAGTCATAACCATGGTACTAAATATACTATAAATAAATAAATAAATAGAGTTTGTACAGTTATAATCATGGTACTAAATATACTATAATATACATTAATTAATATAATATAATATAATATAATATAATAAATATAATATAATATAAATAGATAAATAAATAGTGGAGTGTGTACAGTCTTAACCATGGTACTAAATATACTATAAAAAAATAGAGTTGTACAGTTATAATCATGGTACTAAATCGACTATTATATAAATAAATTAATATATAAATAAATAAATAGTGGACTGTGTACAGTCATAGTCATGGTACTACATAATAAATAAATAAATAAATAAATAGTGGACTGTGTACAGTCATAGTCATGGTACTACATAGTAAATAAATAAATAGTGGAGTGTGTACAGTCATAACCATGGTACTAAATATACTATAAATAAATAAATGAATAGTGGAGTGAGTACACTCATAGTCATGGTACTAAATAAATTATAATATAAATAAATAAATAGTGGAGTGTGTGCAGTTATAGTCATGGTACTACATAATAAATAAATAAATAGTGGAGTGAATACAGTCATAGTCATGGTACTAAATATACTATAACATAAATAAATAAATAAATACTAAGCTCGTCTTTCAGAGGACACTACATGACTCACCATCAAGTTTTCCTTGACTTAGCAACCATTTAAAGGTCCATTGGTGCCCTGTTTTGTTCCAGTCCATGGTGAACCTGATAGTTAATAATCATGCTGCATCCTGCTTCATTCATAAAAGCAACAGTGGTGTTTACATACTGTGTTATTTGATCACTTATAATTATTTTTTATGATATCGTATATTAGATATAATATATTCATTATTATTTCTCTCATTAGGGTAAACACAAGGGACATAGAGACCACTTCGCAGACAGTGAATGGGACAATGGGACATGGCAGCACCCATGGGGTTTTTACTTGGATGTGGGCTGATTTTTCTATAGTCAGTTCTGCATTACTTGTGATTTAGTCAGGATCTTAGATTCACTTGCCCTCTCTTCTTCTGCAGTGATGTTTTCTTGCTCATACGGGGTATAGACATAATAATATCAACATTAATGCAATCTTCTATATTAGTGATGAAGCTCATGGTGTTGAGGGGCTGACTGATCTGTACAGGTGTTCATATTATTGTGTCCAAACTTCATAGTGGCACCAGTCAAAATCTATATGTTGGAGAAAGAATGCAACATCTGCTCTGCATTGACATCAGGGGATGTGGAAAAACTACAGTTGTTCTAGTGACCACTAGATGGGTGTAAGGGTCTGCATTCACTGTCAGTGTGACAATCCATCCTGTCAAATTAAATACACTTTCAGTCTGTACAGACTACATTCAGGATTATGTCTCTCTGTTGTGTGTTGACTGAATATAAAATCAATGTATATTTACCGTTATGTATCTTTTCAGATTGTTTGCCATTTATTCCCTTGTCAGTGTCACAAGGTGGGTCGAGTCAAATGGTTGGAAGGCTGTGTAAACACTGAGCAGGTAACCAGATTATCACAGGGATAACAGAGAAGATACATCCAGTCCACCTAAATTGCATATCTATGAAACACATTAAACTGGGGCTCCCTTTAAGGTACATTTTGAACAGATTAAAAATGTGTGATTAATTTGCGATTAATCACAATTAACTATTTTAATTGATTGACAGCCCTAGCCAGTATATGACGAGTTAGGATGAGAACGTGTTGGTGCATCTCCTTGCATATGTGTGCGTGTGTGTGTGTGTGTGTGTGTGTGTGTGTGTGTGTTTGAGTGTGTGGGCATGTACTTTGCAAATTCTCTTACCTTACCTGTTTGCTGGTTGTTTGTGTGCACAAGTCTTAAAGAACATAATGGGTGGTGATCCCGCCTGTCTTAGCTGGTCTTGGACAACAGGAAGGACAATGTGAGGAGAGTAGGTGTGGGACTGGGTGGTAAACACTGACCAGCAACCTCTGTCCTATAAGTCACATTCACAGACATGGATGGATAAACCACCGGGGGTAGAGACAGAAGGAATACTGGTGGCTTTTCATTTGATGGAGCAGTTTTGACTTTAGAGTCCCCAAAAGACCTAAGTTTAATATTGGCTTTAATATGTGCATGGGAATTTCAATCTGTATCAAATAATATCGCATAATAGTATTTTAGATGTAATTTTTAAAACAGTAGTTGAGTTAGATTTTGATAAAGTGTGCATGCTGGATAACATCCAGGTGGTGAAACCAGTTTTATTCTGACCTTTCTGCTTTAATGAATTTTCATGATAAAGGTTGAACATTTGGGCTTGGCACTAAAACAAAATATCTCACAAATACATGCCTGTATTTGTATGTGTGTGTGTGTGCCAAGCATGTGATGTGTGTGTGTCCTCCTTTATCAGTGTGTGTAAAGGCCGGGTCTTATCATTGCTCTCCTCTCTCTCAGTGTAATAAAGCCTCGAGGCTGTGTGTCCATCTCTCACCACCAAGCAATGCCGGGACCAATAGCTGCCTTTGAGGTGGAAAACAAGTGCTGTTGATGATGGCAACACGTGGAGTCTGGACTCTTTTGGAATCAATCAGTAAAACTTGTGATTAAAATAATAGAAATGTTTTGTTGGTAAGGTGGTCTACTTTTTACTTTTTCTAGGATGAGATCCAGTCCGAGGCTGCGGAGCTGCAGTGAAAGAGTGAGAAGTGCATGTTGAAAGACAGCACTATGAGGACGCGTGGAGTCGCTGAATGAAAGCCCTTGTCTCTTCTCTGAGCCCACCTCTCTTGCCTTTCTCTCTGCTCCGAAACTCTGACGTCTAACGAAGGATTTGTCTATGTCACTGTGACCTCACTGATACTCTGAAGACATTTTTAGGGCCGTAAAAATGCAAAGATGAAAAAGCTTTTATTCATATTCTGAATGAAGTGAAAGGAAAGTTGTTGTCAGCTCTCCTAACACATATATGAACACATGATTACACACACAAAGACAACCCGTCCGTGCAGCCCACACACCGGCCCTTCTTCCCTTTGCGGTAAGCTGTTACTCATCATTACCCAGTCTGCCAGTCTGGTCCACATAGCCTTACAGGAATGCCTCAAAAACACAATGCCTCATACAGTAAAGCCAGTAGGAAGTATTTGAAGCATTCAGATGGATATCTGAACTAAATCACATAACTCTAAATCTGATTATAGCTCTTTTGTTTGTGGGTATATGAATTGATTTATTCAGCGTTCAATAATTGAATTTAAGGACCTTAGCGTTGCAGTTCTCCTGAGCACACGGGTGTATGATTTCCACTGTTTGCTCTTGTCTTGTTGTAGAAAGAAGCTAAGGAAGGACCCAACCGGTCAGTATTAAGTAGTTAAGCTTCTCTATGTTGGAGCATTAGGACAGTGTTTACTTCTCACCTTCAGACTACCTGGGCGGCTCTGCTGGTCATTTTGTTCCTTTAAAATCTCCAAATCGAAACACTTTGGGTGTATCACGTTGGCTATGTCCTAATGATAGCAACAGGAGCTTTATATGAATGCTCAAACAATTATTCTCACTAAAAATCAACACTTATCAACACTGGAAAATAAATTGTATAAGAATATAGAGACGTTTTTGGGAAGTAGGCGTATTCACTTTGTGGCTGAGAGTTAGATGAGAAGATTGATCCCATTCATCATTCACATCTGTCCATTTAACATGAAGCTGGGGCAAGGAGACGGTTAGCTTAGCATAAAGATCATAACACTGCGCCTTGAACTTTGACCCTCTTGCTCATACTGTATAGCTGAGCAGAGGATTGTGGGTCAGAATAGCCAGTAAAGCATGCCGGCTTGCATACTGCAAAATGCGACCGGATGTAGTAGGACATCCTGGTATTGCATTTGAAATACTATGTATTGGGACATACTAAATCTTTTTCTGGCATGCTAAATAGTATGGTAGTATGGATATAACATGTTGAGATGAGATTTAGAGGTGCTGGTAGCGGATTTTTTAAACCTTTGGACAGAGCCAGGCTAGCTGTTTCCCCCTGCTCTCAGTCTAAGACGGCGTCTCTTGGCCGTAGCTTCATATTTAACGGACAATCATGTCAGTGGTATCAATCTTCTCATCTAACTCTCCGCAAGAAAGTGTTTTTCCCAAAATGTCCAACTATTGCACTCACTGCAATTTTGATGTCCTTTAGTTCAGATGTCACAAATAAGAGAAAGCTGAGATAGGTTACGAAACATGTTCTCATCCCAACTGGTGACATACGGACGCTTTGTCAGACCTCTCTACGTCACTTTTTGGTCGCAATAAACATGCGATTAATGTTCTGAATTAAACAAAAACACTTGCTTAGGTTCAGGCAATAAAACCACTATAGTTAGGTTTAGGAAAAAACATCATGGTTGGGCTTAAAATGACTATGTTTGCTGTTGCCACGAATGGGTTTACATTGTAGTTAATGGAAAGCCCGGTGTGTCTCATACCGACGCTAAAGGGTGCCTTGTGCGACAGTATCGAACATCGACGACCGTGACAAAGCTCTGGTATTTGACGCCCCGGGAATGTGAACAGGCTGCTTTTTCCTCCACAGTAACCTGCAGTTTTGCAGTGACGACCAGCATGATCTCAAAGCAACACCGCAGACTCCATCAAATGACTCAAAGCCTTATTGTTTCCGACCTCATCCACGTGTCGCTCGCTCCCTAATTGTTTAATTACGGTGCTTATCTTGGCAGGATGTGACCTCAGCTTGGTGTTCACTCTTGTGGATGAACCATGCAGCGTCCCTGAGCTGCGGTGCTGGAGGCTGAGGGGATTTCCTACATGTGTCTTGGGGGCAGTGGTCGGGTGTTTATTCAGGCAGAAACGTTAAGAACATGAGGTGCATCTTCAATCACATCATTACAGGTCAAAGGTTTATGTTCCCAATGAATGTGCAATTGCAGGAGAAATTGCATTTTGTAACATATAGTATTATACTGAGGCAAAGGATGACACTAAAATGTTGCTTAAGGATACAACCAATAGAGGTGTACGTATTAATTCCTGAAAAGACAGTGTGTGTGTGAGTCTTTTTGTATACGTGTTAAGCATCCATGTGAATTTTTGCGAATGAGAGATGAGCACCATACAGCAAGCATGACTGGTTGTGTGTGTGAGAACCATGTGCGGTGCTTTAGCAGGGCAGTGTAGCGTGCAGTGCAGGAGCGAGCAGAGGCGGCCTGGGCCAGTACAGCCCCAGTAGCCTGGTAATCCCTGCGTTTTCAGGAGCCCTGGCCCGTACTTGATGAGCTTGAGCAAGAAAAAGGTTGCGCTCTCTCTCGTGTGTTTCTCTTTCTCTCTCTGTCTCCCTCTCTTTCTCTTTCTGTCTCTCACTCTTTTATTCCCCCTCTTTTTCTCATGCCCCCCTCCTCCTCCCCGTCCCCTGGAGCCACTTTGCGAATGAATGGATACCAAGTGTTTACTCAGCAACTCTGCCTGTCCCTCTATATTTCTCAGGATTTCATCAAAAAGAGGAAGAGAACCTGCAGACCATCAGAGACCACCAGACACTTTAGAAAACTGGAGAATGTGTTATAGAGGGGGATGCATGGCTCATCCCTGCAATTGTGACTTCAAGTACACACCTGTATTCAACTCATTCATGGAAACAAACACACGTACACACATCTTGTGCTTGGTCTTATTTTAATGCTTTCAGGGAGACACACATCCAACCACTGTAAATGAAACATGCGTTCATTTCATGGGGAAGGAGTAAACCTGCCGTGGCACCATAAAGGACATTTATAACTTACTAATACTTAAAAAAACTTTATGCTTGTGGTTTGGGTAAAATTTCGATATATTTTTAAATTTTCTGTGAGCTGAAATATATGAAAATGTGCCTTTTCGTATTGAAGCAAGATATGAAACAAAAGCACTTTCTGAAAGATGGTAACCCACCTCAGTCTTTGGCTGACAAAATGAGGACTATATTACTTCTAAATGTAATTTTTGTCTCCATAAAAATCATAAAATCATCAGCAGCATTTCTGAGAATTTCTCTCTATATACATATTAATGTTTGGGTGTATACAGCATAAAAACACAAGACATTGTTAAATGTTATTCATTCTAATGTGCCAAAACAGCATATTTAGGCTAATTTGTTCTGGGCATTGCCTTAAATGTGATATTCTAGATTCTGTGGTCAGGTTTACACTTTAAAGGGATAGTTTGGGTGTTTAGAAGTGGGGTTGTATGAGGTACTTATCCATAGTCAGTGTACTACCTACAGTCGGCACGACCCCAGTTTGGAGAAACAGAAAGGAGTACCAGCAAGGGAGCAAATCAATACAGTGATGTTGACGGGGGCAGCAGGAAAACTTATTTTAGCCACCTAAAAGAAAGTGACTGAAATGAAACTGAATTGAAAGTGAAACATATCTATGCTCTCTCCAAAGCCAGCAAAATAAAAACAGTGTAGATAGGTTTAATTTTCAATTCAGTTCGCTGTCTGAAAATATAGCGTACACTTAAACAGATATAAATTTTTTTATGTGAGTCTTTCTTTTAGGTGGCTAAATACGTTTTCCTGCCATCCCCGTCCACAGCAGTGTATTGCTTTACTCTGGTGTCGGTGCTTCTGTCTGTTTCTCCAAACTGGGGGCGTGCCGACCGTCATCTACTGTAGGTAATACACTGACTATGGATAAGTACCTCATACAACCCCACTTCAAAACACCCGAACTATCCCTTTAAATTGAGATTCAGGCTACAATTAGAAAACAGGAACCATTGCCTCCAAGATAGGAAAATAAAACCTAAATCTTTGAAGCTATGCATTACAGTGAGATGGAACCACAATACCCCAAGTTACAATTCTTATCATCAATATGAACCTGAACCAGCAGGGCCTCGGCTCCTGCATAGCTCAACTTTAGGGAATCCTCCACCTTCTGACTGCCTGTCACCACACCATTTAAATAAAAAACATGCATAGTTGTATGAGGCTCTCTCTTAGCTGTTGCATATAAGAGGATACCGAACCAAGCCCAGAATTTAGCAGTGAAATAGCAGAAATGTGGCACTTTCAATCCTCTTTCCTTTTAATGTATAGATCCTAATGTGGTTGCCATAGTTGCAGGTCAGCAGCATCATCATGGTATTTTGGGTGAGGGCAACAATATCAGCCATTTTGTAATCACGCAGTAGTAATACAGGGTGGTACATGGATGTACGGTGTCTGTGACAAGTGTGTAGGGAGCGTAGAGGTGAAGAGAGGTACAGGGAGGCTCTGGTGGGGTGGTGGGGTGGGTTTTAGGAGGAGAGGGGATTAACAAGAGGCCGCAGGCCCCGAGGCGGAGGGCCCGTTTCCTGGCCTGAGCCCCTGTTTGTCCTGCCTGACCTGGCAGCTCTGGGGGCAGATCCTGCTTGGATACAGCCGCGCTCCCACGCCTGTCTGAAGCTGTTAGCCACTGGCTGTGAGTCGCTAGCTGGGCTTAGTGTTGTCTGAGCTGCGGCTGGGTCGGGGGGGGGGGGGGGGGGGGGGTTCCTATCATCTGTGGGGGTGGTGGGGTGGGGGGGCGTCAGCTACTCGGTGTGGGTGACGGGGAAACAGGCATCCAGTAAGGCAGTGGGCGGCTATGATTAATGACTTTGGCTGGATTATTGCCACCCTATTTTTCCATGTCATGTAGAATGACAATATGTTGTCTTAGATAGTGTGAACGTAATTTGTCTGCATCTGTACAGTTGGGTGAAAAATTAAAGGAAAAAACAACCTAAAGTTTCTTAATAAGGTGACACTCGCACTTTCGGTTCCCTCGTCTCAAAGTCAATGGGTTTTTAGTTCGATGCCTGAAATAAGGTCTGTGGTTAACACAAGCTGAAGAGATTTTAACGTTTTGTTCCACAACATAAAATACGTCAGTAAATGTCCCAGTCATTAATTTTGAAGCTTTTACGTGTCTTAAAAAAGGCGAATAAAGGAGACTACTAAACGTCATCATGCCAAACACTAGTCCACCTTTAGCTTAGTGGCGGTGACGTGAAGTCACGTGACCGTGGTGTCGTCTATAGCCTAACGTTAGCTTTTTACTTCTGGCGATTGCATTCAAAAAGTGGTGTTCATTTGTGGAGATTATTTACTTATTGTGTAAGTATCATAAACGTGTATTTGCCACAGAGCTTATTTTTCTGCTATAATCCAGAATCCAATGGAAAAATCCCATTGGCTTTTTGTGGAGGGAACCAGGACGATGCTGATTTCCTGGTTTGCCTATAAAAATACGTTATCCCTGCTCCACTCTAGTGCAATGCTGAATTGGACCAAAAAGGTGCCAGTACCCTAATTCAGGACTTGCATGACATGATCATTGTATGTGTCTTGGATATATTTATATTTATATGTATATCTTGGTAATATATCCCACTTCAAATGTATTTTTGTATGCATTTCTTTACATACTGTACATTACGCCTACATACAACATACATTTCCACAGTTTGTGACCCCCTAACCCTGTTGTGCCACTCCTTTATTAAGGTTTACCTATAATTTGTAACCCATCTGTACTTCCACATGCAGCATGATGACGGTATCAGTCTGCCTTGCTGGTCTCAGTCCACAGCACCGATGGCAGCAGGTCACCTCCCTGTGTATCTTACCTTTTGTAATTAGCTTCAACCCTCTCTTTGCCTAAATAAATCAACTGGAACCGCCATCACATGCTTGTGTTTAAAAGGTGTTGTACCACTTGTGTGCAGAAGTGTGTTTTGACTTTAAAGAGCCATAAGACAACACCTCTCCTCTCTGGCCGGGGGGGACTGTTTGATTATCGCTCTCCAAAAATGAAAATGAAATGAGGGGGATATTTACTTTTCTTCCCCAAAAGCTTTGATAGCTCAATTGCTTGTTTTCAGTGGCTTGTTATTATTTTTCAATTGGTGGATTGGCTGTTGGGTTTGGAGTAGCACGGAGCGGCTCTGCGAGTGTTGTTTCTGCCCTGGATATACACAGAGCGCTCAGTGAAAGCACAGAGAGGACAGAGATAGGAGGGCTCATCAGTAAACCTCTGTTAACATTCATTAAAGGAAACACATAATAATGTTCCAGTGTGGTGTTTGACATCAGTTTCTATGATCTATACAGGCTCACTGGTGGATTGTAGCTAAGTACATTTACTCAAGGACTGTACATAAGTACAATTTTGAGGTACTTTACTTGAGTATTTCCATTTTATGTAACTTTATACTTTCAGAGGCAAATATTTTACTTTTTACTCTACTACACTTATTTGACAGTATTACTGTAGTTACTGCTGTAGTTCTATAAGTTACTTTACAGATTCAGATTATTAATACAAATTATAAACCAACCAATGAATTATGATGTAGTATTAAGTAGTATATAATTATTAAGTATTAGGGCTGTCAACCAATTAAAATATTTAATCACAATTAATCACATGATTGTCCATAGTTAATCGTGATTAATTGCAAATTAATTGCATATTTTTTATCTGTTCAAAATGTACCTTAAAGGGAGATTTGTCAAGTATTAAATACTCTTATCAACATGGGAGTGGGCAAATATACTGCTTTATGCAAATGTATGTATATATTTATTATTGCCCCAAAACTGCATGTGATTATCATAAAGTGGGCATGTCTGTAAAGGGGAGACTCATGGGTACCCATAGAACCCATTTTCATTCACATGTCTTGAGGTCAGAGGTCAAGGGACCCCTTTGAAAATGGCCATGCCAGTTTTTCCTCGCCAAAATGTAGCGTTAGTTTGGAGCGTTGTTTAACCTGCATTGCGACAACCTAGTATGACATGTTTTTGTGACAATCTAGTTTCATATGATACCAGTATCTCTACTCTAGCTTTAAACTGAGTCCGCTACAACCTTCGAAAGATCGATTGCGTTAATGTCTTAAAGAAATTAGTGGCGTTAAAACGATTTTGCGGTAATGCGTTATCATCCAACTTGACCAGCTGCAACATTAAAGCGATGAACACATTAATGCATCAATAATTATAATCCGATATTATAATATATACTATTCTGCATAATGAGTACTTTTACTTTTGGTACTTTACATATATTTTGCTGATAATACTTTCGTGCTTTTACTTAAGTAACATTTTGAATGCAGGACACAGTATTTCTAAACTGTGGTATTACTACTTTTACTTAAGTAAAAGGTCGGAGTACTTCTTCCCAAACTTTTTCACACCAAGAACCCCTAAACTGACACAAATTAGACCACGGACCCCCATCTGATAGGATTTTATTTTTTTTAGATGTGTTTTTTTTTTATAGAAAGTCTATGAAATCCATGACCAAATAGTCATACATTCGGTCACTGTGTTACTTATGGATGGAGTTATAGTGAAAATAAATGATTCCCCTTTTGCTGGGGGGGACCTGCTGAAACCCCCTAAAGGACCCTTGGGGGTCCCCGGACCCCACTTTGAAAACCACTGTATAGGCTACCCAATACTATTTACATATATATTTTTTATTATAATTCTTTTTTTTCTGGGCTGTATGAACATTGAGCTGACAAAGGCCTTTTCAAAATAAAGTATTTTGAGTAAATAAATCCTAAAATCCCTTTTTGAAAACTGGCATCTGAGTAAGACAGAATTACCATAATACTATAACATAGAAAAATACTCCATAATTGTGAGAGTTTACTGTCAAATATAGAGCATCATGGGTCAGAGGAATATTAAAAATGCTCTTTTGGGTTTTTTGTCCTCCTGCCTCCATCGTCACAGGCGAGCCAGTGGCGTCATTCCGGCCTCTCTTTATAAAACTGTCAACGCCTTCCTCTCACCTGGACTGACACACACACACACACACACACACACACCAGCAGCAGCAGCAGCAGCAGCCCAAACACCAGACCAGGAGAGGACTGGACAGGACTGAGGCTATTATCCGGCCGGAGCAGCAGGGGATAACTTATTTCTTTCCCTTTTTTCAACAAAAAGAAGACCATCACATTGTTTCTTTTATGAATCTGGCAAATTACTCTTACTTCTCTGGCATGTGCAACATGACCGCAGAGACGCAGCAGCAGCAGCAGCAGCAGCAGAACTCTCCCTCCGAGGCGAGTCCTCTCGTCATGTCTCCTAATGTCCTGTCGCCTACTAATGTGAGCCTGCAGGACTCTCCTCTGCAGGCTGCACAGCCGCCTCTCATGCTGCAGGCCCGGAACAAGGACAACAACGTGTTGATCAAGTCTGAACCCCGAGGGAGCAGCAGCAGCCCCAACAACACGGAGGATGGTGGAGGAGGAGGAGGAGGAGCAGGAGGACAGACCGAGGAGCACCTGTCCACCGGTAGCCGCCGGAGGAAGAGGCCCGTCCAGAGAGGAAAGCCTCCCTACAGCTACATCGCCCTCATCGCCATGGCCATCGCCAACTCCCCCGAGAGAAAGCTCACTCTGGGAGGCATCTACAAGTTCATCATGGAGCGCTTTCCTTTCTACAGGGAGAACTCCAAGAAGTGGCAGAACTCCATCCGACACAACCTCACCTTAAACGACTGCTTTGTGAAAATCCCCAGAGAGCCAGGTAGACCAGGTAAAGGCAACTACTGGACCTTAGATCCAGCTGCTGAAGACATGTTTGACAATGGGAGCTTTCTGAGGAGGAGGAAGAGGTTCAAGCGCACAGATGTGAGCACCTACCCGGGTTACATGCAGAGCTCCAGCGCGTTCACACCGACTCCAATGGGCAGCAGGCCTGCATACCCAAATACCCTTTACGCATCTGGTTATGGCTCCCAGCTGAGTGCAGCATCACCGCATCCGGCCATGCTGCATCACTACCACCAGACCTCCAGCCAAGCACAGCCACGCATGTTCAGCATCGACAACATCATCAGCCAGCAGCCGGGTGGAGAGCTGCAGAGCTTGGGGCTGCAGGACATGGGCTCCATGACCTCCAGCTGCTCGGTCACTGGTGGTACCGACCAGTCTGCATGCTTCCAGACCCAGACTGGTGTCAACATGTTGGGCAGGAACAGTGGGAATCTGTCATCCAACCTGGCTGCAGGTTACCCGTACTCCTCCTCCTCCTCGGCCTCTCCTCCCAACCTGCAGGCCATGACGCAGCAGTCTGGTTTCTCTCCACCAGGCAGCTCTCAGGTGTACTGCTCCGCCGGGAACAGGCTCTCTCTGCCGGCGCTGCGTCCGGGATCCTGCGCCGAGCACACGGAGCAGCTGCTGGGCCTCTCCGGCTCCATGAACTCCTACAACAACACCTACATGAGACAAGCCAACTTTGCGTCAGGACTAGAGCGATATATGTGA
This sequence comes from Sebastes fasciatus, assembly GCF_043250625.1. Taxonomy (NCBI): domain Eukaryota; kingdom Metazoa; phylum Chordata; class Actinopteri; order Perciformes; family Sebastidae; genus Sebastes; species Sebastes fasciatus. The sequence goes on from NC_133799.1 coordinate 18,744,960, forward strand.
GACTTTATATGCCAAAAAAACAAAAAACAAAAATCCAAATTATAGGCTACTAAATAGTCCCATATTAAAGGAATATTCCCCCAATAAGTGCATAAGAGATGAAACACTTAGGTCTGGTATAGGCCTGCAACTTTGCCTGCAAATTTGCGTCAGGACTAGAGCGCTATATGTGAGACTTTATTTGCCAAAAAAAACAAAATTATAGGCTACTAAATAGTCCCATATTAAAGGGATATTCCCCTAATAAGAACATAAGAGATGAAACACTTAGGTCTGGTATAGGCCTGTTTCAAAATGTCTTAAATGGCCTAATATTAGGCCTATATATGTCACTCATTAAACTACAGATTTATAAGTTCTTATACGAATTTCATTTATTTTTTATGACACATATATTGTGACAGAAAACGACCGAGCCTCACGATAAAACATTCCTATATTTTTAAGTCTTCATTTTGAAGCAGATTGTACTAAATTTATTAAAATATATTCAAGACCAAACCAGCTCAAAAATCCTCAATTCAATTCTAAATAATTTGTAACTATCAATCATGCTTAAAAAAATAACACTTGTTTTTTTCCCTATTAGTAAAACAAAAAATGTGAAATATATTGTCCAATATATTTTTTATATTTCAAAATGTCTTAAATGGCCTAATATTAGACCTATGTTACTCATTAAACGACAGATTTATAAGTTCTTATACGAATTTGATTTATTTTTTAAACGATATCATATCTTCCACTAACACAACAATTAGCAGCATTGATTTGATTTAATTTTAAAGCCTAAATGTTTTTTCCCACTAAGGCTATATATATATAGACAAAATGTGTTTTAAGAACAAATGTTTTATTCAAAATGTACAAATTACAATTAGACACAATGATCATCTTAAAATAAAGAACAGATTAGTCTTCATCACACATGAATTAAGAATTTTTTAAAAAGTAAATTAAATGGAAATGACAGGAAAACAAGGTTACGAATTATTAAAACAAACATATTGACTGAATTAGTCAAACAGTGTAGGCTATAACTTATAAAGCACACATGTTCTCATCCAAAATGTCTTAAATGGCCTAATATTAGGCCTACATATGTCACTCATTAAACGACAGATTTATAAGTTCCTATACGAATTTGATTTATTTTTTATGACACATATATTGTGACAGAAAACGACCGAGCCTCATGATAAAACATTCCTATATTTTTAAAAAGCCATTTCGATCCGTTTGACACATTCCATGACTGTATCTCAGAGAGTTTTATGTATTTTATTGTGCCACATTTCGATTATATTTACGTTGTGTTTTAGAGTTTTTACATGTTTGTTATATCAATATCAATTCAAGTCTGCTGTTTTTCGTGTAAATATTTTTTTTTATGTATAAAAACTTTATTAAAAGAAAAGAGTGTTATTGTTGCTGACGACAGGTCGCCTGAAATAAATTCATTTTTTACAGTAAAATCAATGTGGTCTTTATTCACGATAATTCAACTCTATTTGTCACTGAGTAGTGTTATGGTTTTAGTGTAACTGCAGGTTATATGTAGGCTACAACATCAATCAGTAAAACAGATGTTGATGAAAGTGATAACATTAGTGTCTTCATTTAGAAGCAGATTGTATTAAATTTCTTAAAATATATTCAAGACCAAACCAGCTCAAAAATCCAATTAAATTCTAAATAACTATAACTATCAATCATGCTTAAAAAAAATAACACTTTTTATTACATTTCACTATTAGTAAAACAAAAAATATGAAATATATATAGGCCAATATGTATTTTTTATATTATTTATATTTTCATCACATCCTTCCACTAACAACGTAAACATAGAATTAGCAACATTGATTTGATCAGTAAAACAGTCGTTTTTTTCATTAATCACAGTTCAAAGTGATAACATTAGTGTCTTCATTTAGAAGCAGATTGTATTAAATGTCGTAAGATATTCAAGTTATACTTGTTTTTTCCCTATTAGTAAAACAAAAATATGAAATATATAGGCCAATATATTTTTATATTATTTGTATTGTTATCATATCTTCCACTAACACAACAATTAGCAGCATTGATTTCATTTAATTTTAAAGCTTACATGTTTTTTTCCCCCTTAGGCTATATATACATAGACAAAATGTTTTTTAAGAACAAATGTTTAGACAAAATGTAACAATTAGACACAATGATCATCTTAAAATAAAGAACAGATTAGTCATCATCACACATGAATTAAGAATTTAAAAAAAAGTAAATTAAATACAAATGACAGGAAATCAAGGTTAGTGATTCAAGTGGATCAAACGTATTGACTGAATTAGTAAAAAGGGTAGGCTAGCTTATAAAGCACAAATGTTCTCATCCATTTAGCTACATACAGGCCTTATTGTCTGAGAGAAAACATATATTGTACCAACAACAACGACTATGTGAGGGATGTTATATGAATGTGTGTATTTACTTTTACAGTTTGGAGTCTCTGTTACATCATCAACAATTCTAATCTTTATCACAATTGAACTTGTAGGTTGTTTCCCTCATATTTAATTCAATTATTTTTTATACATTTCTTATTTAGAATGTGTTAATGAATTTAACTTGTTTCTCCCCCTTTTCAGGATAATTCCAATTAAAATGCATTACTGTTACTTGTGAAATTAATGTTTATCCATTCGTTTTATGTTCCCAAAAATATTTTTTTATTCAAGGCTGTGTATGTAAGAAACATCCTACCCTTTCAGTGCTCATTCACTATTTAAAAAATAACAAATATTATATTATTAATTATCAACAACTAGTTCTTATTCAGATTTGAATTTGAATTTTCTCTGTTGAAAATAATTAAACATGCTCGTCAATAAATATTCATAAATGTGTTAATCAATAAACAAAACAGCAACCAATACATCAGAATTTGTGAGAATTGCTTCCTGTGTCATCTGAGGTCACGTAGAAATGTAGAACGAACGTGGAATAGTTGGTGTTGGTGACAGAAATAAAATAATACATAGTTCTTTGTAGCGCTCGACTGGGACAATCTTCATCATGGAGGTAATTCACTGACTGTGATCACGTTCTGTTGTTCCTGATTAAATTTGAAAGTTGCTCAAAAAGCACAACTCACAAAAACAATTCAAAGAAAGAGAAAAAGACAGAGATACAAAATCTGTTAGAATTCAATAAAAAAAACTTCTTTTGCTCAGGTTCCTGGTTTGTTATTGAGGCCTTAAGGCATCTATACTGGAATCAAACTATTGATGCATCAAAGGGGCAGATGTTATGGGGGCCCATGATACAATCAGTACCAATGTAAAGTGTATTAGGATTGTAATAGGGCAGCTGTGACAGGGGGGTCTAGCAGGTTGTCCTTTAACCGCAAGGTTTGCAGTTCGATCCCCGGTTCCTACTGTACGAATCCCAGTCACTCCCCAGGCGCTTAACTTTAAAGGTACTATATGTAACAATGTATGTGTTTTAATCGCTTTATATTGCCAATGTGTGAACAGATTGTAACGTAACATAAAAATGGAGACCTTCCCCGACCTTCTCAGTTGCCTATAACAGCCTGTGGACTGATTTCTATGTAAAGGACTCGGGACTGTTTTGCCGGGAAATCCAAAGAATAGGACATTTGTGTGTGTTCCCGAGTGCCTTGCCTCACTTCAGCTTCCCTAAAGCGCCAACAGTGTGCAGCTAATATATCAAAAATACTGTCTTTAGTGCTTAAGCTATGGTTGGCCAGCTTGCTGTAACTTATATGCAGCATGGATCTGCTCGGTTGCTTCATAACATTAGCTGATAAAATCATTTACTAGCTGCAAGCTAGTTAGTATCATGGAACCAATGGTCCAAATAAAATAAAGGAACATTACAGAACATTATGTAAGGGATAATGCCCGCTGAGCTGTCCATTATCAGGAATTAATGGACGACATGGAGAGATGTCAGGATGCTGACTGCAGTTCACTTAACGGCCACAGGTGTCATTAACAACAAGGATATTCTGAAAGCTACATATAGTACCTTTAAATACAGAGGTCCAATTTCATGTATGTATGTTTACTATGTATGTGACGATTGAAATAAAGTTTATATTCAAACTCTTGTATGGAGTCTGCAGCTACTGTTCCTCCTACCGGTTGCAGCCAAGAGCACATATTTGCCTCAGGGTCACCTGGAGGGTAAATCTGACTATGAATCATGATCAAACATGAAGCAGGTAGAACTTGTAAGTGGAAACTGGATTAATTGTTTGGTTTGAAGGCAGTCTCTGATGAACGGGACAGCATCTTAATAAAGACCAACCAAACAGCCTCTGATGATCTGCATCCACATATTTCATGTACTGGGACTTTTATAGATATTTGAAAGCAGTTTATCAGTATGGTGACATTCAAAGAGTATATTGGCCCCTATAAGAAACCTCATTACAGTTTTTCTAATTCGCTTTGGCTCAGTTCTTGAATGAGCCAGAGCCAAATCTCTAAACAATTAGTTTGTTGTCCACAACAGATTTGAATTTCTCATTCATTCAAGCAAATTGCACGTGTTTTGGGATGAGTTGATTCTCAGTGAAATTGTCATCCTCTTTACAACTTCTAAACATTTTTTCATGATTTTGAGCCATCACATGCTAAATGATGCATTCTATTATCACAATCTGTCAGATATTCATGTATATTCCATAAATATCTATGACGACGAGGTACAATTTGTTGTGTTTGAACTGAACTACTGCACGTTTTTGCTGCAGGGTTGTTGTTGTTTTGGCATAAATGTAATTTTTGTTCACTGTATATGACTTTACATGAAAGATCAAAAGGGATTTTTTTGTTTATAGTACATGAAACATATTGCTACACAAATACATTTACTGTATACATACAAATGTGCATATCTTTGTCTGTGTACTACTACTACTTTGTCTGTGTGCTACTGTTACGCCCCACCCTCAGGCAGCCCTATTGGGGCGAACAACACTTAAACACTGACCCAAACCAACCACAAAAGACAATTTTAAAACTCTCAAAACCCATAGGATTTATTAACAAAGACATATAAAAAGTCATAAACTGAGAGGCAGCAGAACCAGCAGTCCCCACACCAGAAGCCTCTCTCTTCTGCTGCTGGCACAGGAGCTTTTAAACACCTCCTTCCCTGAGCAAATGCTGCACACCTGGGCACCTCGTTGAGCAGTGCAGCACACCTGGGCAGAGCTATAGAGAGGGAAAAGGGACAGCAGCACAGAAAAGACATACAGCCATAACAGCTACTACAGTATTGATTTTTCCCATCATGAAAAACACCTAATCATTTTGACCAGTACTGCTCACACGATGACAAAACAACTTTTCATTTTGGTAGCATCGGCCAATTTACTGACACAATAACTGGTTTTGGAGCATGAATGAAGTGTTTTGGGTGAGTTACTACATTTTGCAAACATGCAATAGAGTTGTGATGTCCAATCAAACAGTTGTGACAATTGCACTTACAGTTTAGAGAAGGTTTAGACTGTTTTGAAAAATGAGCCAAAGCAATTGAGAAAAACTGTAATTCTGTGTAATACAACAGCTGTTTGTTCACTCAGAACCCTTTCCACCACTAGATGGAAGCATCTAGTCGATTGTCTGAGAACCAAATGCAAATGTATTGTATAATGTACATAAATACACACAATTAACAACTGATATACTTTATACACCGATGTGTTTATAAAAAGACAATATTTCCATATTTACATGGGGCTACTGTTAACAAATGTTGTTTTTTTCAAGTCTGTTGTTTGTTCTTTTATAAGAAACTTATTTTAACATATTTTTTTTATCCAGGACTCCCTTGAAAAAAATAGAAAATATAAATATGAAATAAAATATATATATAAATATAATATATACTGGAAAAATAAAGTTTGGAAAATTGTGTTTGGTGGATTATTTCTCTGTTGTTACAATGCTAATTGGCATGTATTTTACATCATTGGAAAGCCTATTTATTTACCTTCGCAATGATGTCCAACTTGTAACGATCATGCATTTGTGGGATGAGCAGCACAGCTGATTATGTGGGTAGCGCCCAAGAAAAATTTGCCAAAATGCTCTGCCAATGGTAAACAGTGTATTCTCATAAGGCTACCAGGAAGCCTGCAATGACTGCCCTTCACCGTCAGGCCCGTTTGCGCTGGTGTCGACAACACAGACAATTGAACCTGAACATGTGGGGGAATGTCATGTTCAGTGATGAGTCCAGGTTCTGTCTGCGAAAGTTGGATGGCAGGGTCAAAGTATGGAGACGACGTGGAGAACTCTTTGCTGATTGTTGAACCGATGGAGTAACAGCTTTTGGTGGGGGCAGTGTCATGGTGTGGGGCGGCATCTCCCTCACTGGCAAAACAAAGCTTGTCATCATTGAAGGCCATCTCAATGCAGTGAGATATCGGGATGAGATTCTGCAGCCTGTGGCGATCCCATATCTCCACAATCTGGCACCTAACTTCATCCTCCAAGATGACAACGCTCGCCCCCACAGAGCCAGGGTTATCACAGACTACCTCCACAATGTGGGAGTAGAGAGAATGAAACGGCCTGCCAAGAATCCACACCTGAACCCAATTCAACATGTGGGATCAGCTTAGGAGTGCTGTACGTGTTATGGTACGTGTCCACAGGGGCGTTTTTTATCGCGAGGGGACGCGACGCTTCCCAACATTGGACGCTTGGTGTGCTGTCACTAGAAACAAGGCACTCGGCTCCTGATTGGACGAACGCTTTCCCGCCGTTGGCTGCTGCTCCCAGCTTTCAAACCGGAACCAGTATGGAGGCTCGTTTGGAAACTTTCTTCTCCTATTTCACGAAAATAGTTACCCACATAATCAGCTGTGCTGCTCATCCCACAAATTCATGATCCGTACAAGTTGGACATCATTGCGAAGGTAAATAAACAGGCTTTCCAACTATGTAAAATACAATGCTTATTGGCATTGTATTCTAAACAGAGAAATAATCAACAGAGAAATAATCAACCAAACACAAGTTTACGAACTTTGTTTTTTCAGTTTATATTTAATGAATAAAAGGTAGGCTTTAAAATGAATAAACTTGATTGATTGAAAAAAAACATTTTGAATCTGAAATATCTAAAATAAAAAAGTCAAAAAATAAAATAAAATAAATAACTGCTAGTTTACTTGATTTTGAAATTAAATTGCCCCTCTCTTAAAATCTCAGAATATCTCAATATTCCCATATTGACATGGGGCTACTGAATTGTATGAACAAATGTTGTTTGTTTTAACTTTTTTGCTGTTTTAAGTGTATTGTTTGGTCCTTTATAAGAAACTTTTAATATATATTTTTTTATCCAGGACTCTCTTGAAAAAAGAGAAAATATAAATAAAAAGTAGGCTATAAAAATTGATTGACTGAAAAATAGATTTTGAATCTGAAATATCTAAAATAAAGAAGTAAAAAAAAAAAGAAAAAAAAAAAAAAAAAAAGATAACTGCTAGTTTACTTGATTTAGTAATTAAATTAGCCCTCTCTTAAAATCTCAATATCTCAACCACCTTCAGTTGTATTATGCCCATGTTTATAGGACACATCTCATCAGCCACCACTGTTGGGAATTCATTTTTATGACATGATCAACAGCAGAGGGCGCTTCAACATCACAAACCACAACGATGAGAAACTCCTCCATTCAGCCAAATCACGAATCATAAGCATCCAAAACCCCCATTGAATCTTTAGAAACGATCCTATCCTATCTTATCCTATAGCTCTCCTTTAGTAGGTTAACTCATTCGATAAACGATCAAATTTTGTCTTTTCAGACAAATAGTATGACAAAATTAAATGCGCGCAGGTACGTTGTGGAAGTTTAATAGATTTAGAAGTATCAATAAAAAGAGTTGTAAATGAAAAAAGCCCTATAATAGTATAGCTATACAAAATATATGTGTACATTTGATTTAATATTGTATTTATTGATTGTCAAATACAATATTGGCTTAAGATATTCCAATAAATCAACAAGTCTATATAGGCACAAAGAATCAAAAATAAATAAATAAATAAATAAAATGTAGACAGTGTTTTTATCCCATAGCTAACTAAACCTTGGGCGATATTTTAATATTGTATTTATTGATTGTCAAATACAATATTGGCTTAAGATATTCCAATAAATCAACAAGTCTAATTAGGCACAAAGAATCATAAATAAATAAATAAAATATGGACAGTGTTTTTTATCCCATGGCTGCTAAACCTTGGGGTGACTCCGTGAATTCAAATAAAACATATTCTATAATATCTGACTGCTTATGAGGCGTGCATGAGAAAGTAATGTGTCATGGATGGCAGGTCTCAGTGCGTCTATTTCACATTTTAAAGTGCTTCAGAGACAAACAGACATCCAGATCAGACAAGAGGACACACGGCTCAAAGAACACTAATGTAGACATTAACAATATACAGATATATTGTGGTCGAGATTAGATGAAAACTATGTTGTTCTCTAATAAACTAATAAGTGTGACAATCTGTTGTGTGACCTCTGAGAAGAATTGGGTGCTGATGATGTAAATGCTTTATGTTTCTGCTGCGTAATGAACCGTCGTCATCTCTGCAGCAGCAGGTTGCAGCTGACTAATATGCTCCAGTGTGCACTCGTGAATTATGCAGAAAATGCAGATGGAATAATGTTGTGACTTCTTGACGAGGAAAACACAAAATCCAAAGTGAGAAGTGATCAGGGAATTAGGCGACTGGCCAAAAAACCTCAGAGGGAGGATTAAATCCGTCCACAACAGCTAATTTATTAGGGGACACAATAAAGAGTTTATTTAACACCTTAATCAAAAGCTGATGTAACAGGTCAAAATGTCTCAAGTCTAAAAAAAAAATGTTAATGAAAATAGTGATGATAGGTCTATTTAGTGGCATTCTGACATTTATTATAATAAACTTTATTTTACAGTTTATGGTTGCAATTTTTTTTATTTATTAAATATTATTTATTTTATTATTTCATTTCTGAATTCAACAAATACATTGGGTTTGAAAAGGAATGGACATATAATAATAATAATAATAATAATAATAATAATAATATTAATAACCTTAATTATTAGGATCATTCTGAGCTTTCAGTCCAGATATTTTTCATATATTTTTTATAAATTAATTCTTACCATAGTATAAACAAATGGGAGATTTGTTTTGACTCTAAATATACATTTAGATTATTGTCTAAATATTGATATTATGCGCTTTGCTTTGTGTTTGTAGGCTATTTCATAAAGATCACCATAATCGGAGCCCACCTTATACTTCTCTCACACTACACTGCAAAAAAAAAAAAAAAAAAAAAAGTATATTTAATTGAGTCACGCAACCTCATGTTCAGAAATAAAACCTAATTTTTAATGATTAAAAGAGAAATCCCATCATTGGGTTGTCAGTGAAACTATTTTGTTTTTAATACTTTTTTTTAATCTATATTTCTAATAAATTATCATTATATTGATAATGCACAGAATAAGAGAGATCAATAAACAAATTATTATTTTTTAATTCTAAAAATAAGATCATATGCATATGAACAACCCCCATACAGGCATATAGACTAAACTACATGTTTTCGTTATTTTTTTTTTTAAAGTTATTTTTAACGAAATATGTTTAAAAGCTCCAAGAGCAAAAGATCCAAATATGACTTTTCTTTTTGCAGGGCAATTTTCGTCCAGTTCCTGGTAGCACAGTGACTCAAAGACCACGTGACCAGCATGCTCCTATAAATACCTTTTGAGAGCTAAGGAGGATATAGTGTGATATAGCCTGGCTGGATAACCTACCCAACCCAATACCCTGTGCGTAAAAGAGATTTTTGGAGACACACTTTGGATAATCCAAAAAGCAGCTTTTTTTAAAGGAGCTGCAGCAAAAACTGAAACCCATCGCATCTCAAGAAAAAAGTCCAGATTGGTGCCAGATTGGTGATCTTTGACTGTTTTTACGCATGAAAACCAGAAGTTTTTCTGATCGATGAGAAGAAGCCCGCATTTGCAGGACGGCCAGGAGTCTCCAAATCCACACAGGTCAAAGACTTCTTTATCTTTTTCATTATATTCTAGCCATGTGTGCATTCAGTAGCTGGAGATAAAAGCTGCAGCTAAGTGTGGTTGTCAGAGGGAGAAATCTAGGAGAGAGGAGGAAATCTGAGGATGACTTTAGGGACGGATATGTCCGACAGCTCTGCATTGTCCGAAGACGTGGACATCGATGTGGTTGGTGGTGACATATCCTTGGGAAAAGACGGGAAGTATATGCACCACGAGTTTAACTTGGACAATGACTCGGATGATAATTACTCCCATGCTGCTGCAGAAGAGAGAGTTTCCTCTCCGGGGCTCAGCAGCTCCGACTGTCCGTCAGACCAGATCCAGGACTCTGGTGCAGAGGTTGGGACAGTTATTGGGGATAAATCCAGAAAAGGCGCACTTGTAAAACCCCCTTACTCCTACATCGCCCTCATCACCATGTCCATCCTGCAGAGCCCCAAGAAGCGCCTGACGCTCAGCGAGATCTGCGAGTTCATCAGCAGCAGATTCCCGTACTACCGGGAGAAGTTCCCGGCGTGGCAGAACTCCATCCGACACAACCTTTCTTTAAACGACTGCTTCGTGAAAATCCCCAGAGAGCCAGGTAATCCAGGTAAAGGCAACTATTGGACCTTGGATCCGGACTCTGCAGACATGTTCGACAACGGGAGCTTCTTGCGCAGGAGGAAGCGCTTCAAGAGGCACCAGACTAATGAGATCCTGAGAGAGTCTGGAGGGTTTCTACCCGGGTTTGGATACGGACCGTACGGATACAACTATGGACTCCAGCTGCAGAACTTCCACAACCCGTATCACCCGCACAACCCGCACCATTCATCCTCCTTCCCGTTCCCTACCGCGCCTTGCACCTTGCCTTCAACAGCCTCTTTATTCCCAGCACCGCACCATCTTCCATCTCTGTTAAGGGCTGATTTAAGAAAGCCCTTTTACCCGCAACTGAGCCCGTCTTTGCAGCCTCTCAAGACGGACTCCAGTGCACCAAATCGACCTTCATTCTCCATTGATAACATCATAGGTGCGGCCAACTCCACCGGCTCTTCCTACGCAGCGCAGCCGGGCAGCCAGGCTCACATCCTGGCCATACTGACTCCAACGCTGGCCTCTGCTGCTTCCAGCCACTTGAACCTTTCACAGGACAGCATATTACAGGGTCAGACTTTCTCCAGCAGCAAAACACCCAATATGAACACTTGTCCTTTTTAAAAAAACATAAAAGAAAAAAGAGGCAAGAAGGAAAAATCTTTTATTATAAAGCCAATTTATGGCGTCCTGTTCCTGTCCTGTGTGCTGGCCTCTGCTTCCAGCCACTTGAACCTTTCACAGGACAGCATATTACAGGGTCAGACTTTCTCCAGCAAAACACCCAATATGAACACTTGTCCTTTCTAAAAAAAAAAAGAGGCAAGAATGAAAATCTTTTATTATAAAGCCAATTTATGGTCCTGTTCCTGTGTGAAGGAAGTTTTGGCTCTCCCCATTTTCCTAACAATAGAGGAGAGATTTATTTATGGTTTGTAAATATGTGTATAATATTGAGAGACAAAAGCAAGAGAAACTCGGAGAAGGATCTTTTTTTTCTTTTTTTTTTTTCCTTTTTTAAAAACAGTGCTGGCCTCCATTTGTCAGTGAAGATCCTGTTATTTTAAATTAAAAGGGTGTCACCCAATGGGGCTGATTCCCGACCTTTTTCTTATTTTTTTTTTAAATATAATTGAGAATTTTATTATGATTTATTTTTATTTTGTGCGTCGTGAGAAAAATGGCACTGTTGTTGTTGACATATAGGCTGACAAAGACAGAGCAAACTCAGGTTTTACTTCTAGAAAGCACATGGGGACAAAAGAGAGGAGTTCTGACACTAAAATAACCATCACATCCTCTCAACCTCCTCTACATGGTGAATTTGTGACAATATCATTTCATGTTGTCGGTGGACACAGTAGGCTTATGTGTTTTTTTGGTATAAAAGGGCGCATTTACCTCTCTCAACTTTCTTAATTGTTGTTCGTTCCTCTATCTATTTCACTCTGTGAAACATTCAGTATGTCATGTGTTGCCAATAGAGAGAGAGAGACACCTAAATGTTCATAGGTCATTTTTTTGGTTGTAATGACAAGAATAATAAATGTTTGTGAATTTAAAAAAACAACAACAACAAATCGTTATTTTTTTATTTTATTGCATGGAAAGTTGAACAAAATAAGAGTATAAAATAGACTAAACAGCAGCAGTTTAATGCAATTAAATGCTGTTTTTGCAAACATTTTTTAACTTAAAAATTAAAGGTTTTCTTTCTTCTCATTTAAATATTATGTTTTATTTGTTTTCTTGTATTATGTGTTTCCATTCAGTAAAAAGGAGGTTTTCATATTCTACTTTTTATATTTTTGCTCGTTAAGGTCTAAACATTAATATTTATTGCAGCTTCTAAATGATAATGAATTCTTGTTTGTGACCAATTGCAACACACTAAATCATCGAGTTTCTTAGTAAAGCAGTTAATTAAGACTCTTTTTAGGGTGTTTCCATTCAGTAAAAAGGAGGTTTTCATATTCTACTTTTTATATTTTTACTCCTTCAGGTCTAAATCTTAATATTTATTCTAACAATGCAGCTTCTAAATGATAATGAATTCATGTTTGTGACCAATTACAACAGACTAAATAGATGAGTTTCTTAGTAAAGCAGTTAATTAAGACTCTGTTTTTAGGCGTGGAAAAAAAAAATTAGTTGGAATATTTCAAACACGACTTGCTTGCTGTATAACAGTCATGAATATCACGCAACAGTGGGCAAAGCTTTCCAAATGATAATGAATTCATGTTTGTGAACAATTACAACAGACTAAAGAGATGAGTTTCTTAGTAAAGCAGTTAATTAAGACTCTTTTTTTAGGTGTGAAAAAAAACGCACAAAATTGTTAGTTGGAATACTCGTTAAGGTCTAAATCTTAATATTTATTTTAATAATGCAACTTTCCTTATGATAATTAATTCATGTTTGCGACCAATTACAACACACTAAATAGATGAGTTTCTTAGTAAAGCAGGTAATTAAGACTTTTTTTAGGTGTGAAAAAAAAACAGCACAAAACTGGAGTTGGAATATTTCAAACACTACTTGCTTGCTTGTGTATAAAAAAAAAGTATGACTTAATTAATGACTGTTATAGTCATGAATTGAGTTATATTTTTTATATTTTTGCTCGTTCAGGTCTAAATCTAAATATGTATTCTAATAATGCAGCTTCTAAATGACAATGAATTCATGTTTGTCGTTAAGGTCTAAATCTTAATATTTATTCTAACAATGCAGCGCCCAAATGATAATGAATTCATGTTTGTGACCAATTACAACACACTAAATAGATGAGTTTCTTAGTAAAGCAGTTAATTAAGACTCTTTTTTTAGGTGTGTGTGAAAAAAAACGCACAAAATTGGAGTTGGAATATTTCAAACAGGACTTGCTTTCTGTGTATAACAGTCATGAATATCACGCAACAGTGGGCAAAGCTTTCCTCTTGTGTGTTCTCTCGCTCGCTTAGTAAAAAGGACCATTTTCTAGCCAGTTACAAAGGGGCCTTAAATGAAAGCTGTAATTGAAAGTGAACAAGGATATACCCACGCTCTTTCGGGGCTTTCGTTGCTAATTTGTAGCAGCATTTTTCATCAAACTCCTAATCCTCCATAATGCGGCTTTTTGGTCCGTTTTGTTGATGTTGTCAGTGCGGACTCCTGGACCAGAGGAGTGAATGTGCAGCACAGCGAGCGGTCCAATGTGAGACCAACCACACACATTTAGAGCCTGAAAAGCAATCTTCCTCTAAAGGCCTCGGCTCTGCTCTGCTTTCATGTCGTCTGTGTTGTCTCGGTTGATCCGTATAAAGGAAGCAGTGGGACTCGTCCTGCTACAGAAAAACAGCCCCTATTGGTCTTTTTTCCAGAGTTGTTGGAGCACATGTTTCCAGACAGAAGGGAGGTGTAAAGCCTCCTTTATTTACCAGATATCTGTGTGCAAATGGTTAAATTAGTTTTGTGGGTGTTTTGACAGATGATTATTAAGGATGAAGGGTGGGAGGGCTTCTGTTTTCCTTCAGCACAGCTTCACTGAAACGAAAACCAACACTTCTTTTCTTTATTCTTTTCTTTTTCTCTATACCCCCTTTTTGGCGCAAATTGGACATTTTTTTTTTTTCACTAATATGTTTATTGGGTTTTCATATTTTCACAAACACAATAAGAATACAAAAAAACACACCAAACACTGGTACAGCTCAGATAATTTTTTTTATATAGGAAATAGTCCATAGTGCAGGGAAGTCACAGGATATATTTTCACTAATATGTTTATTGGGTTTTCTTATTTTCACAAACACAATAAGAATAAGAATAAAAAACGACAACAACAAACACTGGTTACAGCTCAGATCAACAAATGTTTATAGGAGGTCATAGGAAATAGTCCATAGTGCAGGGAAGTCACAGGATGTAATGTTCAAGAGACTCCTTGTGAGATAATGGAAGAGAGTTCAGGTCCAATATAGTTCAGATAGGGCTGCCAAATATTGTGGAACTGATCTACTTTGGCATGTAGAATATTTGTGAGATATTCCAAGCAAATTGGACAATTGATAAATGTAAAAGATTTTGGGGGAAATCATTTGGTTTAAAGCTTCTCACCGCTGTATCCGTGATGTTAATTGATATGCTGCATATATATAATTTGCAGAGTAAATGAGGTGGAAAAAAACATTAGCGCTGCTCTTGAAGTTGCGCACTGGCTCTGACAGGGAGTCATTACGCACCGCGTCAGTCCATTAAAATCCACATGGAGCGTTTTGCAGAGGTGGTTAAAACACCATTTAAATAACGGCAGGAACGAAAAAGCAAGCCAATAAAAATCACAAAACACACACACTGGATCTGCCATGAGGAAGTTCAGCCAGAGGCACCAGCTTTGAAAAATGGACCATTTGAGACTGAACCCATTTCTAGGGATTTTCAGCTCCAATGCGCACCAACAGCAGGATTTCAACAGTATTAACCTGTTATTGCTTTAAAAAAAACAGTGCTTTACTGTTAATACAAAAGAAAACCTGTTAAATTACGCTCATTGGCCGTTTTTTAACTGAACTATAATGCATTCTTAAAAACTTTACACTTTACTGCTGATCAACTGTCTAAAGTATCATCAGTAACAATTTCATGCAGTATTTTTTTAATTCTGGGACCTGATCTGCACATGTGAGGCTTGTACATTGTACATGATTGTAAAATCAGTGAATTAGCTCTGTTCTTCACTCACATGTTGTTATGGTTTGCATTCTGTGCTTGTAGCCAGCTAGAGACAGACATTTTGGGAAAAGTGTCAACAAGTCTATTATAGCCTTTTTCTTAAAAAGTGCCTTTAATTGTATTTAGGGTGACTATTCCTATGTCTGTAACCTGCTAAGTCTATTCATCTAGGCAAAAAAAAATGTTTATTAAAATGTATGTAAAACCTAAATAGTGCATTAAAACAAATCAGTAAGATAATGTAAAAGAAAGGTGGAAAAACAGATATAATGTATCTTTAAACAGTAAATTAACTGTAAAATACTGTGAAATTAATAAAAGTTCAAACTGTATTTTTCATTAACAGTACAAAGCTGTAAATTTCAGCCACAGTATAATAATGTAAATTTTATAGTAACATAAAGGCAACCCTGCTGCCAGTTCTTTACTGTTATTTTACTGGTATATTGTTAACAGTGTGTCCATATCCAATGCAAGATTACAGGCCTGCAGACCAGAATAGACCAGGAAACTTGCTCTTCCTCAAAAACCACCACAAACACTGAACACATTAGACATCCGGAACGCATCTTCTCCAACGCCCTTTCATTCTTTCATGTGAGTTTCTTTTACATTATCTTACTGATTTGTTTTAATGCACTATTTAGGTTGTATTTTTTATGAATGCATTTTAATAAACCTTATTTTTTGCCCATAGATGAATAGACTTAGCAGGTTACAGACATAGGAATAGTCACACTAAATACAATTAAAGGCACTTGTTAGGAAAAAGGCTATAATAGACTTGTTGACACTTTTCCCAAAAATGTCTGTCTATAGCTGGCTACAAGCACAGAATGCAAACCATAACAACATGTGAGTGAAGAACAGAGCTAATTCACTGATTTTACAATCATGTACAATGTACAAGCCTCACATGTGCAGATCAGGTCCCAGAATTAAAAAAATACTGCATGAAACTGTTACTGATGATACTTTAGACAGTTGATCAGCAGTAAAGTGCTGCTTTTTAAGAATGCATTATAGTTCAGTTAAAAAACAGTTTACAGTGTCATTGACACGGTAATACTTGAGAAAAATCATAGTTTCATAGTTTCACTGTCGGACCACCCACAGCTCCATCGTGTCTGTATTTATAGGCATCACGACATCCGTCATCTTTTTCGTGACGTCTTCTCAAACGAAACAAGCGTGTGAGTGATATGTGAAGTGACAGCTAAATGACTCAACAGTCACCAAAAAACACATTTATACATTTTAAAGGCAATTCCCCATCTTTTGTCTAACCGCTCCCATATGCTCTGTTTGGGCGTAAGTTAGACACACACTGGTATTTTCGTGCCGCTATAATTTATTTATAGACTCAGATGTCAACAGAAATTTAGATTTATCGCTTCTTCTCCTTTTTAGGATTTGCAGGGGAAAGTCCTAGGAATAACATGAAGTGATATAGAGCGTATTATTATTATTATCATTATTATTATTATTAGCATAATTATTATTATTAGCATCAAAATTATCATTAGAGCGCGTGACAGCAGGGGATTAAATGAAATCGTTTTGGGTAAATCTTCCTCTGCCTTCATGCCAATAACGTTTTAGACCCCGATCGATGCACGAGCTGCGTCTTGAAGGACACGAGGACATAAGGCTGCTGACACCACGAGCTGTATGTGTGTGTGTGTGTGTGTGTGCGTGTGTGTGTGTGTGTGTGAGATAAAGATGTCAGGCCTCAAGGTCACCCTCGTCAATTGAAACTGTTGAAAGCTATTCTTCACTAAATGTGCACTAAAAATATACAAAATATAGAATATAACTGGCCTATAATATAATATAATATAACTTCCATTAATGAAGCTACAAAGTTTAAGCCTTTTGGCTATAAAAACGTACCTAAAATACACATTGGCCTATATATTAATTTAATTTATAAGGGTTTATAATGGTGTAAGAAGTGAAGGGCTGCATTACTGATTTAGTGTGAATAAACTTGGACAAAGACCAATTGAAGATCTTTGGGGGTTTTTAGTCCCCCTTAAATGAACCTATAGCACCCTTAATAATGAATTCTGCCTTTTAATGGGCTGATTTATTATGCAAAAAAACCAAGATGTTGCCAGATGATCAAGACACAGGGACATGGCAGGTGGTGCTAGTAGGCTAGTTAACAAAAGACCTGCATACACTTGTTGTAGCCTGTAGTTATATTTTCTCTTGATCACTTAAAGGGATAAAAGTAGGTTTTACATTTAAAAATGTGTCTAGTTTCATCTGAACATTAAACTGCAGTCTCCTAAACGTATAAAGGCCCCAGAATTGAGAGACCAGGCTGCAGATCTCTGTTCAGTTGGAAGCTTTTGAAGCTGCACTGTATTTTAGGAAGTGTAGGCTACTAATAATGAAAACATACCACTCACATTTGACTTTTTGAGACATTTTAGCCTATTAGAAACCCTCATCCAGCTCTATCACACACAAAAGTCCTACTTGTGGTCCAGGACTTTGGAAACGGTTGGGGACAGTTTTCCCCTCATAAAGCAGCAACCTTTAGAGTCCACTTCTCTCACCTTTCTATAAAACTAATAGGACTATATCTTAACCTCTATACCTCCTCTCTCTCTCTCTCTTCTTCCCCGTGTATGTGTTTGGGTGTGCACGCACGGCAGACGAGCCTCTACAGAGGAATGTTGGCGGAGGAGAGGAGAGGAGAGGAGAGGAGAGGAGAGGAGAGGAGAGGAGAGGAGAGGAGAGGAGATGAGATGAGATGAGAGGAGAGGAGAGGAGAGGAGAGGAGACTAGACTAGAGGAGACTAGGGGAGAGGAGAGGAGAGGAGAGGAGAGGAGAGGAGAGGAGAGGAGAGGAGAGGAGACTAGAGGAGAGGAGACTAAAGGAGACTAGAGAAGAGGAGAGGAGAGGAGAGGAGAGGGGAGGAGAGACTAGAGGAGAGGAGAGGAGAGGATCCGTGGCTCAGGCTGCTCCGTTGCTATAAATCACCTCCTCCCCTCGCTGCTCTCAGTCTCCCTCCAGCTGCTGTGTTTTTGCAACAGACAGAGGAATCCTTCGCTTAATTAATTTAGAATGTGTAAATAAAGCGAGGACAGTGAACTCCCCATCATCTCTGGAAACACAATATTAACTTTGGAAGATCTTCGCCCCGCCGACTCTGACACACTAAACGAGCACCTGCTGTAGGAGAGGAAAGAGGAGGGCTGTCCATGCACACACACACACACACACACACACACACACACACACACACACACACACACACAAACAGTGTCAGAGCAGGGGTATTAATGACGGCAGATATTAGCCTGCAAAAGGTCACCAGAACATGATAGCAGGTGATATCAGACCTGTTTTAGGAGAGTGAGGATGTATGTTTACTGTAAAGTCTGCGGCCTCCTGTTTCCTATTTGTTGTTTTAACTTTCAGATCAGATTTTTATCTCTAAAACAGTTTTAGTTTAAGAAACCATTATAGGACTGGGGCAGTGTTCACCTTGAAATCTGGCTTTTGGTTCACCTACCGACATTAGATATATGAGAATACAAAGAACTCAGTTGTAGCTGCTTTACATGGCAATGAAAACATTCATCCTACTCCGAGAGTCCACACAAGTCTCTTAATAAGAGTCAGATCACCTTAATCTGGCAGCAAATTACGCATAGGCGCAAGGATTAACCAAAAGGCCTAATAGGCTACAAAAGCACACATAAAACACGCATAGTGCATGTGTTGATCCATTAACCGATACTAGACATAGGAACACATGCCAGGAGATAATAAAAGTTAACAGAACTGGAGTGGGCACATTTAAAACTGATCAATGACTTTCAGAAACAACAATAATTGGGCAACAATTCCATAACAATCTTTTAGCATATTGTAATTGAAGTGTTTTGAGAGAAAACTAGACTTCTGCTCCTCCTCATGGCTCTGTTTTCAGGCTTTAAAAAATCTAGCAGGTGACGGGAGACTTTGGCCAATCACAGGTCATTTCAGAGAGAGAGAGAGCGTTCCTATTGGCTGTGCTCCAGCTGGTGGGCGGTGCTTGGTATTTCCTCAACTGATCTCAACATGGCTGCCGGGTCACAAACTTTCTTATTGTACAGCTAAACAATACACTACAAGATGTTTCTGAAAACATTTGAGGCGAGAAGTAGTCATTACAGTAACAGAATACTGATTCATATTTGATCAGCGCTGCCTAGTTTGATGGGAGTTCGTGATTGACAGCTGCACAGAGACAGCAGGATCCAGCTCGGATCTGATTGGTTGTTTTCCTCTGATCTGTGAAATCTTGCAGATGCCGTTAAAAGCACCGGAGGACACAGAGGCACATGTTTTTTTTCAGATTATCTGTCTCATAAACTACTGATCTACTACTAATCATATTTGCTCCAATCTTACCCACTGCAGCTTTAACTGTTCTTCTCAATGGGGACCTATGTGTGCCTCTCAACGTCCCCCTGGTGGTCCCTGACCTCACTTTGGGCAACAGCAGTCCTCCTCCATCAGATCCCCACCTCGGCTTGTCTTCACCGGGACGGAGGCACTAAAGGAAAGCTTTCCTCTCTCCAGCAGCTCTGACAGAGAGGAGCAGCTGCTCTCTCTCTCTCTCTCTCTCTCTCTCTCTCTCTCTCTCTCTCTCTCTCTCTCTCTCTCTCTCTCTCTCTCTCTCTCTCTCTCTCTCTCTCTCTCTCTCTCTCTCTCTCTCTCTCTCTCTCTCTCTCTCTCTACTACAGCTTCTTCTTCCATTTGACCTTTGATGCCAATGCATTAGACTCACAGCCAGGATCCACTGTCTCTAATGGCAGCAGGCCGACCCATTTATTATAGCCCATCATTACAGATTTAGGATTTCATTTAAATGGTTTCTTGTATGTGCAGAGAAATTATTTAATTTTCTCCCCACAGGCCAAACAAAATACCAGGTCGAGTCTATACTATAAACTATATATATTATATATATATATATATATATATATATATATAAATATATATATAAACATATACATATATGCTATATGAAAATATGGTATTAACATACCTTTATGGATTAAATCAAAATAGTTATTGAGTCTCTGAGTTGAAAGTAGCTTTCTGTGTCAACTAAGTATTCAAATAAATGTAAAAAGTATTATTATTATTATTATTAATAATAAAAAATAATAATAATCAGTGGGCTTTACATGTATATTTCTTCTAATTAAGACATTCGAGCCTAATTATAGGCCAATTAAAATCAGAGGACAACTGTTGCCTTTTAATTAATTTGCTAACAACACAAATGTTGCACACATGAAGCTTTTTCATAGAGACTTTTTCGTAACTATCATATACATTGGTGTGTGCATAATGGTTTGAAAGAGTGTAATGGTTATATAGTTCAAACGTGGAGGTAAATGAGCTAAAGTTAAACACAAGTCATCGCAGGGTGTGATAGAAGAAAACAGCAACCTCCAGGTGAAAATGAAACTTTGTTTATCTAAACTTTTTTTTTCAGCGTGAAAGTGTGTTTTCGAAAAGTATAGGGGAGAGGAAAAAAAGCCTCGCGATAAAATTGAAGTTTACCATCCAGAGTGAAATGCGATCACGCTGAGGTCGCGGGGCCAAACTTTTTAAGACTAATGTTTATTTAGAGAAGTGAGCGCTGTCTATGGGACTCCCAGTTCTCCCAGAATGCTCCACTAATGTCTTTAGCAGGCCCGAGCAGACCACCAGCACTAAGAGACCAAGAGACTAAGAGAGAGAGAGAGAGAGAGGCTGCACAGCTCTCTGCAGCTCTCTGCAGCCTGCTGGGGCCTTCACACAACACGGCTGCATTCACTGCAACATGTAGCTGATGCAAAGCAACATTTAGACCACATTAGATGTGCTTTTGGTAAAAATAAACTCACTTATCCTACTATTTTATTGCAGGAAAATTATTTTCTGATATGATATTTAGCTTCCACAAAAAATTCTGGTTATCTGCAGCACCCATATGTTACTGAAATAATAGTATAATATATACAAACAATCTTTTCCATCCTGTACTGAGTCCTATAGGCTGCTATTTATTGTCATTAAAAATAAAATATTGAATTATTTAATCTCCCAAAATGTTTACACGATATTAAAAATATTCCTTGTTGCCAAATAAGTGAAAGTGCATTAGGAAAAAAAAAATTCATCATCTCACCCAACTTTTTGATTCATTTAAAGAAGAAAAAAAGGTTTCAGTGCAACATGCATCTGATGCAAAGCAACATTTAGACCACATTAGATTTTATTTTTGTTAAAATAAACTCACTTATCCTACTATTTTATTGCAGCAAAATTATTTTCTGATAAGATATTTATCTTCCACAAACTTTCTGGTTATCTACCCATATGTTACTGAAATAATATTATAATCTATACAAACAATCTTTTCCATCCTATATCGAGTCCTACAGGCTGCTATTTATTGTCATTAAAAACAATTATTTAATATTCCTTTTTTCAAAATATTTACACGATATTAAAAAATATTCCTTGTTGCCAAATAAGTGAAACTGCACTATGAAAAAAATTATGTCCTTGTTATATGATCTTTTTATCTATGTAAAGTGTCTGAGTTTTTAGAAAAGCGCTATATAAATAAAATGTATCATATTATTATTATTATTATTAATGTCATTAAAAATTATTTAATCTTCCTTTTTTCAAAATATTTACACAATATAAAAAAATATTACTTGTTGCAAAATAAGTGAAACTGCATTAGGAAAAAATTGCATAATCTCACCCAACTTTTTGATTAATTTAAAGAAGCAAAGAAGGTTTCATTATAAAGTGTAAAAAGCTGCCATAGTTGCAGCTCCCCGGTGCCTGCAGAGCAGCAGCGTGTTTTCTTACAGTTTGTAAAATTGAATTAGATACGGTGGGGAATCTGACCTCTCAGCCAGACCCGCATATTTTTCACCCCTCAGGTTTTAGTGTTCCTTGGGTATTTTTTTGTTTTCTCAGCTGGAACTGCCATTAGACATTGTGTCCGTGCCGTCCGTTTCTATCTTTACCATCTCTCTCTCCTCTCTAACCCCCTCCAACCACCTCCACAGCAACACCTCACGTTCTCCTCCTCTGGGCAGCTCACTCCACCGCCACCAACGATGATCTGAGAGACTGGAGACTGGACTGCAGCACAGGCAGCGCTGCGGACCACGGACATGCGCACTGTGCACACAAAGGAAAGTACAGTATGTAGAGCTTCTGTCAAGTGTTTCTTTATGAACATTTTCTGAAAGATTAGTGAGGAGTAGCCTCATTTTGGTGCCTGTAGAAAAAACATTTTCCATATAGAATGAAAGTATGTGGTCCTAATTTAGTATGCTTTAAAATTAAATCCTTTGAAATGATAACAAACAAGTTGTTTAAATTGATTTCATGTCATCGTGTAATTTAAATTTTTCCCAACACCGGTCCTATGGGAAGGTGGATATATAGCACGACATGTTATTTGTACGCAATGCAAACGTCCGCAGTAAGGTTAAGGCAAGAAAACCACTAAGTTAGGTTGAGGAAAAACGTCATGGTTGGGCTTAAAATAAGTAGGCTACGTAAAGTATGTAAAATACGTGTGGAAATCAACGTAACACAACTACGGAAAACACGTCAAAAACGTCACTAAAAAAACACGTGAAAATCATCACATGATTAACGTCATTAATGTAACTTACAAAACAAAACGCCGGTTTCCTGATTAAAAAGTTCGGTGTTTGCTGGTCCCATGGATTTATAAACAGAACTGGATACAGCGTTATAGGCGGGTTCCCGTTCATTCCTATGAAAGTTGCTCAGTGGCGCATGAAGAACAAAATGACTCGACTGCCGAGTGGTAAAGTGCCCAGATCATCCGGCGATCTTCCGCATCAATTGGGCACGTACAAACAAATAACGTATATTGCCAAGAAGTGAAAGTCAGTTGTTCGTTCCATTGCAACATGGAACGAACAACTGGAAATTGGACTGGAAGTGCCTACCAGACAGCAGTAAAACATCCGCCTAAAATCTGCTGTACAAAAGTAAAACAGAATTATTTCTATTCTATTGTCATATTCTACCATAATTGCCTGTGTTGAACTATTCAAAAATTATAAATATAATAAGTGTTTTCAAAGTCAAAAATGGCGGCAAAAAAACACCGCAGTTTCGTCTCTTTGCTTCAATACTCTCTGGAGCAGGTGCAGTAGCGTTTCCTTTAACTGCGCCTTTTCAGCCCTCGTTCCAGCCTCGGTCTGGGTCTCATTCACATGAACGAAGGAAGGAAAATAACTCTTGATTGGGCTATTAGTGCATTTTACAACTTTTAAGACCTAATGATTTAAAAAAGGGCTATTCAAGTGTTCATACTGGGAAGTTAATTCACCTCGCTGAGTTACAGACGTCTTTTTCCCAATATAAGTGTATGGGGAAAAGTCTTTTTGGGCCCAATGGCATCACGTGACGGACACTGAAGTGGTAATACCGCCGTTTGGCCACTACGAAAATTTGCTTCAAAGCCTGGCGGTCTTCCTGGGGGCTTGGGTTGGATCCATCCACCTCCACACCCTCCCACCATAAGCAGTCTTTATCGCTATTTATACTACGTCACTAACTCTTACCGTAGCATTTATACGCTGATGCATTTACATTGCAGTCAATGCAAGATACATGGCATGCAAATGACACATGGGAATCAAGAAAGGTCTTCTTATTGCACGCTAAACGCCTTGAGCGTTATCGTGGCATTTATATGCCTTTTCGTACGAAAGGGCTGTTGTTTTAAATTCCACTCAAAAAACGCATTGTATAATGACAGTTATTCTGCTCAAACTTGGTTAGTGCTGGAATATGAAGATCCTCAGTCTCCAAAGATGGCCGCCTTTTTCCATGCGAGTTATTGACCAAAAGTGCCTGTACAATTGCACACAATATAGCCCCATATGATTCTTCAGCACATAAGAGCCCTGAGGAGCCACAACAGCGGTTAAAGAGTCAGCAGCATCGCAGCCTGCGAGCAGCAGCCACTTCACTGGAGAGGCAGAGTGTACAGGAAGAGTCGAGGGACCGAGACGGATAAAGAGAGATCAAGAACACACTGTGTTATCTCTACGGCTGATGTTGGGACATTTATTCTCTCCATCTGCAAGCAAAGACGATGCAGAGCATCCTTTATGGTCTCAGGGAGGTCCTGTGCCGACATACACTCTCATCTTGTACACATATGAGGTACTAAAGTCAGGAGGTTTAGATTCAGAAACTTTCTTCATATCAGTTCAAGTTGCTCAGCTTTTATGTGGTTAAGTGTAACCATGCGGACGTGCAGGTAGACAAAACATAATAAAAGTCTTATGAATGGCAGCCTGTGCATATTCCCACTACAAAGAGCTGCTCACACGTGTGTCGACTCAGTCTCGCATGCTGCTACTCCTGATATCAAACTGGGTCTCCAACGCACCAAAGCACGGATAGCTTATATTTA
Organism: Sebastes fasciatus; assembly: GCF_043250625.1. Lineage (NCBI taxonomy): Eukaryota > Metazoa > Chordata > Actinopteri > Perciformes > Sebastidae > Sebastes > Sebastes fasciatus. The sequence continues at coordinate 18,769,884 of NC_133799.1, forward strand.
TTTTCTCTGTTCATGCTATTAATACGACTCTATTCATACATAATGATGTGATAAAGACAGCTGCATCGCTCACTGTGAGACTCTGTGTGTTCTTAGGCTGGAATCCAATTAGTACTGATGTATCAGAAATGGAGTGTATTTCTACATCTGTGACTACATCTGTGTGTGTGTGTGTGTGTGTGTGTGTGTGTGTGTGTGTGTGTGTGAACGCCCAGGTTCAAAGGCGAGGTGAGTGAAAAGGCCAAAAGATGATGAGGCCACTCTGAGGCTTCTTATAGAGGAGAAATGTCACACATGAAGAAAGGAAAAGCAGAGCAGAGAAACAACTACTCGCCTCCACAGCGAGGGGCTGATGCAGGGGTGAAGTAGCCTGAGATTGCACTCTGAGTAGAGGTAAAGGGGCATCTGATCACATATATGTTGTGTGTGTGTGTGTGTGTGTGTGCGTATTTGGATGGGGGGGGAGGTTAATGTTGTTCATGACTAGTAGAGTCATTTCAAAGGGCTAGAGGCGCGGCTGGATGATGGATTGGAAGCTGAAGGGGCGAGCAGATGGGTAAGTAGAGAAAGTGAGGTTAAGTGGCAGTTAGATGTTGCAGATCTAAGCAGATCAAGAGTGGGAGAGTGTGTGTGTGTGTGTGTGAGAGAGAGAGAAGCAGAGTTATACAGGGAGTGCCACCAAGATATAATTGTAGTGTGAATATTGCATTTGTGACAGATTTCACACTTTTTATATGATTTGACATGAGCTTTGGATGGTGTTGCCGCTCTTTAGCTCCTCACTCCCTCTAATGGTGTGTTCGCACAGTGAGCAACAGGATCGACAGCTCACTACAAGTCCACTCTGTCATTATAGTGGAAGCGAGTGAGCAGTGTGTGTGTGGACGATGAGCAAGCTGGTTAGCCAAACTTTTCCTGTTCATCGGCCATCTGCAGCTGTAAAAAGTCGATCTGCATTCTCCGGTTTATGTATTGGTGTGCGTTTGATGCAACTCAATGTCATGGGGAGGCGTCTAAATAGCATGACGTTACGAGGACATTCCGTGGATGCATTTTTGCCTTTCCGCCACACAACAAAACTACGGTAACGGCCGCAGTTAGGTTTAGGCAACAAAACCACTTAGTTAGGTTTAGGAAAAACATTATGGTTGGGCTTAAAATAAGTAAATAAACTAAGTAAAATACTTAATAACAGAAGTACGGAAAACACGCTACAAACGTCACAAAAAAACCCCCATAAAAAAACTAAACACTTTAGGACACAAACACCCTGGTTGAAATTCCTGTGTTTGTTGGACCCGTCCACCTCCCCTACCAACGAGTGTTCTCACTATTCTACGTCACTAGCTCTGAGCGTAGCATATGCGTTTACATTGCAGTCAGTACAGACTACATGGCGTGCAAATGATATGCCAAAAACAAGAACGGCGTTCTTATTGCACACAAAATTACTTGCGATTACTGGTTTGATCATTCTACCTTGCAGCAAGAAAATGGAAGAGAAATGGGGTATAAATCAACCAAAGCTTTCCACATGTTTCATCACTGAAGTCAATGTAGTGAGTTTTAGTCTGTTGAGTTTCGATGAATTCAACCTAATTGGCCAACTCAGTAAAAATGATTACATGTTACAGTACGATAACACGCCATCATAAACAGTCTTTTGTACCAACACCACTACTTTGCAATGCCACTCAAACACCACAATTTGACTTCAGTAAGAAAACTTAAACTCAGATTAAAGGTCAAAGCAATGTTTAGAATGACAACTTCATGGTTGGCTTGTGGTTTGGCAAAATTGATAAAAACCTTCACTGTTAAGGTTAAGCAGTAGAAAACCTCTTGGTATGAAATGTGAAACAAAGCTACTGAAGATTTAGATCATTCAACACCACAAGAGAAAACAGCCTTAATAGGAACTAAAGCTAATATACAAGCTAATATAGCTTGTTGAAACAATGCAATATGAAAGGCAACATCCAAAAAGGAACCGGGTCAAAAACAGGCAGTTATATGGGACCACTAAATACAATGGTACAATAACTACACTAGTCTACAGCCACTCTATTGTCTCTGTGAGGCCGTACTTAGGCACAGTGGGAGTTTGAGCTAAATCCTAACATTAGCCAACTGTCTCCTATAAAAATACGTTTCCATTCAACTAAACTGCATTCTCAATTATGTCTTGAGGGAAATGTATTTTCTCCCAGATTACTGTCACACTTTAAACAGTTTTAAAACATGTGGTTAACGTTGTAAAGTGAAACAAAACAAAAAATGCAACAAAACGACTTTGTTATGTTAGGTTTAGTAATTAAAACGACATGGTTTGGCTTAAAATTAATCAGTCAGGGGATGAAATTTATTACAATTGATCCTGACGGTGACATAAATGTCTCCACTAAACTTCTTGGCAATTAATCCAAAAGTGGTTGAGAATTGTTATTCAAAACCACAAATATCAACCTCATGTTGGCTGCAGGAGGAAAAGTCAGGGGATTACCAAAGTCAGTAGGCGTCATCCTCTGGGGACCATGAATGTCTGTAGAGAATTTCATGGCAATCCATCCAATAGCTGTTGATATATATCAGTCCGGATCAAAGCAGTGGACCGACTGACATACAGCTATATCTACTGTAGAGCCATATTAGCTAGAGCCATGCTGTAGCGTTTGTACAGTATGATGGGAGGATGTGATCCAGGCCCACAGGCAGGCAGGTAAGCAGGCAGTAGCTGCGCCTCAGAGACAGAGAGTTTGGGCCACACAGCAAGGCGCCAACATGTTTTTTGGTGGGGGAGGGAAGTGAGTTGTGCATGTTAATGTCTGTTTGTCTTCTCCCATATTGCGGGCTGGCTGGCTGGGACAGGCCGTCCGGGTGGCGGGCCTGTCACGGGCCCGTCAGTGCTGCTGTCACGCACCATTGTGGCAGTGTGGGATTGATGAGGAGCAGCAACAGGATGACTAATGGCTGCCGGGAAACAGGAACAGGAAGAGGAGGAGATGAGAAGAGGAAGATGAGGAGGAAGAGAACTCAAGTTGCAGGTAAAATCAAATTGGATTTGTGAGGTTTTGTGAGGCTCTGCAGAGCATCAAATGGAAATGAAGGAAAATATCAGAGATTCATGTCTGTAGACTGGAATGTCAGTTTTTCTAAGCTTTGGTTAAGTATCAGTGCCTGCTGGACATTGATAAAATGATACAATTACTGTGCTCTTGGACGGAGGCACTCCCTCGTCTTTTTTCTTCGTGTTATCAGGAAATTCCCGGCGAAATATCCTTCAAAGTAAAGCTCCCATTTATTAACATGTGAGGGAGAGAAGTTATTTCCCCTGTTTGGTCTGACTAAGAAAAATACCATGGCTGGATTATAATCAGACGGGGGCCAAAAGTCTTTTTTAAGGTTAAATAATAAATATTTCATACCATTTAAAAGATATTTAGACCATAGACTGTGTATAAGAAGCAGACAACTCCCAGACTGGACAACGCCATGTTAGCGACCTGTCAATCACAAGGTAGCCACGTCCTAAAGCATACCCTGCTTTATGGTCTATTTGACTCTAAATGGGACCATAATTTAATTAATGAACATCATGCTGTATTGAAGAAGACTTGAAACTAGCGATTGAGACCATAAACTCATGTTTACAATGTTTACTGAGGTAATAAATCAAGTGAGAAGTAGGCTCATTTTCTCATAGACTTCTATACAATCAGACTTCTTTTAGCAACCAGAGGAGTCGCCCCCTGCTGGCTATTAGAAAGAATGCAAGTTTAAGGCACTTCAGCATTGGCTTCACTTCTCAGACCCGGAGGTTGCCCACAACTCTGATGATGTCATGTGAATTATGATGTTACAGAAAGGGAATACTAAGGTGACACTAATTATATGACGAACGCCAGCAACCACTACAGAATGTGGGCACTCTGTCAAGAGCTCAACAGTTCCTACACAACATCTATCTATAATCCCTGGCATGTTCCAACTCCCTGAAATCACTCACTCCACCCACCTGCTACTCCACGAAAGTTTAAACAAACAGTATTTGCAAATAAAGTCTGGTCTTAACCTCTCTTTCCACTGAATCTGATCTCCCTTTCTTGCTCCTCTCCAATTATCATAATCCTTCCACCCACTCTGTGATGTTTCCTCTCGTCTTTTTTCCCCCCTGACCGCCGCCAAGGGATGTAACGGCTGATGTACGAAGGGTAATGGTCCTCCTCTTCCTCCTTGCACCCCTGCTTTCCTCTCCTGTTGGTTTGCTCGGTGGCCCTCCCTCCCCTAATTCAATTCTACATGCTTTTCTTGGCTTGACCGGCTCCCGTCTTCATTCAACAATTTTTCCCTCTTCCTCCTCCGTGTCTTCTCTGACCTCCTTGCTTTCTCCATTAAACTCTTTTTTTTTTTTAACCTCATATTTGGTCTCTTCTCCCACTCTTCATCAACTCTCGTTCTGTCTCTCCTGCTCCCAGTTGCTGTGTTTTTAGTGCTGCCTCTGATTTGCAACCTCTGGATGTACCCCGTCCTGCTCTCCTTCTCCCGGGCCGTCTGCCTCCCTCAGAGGGAGCAGCTCGCTGGGGCTGAGAGGGGTCACGCCCGGGTGAGGGATATCACTTCTCCCCTATCTCCTTCTACCTTTCCTTTTCTTATTCACCCTTTAACTCTCTCTTCTCTATATCTTTTTCTCCCCCTTCTTGTCTCCTCTCTAGTCATTCCTCCTCCTCCTCTTTCTCCTCTTCCTCTTTTTCCTCTTCAAGTGACATAATTGATTTGCTGAATTCCTCCAGAAGCACATCAGGCCAAAACCACACTCCAAGACTACCTTTAAAAATGTCATTTCACTATGAGAGGTATTTGGAAATAAAGTGATATTTATGATTTCAACATCTCTCATACTGCATATTATATATATGGAACATATTTATATGCATGTGTATATTTCTTTTATGCCAACACAGGAATGATTTAGGCCAGAAGTGTGAGTGTAGGAGTGTGTGATGAATGATTGTACATGTGTCGAGGAGATGCTGTTGAAGAGCTTTGTGTACACAGATGCAGAAAGAGAGTGAGTGTGATGAGGAGTAAGGAGACAAAAGGGAGAAGATGGAGATAGAGAGAGAGAGAGAAAAAGAGAAACTGGCCGGTGTGTGTTCTTGTGGGGGGCAACTGAGGGGATCGTCTTCCCCCCTCGGCCCCTCCCTGGCCCCAGCCAGAAGCCTCCAGGGGTCCCTGGGTTCCTGAGGAAAAACATCTCGGCCCCCATCACCCCTGAACCCAGTGCTGGGCTGTTTACCTTGGCCTGGCTGCCTGACAGCTTTACTGATGTTACATACAGGCACACAGGGACCCTGATTCAGAGGGAGCGGGAGAGAGGAGGAGGAGGAGGAGGAGGAGAGCGGGATAGATGAGGAATGGAGGAGTGAGTGGGATGGAGGACGAGTGACAAGGATGGAGGGTGGAAGGGGAGGACGAATGGCACAAGTTGAGGTGAAAAGTAGAGAATATCGAGGAGTAAAGAGGAGGCGGGAGAGGTGTGAGGGAGCGAAAGTGTTAGCTTACTCTGATCTTAATCACCACGATCAGACCCATTTGGGGAGATCTCCAGAGGAGAGAGCTGCTCAGAGGCCAACAGAGTGCACACTGAGAAGAAATATTGCCGGCAAAAAGTCTGCGCTGGAAGTACAGGCATTCATTTTCATCAGCTTTCTAAGCAGATCGCCGTGTATATAAAGCAATATTTTGTTTTTAGGATCATTGCTCAACGTATAGTGTGTGAGATCTGGAAAGCAAATGTGGAAGGGAGACTCAATATTTTGACAGGAGCTAGCGTTACTCATTACAGTGTGGTGTAGAAATGTATAGGCACTTTCCATACTGTTCATGGGGAGAGAATGGCAGGGAGGGGGCTGCTGCCACTCACTGTACAAATGTTGACACAAGTATAGTTTAAATAAATGAACATTATCAAATTTGGAAACAAAGCATCAGGAAAAACTCCCTCATTCATTCAACTATAAGAAGTATGAGCCAGGGAGGCTAATTGTGAAATAGGGTGCAGAATTTGGTAGAGATTCCAGCCCGTTCTATTCCCAGGGCGTCAAATACCGACGCTTTGTCACGGCCGTCGGCATTCGATACCGCCGCACTAGGCACCCTTTCGCAGTGGCATGAGATGCACCGGGCTTCCCATTCACTACAATGTAAACCCATCTGCGGCAACAGTAAACGCTTAGGAAAATTGCTGCGGTGACGTGTTATAAAGAGCAAAAGAAACATACGGGGCGGGCGGGAGGGGAGGTGGATGGGTCCAACAAACACAGGGCCTTCATCCAGGAGACCGCTGTTTGTGTCACTTTAGAATCAGCTGATTGTTCGTGTCCCGTGTTCACAACATCAAGTCACATTTGCACTATAAAAACATAGTAATTTTAAGCCCAACCATGTTGTTTTTTCCTAAACCTAACTAAGTAGTTTTGTTGCCTAATCGTAAGCAAGTTTTTTGTTTAGTTCACAACATTAAGCACATGTTTAGTGCGACGGAAAAAGTAGGGATGCACCGATACGGATAATAATATCGGCTAGCGGGCCGATACTGATTCAAATAGCTGGAGACAATGGGGCCAATCTATTCAATTTAGTTGTATGTTTATATACTGTACACATTATATACTGGGATTTTAATCCCCGTTTAAATTTTAACCAATTTATTGCTGCATTACAGTGGTTTACAATTTCATTTTAAATTCTGTTAATTTTGAATATTTTTGACCAAGTTCCTATTATTTTGACAATCAATGACAATTTAATAAATATATATCAATGTATTTATTTGTTATATTTTGTTTTTGTTAAGAAAGCAATAACACATAAAAGAATGATCCCAGTCACTTCCACACAGTGAGACATACAGCTTATTAATTAAACACTGGTATCGGATCGGTACTCGGTATTGGCCGATACCCAAAGCCCAGGTTACGCTATCGGTATCGGGACTGAAAAATTCGGATCAGTGCATCCCTGGGAAAAAGTGACGACGAGGGGTCCGACAACATGCCAGTATGACGCGTTGGGATGAGAAAGTGTTGGAGATTCAGCAGAAACGTCCCAGATGTAGGGATGTCGATGATCAAAGCCATTTTTAGTTGACTAACACTCGTATGATTTTGTCGACTAATCGATTAGTTGATTTAATTAACAGATCTGTAAAACTGAGTTTCTACACAAATAATCACACAAAAGCACCACTTTAAATCTTGTGTTTACCGGAGACGTGATCATAAGTTTCTTAAAATAAGTCTTTCAGCATGAAAAAAGCATAAAATACAACTGATCGACTAAAGAAATGTTATTCGACGAAGACCAAAAGGACTGATTATTCGACTAGGAGGGGGCAGCCCTACCCAGATGGTCAATGTTTTTGGAAGTTTTTTATTTTTTTTAATTTGGAAGTTAGTGAGAACAAAACAAGGGGAACCACGCTCCAATGATGATTTGAATTTGCATTCATCCTTCATCATTTCAGAACAAAACTTCCCCTCACGCCTGGCAGTTTGTCTATTTGTAGGCGTTTGTTTGTCCATTACTTGTTGGGCCTGGCCGGGCCACGGGGGTTTCTGCAGTGGGGTGGGAGGTCTGTGTTTTGCAGCTCAGAGCTCTAAGTCTTGTTTGTCTGTCCTGAGCAGCTGGACAAGCTGTAATAATACAAACGGGCCTTTGAACAGGCTGCTGTGTTGTGCCGCTCTGGTTTAGGTTACATCCCACACACACACACTTTGCTCGCTCAGAAACACACGCACATATGACGGGCAGACTGACATGCACACATCCAAAAACACATGTTCACACGCTCGTGAACGCAGGTGGACATGGAGATGTGCGTGCAAACAGATACAGATACACACAACAATACACCCTTGATTACAACTAAATAAAGCCTGCAGTGATCTCTGTCTAACTGTGATTGATCATCTTAAACTTGGCCGTCACGCTGCCTGTTTGTATGTCTCCTCTGTTTGTTTGTTTGTTTGTTTATGTGGACAGACGGGTGGCTTGCTTGTTGTTTGTTTATGGCCGATCATTTGTCACAATAAATCAGTAGGGAGGAACACACACACACACACATACACACACACACACACACTTACACACATACACCTTTGAGCCCACTGGATTGTTTCCACTCCTCTCAAACTGATTTAGGCTTACACAAACACTTCAGGCTCGCTGCGCTGTCACAATCACACGCTGGACGCTGCAGCTCCCACCGAGAAAAAAAATGGGACATAGTTGAGTGCCACCCCGCCCCACTCTACTACACTGACGGATGACTTCCTCTGTCGTTATGTAATGGAGTTCAGGGCTTCACCTGCCCTAGTCGGGCCCGGGCCAGTGGCCTCTGTGCTAACACCAGGATATGAGAGGACAGGGAATTGGTCTGTAGGTTGCTGGGTCACTACTCTGGGGAGCTACATCAATACCAGTTGGGGAAACGGGGGGAGGGGGTTGGGGGTATCCACATGTACTGTATGTTAATACAGATTTCCACTGATTTGGTTTCAATGAGTATGACCTCTGCAGTAAAAGGCGTATTGTGTCATATTGGATCACCATGAAAGTACTTTTGCCAAGTCTATTTCTTTTTGGCAAACTGTACATACCACACCAGTGAAACAACCGAAGACTGTATATAAGAAGAGCACGTAGTCACCGTGATGTCACCCATTGGTTTGTGGACTGCCGTTTTGAAGCCTTGAGTTGGTGGAGCTAAGTACAACCGAACGCTGAATAAGACATTTTTAGGCAACCAAAAGACGGAGACACGGACAACACCCAGACCGAACAACGCCTTGGCAGCAACCTGTAAATCACGAGGTAGCCACGCCCTAAAGCATACTCTGCTTTATGGTCTATTTGACTCTAAATGGGACCATAATTTACTAAATGAACATCATGCTGTATTGAAGAAGACTTGAAACTAGCGATTGAGAAAATAAACTCATGTTTACAATGTTAACAATCTGATGTATTTTTGCAATCAGAGGAGTCGCCCCCTGCTGGCTGTTAGAAACAATGCAAGTTTAAGGCACTTCAGCATTGGCTTCATTTTCAGACCTGGAGGTTGACCACTGGATAAGTCCCAAGGTATATATAGTCAGGGCCCAGTATTGTACATGCTGGCTCACTGGTGTAACTAATAACACTGCCTTTGTTCAATAGTGGTGGACCAGTAATTCATTCCTGTGCTTTTCCTGCGAGAACAAGTCAAAACATTTGTTGTGAATAAAAATGCACTTATAAACTCTCCGATCTGGGACTTTTAATTAGTGCTTTATTAAATACAGCTGCACTGGATGGACCAACCAGTTAATCCTGTACACCATATGTTAAAGGGATAGTTTGGGTGTTTTGAAGTGGGGTTGTATGAGGTACTTATCCATAGTCAGTGTATTACCTACAGTATACGGCGGTTTGAACGCTCCTTGTTTGGAGAAGCTGAAAGGAGTTGCAGCGGGAGTTTTCAGTCAAATAAGCTACCTTGTTCTCATAGCACACATCTACTTTTTCAGTAATTAATGTTATTTGCCATTTATTAGCACACAATGACTATGGCTAAATGCAGCCACAACACACAGCCACAATTCCCCATGCAAACTATCTAGTGCACACAATAAAGGCATTTCGATTACTGTTCTTATTTTTATTGTCACATCACAGTAAATAGGCCTAATTTGCAGCAGACGTTGTGACTTCTCATGACAGAAAAATCACATTAACGATGTCTCTGTCCATGACAGTGAGCCAACATGCACAACACCAGGACCCTGAAACTGAAGCAGCTAAATGGAATTCAACCATCATTAATGTGATTATTAAACACTTCTGTTTTGACTTACTGTGACATGTCAAAATGTCCACACTGAAAAAGGCTTATATGCAACTGTCAGTGTTGCTCTTTTCCCAACATAACTTGCAATTACACATTATTGACTTTGTTGTCTCCCCCTGTAGGTGTGATTAAAAACAGCGAGTGTAAATCTCTACTAAATATGAATTATTACTGTTAACGCTCCAGAGTTTAATCTGGCAAAATCATTGAAAGCGCCTGTGTGGGTGCACCACAGGCGTGACGGCCTTTAACACGGTCGAGTCTGCAGTGAATAATATGATTTATGTCACAAACTGAACATCCTTCATTGGATTAATTGGATGAAAAAAGCTCTATTTGGAACTTTATTTATTTGTAAGTGATTTGATTTAAAAGTGTATTGACTTTACCTGAATTAGGATGTGACAGTGCCAGCGGAGAGAGCCAAGGAGGGACTTGGGCTGTGATCTGCCAGGATTATGCAGCCATGGGTTATACAGAGTTGAACATCTGGTTACAAAGACAGCAGAGATTGTGTTACTCATCCCTGACAGCAAGAGAGGAGCATGTGAGAGACTCAGAGATGAGCAGACAGATGAAGATTTGTTTTGCAAATTATTCATGTGTTAAGAAGGATGTCCAAAAGTCTACGGCCTCGGGCTGCTATTGTCAAACCCTCTGACAGTCAACTTTAGAGCATCTTGCAAAGCCAAAGAACAATATATTTCTCTGAAGAATTGTTCTGCCAAATCAGCACTAAAACACAAGTGAATATTTCACTTACATGTCACAGTTGGTGAGTAAGAGGAATTCAATGGGATGCCTTTCTATGTTTGACTTACTGCGTCTTTACTAGACGTGTATTGAACTGAACATTTACTTCAACCCAGCCATCTCTAATCTTTACCTAAATTATGACATTTATGGAATAAAATTACAATAAAGCTTCCAAATGATTTCCAGTTTACAAAACAGGTATTGCTAAAAAAAGGAAAGCAAAGGGAAAAGAAACCAGTATGCTACTACTATTCCAGGACAAATACAGCAGTGGCATCCTGGAGGAGAAAACAGAAAAACCTCCATAACACTCCCCTGTAAATCACTACCTGTACTAACCTATTGAACTTAGAAGCTACTTGATTTTACAGAGGAAAAAAAAAATTGTCCATACTGCTAAATTCGTTAGACAAATAAAAATAGAAAGCCGCAAATCAGAAATCAACATCAAACCCAGTTTCCTACCTGTCTCAGGGATAAGGAGATCAGATGGCAGGCATGTTTTCACCACAAACACTGGCAATCCAGCTGCAACTGGAACAATTGCAACAAATTACACAAACTATTATTCAACCAACATGTTGCTGCATTGAGCTAAATAGTTTCCAAACATTATAGGATTATTCAAACTGGGTTTTCTCACCGTTGGCAAAAGGGAATTCCCTGCAAAATACATGGCATAACAGCACGTTATGTTGCACTTCCGGTATTTTCCCGGTGCCCTCTGACCTCTGACCCATGATGACCAAAGTAGTCATAAGAGAGATAAGATAAGATAGAACTTTATTAATACTAACTGGAGGAAATTCTTTTGCCAAAGATAGCTCAAAAAATTACAACAACATGAGAATAAAAAAACACAACAGAGTGTAGTGTAGGCTATGAAGTTATATCAGCAAAAATGCCTAATAGAATAACAATAAAAGTGAGATAAATGTAGTAAAAAGGGTAAACTAAAATCGAAAAGTAATATTGTGCATGATATTCTGTCATTGTGTTACTTATGGATGGATTAATAGTGAAACATTTTTTGCTGGGGACCCCCTGGAACTCCCTCAGGGGCCTACTTTAAAAAAAAAAAAACACTGCGTAAACCACCCGGTTAAGCTTAATAAGGGGGGCTGCCAAACCATTTTAAATTTAAGCTTTAACTCAGTCTTGCAGTTTGAGAAGCCAAGCACAGTGCTTCTATCAGTAACTTCATGATTTTGAATGCCACCATGACGTTTTGTGGACCTATAACAAAGTGCAAATCTTTGTTTTTGTCTTTGGATCAAAGGATAACATGGCCAACAGCTGACATAATAATTTACTCAATACATTGCCAACAGAAACACACATAATAGCATTCTATTTTTTTATTTTTTTTTATTTTTGTCTTATACTGTGGGCTACATAAAGTAGACTATGGCTATATGGCCAAAAGAAAATGACAGTCACCGAAAGAGAACATGGGATGATGACAGAGAAAGCAGAGAAACAGAGAAAACCAAACAGAAGGACATCAGGATGACATTATAAAAATAAAAGAGTGCCTCTGTCTCGTCCTGCCAGCCCCTCGCTGCCCTCTGCTCCTGACCTCGAGGCCTTGGGGTGAGTTTATAAACTGTTTCTCAGTGACCTCAACATCTGACCACTCTGTCCTGTACCTGCAATAAAACACAGCCTACAAACACAAGCCAGCCACATCTGCAAAAAGACCAACGAGCAGGCCTCACAGTGTCCGCTTCAGCAGAGAGTGAGAAACCCTTTCCAAAACACAATCACGCTGTTCGTTTGTCTGCCTCTGTTTGCACTTCCTCATTTTTATGTTGAATTTATGTTGTGGGGAGATCTGAACATGGTGTGTGTGTGTGTATGTAGGCGCACATTTGCAAGTCCTCGCTCCATTTAACAGCCTCATATTTACTTGTGAACTTTTGTGGGAGTGCACATGACACGGTTCATCTGTCTCGCTCTCGCCACGTTTTGTTTTTACAGGGCATGCTGGGCTTTTTTTTTTTTTTTTTGTTGTGTTTGGTTTGTGACTCCTCAGCCACAGTCTTCATTAGATGATGAAGGGGAACAGTATTTGTGGTGGGAAGGTGAAGGTCAAAACAGTAGTTTGGAAATACACACGCATGAGTGAGCCGCGTTGGACTACGCAGACTCTGCTGAGTCAGCAAAAACAACAGCTGTATGTTTTCTGGAGGCACTAGATGTCAGTTTCTGCTCTTATGGGAGTTTATGTTATATGTTAGATTTGATTTCTGCCAAAAAAAATCTGTGATTATGCCTCCATTAAATAGTTTTGCAAGTTTTGAGTGAATTTCTAGATTTTCAGCTAAATAAAGTTTGATTTAATGTTTCCATCAACTATCTTTATGTGAATATATGCAAGGTGACATTACATGATTACATAATTAATCAAGCACTAATAACTCAGATACATCATGGCATTTCATTGCTGCTATTGTGGTTACATACACTTCCATGTAACCCTGTGTAGAAATAAGGGATTAAAGTAATTTAGTTCCAAATAAAGTGAAGTGAAAATGGCTATGCAAGTAATTTAGTATTGAATACAGTAAGAAATAGCTAAGAAAGGGACTGAAATACAAAGGGTTACCCCCACCCTTTAGGCCATTTTCCTTAAATGATAAATGGCAATTTTGTGTTGTGAATGATGAATGATGAATGTAAGATTGGGAAAATGATGAAAGTGGCTCTATTTTCATCACATTAAAGCTGTTTTAGTCAAATCGGCTATAAATGAATCAAACCACTTGATAATTTATCACTCGATTTTGCATTTCACATCCATTCTTACGGCTTCATATTCAATTGACATGCATTTTTTTTATAATTTTTGTTACTTCAACCAATCATAATCATATGCTGTACAGACTGTTCAAGATTCAAGATTCAAGATGTTTATTGTCACGCCAGTTATGCAGGTACAATCGTGTGAAATGCTTTTTGCTGGGAAGCTCCATTGAAATAATAAGTTATATTACAATTATAAAAGGAAATACTTTGTACAAGGGCATATTAAGAATATATACAGGCATATTAAAAACATATACATTAAGAACATATACAGTATATACAATATAAGATATATTTTTGTGTGAGAAGGTGTCGTGTGAATTAACTATTCTGTGATATTATGCTACATAAATACAAATTAATTTGACCTGACCAATAATTCAGCAATTAATAATTCAGTTCAAAATAATATCAAAGGCTAATATTTATGGTTAACCAAAATGAAAACACAGATTGGGCCTTTAGGTTCAGCTCTTCTCATTCTGATTGGTCATTCAGTGGGTGAGTCAGTGAGAGCTGTTCTGATTGGCTGTAGATGCGGTAGTGAAACTGAGAGGGCGTGTCCACACGCACAGCGCGGAGGGATACGAGCGAGCGAGAGAGAAAGTAGGACGTCCACAAACAGAAGAAAAAAAACAGTGAAACAGTGAGTTAAGACGCCAAAACTCACTTTTACCTACATAATTAGAGTTAAGTAGGTTGTGTGGCTGCTAGCTAGCTAAGTGAACCAAGAATGAGTTTCAGCTTGGACTGGATGGTGGATTCAAGGTCAGATAGGCCCCACGGTGACCTGTAAAGCTGTGTGGGTCCTCTGATGAAGACACCTGTTGAGATGTTTCAAGGTCAGCACCATTGGTGACCCGGAAAAGCCCTTGGTTGCCTCTGACGGAGCCTCTGCTGTCACCTACAACTCTCTGACAACAAGCCATCCCTCCAGGACAGAAACAGAACTGTAAGTTTTAACAGACAACCCTCACACACGCCTGTCTCGTGTTTCCCTATCATCTTCAGTGTTTTGTTTAGTGCACAGCGCCCCAACCTTAAAGGGACTGTTTGTAAGAATCAGAAATGCTTATTAACAGCGACACCTGTGGCCGTTAAGTCAACGAAAGTCAGAGTCCGGTTGCTCGAGCTTGTGCTCGCTCTACATAGACATGAACGAGCATCGCTCAAAACAGTGAGGCGACACACGTCAGCTAAAACCACAATATCACTCTATATTTCACCTGCTTGGAAGTAATGTTTAACTGACCAGACGAAAGTCTCTCCATGAATCAATGCTGATCCTAGTGTTGGCTTTTCCTGCTTCAGCCTCCCGACCGCGGCCGGAGGGAACAGGAGAGACACCGGAGTTTTGGTCAGAGATGATAAAGTTTCTCGCTGCGGAGCCCCGTCACTTCACAAGACACGGGAAACCTCTGTTGGTCTGGAGGAACAGCAGCATTTATTTCTGCACAAACAGAGACTCCGGCCCTGGAGACCAAAGCTACGGTCTCCCCCGCGTCCTCCGATCGCAGCCAACACTGTTTTGCAAGACGGGCTTCACTAGATATAACTTTGCGTTTTGGTGCTTCCGTGTAGTTTGTGTTGGAGTCTCGTCTGAACAGCGTAGCCACACGCGAGCGCGCATGGGACACCGACCCGGATTGATTTGTACGTGTAAGAAGTTACAAACAGTCCCTTTAAAGTTGAATGGGTATTTCTATAAGCAGGTTGTAATAATTTCCCTTTATAGAGGTAAACTTTAATGATAGCTACTTTGAGATACAAACCCAAAAGCCGTCATTCTAGTCTAAACTCAGTCTCTTGCGTTTTAAACTTGGCGTAGGGCATTGAGGTGCTATATCCGACCCTTTTTATTCTTTACTGTTTATGTTTTCTGATAGAGTTGAGGCATAATAATGAAAACTGGCAGCATGATATGAATGCTTCGTCTATAAGAGGCAAAAGTACCAAGGTCTATCTACTGTGTTTCCATCAACCTTTATCACATCTTCTCTTCTTTGGTATCTCAACTTTTCCAACTTAGCCAAAGTGTAAAAAGTTGTTTTTTTATGAACAGGTCAAAATGCACAGAAAGACTGGTGGATGGAAGGAAATGTACCGTGTGTGTCTATGAGCCACAATGTGGATGAATGTGTGTTTGCGTATGTTATTGTATGGAGTCTGGGGTGGTTTTTCTTGACTGTTTAGACCTCCTGTGCCTCCCTGTTGTGTTGTGGTGGCCTCAGTAGCACTTGCATCATGCAGAAACGTATCTTATGTCTCGCACACACACTCACATGCCTTTTGTTGGCGTCTTCCAGTCCAACTGGCCACCCCTGCTGTTTGTTTAGTGTTTGTCAAGTTTATGATTGCCATGTCCAATGCTCTGTGTGTGTTTCACGTTAGAAAAAAGTGGATCCGCCTTGGAGAATAGGAGAGCGCTAGGGGAGTATAATGAGAAATGGACAGAGAGAGAGAAAAAGATAGAAAGAGTGAGGAAAGGTGTTTCCTAACGTTTGCTGAGCTCATGTCAGAGTGACAGATGAGACAAGGGAGGGGAAAGACAGATCAAGAAGTGGGGTGGAAATGAAACGGGGAAATGACTACGGAAGAAGAGCAAAGGGGTGGGAAGAGGAGGACGAGTTGGTGGGAAAGAGCAAGAGGGCATGTGGAGGCCACGCGTACCACAAAAAAAAACGGGTTAAAATGAAAAATGTGATAAAGCCCTGCTGGCTAGCGGGGGCCAGATTCAGCGCGCAGGACGGAGGGAGGGAGGGGTTGGGATAGGGCTTTAGAGGGGCTATCGGGAGCAGCACATCTGCAAAAGCCATTAAGGAGTGTCTATGTATGCGGCGTGACGTTGTGTTTTCTCTGCCAGGCCTGCTTTGGGCCTGCGCAGCAAAACTGGGGTCGGGTTTCGTCAGCGTGCAGTGGGGGGCCGTCTCCAGTTGACGCGTGATGATTTAGTCAGGTGTGAGCGTGCACTTTCCAATTTGCAGGGAAATAAATTAGAAGTGATTTTTTATGAGGCCTCTGTCCCAGGCTGTCTCGAGGCTCTATCTCCCTCCCGCTGTGCACTGTCAGCCCAACTGATGTGTTTATAAAGAGTGCTGCAGTGGGAGCTGCCCCCACATAAACACTCATGCACACATGTACAATACATAGGATACACAAAAACACATGTGTGCGTATAGACATGAGTCAGGCAAACAATGGCAAACAATGAAAAACACACATATGCATGAACCTATATGAGAAACACATCGTTGTGGCAGTGTCTTTGCACAGAAATACAATTGCAAATTGCACACTGTCCCATTTTATATGCTTTTCATACATGTTTACGCTTGTGATGTTGGGCAGTAGTGGAGAGAGAGCGAGCAATGTAATTACCGTTTTATTTTTGTGAACTGTTACCCTGTAACATAATCACCAAGCAGGGACAACTAAGATGAAAATGGACAAGAAGGAGAAGGAAAACAACAACAGGAACAATAACCTCAACCACAGCCAGTGTCCTCATTGTCATCCTCATTACAAACAATTCCTCTGGCTGAGCTCTGTGTTCAGTGAGTTCAGTAACAACATTAAGGAGAGGTGTGGAAATGTCTCAATTCTAAGCTGCATCGCGATGCGGGAATAATTCTGCTTCGATGTAGTGACAGAATTGAATCGGGAGTTTGGCTTCATCTCAGCTCAGTGTGACTCTTTACTGTGTTTTGCTGTCATTTACTGTCGCGCTTCTTTTTCTCCTCTCTTCTCTGTTGGTGTTTCACTGAGGGCTGAGAAAATGTGCTTGCAGGCTGAAATTCAACTGTGGTGTCGTTCTGTTGGAAGATGCAGTGACTTAAGAGTAGAAGAGCTATGAGTAAGGAAAAGTCCGCTAGCTGCTAGACTAATTGATGCAGTGTAAAATGCCAACGGCATTCGGGAAGTGCCCTGTCTTAGAGCTGCTATGTGAAAACATTTGTAGATTACAGCACACTTATAAACACTACAGAAGGAATTATGTTTTGTTATTGTAATGATTATGTTCTGAGGTGGGTCACACAGATACTGGTTTTGAAAAAATGCAGGTTCAGATTTATCTGACTGCTTGTAATAATTGGTGAAACAGTAGCCATATGCAGTAATATAGAAAATTGAGGATGCAATACTCAATGTATTGCATCCTCAATTTTGCATTTGAATCGTTGACAGGTGAATCGTTATCAAATTGTGAGACTATAGTGAAGATTCACACCTCTAGCATTCAGGCAGTGTTTCTCCCAAAAAATAACCACTGTAAAATTCTTCCAGGTGCTGCAGCAGCTCTGGATGATATTTAATAAAAACAGAGAAAAGACAGGTGTGTTAGTAGTAGAGGACACGGAGCAGAACAGATCCAGACAGAGATGATGGTTTTCTGAGGCGAGGGAAACATGTTTGAGCTCCACTGGGGTCTAGAAGCCGGAAACCCAAATCCCATCTGACCTCTGACCTGTGTTTGGTTCCCCTGCTACTGCTCCCACACATGGCCCTGGCTGCCTTTACTAAATGACTGCCTGGCTTGTCTTGTCTGGCTGACTCTAATGCTTTTTGTTTATCTCTGTCCCTCTGCCTGCCTGTCTTACTGACTGAACGACTGCCTGACCTGTCTGTCTGTTGGCCTGCCTCGCTGTGAATGAGTGTGTGTTTGTCTCTGTCGGGTGTTCCTAACAGGGTGGAGGAGGATCTGAGGTTCACTCAGTTAATTACCTTTTGTAAGCTGGGTCTGTAGTTGATTTGTCACTGAACTGGTCGCTGTTAACCGACCAGGTTATCATGTGCATGCTCGCGGGTGGTAATTCTGAAACATGGATGTGTATTGTCTGTAGCGCGTGGTTCTTATCGCTCTGTGTGCGTGTGATCTGTGTTTTACTGAATATCCAACATGTAGCTCCTAGTTAAAGAGTTAATATTGAAATTACAGAGAAAATAATATATACAGAGTGTGTGTCTGTAATGTTACCGTTAACATCAGTCTAACATTAATACTAGCACCTTTTCTAGTCTTCCGACCACTCAAAGCGCTTTACACTTTACATTGACGGCAGAAGCTGCCATACAAGGTGCCAACTTTGCCCATCAGGATCTAATCTAAATACTCATTCACAGCAATTTGTTGTTAAGTGTCTTGCTCAAGGACACATCGACACGTGACCGGACGAGCCGGGGATCGAACCGACCGACCTTTCGATTGGTGGACGACCTGTTCTACCCTCTGAGCCACAGCCGCCCCACACTCTGTGTATGTGTTTATTGTGAAGGAGGTTTAATAAGAACTGTGTGCTACACAAAACGTCATTTTCATCACCGTTCATTGTAATGTTAGCAGGGTATTTTTCTTTCAGCCCTCGTCCCAAATTCGTTCCAAAAGTAATTTTCACCCCCTCGATCCTATTTTTTACTTGCCAAACGGAAAATCTACCCACATTTGGCGCTTGCCGGGTGTTAAATTCAGAACCCTGTGTCCACCAGTTAAATGATCGCGGATGGCATCGTTCTCTCTGATGGATAAAGAAATGAAAAATGCTAAAATGGATTGCCAAATATGGTTGGGCGGCCGTGAATATGCCTGGGCGGCCCGCCCAAACAAAGTCTTATGTGTGGGACCAATGGTTTGTGTATGTATTTTTTTATTTTTCCCAACCGGGTTGGGTTGCTCCCCTCTATGTCTGATGGTACTGTTCAGCCCTTTAAAAGGGAGAATTTGGATACAGGGTTGTGGCTGAAGTTGGATGTGCTTCATCAGATCTTCTCCATTCACGTGCAGCCGATGGCAGGCTCTTTGGGGTTTGGCATTTGATTCACTGTAGGCTGAAGCATGAACTCTCCTCTCATCACCACACCACAATGACATAAACTGAAAACACACTGCCTCATCCAATACCTCAATTGAAAAACATCCAGTTTGAATGTCAAAGGAGAGATATTTTGACTTGAGAGTCAGTGTACATCAACAGACTAAACGGTATGATGCAGCATCCATCATAATCAGTAATAAAGTTGATGATATGTTGCACTTCTATTTGAGAATTACCTTGTTAGTAAATGAATCTGAAGTGTATTTTGTTACTAATTCTTTTAACATTGTGACAGTAACAGATTGGTAAAACGAGTTAGAGTTAGTGTGCTGTAATGTTGTGGGTATGGATTTACACAATAAGCATGTTGCTAAATGTTTCTGAGTTTAATATAGTCTCATAGAAATGCAGTATAACCCGTTTTCATCACCACACTCAATGCCTCTTTGAGTCAGTTGAGGATAATTGTACTTATACAATTATTGTGTCAAAGCAATTGGATACTGTTGTGAGAAAACGAGGTATTGCTTTCACACGGTAATTTCAGAGTAATGATTGTCACATGAGAATTTAGGTTTTGTAAGGATTGTGGTGTTTTCATCTCACCCTCCTTTTTTTTTGCTTTACAGTACGATAAAGACTTTGTGGTTGGTTTTCTTTGCTTGAAAAGGATGAGCCTTGGCATTTAAAATAAGTCCTAAGCATTTGCAAAGGGTTATAATACGAGTCGGTAGTTTATTTTACTAAAACCAATTTTAGCAGCTCGGACGTTTACAGTGGAACTTTGAACAGGAAGTCAGCACACGGCCGTCAGCTCCAGGAGAGTCGGTCTGAATTTGCCTAACCCTCCTACACACAGCAGATGAACGAAAGAGATTGGGAACTTTTTACTGAGGGGGTCAAAGTCTCCTTCCTTTACGAGTTGTTACAACATGAATGGGAGCACTGAGCGAGGGAGGGAGGAACTAGGTACGGAGGAGGGGAGGGAAGGAAGTGAATGGTGTAGTTTTTCTCAGCTATAGCGCCCCTGAGCGAGGTGAGAGGTGGGGGCCAGAGGCCACTGGCTGGGTGGTCAGCGTGATCGGCGAGCTGCGTGTGTTAATGGCTGAAAGTCAGAAAGAGAAAGGAGTTCCGTATGCTAAGTGTCCAACTGTGGGAATAATCAAAAGCATCTGATATTTCCCTCAAGGCAGTTTGATCCTTTCTTCTACTCTTGTTTCTCAATCAGTTCTCTTTCCGTCAGACTACTGCTTCTATTCTTGTGTCATTGTTATTCTATGTAGAGCTTACACATGCACATTCTCTGAGGTTTTGCTCTTTATGGGCTGCAGAATGAGGTGTAGACCAAAATGAGTGCTCTAATCGAGTAGCCGCACGGGTCCTAAAACAACAGACTGCATTTAGCCAATATAACTCATTCCTCTTGACCATAAAATATCCAGGCTTAATAAAAAAGGCATCAAGTATTGAAAGCTTTAAGTGTTTCACTTCACACAGACTCTCAGTAAGAAAAACGCAGCAAGCAGAGAGCTACGTTCTCTGTCATGGAATCAATTACTCATTACACAATACTCATTGAGAAAGTAATTACATAACTTTACTAATTACTCAACCACAAAAGTAACTTATTACTCAACTTACTTACTTAACTTCATTACTCAGCACAGCCCTGTCAAAGGTGCCTTTAACTCCAAAGCCTCCACATGTTTTGTATACAACGTGTTGAAATACAAAATGAGACATTGTGTTTGACAAGCAGTCAGCCGATGATTTGAAGGTATTTACTGATTGTCAACAGCTACTTTAAAGTGGAAATGAAGCAGTCAACCATGTTAAGATGATTTACTATATGGATTTCCACTCTAATCAACAATTTTATAACAAACATGATAAATGTAAAGCAATTAAAAGAAAAAAGAAGGTCCGCTGTATCTTTCGTGGCAAGAGCGCCGCCGCGTTGCAGTACTCTTGCCTGTGACATCACAAGGTTGGTTGGCTCAGATGCAACGGTCGAGACAGTGAAAGACAGAGACTGAGGAGACACAGGACAGAAGAAAACAAAAGAGGGGCCACTATTGTATTGTTCTTGGATGTCAAGATGAGTTTAAAATGTTATAGCCAAGGACAAAACAGTCTATTTCATAAACTGCCGCTGAAACAGGGAGATCAGTACTGCAGCGCTGTCTATAGTGGCACTGAAGAGAAAGAGCCCTCCGATGGGCACTGACTCCAGCTGCAGCCGACTCTGTCTCCCCATCTCCTGCCATCTTGAAGCCTTGGTTATAATCCCAAGCCGACGGACACAACGGACTCGGTGAACAGAGGCGACTGCCCACTATCCTCGGCACCGTTTCTGTATTGTCTTCGAGCTTTTCCTGTGATCCTCCTCCTGTTTATGGGTTTCTTCTTTTGAACATTTCTCTTGTTGCGTCTTGTATCATGTTATTAGAACACTGTTTACTGTCACTGCAATTTCTTTCCATATAAACTACAGAAAAAGCGTCGCACATCGCAAAATATCATAGCCATCATAAACCAACGTAAGGCACAGTAATTTACTTTTGGAACAATATCTTACTTTTTTAACCCAAAATGTTGACTGTCTGGAGGCGGACCAACCGCGTTACTTATGCAATGACATCACTCCAACATGGCAACAACAAATGTATATTTTCTTGTATGTGTTTGACATGTGGTCAAATCTCGTAGTTGTAGGGTGTTGACACAGTTTGATGCATATGTTTTAAGAGTAGCATATGGGCGTAGCGATGTGGTGGAGCGACGGAGAGAGGGGTGGATGTGTTAAGAGCAGACTGATGTTGGCTATCGGAGCAGAGGAGAAATTAGCAGTAAAGTTGTCAAGTGGTAGTAAATGTGCAGGTTTCAGTTTGTATAATGAATAAACACTGCAGCTCCTCAAGAACAACATTTGATGCTGTGGACATGTTCATAATTGTCATGGGAGGTAACCGAGGTCTGGTCTGTTTAACAAAGTAACATTAATTACACATAACCCTTTAAATGTTTAATCCAGAAAGACAAATGGTTGAAAATAGCATGATTATATTGTTGAATTTATTGAATTAAAGCAGTCCTCAATTATTTGTCTCAAACATAGATAAACCATGTCATATGACATCTGATTTAATAAAAGTGCTTGTGATATCTCACTTGTGGCTTTGACTTACAACTGAACATTTAGAAAATACCGATATATATATATATATATTATGTATCGTCATTCAGCCTAAAAATACTGTGATATGATATTTTTCGGTCCATATCGCCCAGCCCTACTGTGGCGGCCAAATGTTACCAGTGGAAACGCTGCATACTCATCATCCATTCAGTCAGTCGTCAGTCATGCTGTAACACACAGCGTTCCTGCAGTCTTTTTGAGTCTTTGGTAATTCCTATTCAGGCTGTAGCAGCAGTGTGGGCAGCGTGAAGCCACATTCAAGAACAGCTAGCTGTCATCAGACGCTGCTAAACCTAAACACTAGCAGCCACAGACCCTATTCCCTCTTACACTGTTACTGCACTCCTATCGGCTTCCCACACCGACATTTAACAAGCACACATGTTCTCGTTCCTTCGGTATTACTCTGAAGAAATATTCCTTCATATCTTCAGAGCCAGCTCTCTCTCTTATGCTGTCCACACCCGACATCTTTGATCTTCTAATTCCTTGACTTCTCGTGCTGTCTCTCAGGCGGATATCTCTGTCAAATGCACACATGGCAAGTAGGACTGCATAAGCTAAACACAGTCAAAAGTGAAGCATTGTAAATTTATTAAGCTTTGATCCAGAGGGCTCATGTGTGACAGAATGTGTTTGTGAGGGGGGAAATCTAAACCTGGCAGGAGTAAGGGGATGGATCAACAAGATCAAGCGATGTGGGGCGAGAACATTCATTTCAGATGGCCCGGGCCGTGACAGAATTGGTCCTGCATGCTGCTCTCCACCGAGCGCCGGTGTCATGTTCGCAGGTTCCATGTGTTGTAAAGTCGGAGTGGTTTTGGCACGGGGGGCGACGCCAGCTCCTGTTCTGAGGGCGAACCCCATCCTGCCCTGCGCATGGTGGGCCGCGGAGCGACGCAGAGCCGGGCGAAAGGAGTGAAAGTGTTGACAACGCTGAAGCTGGAAACCTAACCCAGCCCTGACACTGAATACTCGGGCTGCCACTTCATGTTCCCCTTCACAAACATCAACCCCCTCCGTCGCTGTCTGTCTTCCCCTCTCACTCTTTGTCTGTCTTTTTGTCTCTTGGCTCAAGCTTGCAGTTTTTATTGATAGTGATGTGTTCCGTTAGAGGAAAAGAAATGCCAAAATTCAAAACTGCAAAAGTCGGTTTTACTTTCATGTTTTTTCTCTGGCATCTCTGCTTCCTCTGTCATCTTCTCTCTCTCTCTCGCTGTTAATGTCTGTCGTCACTGTACTTTACTCAGCAGTTTGCGCCATCATAAAACAAACGCCGTATAACCTCGAATCACTGAATCATAAAAAGAAATATTTGAACTTAGAATAAAAGTGCAGCTGGTGTTGGACATATATCTGTGGATCCCTTGAGTTGAACATGCCTATCTAGTGTAGGGCGTTATATAGGATAGATAGGTAGGTAGACAGTAGGGTTGCACTGATACTGGATCAGATATCGGGCTGATACTGACTCAAATAGCTGGGTCGGATATCGGTGACAGCAACGATCTATTCAATTTAATTCTATGTTTATATACTATATACATTGTATTCTGGCATTTTAATTCTTGTTTAAGTTTTGACCAATTTGTTGCTGTATTAAAAAGGGTTACACTTGAATTGTAAGTCCTGTTAATTTTAAAGATTTATTACCAAGTTGCTGGTGTACAATTTATTATTTTAATAGAATTCAGTAGATTTATTTCTATGTATTTATTTCAAAGCTGTCAATCGATTAAAATAGTTAATCGCAAATTAATCGCGCATTTTTTATTTGTTCAAAATGTACCTTAAAGGGAGATTTGTCAAGTATTCAATACTCTTATCAACATGGGAGTGGGCAAATATGCTGCTTTATGCAAATATATGTATATATGTATTATTGTAAATTAATTAACTACACAAAACAATGACACATATTGTCCAGAAACCCTCACTGGTACTGCATGTAGCATAACAAATATTCTATAATCATGACAGGGCAAACTGCAGCCTAACAGGCAACAACAGCTGTCAGTGTGTCAGTGAGCTGACTTGACTATGATTTGCCCCAAACTGCATGTGATTATCATAAAGTGGGCATGTCTGTAAAGGGGAGACTCGTGGGTACCCATAGAACCCATTTTCATTCACATATCTTGAGGTCAGAGGTCAATGGACCCATTTCAAAATGGCCATGACAATTTATTCTCGCCAAAATGTAGTGTAAGTTTGGAGCGTTAACGTAGTATGACATGGTTGGTACCAGTGGATTCCTTAGGTTTTTAAGTTTCATATGATGCCAGTATCTTCATTCTAGCTTTAAAACCGAGCCTGTTACAACCTAAAGATCGCAAGTTGCGTCAAAGAAATTAGTGGTGTTAAAATCGCGTTAACTTTGACAGCTCTAATATGTTTGTTACATGTTGTTTTACAAAGTTAGGAATAAAAGAAGGCTGAGGCATACAGCTTATTAATTATACACTGGTATCGGATCGGTACTCTTTATTGGCCAATACCCAAAGCGCAGGTATGGTATCGGTATCGGGACTGAAAAAGTCGGATGCATCCCTAGTAGACAGACGGACAGACAGACAGACAGACAGACAGACAGAGAGACAGTGAGACAGATGGACGTGACATTCCTGTGTGACTGGAAAGGGAAAGATGACCATCCCTTCAGATGCTCCTCATTCCTGTCCACACAGAGTTATTGTCCCTCAGAGGGAATGGAGACAGGTGTGCACAGAGATTCATATCGTGAACACACTATCGGACAACAACAGTGTATAGTTTAAAGGCGGCAGGACGGAGCAGAGAGACAAAATATTACCCTTCTAATGGAAGACAGTGCATCCTAACCAGCTGCAGTGGGCGCTGTTCTGTCACCGACACTCAGCCCCGTTTGACACCTTCACACTGTTTGATATAGAGATGGGTTTTGATGGCTGATGGTGGTGGTGATGATGATGATGGCTGTGAAGGTGGAAATGGTGGCAATGATTTATGTTTACTGGCACTGTAAACAGCTGATAAGAAGCAGCCAGGCTTGGCATCTTATTCTGCAGTAGCTGCAGATTACTCTCATTCACAGTATCAATATCTGATAAGGTGTGAAATATAACACTTCATATCATGGTTGGATGGGTTTGTGTATCTGTGTGTGCACTGAGTTCTACGTGACCTTATCACGCGAGTTGATTCAAGGAGTGAGGAGACAGAGATGGAAGTTGGAGAATGGGACAGAGGAGGAGAGTAACGGGGATGGAGTTGAAAGTGAAACATAAATGAATAGTTGAGTTAATGGAGGGAAAAAGAGGCATAGCAAGAGGAGGTCAGAAGGAGGGAGGATAGAGGGAATGACAGAAGAGTAAAGGCAGACAAAAGGAATTTAGTGCTCTTAAAGCTGGGTGGTAAAAGCAAAGAGCTGGGGACATCATGAGTTAATGTTTAATAGAAAATAGCAAAAGACGTGCCGTTTCTTATAGCTTTCCTCGTCATTATAGCACCCAGCGACGATGTAACTACCACACAGCACAAACATCCTGCATAACATTTACTTTTCTCACAATGAGCTGTAACTCTGCTCTCCCAGTCTAAAGGCCTTTTACAGGTGTTTTTGTTTTTAGCAATTAATTCGCACTTCAATATATTTTTTCGAACTATCGTTTTTGTCATTAATACTTTACCACAGAATGCCGATATCACGCGTCGACACTTTATTTCAGAACAAGGTTGATTTTTCGGAGCTTTCGTACTGCAAATAAAGGCATCAGCAAATCACGTTGTGCAGAATGGACATATTCAATACCTACACTATAGTGTACAACAAAACGGAGGCTCCATAGTGCAAAACCAGGACTGCAAACTTTTAGGGCTGTCAATCGATTCAAATATTTAATCACAATTAATTGCATGATTGTCCATAGCTAATTGCAAATTAGTCACACATTTTCTATCTGTTCAAAATGTACCTTAAAGGGAGATTTGTCAAGTATTTAATACTCTTATCAACATGGGAGTGGACAAATATGCTGCTTTATGCAAATGTCTGTATATATTTATTATTAGAAATCAATTAACAACACAAAACAATGACAAATATTGTCCAGAAACCCATTCATATTATATTAGTATCTTCACTCTAGCTGTACTTACAATTAAAAAAACGCAAGTTGCATTAATGCGTTAAAGAAATTAGTGGCATTAAAATGAATTAGCGTTAACGTGTTATTATCGTGTTAACTTTGAGCCCTACAAACGTTATTACTTCTTTCAACCTTGACAAGGGCAACACAGACCAGATGCACTCCTTCTGTTCTTACCTTTCACAATAGAAGCTGTAGAAAATATAATATTCGCAGGTGAGTATTCCGCATTTTCGTGTTATTCGTTACGCCCCCGATGTGTAAAGGCCTTTAGTGAGTCATGTTTAGTTGCACCCCAAAATACCCCCCATTCTCCTAATGTGCAGCTACTCTTTGAAAAAAACCTGTTATGACTCATGTAATATCTAAAACCCTGATAGAAACACTTGAGCTCCTCCATTATGTGACTTTACTTTTACGCTTTAGCGCACAAGTGGATAAAACATTGGTCATTAATGTGCACCAGCCCTCTCAAATCCATACCCATAACAAAGCCGACCCCTGACACACTCCATCAACCTGTCCCTGCTTTTACATTCTCCCTGACTTGTATAACGATACGCTGGTGTCCTGTATTTTCAGTATTATTCAAACTCATTAACACATAAATTAAAACGCACAACAAATTATGTTGCATTGCTGTGATTGCCAGTGATTTTGTGCATTTGGTAAATCAATTTAAAATAGCATCAACAGATTTATGTATGTAAGTGTTGGGGGGAAAAAAAATTAAATGCAAACCACTGATTTAGACATTAGCGCTCCATAAATCACTTATACATCAGAACTTTGACCTTGAGCAAATTTGCACACGAGAGACTTCCTAAAGGAGGATCCTGATCGCTCATTGAGCTCGAGTTTGTGTTGTGGCACGCAGAGAAAGACGTAACTGCACAACAGTTTAAGATAATCCCCAAGATGGCTCTTCCCTCATCTTACCGTCTCCTCTTCTGCTTA
The DNA here is from genome assembly GCF_043250625.1 of Sebastes fasciatus. Lineage (NCBI taxonomy): Eukaryota > Metazoa > Chordata > Actinopteri > Perciformes > Sebastidae > Sebastes > Sebastes fasciatus. The sequence goes on from NC_133799.1 coordinate 18,797,430, forward strand.
ATGAGACGTCTCTCCTCACACGTCTGAGACTCTGGTTTGATTAGCTAATGAGGCGCCGTTACACATGCACTTGTGGCTAATGATTTGGTGTCATGCATAAATACTCGGATGCAGCTGGGGAAAAGCTAGGTTGGTTTTTGGAAATTCTGTTTTTTTAGTGATATGTCAGGAAAATGCATAAGAAAGAAAGGAGGGAAATAACAAAATTAAATTGATTAAGCATTAGGAATTAAAAAAGATTGTCTAAATTTCCTAATGTAATATGATATAATATATTCTAAAAAAAATGTAAGTAAAAAAATTCTTACGTCATCATGGCGAGTAACCGTTATCGTACCGCTTGTAACCAGTTTGTCATATTAAGCTGCTCTACAGTGAAAAGAATACACACTGTATTTACACAGTCAGGTGTGAGTGACAAAGAAATAACAAGGCTTTAGCAGTGGGGTCATTCAACTCAGCGGCGTCGGGCTCAAAGCAGTGATTATCTGTGATAGGAGGAGGCCCCTCTCTCTCTATCACAGTGTTAATCTCAGCTCTGGGTTCTGCTGAGAGCAGGTCAAGCTCTCTGTACTGCAGCAGTCTCCATTCACTGCTGGTTCAATGGCATTTTCTCTGTTCTCCTCCTTATACTTCAGTCATTCAAGCCCGACAGTCCTGTTTATTATTACACCAACACATATACAGTATATCATATACTGTTCAGTTCAGCTGCAACCTTCTGAATGGAACATCTAAAAAACAGATTTTTTAAAAATGGATTAAATGACACACAAACTGAAGGATAATATACATGCTGCACTTAATAAAATCAGCCATAACACCACATAATTGAACATATTTTCTGCTAACTCTTTTAAGGTCACTAACATCAGGATCTTGTGAGAAACTAGTGATGTTAATAATTAACCGTTAACCGTCAATAATAATTATTGCTATCAGTTAAAGGTGCTAAATGTGAGATTGGGAGCATTTCTATTGCCTCTGCACGGCTCTCAACATGGCGACGGCTATGGTGGCTCATAGTCAACCGTGCTTACAGTGCTAACGGTGAAAACAACGGAAAACTTTGCTGACAGAGCTAACAGTGTTAACCCGGTGGGAACGGGAGGGTGGGTGCTACGCTTCTGCAACGGCGCTGTCGGTCGGGACGACGTAATCACCTTTAACCGCCGTTTGAGAGCAGTGCAGAGCGGCGGCCGTGAGCAAGCCAATGGGGCACGCTCACATGCTCTAAAAGGCACGCGCGGCCGGCCCGGCTGTGTCACATCTTTGCTTTTGTTCTGAATCTGTTATTTTTTATACTTAAGAAGCAGGTTATATACAATTCAAGACACCTTATACCGCTACCTTCAAATGGAACTAAGGAGTTTGTGACATGTGAAGTACAACATAAGCATATCGTTAACTTTTGAAAGCACTGTTTCAAGGCAACTGACTAACATAAAAGGAGACCGTAAGAACTCTCCTTTTTCTCTTTTCAAAGCCTTTGTAAAGAGGACAAGACATCTTTTTCTGCCCTTTGATCAAGAATGAGCCAGTATAAAGGAGCATGCTGACAGTAGACCAACATGCACTAATAGAAGACAAGAAATATTGTATTTCTGGAGTGTAGTGCGGATTTATTAAAGAACAAATGTGCTAATGTTGTTACAAATATTAGCATCTGTCACAGCTCATGAACGGAGCACTTTCACAACAAAAGTATAGCTCAAGTTGTGTCACAAAAGTTCTTGGTGTGTAGGATTGAATCTGTAAAAAGATTTCCCATTCAAATTATTGAGGTCTATCTGTTAAGGAGAAACAATAGGTAAAAAAAAAATAGTAGGGCTTCAACTAACGATTATTTTCATTGTCGATTAATCTATCAATTATGTTCTCGATTAATCGATTAGTTGTTTGGTCTATAAAAATGTTAGAAAATGTCGATCAGTGTTTCCCAAAGCCATATCTTAAAAAACAAACTCAAAATCTCGAGCAGCGTTGACCTCCACATTGGTCTTCTGTGCTTCCCCTTGTGGCTCCACACACACACACACACACACACACACACACACACACACCCTCGTACAGTTACAGAAGAAGAACAACAGCGTATGGTGGAAGTAGGTTGGCAGGAGGAAGAACAGGGTTTTACTGCTCTGACTAAAATAAAACATGAGGACTTTGTGGTCCACAGTGCAGTTGGAAAGACAAATATTATTTTTTTTACAAGCGAGAGAAGTCCGGGGACAGGCCGCATAAAACGCCTTAATGATTGAATGGCTGAAGTATTAAACCTTGTAACTATGGCTGTGGGGTCCTGACCTGGATAGGGAGGGGAGGGGAGAGCAGTTTGATAGGCTAAAATCTACTTGTGCACACACTTACAGACGTGCACACGCTCACATCAGCAAGCAAATATAGTGACACACACCTCTTACACTTACCTTGGCAGAGGAGTTTCCTCAGTAAATCTTTATGTTGGAGTGGATATTGCAGTTTAATAATTAGTTCTGAATGAAAACTCTTGAATCCCTTTAAACACAACAAACTATATTCAGGTGAAAAAAGCTCTATTTATTTTCCCTTTTGACCCTTTTTATTTAGCTTTTTATCCGGCGTAATATAAAAATTCAATGATTTTCAATTCCTTCCCTAGAGCTGGGCAATAGAGCCAAAATTGTCTATCACGGTATAGGTAATTTCATATCCCGATAACGATATATATCACGATATACCATGTTTTCTGGTAATTCAATAAATAAATAAATAGTCTGGAAAGGACTGAGTATTTTCTCATTTTAAGAAATTGAGTGCAAAATGAACAAAACAGTTTTAAATGAAATTATAGAGAAAAAAAAATTATAGTAATAATAATAATAATAATATAGGCCTATCCTATATTATATAGCAATAGAAACATTACAGAAAAATATATACAATAGACATTTTTATATAGTTTTGACGATATATGTAATGGATAATGTACAGCGAGCCGGCCATTGTTGTGAAATAATCCCAGACAGGGCAATGCGGACGGGTTTTGCATCGCCTTAAAGGGGTTTACTGATGACCTGCTAGCTGTAGCTACATTATCCCGCTTATTACACGGCTACTTACTTAAGACATCAATAATTTGTCACAAAATTGGGCCACCAGAGTCCGAGATCAGAACTGCGTCCATAGCAACGGTGTGTTATACATAGCAGTGGTCTGCTATAAAGAAATAACAAGCCGTTGAACGCTGTGATTAACCAATCAGAATCGAGTATTCAACAGAGCTGTGTAATAAATCGTCATATTGCCCGGCCCTAACCATACCAATCTTGCATTTTTGGATGCATCACTTTCCTGACAGTTCTTGAAGTTAAAAAAAGAAATATATTTAGCGCACTCTGGAGAAGCTTTTAGAGATTTTGTGACAATTTTTCCTCATGTATCAGTAATTCATTATCTGCTCCACAGCAAAAAAGAGGAGCTTTGAAGCACAGCCACCATGGGACACCATCAGGTCCCTCTGATCTCGTACGCATACAGTCAAACCTGAGATTTCCTCCAGCACTCAGACACTTTGAACTCCGTATGCTAATGTTGACATACCAGACCGACAGCTCTCCGTCATAAGGCTCATTATCCGTCTGCTACCCTGTAGGATGATCACCGTCATTACTCCGACAAAGCACACCCCGTCCATTCACGGCGCTGGTCAACATTTTTAGGAAGGGCTCAGATTCCGGGCGGGCTTTTCTCACGCGTCCCCCCTGGAGGTGGGGTGACGGGGGGACGGATGGAGGGATGGGTGGTAGGAAGGCAGGAGGCAGATGAGCCTGCAGGCATGTCAGATATGCCAGGACTGTGAAATATAAGCACATACACAAATAAAGGCATGCACAGAGTATGCATGAGAACAATCTCTGACTGTCCTCGTTGCGCGCACACACACACACACACACACACACATGCACCTATCTCAACCACAAGGGGAGGAAGAGCCACAGGTGGTCATGGCAGAAACACATTTTCGCACAAACATTAATATGGATGCAAATGTCACAGTTATGTCCCTCAGACTTTATTTCTTCATAAAACAGATCAAATTAAGGAAATAAAGTGCCACACGTGTGTCTGACATTTGAATGAAAGATTGAATGGTCCCCTGTTGCACATGCACCCCACTTCACTGTGTGTAGTTTGTGTCACTATTTGCGTGCATGTGTGTGTGTGTTGATGTCCCTCTCCCTTTCCAGCTGCAGCTCTCATGCTGGGGCCTCCTCCTGGTAGCCATTATGGGTGTGTTTGTGTGTGTGTAATGTGTATGTGTCTGGGTGGTCTAGTCCCGTCTCCCTCCCTCTAATAGTTTTATACTGTTCTGCCCTGGCGGTGCCCGAGGGCAGGGGAGGGTTGGGAGGTAGGGTGGCGGGTGTTGCAGTGGGGGTGTGAGCAGCCCCGTCGAGAAGAGCAGACGACAGCCCTAATAAAGCTTCACAGGGTCTAGGCCCATCGCTCTCAGCACTTCCTCCCCGCTGCCCTCTCTGCTCCCTCCTGCCCCCTCGGTCCGCCGCTACCCCCCCCGCAGGCACATGTGGTCCGGCCCTAATGGGACCCAGCTGGACTCCCACCTTCCCTCTCTTACGGACCCCAGCCCCAGCTCTCCTCTCTCTGTTCTCCTCGCTCCCTTTCAACGTTCAGCCCCAGATGGCACTCCTTCAGGCAGGATATTCACTGCTGGGGGATGTGTTTAGTATCCTTTTCCTTTTTTATTTTCCCCCTTCCTTGCCTTGCCTCCATGTCTCTTCTCACGTCTCGTCCAAATGTATGGCGGTCATGTGATGTGGCCAAAGTCGGGATTCGGTTTCCCGAGGACAAAGGAGGACACACGAGGAGTGATGAAGCTGTGTTGTCATGCAGCAGACACTCACCGATGCCTGGGATCCCCAGACTCTCTATTACCCCGTCCCCGATCCCACCGCAGCCAGTCGTTCACACGTCAGACTCCCCGCGGCTGCCCTAATCAGTGCTCCTCTGCGGTGAGGTAGCGTGGGGAAACATTTGTTCCCCAGACCTACTCCGCTTCATCCCTCTGGAGTCGCAGCCTCGGCATGTAAACAGGGCGGTGCCAATTGCCCGTCCCTTTTTTATGGTACCCAGGCAGAGCAAACAAACAAACTGGAGAATTTTACGCAGCAGGCTGCGAAACATTCTCACAGTGCTACAGGCGACAAGTGTTGCCAAGTCCCCTCAGCTGTAATTCAAGCACGTACACATGGAAGCATGCTGACATGAAAGCAAATGTGCACACAAATTCACACACACATACTGTAGCCTGTATTTCCTGCAGAGCATGTGACATGACAGCCATACACAGCAGTTAATGATAGAAGTCTCTTGTGATGCATCATTTAATCACTGCGGTAGTACCAAAGTGCCCGTGGCAGCCTCTGACAGTAAATATTTAAAACTTCACAAAGAGCCAAACAGTGATGACTGGGACATAATATTTTTGTGGCTGAGTTTCAAACCCTGACGGGATGGCAAACAGTGCATTTTTAAACGCTTCCTCTTTTGCAGCCGTACGTAAGAGCAATAAGAGTAGGACTTTTACCGTAATGACACTGAGGACAGACAGCCCATAATGCGCCGTTTACTATACCATCTTATCATTTTCAGACCAAAACTAGATGTTCACGCTGATGAATGGTTGAGCGACCGGCTGTGTGGTCCCTCTCTGGCCCTTGCAGATGGTGTCATAGCGGTTCCCCTCCATGTCAGAGATGAGAAGGAGTTGGGTGCGGCGACGCTGGGTTTGTGCTCTTGAATTCATTATCTGTGACCAAATCCGTCCCTGTGATCAAAGCAGGAGTCGGGATGGTGGCGGAGCAGGACAGGGAAGTCGCTCTTCCTGTTCATCTTTTAAAAACCACAATCTGTGGTGCCCTCATGCACGCACATACATGCATATAGAAAATTGCCACCTGTTAAGAAAAAGAGGAGAAAATGCATACGACACAGCTGTTAAAAGGATAAATCTGGTGATATTTTCTATATATTTTTTACTGTCAACAATTCCTGTGAAAACACCATTTGTTCCTATATTGAAGATATTTAAAAAAACAGTTTAAAGATATATACTTTTATTTAAAAAAAAGGCTAAATTATCACAACAGCCAGGCAATTGTTTATTTGTTGGGGACTATGTTCAGGTGCAGATTTGGTTAGCTAGTCGGGATGCGCCAATCCAACTTTTTCAGTCCCGATACCGATAGCGTTACCTGGGCTTTGGGTATCGGCCGATACCGAGTACTGATCCGATACCAGTGTTTAATTAATAAGCTGTATGTCTCGCTGTGTGGAAGTGACTGGGATCATTCTTTTATGTGTAAGGCAACATCAGACTTGACATAAACATCGTTTTCCTTTTTTTGTAAAACAAAATATAACAAATAAATACATAGATATAAATTTACTGAATTGTTATTTATTAATAAAAATATAAAATAATAAATCGTACACCAGCAACTTGGTAAAAAAAAAATCTTCAATATTAACAGGAATTTGCAATTCAGGTGTAAACCTTTTTATTGCAGCAACAAATAGGTCAAAACATAAACAAAAATTTAAATTCTAGTCTATAATGTATGTAGTATATAATCATATAATTGAATTGATTAGATCTGCCCTATTGTCACCGATACCCAATCCAGCTATTTGAGTCAGTATCGGCCCGATATCGGTATCGGTGCATCCCTGTTAGCCTGTGAATATTTAAGGCAGAAGATGGTGTATTTGGCATTGACTCAAAAATAAACTACAGTGCCCATGTTCACCACAACAATGGACGTCTATGTTGCGGTGGTATAAGCCAGTGGTTCCCAAACTTTTTCACATGAAGGACCCCTAAACTGACACAAGTTGGACCATTTGATAAGATTTTTGCTTTTAGAAGTTCTATTACAGAAAGTGTATGAAACTCATAACCAAAATAGTCACACAATCTGTCATTGCGTTATTTATGGATGGAATTATAGTGAGAAGAAATTATTCCCCTTTTTGCTGGGGACCCCCTTGAACCCCCCTCAAGGACCCCTGGGGGGACCCGGGCCCCTCTTTTAAAACCACTGGTATAAGCTATAAAACATCGACAAATACAGAATATCACCAGACTCATCTATTGTGTCTCAAGGATGCAAACAATGAGTTTGGTGAGAAACACTGAATGTAAACATACTGTGTTTGTTTATAAGGAAACTCCAGAGGGTGTCTTAAAGCACAGAGGAAAAGGAGAGTTTAGTGTTGGGCTGAGTTTCGGTTAAGGATCATCCCTCCACAGTGCCCCCTCCAGTCAGTCTATACACTGGCCTTCTCTGAGGTGGCTTTCCAGGGGGATTGAAACCATGACTCTTACATCCCCCAAACTCCATACGTCCACATATCCCGGAGCAGAGGAGGCCCCAGAGTGTTTATGTACGGCAGACGCCCAGGCTAAACAGGAAGGGACAGGAGACCGTCACTGGGGACTCAGAATGCAGACCCACATCAACAGGCCCTCTCAGTGTGGATCAGGTTTGCCATTGCTCCTTTAAATGAATATCACAAACATTACGGCAGGCCAAACACCCACAAGTGACCACATATAGGCCGGAGCACCGTGGGTGGCAAATGTGCACGCCGGCGCGCTGCTGTGAATGAATATATGTTCACACCTGCAGTATTTGTACGTTTGAATCTGCATTCATGCTTGAGTGTTGATGTGTGCCTGGACCTGGAGTGTAGTAATACTCGTGACAACCCATGCAGACGCTACACTGTCCATGCAGGGCTTTATGCGAGCCGTTCAGACAGAAAAATAAATACCGTCGGAGGAGGAGAGGAGAGGAAAGCGAGTCTGTTTGAAGTCAGGGAGCTGCGGAGTGAAGCTGAGAGACAGACGAACCGTCCGGTTTCAGAAACCTGAACGCACCCTTGTTAAGGAGCAGTAATACGTGTTTGTGTGTGGCAGCAATAACACAGTTCCAAGGCTTGGCTCTGCGTCCACACATAAGCCTGTGTAACCCTACACACCTCTCTGATGATGTCAGATTAGCATTAAGCGTGAGGTCGGGCCTGTGTTTACACGTGTGTGAATGTGTGTGTATTCACAAGATGTCTGGTATTGTTTTTTGGGCAGTAAGAGAAATGTAAACAGCGGAAGGTAGCGGCTAAGGGAGAGTGGAAGAGCGGAGACGTTCCATGCGTGTGTTTGTGTGGCGGAGGCATGATGACATCAGCGGCTGGGCAGGGAGCGGGGCGAAAGGGGGCTCTGGTCAGTGTGAAAGTGGAGTCTGTCACACAGACGTCGTCCGACTGCACGCCACGCTCACAACGGAGCACTCAGCCACTGGCACAGGCTGGAGGACTGGCTGACGGTGGTCTGCCAAAGCCTGTCAGCTCCGTGGCAGCTTAAATGTTTCAGCGCTGCAGTCTGGAAAGAGAAAAGTAACAGTCACGGTAAATGTTGGCGTTGGATTTCTACATTAAAAGGTTTCCATCTCAACCTCCTGGACAAGCTGAAAGTAAATGGTGTGTACTTTTCTACGGTAAATTGAACATTTTATGGTCAATTAGAATGCAGTTGATTTGGAATTTTCTCTTTTTAAGTAGATTTTGAATGAGTTTAATTTCAATCAACCCCACTCCCGAAAGCAGGGGTTCCCAACCAGGGGTCCGGGCCCCCTTAGGGGGGCGCCAAAGATCACAAGGGGTGTACCCGGATTTGTCTGCTCTGAGGTTGTCAAAATTAGATTTGCTCATGTAGAACTAAAATTATAATAACACACTTACTGGATAATCTATACATGTATAAGTCTGTATATAAAATTATTCAAAAAGATATATATTTTTGCTACTTAGGTGCAAAATCAAACTAAATATTGTGCTTCAATCCATATTTGTTGGCGTTTAGCCTTTCAAAAACAACATTTTCCTTGCAGTCAAAAACCTATTTCCTCTACCGCTTGACACACATAAAGGGAGATCTGCACCTGTATTAAGGGGATGGTCTCGCAGCAATCAAACAACACCATAAATTACATTTATTTAACCATAATAACAAAGAGTCTATTTTGGCTCTAACACTATTATAGTAAATTAAGTCATTACAAAAAAAAATCATATTATGTATCTGCATTCGCTTGGTAAATCCATCAAGACATCATCATTTTGTTGTTTTTTTGACGAAACTGACGAGTTCTATTCATGAAGAAAGTTGATTTAATAAAAAAAAAAAAGACTGACTCATCAGCTTTTCTTAGATACAAGTAGGGGGGAGCTTCTTGGCAAATAGGTTGGGAACCACTGCCCTAAAGGAAACAAAAGAAATATAGCTGAGTGGTAAATCCCTGCAATCTGCAACGTAGTTCTGTCTGCAGAGCAGCAGCTTACTGTACATGTGGCAGTGTGCCAGGCAAGTGTGGTTGTTGCCAATTCCAGCAGTGAGACATGCAGAAATGCCCACCTGTTTCCTTTTCCTTCAGCTTTAATATTTATTAACACCAGACGCTACTGTGATGAGTGCTCATTTTGCACGCGTGTCAGTTTTTGGAGAATAAAAATTCTCCCTTTTCTACAGTATGACCTGTCATTTAAATCACAATCCAGACAGTCATCTCTTCTATTCGCTGCCAAGTTAATGCACAAGCTGCCTGCTTATATAGCAGCATTTTGCAGGGTGGCCGAGTAGTTAGAGGAAGAGCCCATAGGAGGTGTTGCTCTGCAGCTGAACCAGACCTCCACGGGTGAGGGCAAGTGTAAAGAATATTCCCCACAGGCATCAGTGAAGTATCACTATTACAGTAGTGTTCCCTGAAGTATTTTGGTTGGGACCACCAGTGAGGGACGGGGTCCAAATGCACACGGAGGAATGATGAAACTTCTATCGGGCCAGCCAAGGCTCATCGCTTCTCTTTCTCCCTCCACCAGAGGAGGTGGTCCTCTCTTTTTCTGTAGTCCGTCTTTGATCCCCGTCTCTCTTCTTTTCCTGCGATTCATCCTCCTGGCGCGGACAAAGACCGCCCTCCCAACAAACGCAGCCGCTGCCTTTCAGGGCCAAGCGTCAGGCTGTTGAGGAAAGGAGACAACAGGAGAGGAGCAGGGGAGCCGGGAGGACAGGGAGGAGAGGAGAGGAGAGCATGCAGTTTCACCCACCCCGGAGGTCTGGGGCAGCCCCCGGCTCTCAGTCCCCTACCTCCAGAAGACCTTATTCAGAGACTCACCTAATGAACACTCCTGCCCTCATTCAGCCCCACAATGGAGCCCTCCACCGCCATTGAGCCCGCTCACAATGGAGAACATCGCTCCAATTAAACCCCAGAGACAATGAGCCGGGGTAGGTGAAGGGGTGGAGGTGTGTGCGTAATATGTGTGCGTATGAGGGGGTCGAGCTGGGGGGTCAGCAGGGTAATGAACAGGCCCAACCTAGCGGATCTCTTCGGAGGTCCACTGAAGTGCCGTTGCCTCTGATGTGCTATTTGGATCAGTAAGAAGCAATTAGGTGCCCATTCCCAGCACATCCCAAACCCTTATCCTCCCCTAGGCACATCTAGTGTGTGTGTGTGTTTGAAGGACGAATAGGAAAGAAAAGGGAAAGGCAATGACTGGGGTTGGAGACCAGGCTGACAAGGAATCATGAATAGACAGGTGACTTGACCAGACTTGATTGCTTTAAAACGGAATTGAATGTCAAAGAAATGTTATCTATGTTATATACTTATCCTTGAAAATAAATCAATAAATGCTAACATGACTAGTGCATTACTTTACTAGTTGCGTGCAGTATTGTGACCTTATTAGGGTTGGGCGATATGACCGTATATACCGTGTGATGGTAGACATGTGTCCACCGGTAGAGATTTGGCAATACCGTTTCCATCGCTGTAGCAATTCTCGCGTGATTTCGTGATTCGCGTGAGATGTATTGTAAATAGCAGGAGGAGGCTTCCCAACCAACCCAAGATGAAGAAGAACTTTAGTTACATGATTACCAGACATTTTTACACTGTAGTTTATGTTGTTTTGTCTGATTTTTTAAATGAAAGTCAAGTCGTTTTTTCTTTTGGTATACCCTTAAATACAAATTTGTGTGATTTTTTATATGCACTGACTTCAGTCAGGCTGGTATTTATTTGCACCTATTAAACTTAAAACCTGTAACACTGAAATTATTGTTCTCAGGAGCCTTTATTTTAAACCATTCCTTAATTGAATTTACAGAACAATTACTGTAATGTGAGATATATCGTTACCATGATATAAAATTACACATACCGTGATAGAAGATTTTGGCCATATCACCCAAGTCTAGACCTTATTATTATTATTTTTTTATTTATTTTTGGCACAGCTGGACAAGTAATGAAACATGGAAGAGAAGGAGCTGGTCAACAAAGGAAGAGGAAGATAAACTAAATAACAAATATCAAATAAAAAAAAAAATCCTTCAAAATAAAAACAGCCATTTAAGAAAATAACAGTTATTTAGATGTGAAGTTGTGTTTAGGGATACGCAGTATAAAGCGCAAAACCACACACATAGAAAAATTTACCAATGTGTCTTGAGCAAAGGGTCCAGAGGCTCCCATAATGCTGTATGTCTAATTATTGACATTGATGCTCAAAATACAGAGTCTGCAGAGACGTGACATTTGACGGAGGCAGAGGCAGGCAGGAAAGCCAACAAAGGCCAGAACAAAGGCAGGATCTGGGCCATGATAATGTAGCTCAGCGCAGATCCCACTCATGAATATGGCAGCTGTTAGCCAGTGTGTGTGTGTGATGTATGCATATACTGTATCCTTACTGCATGTGTTTGCTTACGTGCCCATATGACTCGACCAACAAATTATGCATGTCCTCACACGTCTGCTCTCCTCACTGACATGTGCATGTATTACTACATCAAGCCCGCTGGTGTTAAGGCATTTATGTGTCTCTATCTGCCCGTGCTGCCGGCTCCCACTGGGGCTAAAAAGTCAATCAACTAGTCTGTCAGGGGAGCAGGACACACTCTGCCCAGGGATCAATGCCCTTCACCCCTGGGACTCTCGCTTAGTCAGTGGGGGCATCCAGAGCCCTGCAAAGCTCCTTAAATCCCTCGCACTGCTCTGACAGCTGACCGCAGGGGACACCTCTTTGTGTGTCTTTTAGTGCGTATACTTTCATGTGTGCAGGTGTCCTAGCACTTTTGAAGCAAAATAAATTACGTGCACTTTCACTGTTCAAATAAATGATTTTTCCTATTTAGTAAGTAAGTCCCCTTAAACGGTGGCGTTTTGAGGCTGCTGTCTGTGTGCGTTATCCACTGCCTCTCCCGTGCGTAATGTAGCCTTGGCGGCTTCCTCTCGACCCTTTTGGCCCGAGCCCCGTTATGGGTTGCGCTCCGACATAAGCAACGGCGACGAGGGCTCTGGCTTGGCTCATCTTCGTGACGTTACTCAGGAAGGACTCAGCCAGACATTTCTCCGTTCTCGGCTGAGATGGACGGCATGAAACCTGCCTTGGCGGAGGCCTGCGCTCTCCGAGTGCACTTCTACTCATTGTTTTGATTTGTTAATTGATTTCCAGTAATAAATATATACATACATTTGCATAAAGCAGCATATTTTCCCACTCCCATGTTGATAAGAGTGTTAAATACTTGACAAATCTCCCTTTAGGGTAAATTTTGAATAGATAAAAAAATATGTGCGATTAATTTGCGATTAATCACGATTAAATATCTTAATCGATTGACAGCCCTAATGAATACCTACCCAAAGAGCGAATAGTCAAATAATCGGATCAAGCCCTATGATTTACAGAACAGGATTTAGGCTAACCTTACAACCAGAGGCATTTAGAAATAAGAGATAAGTGCTTCTAATGAACTTGTTTACTGCTATGTATCCTCTAGTGGAAACATTTGGCTTTGTGCTGGATTCTTGTAAGAAAACCTTCATCTCTAATGTCTTTATCTGTCTGTATGCACAGCCTCCCTTCAAGCTGTTCAGGAGCAACAGCCTCCTATTCTCTCTACCCGGGCAGTTTTTGTAGGAGCTAGCCTTTAGCTTTGTTCAGGATCTCATCTGCCCCCAATTTACTCTCCCGGTGACCTCCCAACTCTGACCTGTCAGTGCAGCGTTCCTTTCTTTATTACTGAAAGCCATATTGTTTTCAAATGAAAAAGGACATAAATACTCCTAATATTCTAGTCTCACTTGAGTGCAACTTGGAGTTGTAGTAAATCAAAGAAGCCAAGAAGAGGAGTCCCACCACTGTGTCCATGTTTCCATGCTGTGTGTGTGAGCTCTTTTTTGAGTGTGTTTTTGTTTGACTGATTGACTGTGCATCTACTGAGTGAGGGAGGGTCTTTTTTTAATCTTAATCTCCGTCGTCTTCCTCGCCGGTGTTGCCACAGACCTCCTCCTCTCTTCCTCTCCGGTTCCTGTGGCCTCCCAAGGCTTCCTCTAGCCGTCAAGACGTAGGACTGCCGAGGGACTGGGACGGTGGTGGTGGGGGTGGAGGTTTGGAGGAGTTGGGTGGGTATCATGTTCTCCCTCTCTCTCTCCTACTACAGATTTATGGGGGCTCAGTCCTTCTCTAAATATTTGCCTTTCCCCCTGTACTGTGGGAGATTGATGGCCTTTGATGTGGGGGGGTGATGGAGGGTGGAGGTGCAGAGGCTCAGGGTGTTGGGATGGAGGACGGGAGGAGCGTATGGATAGGTAGATACCCAGTTAAGGGCCACTGAGGGGCCCGGTGGTTCTGATGTACAGTATATGGTTGCTACTGCTTTACATGTCTGAAATGTTAAGGTTAGCATCTGCATGCATTTTCCTCATTTCTATCAGTTTACTCCCCCGTGTAGGGTCGACATGAACATGGTTTATACATCTTTGCAGTCTGGTACATGATGAAACCAATGAACCGATGATTTTAACATAAATGTTTTGGAGTAATGGAACAACGTCTGCCAATTACCTGTTCCGTGGAGGATTACGCTGGAAAAACCTGAGTGGAGCTGCTAATAATAATCCAATCCAGAGTCAATCACGAGTTACAAAAACATCTGTTATAAAGCTAACTCTCAATCTCTCCCAATCTCCTTTTGGTAAATAATTGGTTTCAGATTCCCAAATCTATTTCCAGATCCAACTAACGTTGCATCATCTGGAGTTGAATTTATCGACGTCTGTTTTCTTTTTGAATACAACCCTCGCTTTCACTCCCCCCCCCCCAAAAGCTAATTGCACGCTCCCCACAGTAAAGGCCAACTTATCCCAGACGATGATGTTTATGTATATGTAATTGTCGTAACTGCGCAGCATAGCGAGCCCTTTTCTCCCTCCGCCTTGTTGTCTAATCAATCCAAATAAATCTTTATACGGACACACAGCCAAAGTAGTAACTGCACTGTGAAAGCAAATAATTGCTTGGGTTATTAGAGCTGAAAGGAACATAAACAAGTAATTTCAGCTATCGGGGCGGTGGTGACACAAACGTTCTTTCTCTCAGCTGCCTCCCCTCCGCTGCACATCTCTACTTCCACACACACACACACACACACACACACACACACACACACACACACACCCTCCACCCACTCCACCCTGCACATCTCCTTTTCTACTTTTCCCAGTTAACAGCTCAGTGTCAGGGGGTAAGTAGTGGGGCCCTACCTCTGCACCCCGCTGAGTGGGGGAGCTTCCACCTCACACACATACTCACACACATGAACACACACACTTTTACTCAGATTTTCATACATACACCTAAGCACTAGGATTGGGGCAATACACCTATCATTGATTCGTGGGTGCCGATTTGGTATGTATTGCGTTTTTTAAGTATTGCGATCCGATATTACGATTTATTATGATTTTTGTTAATTTTTTTTAACACTAGACCATGGGAAATAGTTGAATCATACACTTCTAGGGACTTTTACTTCGGAAAATATCAAAATTAATACAGTAAGTATGCCGGACGTAGCCACACATGTATACTTCCGCTAACTTTGCCAAGTGCATCGCTTGCTCTGCCGTCGGCTCCGTTCTCTTTATACATCCATGGTCAGCTCCATCGGGGCTGTTTGAATGCATTAAACTTAAATGTCAGTATATGGCTGCTCTACAGGTGTAGCGTTGACTGATTTGACCACAAAGATGAGGGTGACGGCTGGCTTTATCGCACGTTACGATACGATAACGTTTCCTCTCCATGACAGAGTTAGCATGCAGCTTGAATGATGTCTAGCTCTGCTTTTCCTGGCAATGTGTGAAACCCAAAGTGTTTCCATACTTAACTGTTTATGTAGTGTTTACCACTTTGGATTTAACATGTGAGTGTGCAGGTCGTATCCACGCAGACCCTACGCCACTTTCTGCTTTTTCGTTTCAGCTCACTGCGGCCGGCTGGTTTGTTTTGGTTGATACGGAACGGATATGACGCCACGTTACCCAGACTACAACAATAAAAGTGGTAACTTCCTTCTACCTCTGCTTAGAATCAAATGAATTAAATATATCAATTGTGGCATTAAAAAATAGATTTTGCGATAATTTTTTTTTTTCCCACCCCTAGTGGGGACGACTGTAGATGTGCAGTAATAAACCCAGAAAACACAAAATGCATGAACATACAGTACACAGACATAGTTTTACACACACACACACACACACACACACACACACACACACACACACACACACACACACACACGAACACGCACACTCTCTGAGTTCAGCTCTGGTTCCTATTTACCTCCCTCTTCCCCAGGCAGCCATTGCTCCACAGCAGCGCTGTGTGCTGGTGACACGGAAGGGAAAGGGGAGGAACAGAGAGGTCATTCGGATGACTAATGGTTGAATTCACAGGAAACTCCGGGAACATTCTTCCTCAAATTATGCTATTAGCTGCTTGGGGGAGTGAAGAGAGGGAGACAGAGGGGGAAAGAGGAAAAAAACAAAAAACAGGCGAGGATAGTGTGTGCGTGGGGGGAGGAGGGTGGGAGGAGGCAGGCAGGCCTTAAAACAACAGAAACAGAAAGAGAAAGGAACTTGTAGCCGTTTGGCCTCCTGTTCTTCAGCGGAATGCGGTGCAGTGGCATTTACACGTTCGCAGTGATTTATCGGCGCTGGCGTCCCCCCTCTGTCTCTGTCAATACAAGCCTCTCAGAGCCAGGAAAAGGCCCTAAGCCCGAGGAGACAGTGGGCCTGAACTATTCTCCCTCTCCCCCTGCACCTGTTCGCTCGGCGGGGGAAATGAGAGCCTGTAATTAAGTGTGAAAGGGGCTCTGCCGGATAGCCGGTGTGATGGTGTCAATCCGCTAATGTTTTGTATGGGGGCACGATATGATCCTATGAGCACGAGGGGGACGGAGGGGGGGGGGGGTTCTTTGAGGATTTGTCTCAGTATTGTGTCACACGGCAGGTATTTATATGTGTTTGGTTTGTGGGATATTGTGTGTATGTGTGCATTATTTATTATCAGATGTATTTATCTTCTTGGTTTCCCTTTTTCTCTCAGATTAGAGCTAATAACCTGCCTGAGATTCACCTGGAGTACCTTCTTTACTAGCAGTTGTTACTGTGACAGTTGGGAGGTGTGACAGAGATGAAATGACACTATATAAGATTTCATACATATGCTGCGCCAGGTATTAGCTCACTGAGATACAGCTTGTATAAATAATTTCCACTGTACTGTTTTTGTTTAAAGTCTAGGCAACTGTAGTCAAGGCTGTACTTTACTTTAAACTCAGGTTTATTTATCTCTTGGTTTGTAACTTTCAAGGAAGAAAACAAATATGATACAGTGTAATGTGTCTTTGTTCAATTGACCTGCATGTCCAATGCTACTAAGAGATGCCTCTGAACAGTAAAAATTAATAATATGCTTTAACCGACCTATAGCTACAGTAGAGGTTGACCGATAGTGGATTTTTAAAGGCCGTTATGATAACGAAAGTTATTCCAAAGAGAATATCCTGAAGTGTGATTTGGTGGATTATATCATTGGAACATTTTCTATTTATTTGCAATGGGCGATGTGCTGTTCTGTGGCTTACAGTATGACTAAAGTATGCAATTTCATTTCATGAATGGATGGTTACGTGGCTGGAAGAGATCTGGTGGCAGCTGTGCAGCCATCGGCTTCTGTCGGAGCCCAGTTCCACTGATAACAATAGTTTGTAAAATGTCATGTTGGCCAAAAAATCAGTTTACCTCTACTATACAGACTTTATTCCCACAACATTTAATATGAGTAGTCCGTGCACAATGCTGCATTTATGTTGTGGGACAGGACGGATTGATTCTCATGTTTGTAAGTTGCATACATTCTCATTAGTCATTGCACTACGCAACATGGTGATGTTGTAAAATGTTGCAGGTTTTGTTGCACTCTTCCTAATTTCCACACAGTCTGGCAGTATGACCGCATCAAATTAAGCGTTTGTGATCTTTTTATGTTCTCTTCAGAAACGTTTTGACCTGAGATATTGACATGAATGTTACTTAGAACAGAGGTTCTCAACACAAGAGAAATGTATTAGAAAGATATTTGACATGTATTAAGCATATGTGCAGATCTAAAAGCTATAGATTTGTTAGATTAGAACGTAATCTATATGAACTATAGATTACGTTCTAACCCCCACTTTGAGAATCACTGACTTAGAAGATGTTGATTATAGTAACTTAAAAATTCTAGCTATTTTTTAATGAATTCTTTGAAAATGTATCTTTTATTAGACAGTATAGAGAGAGGAACATGACATGTAACAAACGTCCCCGGCGAACACAGAACCAGGCCTAGGACATTGTGGCTACACGGTACGCAGTAATGTCCAACTTTTGAACCGAAATGTATGCTTTACATCATAAATTGGAAAAACATCTATCATTTCACAAATTCCCCACTGAAAATATCGGATTATTCCTGTAGAAACGAAATGGTTTACTGCTTCCAGCATCGCTAGATAATTTAATAACCGGTAAATCTATGTGAGATTTTCAGCTGTAATGTCGGTTTCACTTCTGGCTCGGGTTTCCCAGCCTGAGCACGACTTAAGTTGAAAATGGCTGCAGTGGGAATAAGGTTAGCTATTAAATACCAATTTATGTCCTCCAGGTAGCAGCCTCTACATTCAGCGGTCTGAGGAAGGCTGTGCTAACTATAGACGTTCTGATGGAGAAGTCAAACTGGAGCAAAGGGAAGGACTGAAGTGTGTGTAACGCCTGCTGTAGAGTGGGAGAAGACTGTATTCTCTCACTCAGCCATGAGAGAGACAAGGAGACAGAAAAGGTTATTTCAGTTTTTCCAGGAAACGTGTCTGTATTGTGTGTGTGCGAGAGAGAGTCTTGACAGCAGTCAGCATATACAGGAAACCACAGAAAGCTAACATTTATCTCCATAAAATGAGGGAAAGCTCTTGCTCCACCTGCCTGATACAGAGAAAATCACAAAGCACCGCGGTCAGACAAAATAACCAGCGATTTCTGCAGCCACCACCAACTTTATAAACCATCTGACCCTGTGTGTGTTAGTGTGTGTGTGTGTGAGTGATTGTAGAGCGACGCTGTGTGAGTCACAGCGCGGCTGCAGGTGATTGGTCAGGAAGTGGTCATGTTATTATCTCTAATTGAGGGGTAATTGTAGAGCCGAGTGTACCGTACTGTATGTGTGAGCGTGTATGTGTATCTTTCTATGTGTCTGTGTTTGTGTTTAGGTGTATGCAGAGTGGAAAATTACATCTAGAGTTTAGGCTTGCTGTGATTAAAAACAAAACAGAGTAAACACTGGGCTTTAGTGGGCAGCAGTGGGAATGGCTGGATGTCCTGTATCCTGTGTGTGCGTGTGTGTGTGTGTGTGTGTGTGTGTGTGTGTGCTGCTATTATCGGGCCTGCAGACTGTAATGATAAAATCCTGCACACAGGCGGCCAACTCACCTACTGAAGTTGCCAACTACAACGGGACTTTAAGCAGGTTATTATTTTAATCTGCTTTTTATTATTTTCAGCTCAGTTATTAATCCTTAAAATCCACTGACGGATACACTCATGTGAAAAGCATATACCGGTAGTTAGACTGAGTTTGCCACTGATATAAAGGAAAAGATTACCCGTAAACATTTAATACTGTTAAAACTGGTGCATTATTGTCATTATTTATGAAATTTAGCTGTTCAGGTTTTGAGAAAAACAACTCCTCACATACTTGCTTTCCACTAGTACAATACAGGAAAATTTAATTTTGCTTATGGTGCTAAAACCATTGAAAATCTAAATTAAAAAAATAATAATTAATAATAAAAAATATTCGCAACTTCCAAAAATCAATTTAAATTTTTTTTTTCTACAAAAAACCTAGATATTGCTGCTGATGGACAGCAATTCTACACACCAAGTCAAAACTATGTCAAGCATTATTGTGTGATTTATTGAAAAATCCCACAAAATCCCAGTCTTACAGTGTTAGTTTGTTTGCATTTTATTTTTGAAATTGACAAGTTTCTGAGAAATAAAAGCCCACCAATTTTATTTATGTAACAAGCAGCATTTTTATTTTTGTTGCATAACTTGAACTTGTTATTCTTGAAATCACTGAGAATTAAGAAATACTAAAAAAGGTTTGCCCTTATGTGTTTACATTATGGCAATCAGTTGATATAACTTTTTCCAAATATAAAAACTCCGTAATCTTCTACACACTTTACTCTGTGTCATGCCATAATATGCCACACCGCCTTTATTAGCGAACAGCGGACTGGAGTACATCCTGAAATTAACGCCCCTATGTACTGAATCAAGAATCTAAATCACATTTAAGAGGCAGATCGTCGCATGACGTATTGTATTGGCGTATTGTATGGCCTCTGCATATTGATATTTAAAGTATTTGAATGGACAGAAACCCTTAAGGATAGGAGACAAAACATGTTTTTTTTTTGTTTATTGGTTTTAATGTTTTTAATGTAGGGTAGAAAGTAGTGAAAATTAGCCCCACCTTTACCAGCTCCAACATTAAAGTGATGAACATTAATATGTCAATAATTATAATCCAATATTTTATTCTATATTATTCTGAAATGGGCCATTCTGCACAAAGAGTACTTTTGCTTTTGGTACTTCAAATATATTAATACTTTTGTACTTTTACTTAAATAAAAGTTTGAATACATGATTTTTACTTGTAACAGAGTATTTCTAAAGTGTGGTATTTTACTTAAGTAATAGATCTGAGTACTCCTTCCACCACTGCGTATATTTGGCCATAGCTTTGATTGAAAACAATGAGGGTAGTCAAAGCTTTTGAGACTCACAGGAATTTGGTAATTGAAGCTGAAGTAGATGAAGCAGTTTTGGGGAAGTGGCTAAAATAAAGTAAAAAAAGAGCACGTCAAACATACACAAATCAATAATCAGGAGACCTCTGTGTTGTTGGATTTAAGCTGGATTTATAGTAGAAGCGAGGGGTTATTATGGCAGCGGTTACAATGTCAACAACCTCCACCAGCACCTGAAACTTGTTAGAGGAAACACAAGCAGCCAAAGCTGACCAATCACGGGTCTTGTGTTCTTGGTAGTAAACCTTTTGTCAAAGTGCTATGGTGTCGGTTATGGTACGGGTAGTTCTTAGTTGTACATAAACATCATTTTTAGGACACAGGGTCATTTATTTGGGCATCGTCATGACAGCTTGTGGTTGTTCTTAGCTTTTCATGCGCTCACTCGTCACTTCAATCTGTCCAGTACTTCTCTACTGTAATACTGCAAGAAGAATATTTTAAAAATAGACAAAGACTTCGTCCAAAATCACATACTATGCACTACATACCCAATATGTGTACTGTCGTTCAACATATTTTTGTGTGAATAAACAGTAGTATGTTCCTTTACGGACGCACTGAGCAGTAATTTACATCTCGCCGGTTGGAGACGTGTAACCATGGTAACCCGTACCAACCTCAGGTGACCAAAATGACGGTTTGTGAGAATCAAAGTCTGAATTAATTTAAAATATATGTTATGCCTCGCAAAGTGAAAATCTTATACTTACATATAATTGAAGCGTGATTGATATTACAGAGCTGTCCGTCAACGTCTGTTATGAACGTTGTCATCACTACCGCATTGCATTGTGGAATATTTATGCCGCTGTAGTATCCAGCGTTGCATATTGTAATATTTCAGCAAAAATAGTATGCCGTTTGTGTACTATTGGTTTCATACTAAGGTTTTGGACATATAAAAATATCAAATATAGAAACAAATATCTCACAAACTGCTGTAGTGTACTAAATAGCATATTAGTATGGAGTTTCGGACGCAAACAATGTTTTTTTTTGTGACAATTTTTTCATTGTCTCCACGGACGCATCACAATCACTGTGGTTCCCTCTCGCTCCTCCAGCTGGCTCTCCTTTTTCTCCTCCCTGAGCGCGAGGAGGAAGAGTTTTCCTCACCGTCTGCCTCCCCCTCTCTCCCTTCTTGCCTTCTACTGGTTTGAACCCCCCCCCCCCCCACCCTCCCCTCTCCAGATAGCTGTCTGTTCTCACCTACTCTGAGCAGGGATCTAATTGAGGGCAATCATTCAGATAAAAAGCCCCCACAATGATGCTGCCGTGCTTGCGTGTAGGTGCATATTTGTGTACGTACGTGTTTATGTGTGTGTGTGTGTGTGTGTGTGTGTGTGCGTGTAAGAAGAGGGGGGGGGTCCTCTCTGCTTCTACCACCATCCAACCCCACCACCTCCTCTCCTCTCTCACTCTCTCCACCACCATTAAAATGCCATACCGCTCTCTCGACCGGTCTACCCCCCCCCCGACCCTCCCCAGCAAGCCTTTTGTGTGGCACAGAGAAGAGGCAGAGAGAGGGAGAGACACCGAGGGAGAGAGAGAGAGAGAGAGATGAAAAAGAGGCAGGCCAGCTCCTGTTGTTGACTGGTTGTCTCTGATCTCTGGGAGCACCTCCTTAACATCAGGAGAGCCGGGGTGCCTCCACTTTTCACTCCTCTCTCCTGTCCTCTTAGCCCCCCATCCACCACCCTGACCCCACCCCGATTCCAACCTATATCAATGACTTGTGCCTTTTTTTTTTTTTCATTACCTACCTGGAGTTATTTGGTGATTTGGTCCCCACTCTCTGGCAACATCCACACTGATGGGTTTTAATTTTATAATGCATTACTGTTGCTACATTTATGCCTAGCGTCCACACTACTCCGGCGTTTTCCAGACCCTAGAATGGAGACTTTTGACAACGCTGATGATCCTGTTTTAGTTTTAAAACTCCGGGGTTGGGTTCTAGTCTGGACAGACAGAAAAAGAGATCTTTGAAACCAATAACGCAGACACCCACGTTCGCTTCTTGATTGGGACTTCTTATCAGTCATGACGTGTCCTCCCCTGATTCGTCACGCCCCATCACGTGAACCATTTTTACGGAAGAAAACAAACGACATCAGCCTCGACCACCAGTGGTTAATTTCAACATGGATAACGAGTTACAAGCGTTGCTGACCTTATTGTCTGTGCTAGCGGCTGTCGTGCAGTTAAATTCTGCATTTTATAATGTTACTACTGCCTACATGTGCAGGAGGAAAGCTATTATTCAATCTCTTTGCATCAATTCCTGTATCCAGCGCTGCTTCCTGTTTATGCGCCGTAAAACGCCATTGTAAAACGCCATTGTAAAACGCCATTGTAAAACGATAACTTATTAGTGTGGATGTAGCCTCTGTCAGTGTCTTTCTTTTTCCTACATTTCTAACATGGTGCTCTCAATAAAAGTGAGAAGTATGCATTGCATTCTGGTATATTGAGGCTACTACTGACACTGAAATTGGCGTTTCTGCCTCCTCTACAGCGGTTGTCTCCTAGCACAGCATGATTGTTGAATGCTGGTACAAAATAGACTCTCTGAAAGAGCCCCTCACTTTTTTGATCCTCACGGCCAGACACTGAAACCTAATGTTTGCACATGATGAGAGCTGAAAATGTCCCTGCTACTCCACTTTTCATGTGCCGGAGCACGATGTTACCTTCAGTTAGGCATTTATCCTCGGGAAGGAGAAAGCAGTGCAAGAAATGCCATGCAACATCTAATAAAAATGTTTTTATCTCTTGTTAGATTAATCCCATTAGTGATAGACACCCACAGACGTCTGCCACAATGACACCGTGCACCCATAAAATATGCGCAGTGATTGCAAAGCCCTCCATGTGAAGAGCACCCCTCCGTCCCCTCTCTCTCTCTCTTTCTCTCTCTCTATATCGTTCCCTCTGTCTCTCTCTCTCCATTCAACCAGTAAGAGCCAGTGATGGTGTCATTGTGGTGTGACTGGTGGTGTTAGCCCACAGAGCAGGGGGAAACGCTGGTGGTGGTGGTGGTGGTGGGGAGGTTTGGAGAGGGTAGAGGTGGGGGAGCTCGGAGGGTAATAGGGTGGGACAGGCTGCTGTCGAGTGATCCAACCCCACTTGGCACCACTCTGCTCCCCATAGTGTCCGTATCCCACTCAGGCTTCTTCTCATTCCTCCGACGCTCCTTTTCGATTCACTTTCAATTTTATTCAAGAAGTTTTATCGGCATGAGATCATTACAGCATCTCTCCCATTCGTTCCGCTGTGTCTCAGGGTTTCCGCATCACTTCAGCACTGTGACACATTATATAACTGACAAGGAGGTATAGACATTTGTGCAGTTATTATAAGGGCTGCTCCCTCTTAGTCGATTAGTCGACTAATCAGTTGCTTTGGTTGATTTTTAATTTTTTATGTTTTTTTTATGCTGAATGACTTATTTCTAAGTAACTTATGAGCACATCTTTAAAGTGGTGCTTTTGTGTGGTAACCCTAGTTATTATCTAAAATGCAAACTACACGTGTAGAAAACAGAAAGGTAGCTTTCAGCTATTGATAGCACACATCTTTTTTTAGGGCTTTACTATTATATATTATAAAAAATATGGAATTGCAATTATTTTTACTGATATTGCAATTGCGATATGATTTGTGATATTAGAGGAAATTATATTTTTTACATCATTATTCTCATTGTCATTGAAAAACGTAACAAGATTATTATGGAGTGATTTTTGCAGGGATCTGTTCCAAGCAAAGATGTTTTCTTAAGTCTGTAGAATATGATGAGTAGGCCAGGATTTCTCTACAGCACCACAATATTTAATTTAAAATGGTATTTTGACACACATTTTACCTTTAACAAATATCAATATTAAATGTAAGATTAATCAGGCTCTCTTTCAATCCTAATTATCTGTCATACCTGCGTTTAAAGTTGTTATCCTTTAGATTTTTGTTAAATCAAACTCCGTTTTTGATACTATTTTTAAGATCTGCATTTTTCGAACAATAGCAATTAAGTAATTACCTCTTTAAGTTTTCATTGTTAGTGTGGCAGAGTCCTATGGAGGACGGAACCTGCCAAAATCCAAAATAAATAAATAAAGGGAAAATCATGCATGCATAAATAAATAAATACATAAATACATACACACATACATACAATTTAATAACAAATAAATAAATATAAAAATAAATCTGAAATAAATGTAAAAATAAATTCATCAATTTAAAATTTGATAAAAATAAAGAAATAAAATGGGAAATAATAGATTGGGGAAGTAATACAAAGATAAATCAATAAAATAAATAAATAAGTGAATAAATAAATGAATACAATTAAAACAGAAATTTCTATTTATGTCACATTTTATCAATTAAGTAATGCCTACATTTAATTAGTCCACCATTCCCCCGCTGGATTCAAGTTCCCTTCACACACACAGGGGATTCAGTCAGTTTGAAATATTATATAATATATACAGTATATTTTATGATATTATAGGGAGTAATGGCACAATAAGGACCAGCCTTCTTAAATCCTAAGGCTTACATCCTTAAAGTCTTGTGCCTTCCCTTCCATTAGTAATTCCCTCCCCTCTTCTCATGTCTCTAAACTTCCTGCCGATGTTTAGTGTCTCTCAGAGGTATTGCGGCATTCCCCACAGCTCCGGGTACTCGAGACATGGCTGGGAGTTCAAAGGTCATCTCGTGACCCTGGATCCTCTAACTGTGTGTCTTCCTGTGCTCCATAAGACCTCTATTTCAGACACCGTGAAGTGACTCCCTGGCGACTATTATGTTCTCTTTATTTTGTGTGTGTGCAACATCATGTGTAAGCGAGAAGGACTGGCGGTGAGAAAAATAAAAGGGAGGAATGTTCCGCAATGCGAGGCAAAGGGCCACTTTGGGAGCCTTATTCTGCATTTACTTACATTATAGTTGGCAAATGTAAGAGCCACTAAGTAGAGCTGAATGAAATTTCTGCTTTGGCGCTAATGTGATTTGGAGCTCTGGCTTGTACGTGCATGCTGTGGGTGGCTACTGTACTCGGTGTAATGTGGTTTTGTGTGTGAGTGTGTTTGGCACCGCGGGCTGTTGAGCAACAATCCAGCGAGAAGACCCCTCTCCAGTATCAATTAAAGTCACCAGCTCGCTCCACTTGCCGCTGTCACCCAGGTTTACCCAGCTCTCCACTGCGGCAACACACCAGCAGGGAAAACATTAACATAAGTAAGCCCTCTACTGACAACTCTCTCTTCTCATATTGGCCTCTTCTCCACATCTCTCTCTTCGCCTTTTTTCTCTTTTGCAATCTCTCCCTTGTTCTCTCTCTCTGACTCTCCATCCTAGCAGGGAAAACATCATTGTCATGGAGAGAGGGATGACAACAATGAAGCGGCTGCAAATCACACTGATTGTTAGTGCTGGACCTGGTGGATGGGGAGAGGGCTAATGTAATTGTCCGGGCCCTTGTCACTGTTGATACAGGCTCTTCAGAAGGCGGGGTGATTTAGCTAAAAGCTATCTCTGGGCCAAGTAATTAGACACACCATTCAGGGTGGCATTAGCACGGGCTGTCGCCACTGTGTCCCTCACAAACACACACACACATCACGCTTCATCACGCCACTCTGGGTGTTATTCAAACCATTAGCAGGGAGCATGGTGTTCCAGGCTGGGAACAAGTGTGTGCGAATTTGTGTGTGTTTATATGTGAGAGGGAGAAATTCGTGGCGCTTTCTGCCTGTTGTGTTTGCCTATATGTATCATCACTATCGGCTGCCAGCTGACACGGGCTGTCTAAGATCGAGTTGAGGTAGTGCAACACACTTGACACCCCTAAAGCATCCTGTGTTCCCCATCTCCCACTGTGACTCCGTGCTCTCCCATTAAATCAATTAAAGCAATCCAACACTCAGCTCCAAACAGACGGGGCAGAGCGGAGCAGGCACTGTGCCCCCCTGTTCAACGTCTACTTCAGTGGCATTCTAACCTAAAACCCATGGGAATTGGACTGAAGTGTGTTGGATTGTTTAGCTATACTCACTCCAGGATAATGCCTCCTGTAGAGGCCCGCTTACATTTCAGGCCTTGAGATGAATAACAATATGTCCATTCTGATTTTTATTTTATTTTATAGTCGGTCACTCCAGATTATTCGGAGCATGAATGATTTCGCCTGACTTGCTATCTGGTTTAAACTATGAATGTACTGTACTGCACACACTGTTGTACACGGTTTTATCAAAATAAATAATTTCGTACCCATTTATAATGCTAAATGATAGCAATAAGATGAAGATGAAGGAGAAAACAGCATAATTGGTTATTTATTTTACGAGGGAAATGGATAGAGGTTTAGTGCCCACAAACCTGCGTAATTACGTAATTGTGATCAGCAACAAGAGCCGCCACGTTCGGCTTCCTGCTTTCTTCTTCTACAGCGACTTTCCTGTGTGCTTACTGTAGATTGTTCCGCAGCGCCCACTAAAGTGTCTGAGAGCAATGACAACAGGGTGCATGCTTAGAGCTTAAAATGCCTCCACCTGGAGCCTAGGCTGTTAAAAACACCTGGCCATAAACGCCACTCATAGGATTCTGAAGAGCCGTTGTGAAGCTCAAAGTGGGTGCTCCGGCTAATCCAAAAATGGGCAATGAGGTGGATCGTCGGTGGAGCTGAGGCGGGCCGGGTGATGCAGCAGAGCAAACAGCTAGCAGCTAGCGACCTGGTACGACACCCACCTGTCACTCAAAGCGGCCATGCCCTCAATTATGCTGAACTTTAAGCCTTAATATAATTTAAACGGGTGAGTTATATAAAAATCCACTCCCTGTACAGTTCAGGGGAAAATAGCTATAGACACCAAAACCGTTTTTTATACCAGACTGTGATTATTGATTATTTCTGCTGTAAAGTTTTAACTTGGGCATCTACTGTATGGGGATTGACTCACTTTTGGAGCCAGACTCAAGTGGCCGTTCAGAGAACTGCATTTTTTGTCACTTTGCGTTGGCTTCATTTCTCAGCACCCACTGGAGGTTGCCACTTGCGCCTGTCCATAGAAAGGACATATTTTGTAAGTTTTTTGCATAGCTAAAATTGAGTAAGTATCAAACTTTCTGTCTATTGTTTCTTTGTAGTTATTTTGTGTTTTGACAACTCCTTGTCTATTTAATTAATTTGGCCAGCCAGTATATACCGTATCTTCCCCCTGTTTGTCATTTAGTGAGGTCAGTTTGAGTCACTCCGTTCTCAGTTCAGGTTGCTATAACTTAAGTTCAGTTGTGATTCGCTGATCTCTTAAAAAACTCACGTTTTCTTTGTTCTTTCTCATATTTTTGGGTAAAAAGCACCTTTTTTTTTAAATCCAAAGACTTGCATCGTGTGTCTCCCTGCTCAGTCGCTAACATAGACCAGAAAGAGATTTTGCTCGAGCACGCTCACATTCACACCCTGAAATTAATCAGGACTCCAATTAAAATATTTACTAATGCAACTGGGCAGATTCTCTGCCTCAGATTGGAAACTTTGCATTCATTTAATAATTTGGGCCGTTTTGTTTATGAGGATTCATAAAGGATTGTTAATGGAACCAAATCCATTTTCATTTTCATCCCCTGCCCACAACCACAACCATTACTATGTAAGTACGTACATTTTACCTGTAATTTCCATGATTTTATGGATGGAAAAATTGAACCTTGAAGTTAAACCTTGAGTTACTATACTTGAGTATTTCTATTACTTCTACTCTATTCTATATTGTACTTTGTACTCCACAGCATTTATTTGACAACACTAGTTACTTTGCAGTTTCTGATTTATATACAAAACACAATATATACATGAACTAAATGATATTGAGTTTGTATTGTTTCAAATTAAACTGTCCAATAGTTAACAATAATAACAATGACACTGTGGTATATTTACTTAGGAGATGGTCTGATTACTTCATTATACACAGTCAAATCTAAACATGAATTTGCATTAATGTCAGCCTGTTAAGATGTCAGCCATGGAGACATATTTGTCTGTCTCAGGTGTCAGCAGACAGTAAAACAGTGACAATCACTTAGCCGTAAAACAGACTGGTAGCATTGCTGGTGAGTTAGCTTTACCCTGCGAGCATCCGGATGGCCTGAGGGAGGTTTGTGTTTAAGTTAAGGCCAAGTGGAAAGCACTAAAACTCATTCCCCCTCTCTCTATTTTCCACTGTTCGCCCCTCTCTCCTCTCCTCCTGCTCCGCTCCCTCTTTATGGGGACACCGGACTCCCTGACAGTTTGTTTTAAATTTGACCGTGCAGATGTTTCTCTGGGTGACTGACTTTTATAGTTTAGAAAAGATTATATCAGCTTTCCCTAAGATTGTGTTACTGTATTTAAAAATGACTGGAGATCGAAACAGGGGGGGGGGGGGGAAGGAAAGGGAGGGAAGGAAAGATGGATGGATGGAGGGAGACGGAGAGAGAGATGGAGGCTGGGTAGAGGGGATTTGTGCAGTGGGAAAGGGAGGAGAGGAGAAGAGAAGGGGTTTGTACTGCAGGTTCCTAAATCCTGGGTCTCCCTGCTGGTCTTAGCAGCACAGACTGGACAGGGAGTTACTGGGGAGCAGGGAGGATGAAGGGAGGAGATGGTAATCGGGGGAAGGAGGTTAGAGTTCACAGCAGCCAGGTTTGGCTTATTGCATTAGACACAGATTCTTTCTAATTTCAAAGGACAACACCAGCGTCAAATTTGAGGATATTAGTTTTTGATGGGCAGCTGGGGCAAAGCACACAGTACGGGGGCGGCTGAGTAGGACAGAGAGTCCTACTTTTTCCCATTACAGGTCTGCCGGTCACTCCTTGTTCCCTCTGTTCCTTAAACATTTAACATTTTCTTTCTTTTGGGTCTTTCTGCAGGGATCTTTTTCTTTCCCTTTTACTGGTAACTATAAAGTCAACTATAAACTGTCGGGGTATCAGGAACGTGAAAATACACTTTTTGGAGATGTGTTTTGGATTACCAGCTTGACTGTCAAATAGTGAGCAACTGTTTTCTACTTATGTGAGGACCGAAGTGGCAAAGCAATTTTGCCTGTATTTACTGAAGCTGCAATTCAAATGTTTTACCATAGTTTAAAGCAGAGGTGGATGAAGTACCTGAAAGCCACACTTGAGTACAGATATCTAACCAGAATCTATCTAACCTAAATTTTGGCAAGGAAAAACTGGCATGGCCATTTTCAAAGAGGTCCCTTGACCTCTGACCTCAAGATATGTGAATGTAAATGGATTCTATGGGTACCCACGAGTCTGTGACTTTATGATAATCACATGCAGTTTGGGTGAGTCATAGTCAAGTCAGCACACTGACACACTGACAGCTGTTGTTGCCTGTTGGGCTGCAGTTTGCCATGTTATGATTTGAGCATATTTTTTAATGCTAAATGCAGTACCTGTGAGGGTTTCTGGACAATATTTGTCATTGTTTTGTGTTGTTAATTGATTTACAATAATAAATATATACATACATTTGCATTAAGCAAGCCTATTTGTCCACTCCAATGTTGATAAGAGTATTAAATACTCAACAAATCTCCCTTTAAGGTACGTTTTGAACAGATATAAAAATGTTTGATTAATTTGCAATTAATCACTATTAAATATTTAATCGATTGACAGCCTTAATAAAACTCAAGTAAAGTACAGATACTCCCAAAAAATACTTAAGTACTGGAACAAAGTATTATTACTTATGTGACATTACACCACTGGTTTAAAGGCAGTGTGTGTTGCCAGTAAAAGCTAGCAAAAGTATGCTACAGTCATCTTGTCTTTTTTTTTTTCTTTAAAAAGGCTCCAAAACACTGCAATGATCTCTACTGGGAAACCGGTTGAACTTGAAGAGGCCATTAGGGGTAAAAGAGAGGAGGGTTAAAGGACGAGGCCGACAGACAGAAAGTGAAAACATGCATATCATTTATCTGTAATCTTTATATCAGACAGTCTTCCCCTTCCGTGTCGGTGTCATGATGAATCCATTAGGTCATTCATCCACCTTCTCACAAAGGGAAAAACCCATCAGCAGCAACTTCTAATGTTTCCTTATGAAAATATGCAGAATAGCAACAGTGACTATAATTGAAAGATTAAAGAAATGGAAGGCGGCCATCGAGTCTGGCTCGTTCTGCAGGTCCAAGCGATTTTAATGAGAGATGAAGAAAGGGCGATGTGAAGGTTTTTCTTCACAGGTTGGGCCTGTTTGTTTAACGGGGAGCTCGGGTTACGTTCATTAAACCGCGGGCTGCCGCTCCACTGTAAGGCTGTAATGCATACGTTATCAGTCTGCGTGGCAGGAGCAGTTTTGTACTTAAATCTGCGTCCTGTCTGACTGCCTGCCTGGTGCACCGGCTGACTCTTTGCTCGCCGGATGACTGATTATCTGATGAGCCGGGTGGCGGACTGAAAGATCAAAAGACGGGATCTTACTCCGAGCAAAAATAAAATGTCTCTTCGAGGTTTAAAAATAGCCTCTTGAAGGCCTTCATCAGAGTGAGAAACGCAGGACAACAATGCTTCTGCAATGACAATCCGGCAGCAGTACTGCTGTCTGGGGTTAATTACAGTTAAGGTTAATTGTCCATCAGCTCCAGTTGTGGTTCTGGTGCATGTAGCAGCATCAAAACAGCTCTTTTGGCCCTGTACTTACTTGCTGTATGAGAGGAAATTGGGCTTAGCCCTGGTAATTTTCCTGCTGCGGTGGCCCACCGCTGCCGAGGAAATGCATAGGAAATGCTGAAGGACAAGACAATGACTACTGTACACAGGCTGTGGTGGACTTACTGGCTCCCTGACTGACCTGATGTCTGACTGACTGGCGGTCAGTCTGACTAATCCGTGTTGCTGATTCACCGCTGCTTCCTTTTCTCTCTGCTTGTGAGGTATATGATGGAGAAAGAGTGAGGATTACTTCACAGCGCTTGACTTGAGATACTGTATGTGATACGTACACAAGGGGACTGTGACAGAGTCATGAGTGCAGCTGGAGGGGCTTCATATGACAACATGTCTGAAATACACACTGTGTGAAATCTGAAGTCTGCAAAACCCGGCCCAAGTTGTGAAGTCACACTACAAAAATAAAATAACATTAAGATGTGAAATGGTTGTTCAACTAAATTTAGTTGAATAAAACCAGTAGTAGTAGTTTAAGTCTATCTGGAGCTTTCTTTTTCAATAGCAGAGACTAGTGTTTGCATCCTGAGTCTCCTGTGGGATTCTCTCTGTGTGGTCTTTCAGTATTTAACCAAGATATTTCCTTAACCTTAAAAAATGTGTGCCCAAACATAACCATAAAAGAGTATTAATTAGGGTTTTTTGAATCACGGATCGGATCAGCAGAAAAAAAGGGTGCAAACATAACTTTTAGAAACTGTATGTCCAGATCACGTTTTTTTGCCGCCGATACCGATTGGCGATCGTCGATGAGCCATATGAGCCGATACAGATAGTTTTTGTTGTTGTTTTGTTTTGTTATAGCAGCTCTTATACAAGGCTCCAGACAATTTTATTTACCACCATCCTGAAAATAATTCCAACTGCCATGAAGTCACTTCAAAAATTCTAAATATTATCCTTTTACTTTACGTTATGTAAAGTCATCTATAGTGGTTATTTGCATAAAAAACACAAATGACAACAAATGATTAGGAAATAAAGATTGTATTTTTATTGATTAAAAAAAAATCTGGGCATTAGTAGTTTTTACTCTTTTATATTGCTGTGAAAATATCTTCTTGAAACAACTGTATTTATTCAAGTTTCTCGCCAAAAACTACATTTTACAAGATTACACTTGAACGCATCATGATAACTTTAAAATTTACCTTCGCCCAATACTCATTTTTACTGAATAGAATTTGAATGCATCATAATGCAACTCAATGTGGGGGGGATCCGTTTGGGACGATTCACCTATCTCCCGATTCGATACTGTCACGATACTTGGGTGCCTATTCGTTATGTTAATGCAAGAGCGGATATTGTTAGGAAAACAAATGAAATTTCATCATTAACATTTTGCAGATACTTTCTGTAAGAATATTTTGTGACTTGGCAGATTTGTTCATTTAAAATGTTTCTTCATTATGTTGATCAAAAACATAATGGTTGGCATTAAGTTTCTGTCAGTGTATTTACTGTTGTAATATCTAAAAATAATGTAAACAAGACGTTGAAATGACACAACAGCGACGTGCCCTTTGACTTCTATTTGACAGATTTGTCCTCAGACAGACAGAACCACCAAAGTAACAAGAGAAAAGTGTTATGCAGCAGGAGTTAGTTGTGCCACCACCTCTTCACTTCTCCCTCTGCCTTTCACTCTCTCTCTGTAGGAAGCAAATATTGGTAGTTTTCAGTAATGTACATGTAGAACCCAACATGATTGTCTTGAAATAGATGAAAGGGGCATCTGTGCCTTGAACTTTGAGTGGCTTCCATCTTTTTATCATCTCCCAGTTTCTGTTCGCCCCTCCAGGCTACTCAGAGACGAGGAAGATGGCAGGGGAGACAAAGAGCCTGTACCTCCAGCATCTCGCCTTCCCTTTGTAGCGCTCTCTCCATCGCTGTTAGTCACACATGATTATGCCCTGTCGACCGCCGAGCAAGTGTTGCTATTTGCCTGTAATAGCATGACAATCAGTGTCAATCTGCGCCGGGCTGCAAATGTTGTTCACACTGCATGTCCTCTGACTATGTGTTTTACATACGGTTAGCATACACAGATGTCGCCTGGTCTGTTGATCTTGTTTATACGTCTATTCTGTACAGTGCGTACATATACGCTGTTAATAAATCCATATAAATACCCTCTTGGCACAATAGTTTAGCCTACATCTAAAGGGTAAACAATTGACTGTCTGCACTCGTCAAATCCGTTATGTTTCATTGGTGAGCGTTTTGTTGTGAATTGCTTTCACGATCAGATGAGAATGAGATGAGGGTGAAGAAAGAAAGGAGCGATGGGGGAGGAGAGGAGACAAGGAAGCGAGGGATCATCTCCCTTAAGTGTTTCTGCTTCACCTTTAATCTATGGAAATGTATGGAGCAGATGAAGTATAATTGTAAGGTGGACTTTGACCATTAAAATCTCTCTCAAGTGCTCGTTGCAGGAGGGGCCGGAGGGAGACCGGGCAGTAATCACTACGGGTTCACTCCGCTGATGATGGGGAGGGAATTAATTTACCCCGGAGAAAAACAAATTAAGGCTCTACTCAGCGCGGCGCGCCGTCACACAATAGCATATATAAATATTTTATCTTGGGCGATCCAGGTTAGCAAAGGTTTAGTACATCTCCATTTACACAAGGGCCCGCTCTCCACGCCGTGGCCTCCGCTCCCCTCTCGGCTCTCCTCCTGATGAGAGCCTGCTGTCCTCTCCTTCACCTCCCCGTCTTTCACTTTTCCTCGCCACCTCTCCATCTTCCAGCAGTGATGTTTCTCGCTCATGTACGGCGTTTCTCTCCTCGCACTCTCCTACACTTCAACTCCCACTGTCTATACACTTCTCCTCCAGTTGTTAAACACAAAAAATCCAGATATTCCTTCTTTAAGACCAACTCGCTTGGCTCCGATGTCTTAATCCCCTCCGACGCAGACGTATCACTTGTTGACAGACAGTGTAGAGTACACCGTGAAAAACAGGATTCAGCTGACACAGTTGAAAATGTCACAGTGATTTATGGACCCGTGTGTAAATCAAGTTTTGGGGCTGCACTGTATTATAGGAACAACTCACTTTTCCTATTTAAAATGGAGCTCCGATACTGTTGCATGTTTTGGATCGCAATAAATTTGCCCGAGAAAAAATATGGGTCTTGTTATTTTAGCTTCCTTTTTCACTTGCTTTCCAGTCGAACAATAAAAAATAAGAGCGTGTCACACTATATTATAGGAAATTGAATAATATTGTAAAATAGCTTTCCACTGCATTGGACCTTGCTAAGACTGCTGCTTGTAAAGAAATACCCTCAGTTAATAGGTCCCCTGAATGCCTCTTCTAGCCCACAGTTGGATAGCAACAGTATTTATCAAATTAACAATAATAGGTGCTGTGTTTATCTTAAAATAAAGTATTTTTTTGTTTATATCTGTAGAAGTTAGCCCTGTGATAGACTGCAGACCTGTCCAGGTGTTCTCTGCCTCTACCCCAATGCATGCTGGGAGATAGCGGTACAGAAATGTATGGTTGGGTGTTTGACAGTGCCTATGGGGAGGTCAGAGCTCACCCAGTTCTTTTATTAAACACTGCTTCACTCTTTGTGGCTCGCGATAATGTAACTAAGTACATTTAAAGGGCCAGTGTGAAGGATTTAGGGGGATCTATTAGCAGAAATGGAATATAATATTAATAACTCTTTTCATTAGAGTATATTCCCCTGATAATAAGAATCCGGTCTTCTTCACGGAGTCCGCCGTGTTGCTCCGCCATGTTTCTACGGTAGCCCAGAACAGACAAACCATACACAGGCTCTAGAGAGAGCCTTTCACGTTTTGACGTTAACTGAAGTCCACCATAGTTCTCCAACACGCTCGTGAAAGGGAGGTGTGAGCGGAGGGTTATTCAATTAGTTGAAAATCTGCAACCTCACCACTAGCTGCCACTAAAACTTACATACTGGTCCTTTAAGTACCGTCCAGTACTTTAGTATAAAGTTGAGGTACTTGTACTTGACTTAGGTATTTCCATTTCATGCCACTTTATACTTTCACTGGGAAATATTGGAAACATGACTTTTTACTCCATTACATTCATTTGACAGCTATAGTTAGTATAGGCTAATACCTTAGAAATTAAGTTTTTAAAACAGAAAATGTATGTTAAACTTATAAATTATGATGCATTTTCAAAAGTTAAACTACACAACAGTGCAAAAAGTAATTAAAAATGTAAAATGTTCTCATAACAATCTAATGTAGGGCTGCAACTAACGATTATTTTCATTATCAATTATTTTATGGAAATGTCAGAAAATGGTGAAAAATGTCGATCAGTGTTTCCCAAAGCCCTAGATGACGTCCTCAAATGTTTTATTTTGTCCACAACTCAAAGATATTCAGTTTACTGTCATAGAGGAGTAAAGAAACCAGAAAATATTAATATTTAGGAAGCTGGAATCAGAGAATTTAGACTTTTATTTCTTAAAAAATTGCTCAAACCGATTAATCAATTATCAAAATAGTTGGTGATTAATTTAATAGTTGACAACTAATCGATTAATTGTAGTAGCTCTAATCTAATGACATGATATGATAGCCTACAATATGTAAAAGTAGTAGTTATTTTTCACTCACAGGGCGTTCATTTTCTACAGTATTTACTGTTGACTCAGTACATTTAGCTGATAATTGGCTACAAACATACTTTAACATTTTCAAGGCAGAACTTCTACTTGTAAGTAGTTTTACTGTTTGGTTTTGCTACTTTTACATAAATACTTCCTCTGCCGCTGTCTATGACAACCTCTGTTGGCGTTACACTGGCCTTGAAATGAGCATTGCTTGTGTTGTTGTGCTGACGTTGTGTTGATGTTGTTGTTGTTGTTGTCAACAACAAAGTGAGGCAATTAGATCCCCAGCGAGCCGGTAATGAGTGCGGTCCGGAGGGAGCGCACGAGGCCAGGGCGACACCCGGTGTGAGAACCAGCACGTGCCCGCCGTTCTGCATCCCTCCTCGCAGCAATGAGGCTCGTGCTCTAATGAGAGGCTTTAATGGATTTATAGCGGCGGATTCCTGTGTGTCCGCATGCTGTTGGCTTCGCCGACTCCAAACGTCTGTAATAATTGGTGAGCCGCCTCCACATTAACACGAAGCAGAGAGAGAGAGAGAGAGAAAAAACAGCATCTCCTCCTGACTGCTTTCCCACGGCCTTGATGAAAACAGGTAGCCCAGGCCAACACAGATGCTGGGCAGTTAGAAGAGGATTGTGGGAGTAGTGGGAACACTTGCATGTGAACATTTGTAGACGTGAAGGTTCATAAATGAAGGTTATTTTCTCACATTTTTTATTTGGATTTGGTTTTCCTTAGACCTTCTATAGCCTACAACGATAAGGGAGGAACCAATTTTCTATGAATTCACACCAGTATTTTATTTATGGTAGCATAAACATTAGCAGGTGTATTATAGAAAGGAAGCTAACATCCTCTAAAAAAGTCTAAATGTTATTCTTTTATTTTGTCAAACACAATTCAAATGATTAGGAAATCAAATATTTTTATTATCATATTTGCTTTGATTAATAATAATTCCTGTCATTAATAGTTTTAATTATGTATTATATAAGCTGCTTAGAGCTAGTGCTAGGAAGTTAAACAGGTCATAATTGCTGTGAAAACAACTGGATTTATTAAAGTTTCTCGCCAGCCTAAATTCAGAGCCTCCCTAAAATAGGCAGAAGATATTATTTTATAATATGCTGTTGGGTGTAAAATTCTTTGGGGTTACACATTGTCTTTTAGTTGCAGATTTTAACTGATAATACACAGTAATGTGGTCAGTATGTGTGTGTATTTGTTTTTTATGTTGTTCCTGGACACTTAGCCTATATAGATAAATATAAATTATAGAAAGACAGGGCCTTTTAATTAATAAAAATGTGCTTTATATTGGTGAATGTTGTTTGCCACACTCCCCTTTTGTTATTCGCCACAACATTACCCTAACTTAGCTTATATTTCTGCCAGTAAGGCTTTGAATTTAGAGGCACGGTCCTTGTCTTTGGTTGCTTGTAATTCCTCTTTTGATGCAACCTTTTCACACTGAGCCACTCCCCAGCTGTCACCGAGTCACAGTGTCCTCTGCTTAGTTAATCGATAGGCCCAGTCTGCTAATTCATTGTTAATATGTCCATTGATCAAGTGTCCTCTGGGACCAGATAGAGAAGCAGCACACACACACGCACACACACACACACACAGCCTAATTCAACTAAATCCTTAAGTAACACGTCAAATAAATACCATCAAGGGAAATTGCCACGCTGAGCCGAGCCATTATAACTGAATGAATAGATTAAAGCTAAATTAAGAAGCTTGATATTACCACTAAATATTATTGTACAACTATGTATTATATATATTAGATATTTTAATACTATTGAAGTAATTTAAAAGCTATCGAAACATACAATAATGAACTTTTATTACATTTTTGCTGATGAGCAGAAAATATGTGATTTTGTATTTCCACATGCGTTCATAACGGATAACAAATATGACAGCATTTATATCACATCTGACCCAAATATCCTGTCTCCCAAACCTCATCTGATTTTGATGAATCACATCAGAATGAAAACACCGGTTACCAAACCATGAGCTTTTATTGAGTTAACAAGTAAAATCCTCTTCTCCTCCAATGCTCCCCATCGCTCTGAGGCGGAGGACAATTTCAGGACAAAAGAAACATTTAGTGTCTGCTTGTTTATTCCTGTGCTCGCTCTGTATTTATTCACGCCTGTCACTCATCTTTTTTTTTTTTTTCGTCTCTCTCGGCCTCGCTCTCCCCTGCGGCTTTCTCTCACACACACACACACACACACACACGCAGGCGGTGTGATGGCGCTGCAGCAGAGAGAGAGAGAGAAAGAGAGAAAGATCTGGGTGACCATCTGAAACCAATTATGGCGGCGCTGCAGCCACCCAGAAACTCAGTGACGGATGGGGATCTTGTATTTATAGCTGGGGTAATTGGCAACACTCAGACGCACACACACACACACACACACAAGGAAGTACAAAGAAATAGACACTTTTAAATGTACACACATAAGGCGCAGTTTGTGTTTACACTGAGGGATAGACATCACACACACACACACACATACAGACACGCATGCCTCACAGGCAGCAGAGAAAAGGTGCACACTCCCTCAGTGCACGTCCGTCTTGCAGTCAAAGTGACTCAGCCGGGTGTATGAATCAAAGACCTTTGTCATGAGAAGACAAACACAGCTCAGGGACGACCAGAGAGGCATGTTTGTGTTTTCCACCGTTCTAATCAGAGCTGATGTTTACGGCCGATAAGGACAGAGGTTGTACATCTCGGCTATCTGTCTCGGGCCTGTCAGCGCGTCAAACCTGCATGTGAAAACATATACAAAACACATCTGCCTCTTGTTAGGCGCCATAAATGGCTGCCATGTGGTCTGCTGATAAATAGGCCGGTCTATTTATTGGAGCTCAACAAATTGGCTACAAACACTGACAAGGAATTGAAGAACTATAAATATTGCGACGTGATGAAATCTTTAAACGTGCGGCAGGTATTTTACGACGCTGCCACTCCTTTTTGCCTTTTTTATGTAGTTGGAGGTATTTCTTTTGACGGCTTTCTTCTTTCACACAGCGCCTTGTTAAATAGGTGGTGGTGGGTGGGTACTGGGGGGGGGGGGGGGGGGGACAATGGCACTCTCACACTGAGCAGGTCTGAGTGTGTGTGGAAGGCTTGGCTGCACTAAAGCTCAGCAGATCCGCCACTTGAGAACGATAAAGAGCGCTGCTACACCCGAACTCTCAGAGAGACGTAACCAGAAATTCCTGAATGAATCGGCAACAGACAAGCCCTAAACCCCGTGTAATTACATATTTGGAGTTTATCGGGGTTTATGCGAAAATGCACAAGTTTCCCTTCCCTGGTGGTCCTTAAACACATCCATATGTTTCCATTTCTGCTCCTCCCTCTGCTCTCTCTCGCTCTCTCTCTCTCTCTCTCTCTCTCTCTCTTCCACCTCCTATTTTCTCTGCATGAAAAATGGCTGCGGCGCACAGATGGATGATGTGACCCGTTGGAGTGGTGTTTTCCTATTGTTAAGTTGTTGTTGACTCTCTAGACTCACAGTGTGACAGATCCAGTTTGGTGTTTTGGAGTGTGTCAAGGCCATCAGCGCCGGGGCCAGAGCTCTTGGTGGAGCTGTGTGCAAACAGAGGAAGCCGCAGCCTGTCCGCATCGCACAGACTGGAACACACACACAAATGTGAGGGAGGCCTTCTATATCGTGTGTGGCCTGCTTTTTTTTGTTTTGTTTTTTCATTTCTTCTCCTCCCCGTCTGCCTCTCTCTCTTCCTCTCTCTCTCTCTGCTTCTTCTCCCTGCTTGAGAAAACCGATCTGTTTTAAAACACGTGCTAAATATTACCATATTTACATTTTCCTGTTTCAAGAAGGCAGCGAAGGGGGAGTGTGTGGTGTGGATTTTTCTTTTCTTTTCTTTTTTTTTTCAGTGGAAAGGTCTCGGTCCGGGGTTAGGCTCTGTTTGAAACTTTAAACCTTTTTCATGCTTATTTGTTTTATGATTCTGCAGGGCACTGTGTTTACACTAAGAGTGCAACATCTGGATTAGATAATTTGTTGGGAATTAACCGAGCCCGAATGCTTATCGACCTCATCTGATTACATCTGTTTGATGTTTTGGTGCCTTTTTTTTCTCTTTCCAGCATTCATTATTTTGCAGCCGGTATTCAATTTTTGCTGTACATTTTTTTGTCCTAAAACACATCAGGAGGATTAACATTGTGCAGCATTAACCTTGCCTGTAATCACCGGCGGCAGCAGCAGGCCCTCCATGCACTGTCACATCTCTCCAGTCACAGCACGGCTGGCCTTTCCATAATAGCTTATTCCCCAATTAAATCTCACTGGTAATGTTTGACTTTCCAATGACGCAAGAGACTGCCGGAGTGGACGTGTCAGCAACAATTGCTGCCGTGCATTAAGAGGACACAGTAACTGATTAAATCCTCAAACCTTCTCAAAGAATAATCTGTTAATAGAATTTATATAAAATGCTTCCAAATGCAATGCATGAAATATCACAACATGCAAGGAATTGGTGACTCATAATGGCTTTGGAGCAGTTTAGGAAGGATCTATTAGTCACTGTCAACACTGTCATCAGGATTGTGTTTATGTTTTATACTTATAATAATTGGTCCTCCATGCTTTTCTCCTCCAGTATTTCTCAGTCCATCCTCCCCATTTCCATTCTTCCGTCATTCCTCGTGTTTCACTCTCTCTCTTAATCACTGTCTTTCGTGTATATTTTATTAGCTGCAACCAGCAGCGAGAGCACTTCACTCTGTCACACAGTTAGTGAGCTGGTTGTCCCAAATAGTTCAACAAACTTGACACAACCATTAGGGCTATTTGAGCCTAATTGCTCCGCCACTTTAAGTTTATTGGGGGGTTTTAAGCACAGTAAGAAATCTCTAATCCTCAGTGAGTCTGTTAAGCACCAAACGGGCTGCATATTTTCATGTATTTAGTAGGGCTGCCCCCTCTTAGTCAAATAATCAACTAATTGATCATTTTGGTCTCAGTCAACTTAGATTTCTTCACTTGATTTGTCGTTTTTTTATGCTTTTTTCTTGCTGAATGACTTATTTACAAGAAACTTATGTGCACATCTCTGGTAAACACAAGATTTAAAGTGGTGCTTTTGTGTGATTCTTTGTGGAGAAACTCAGTTTTACAGATCTGTCGATTAAATCAACTAATGGATTAGTCTGCAAAATCATGTGAGTGTTAGTCGACTAAACACTTTCAATTGTCCGACATTTTTGCCGTGCCGTTTACACTGTGGTGGGTCTCTTTTTAGTATCTCTGGGTGTAGTGTGCCCGACCGTCATCTAAGTTACTGTATGTAATGTTAATACACTGACTATAAGGATGTATATATACTTTATATGTAGCAGCGTCATCATGCAGAAACCTACGTCAGGTCACGTGGGAAAGGTTTTTAGAAGTGCTTGGGAAGATAGCATTTTGACTCTGAAACATACATACTTTGACCACAATTTGAATATTCGGATTTGAATACTTAAGGAACACCACTGATAAAAAAAAAAAAAAATCCCCCAAATAATGGACCCACCCTTTAAAGACAGGTTTCTCAACAGTAAGCTAATGGACACATGACACATTTATATCTGGCTCTTATCTATGTTACTGACTCTATCTGACTGAAACAAGTCTCCCCCCCCGGCCTCTATCTGGCTTTATCTCCATTCAACGATCCATTACAAAGCTGCATGCTGCCCCCCTGGGTGATCTGCCCCGTCCCCTCTAATCTGGCCGAGCCGCTGCGATTCCATCACTCCCGTCGAACCACACAGAAAGATTAGTCGGACTCTACGTACAACAGATGTGTCCAGCGCTTGATTTGTGTGTGTTTTATTGACTCTGGCCATCTGTTAATACAGTTGCTGGTTCCTCCTCATGTGTTTGTTGATGCACACAGACGGGGGACCCGAGTGCCAGAAGAAACATTCAGCGAAGGAGAGATGAGAGATAGAGAGACGGAGAGAGGATGGAGTCGGAGGGGAGGAGGGTGATATTTCATAAAAGGCTGCTGCTGGTTGAGTGTTAACCTGCGACCCGCTGTATTCCTGCATATAGAACAGAAGCGTTTGTCCTTGTTTTTAGTTTGGTCGGAGCATTGATTCAGGGTAGCACACGAGCAGCGAGAGTTGATGAATGAGTCTCAGATGTTCACAAAACAGTAAGAGCTTAAATTCCTTCACTAGGAGGAAAGTGAAAGATTGCTTCAGATATCTGAAATTCCTCCCGGTACCATTCCTTAGATTCCCCCTCAACACCGAAGGAGCAGTTGCTGCAGCATTCCTCGGATTGCCCATTTGTGTGTGTGTCTTTGCATGTATGTGCATTGCAGGAATATCTACCCATGCAGAAGGATGATAATGCCTAACAGTTGCAGTCACTTGTGTTGTGTCGTTGTTTTCTTGGACATTCCAGCCAACTCCTCGTCTTCCTCCTCTCTGTGTCACTCCTCCACTCCCATGGTGTCTCTTTCCCCTCTCCTCCTGTCTCACATAACATTTGTACGAATGCCTTGGAAGCCACAGAGCTTATGAAAACTTTTGCCTCACATTAATTATCCCCTGTCTTACAGAAATGCCTAAAAGGTGAGACAGATTACATCTTAAAGCTTAACCTACTCACTCAGCAAGAATTACATCATTTAGTCATCACAATCTCAGACTATATTTTTACTCCGATCCGTTTCGTCTGTCCTCTCTTTCCCTTCGTTCTTCCCACCCGTCACCTATGGGTGGAAGAAAAATCGTCTTCTTTTTTTATGATTTTGAAATCGATTTAATGCCAAGATCTATATATTTGCTTCTTTTGAGTCTATGCGGAGGTAGAAGGAAGTTACCGCTTTTATTGTTGTAGTCTGAGTAACGTGATGTCATATCCGTTCCGTATCCGTCAACCAAAACAAACAGCAGTGAGCCGAAACGTGAAAGTAAAAAACAGCGGAGGGTCTGTGTGGATACAACCCGCAACCTCACATTTTAAATCCAAAGTGGTAAACACTACACATACAGTATGGAGACACTTTGGGTTTCACACATTGTCAGGAAAAGCAGAGCTAGACATCACGGCTAAAGCTGCATGCTAACTCTGTCATGGACAGGAAATGTTATCGTATTGCGGTAACGTGCGGCCAAGCCAGCCGCCACTCTCATCTCCGTGGTCAAATCGGCCGACGCTACAACTGTAGAGCACCCATATACTTACATTTATGTTAAATGCATTCAAACGACCCCGGACTTTGTGACTTTGTAAAGTTAGGAGAAGTATAAACGTGCGACTATGAATGGTTATCAAAGGGAACTGTATATACAAAATACATATATGGAAAGGATATACAAATTCTGGACATCTCTGACTACATACATGCTGAAAATCAAACATTTTTACTGTATTAATTTAGATATTTTCCAAAGTAAAAGCCCCTAGAAGTGTATGATTCAACTTTTTCCCATGATCTAGTGTTAAAAAAGTTAATAAAAATTGCAATGAATCGTATTATTGAATCGCAATACTTAAAAATCGCAATACGTATCAAATTGGCACCCAAGTAGTATAGTATTGAATCGGGAGATGGGTGTATCGTCCCAGCCCTACTGTCTCATGTGAAGCTGCCCGTTTGCCCACTGAATGGAAAGTTAAGAGCTGCCTCACTGTAGTGTTGCTTCTCGCCACCCTCTCTGCCGTGTCATGATGATGTGATTTCTCGACTCAGGCATCAATCGGCCAGTTGAAACCTCAGAACTCCACGTGAACCTGCTGAAAGGGAGGTGGCGTCCGGCCTGGGTAAACACAGAGCGAGGGCTAGCCAGGGACACAGCCTGTTGGTCCTAAATGTGGAGGAAAAAAGTCCAATAACTGGTCCTGTGGGGCAGTGAGCAGGGCCAAGTCTAACCCGTACGCAGGCATAGAGGGGTGAAGTTAGATCGCAGCTGCTCTCAGGGACGTATAGGTAACAGACAGGATCTGGACCCGGGTCTTGCAAACAGGAAATCATTTTCCGGG
The DNA here is from genome assembly GCF_043250625.1 of Sebastes fasciatus. Taxonomy (NCBI): domain Eukaryota; kingdom Metazoa; phylum Chordata; class Actinopteri; order Perciformes; family Sebastidae; genus Sebastes; species Sebastes fasciatus. The sequence goes on from NC_133799.1 coordinate 18,841,170, forward strand.
GGCAGTATCCCCTTCGCGAGGCAGCAAAGTTTAATTCACTTCTAAGTCAACCTACCAAGTAGTATTTCTTTAAAATAAAAATTGAAAATAGCCATTTAATTGCTGCATTAACCTATAAGGAAGTGATTCAGCATTAAGTGTACGTTATAATTTAATGAATTGCCGTTTTGAATTACATGTTAAACTGAGAGCAAATTGACCCCAACTCTACAAGGGAGACATTTGAGCTTTACATGGACATGCACTGCTACTTATGTATCCGCACTCCGTCCTGTACGTTCTCCCCTCTGAAGAGGTATGGATGTCGCCCTTCATGCTTTTTTACCTCATTGACTCCCAGTTCCCCCCTTCAACTCTGACCGTCGGAGGTTTAAGCGCAGTCCAGGCGAGCAGCAGGGGTTCATGGGAGAAAAAAAAATCACACACAGAGAGAACAGTGTATTCAGCACTGAGCTAGAGGTGTTAACAGTAGTTGTGTCTATACGTAGCCAGACTTTGGTCAAATATTCAGAAATAATTCTTATTGCGTATTTTAACTTGCATGAAGTGTCAGGTGGGCTGCAGTCGGAATGACTCAGATGGTATCAGGTAGGAAGATAAGTATACTTAATTCACTTTCAGAGACTTCGCCATGTTTGTCTAAACTTGTTGGCACTGTCCGAAGCAGTAACTTCACACCCACACAGTTTTAGTTAGATTAAACCATATATCCATGTAGACAGATATATGAAATCCAAGCAGTGTTGATTTCTATCCATCTATGGCAGGTGAAGAGAAAAATGCTGGTTCAACAATTATAACACTTGAAGTCACATTGACTACGTTTTTTGCCCTTATTCCAAAAAAGACAATATTCTTATTAAGCTGTTTACATAGATAATGAACATGAATATTCCCGTTTACATGCAACAGTGCATACTCCGATTAACGTAACCGGTGGCGGACTTGTTCGACCTCCCTCTTTCATTCCTTCAACCACCTTCTTGAAAAGGTTGGCGTTGTAATCTTTGCGTATATCCAAAAACCTGTTGATATCCAAGTCTTTCATAATGTTTAAAAGTAGGTGTGTTTCTCCTCCCGACCAGTAAATGTGGGCTTTTCTTTTTGGCATGAATCAAGGTTCAAGGTTCTTTATTTGTCATTTATCAATTCCAGAAAAGCAGTCATTGGCAATGAAAATCTTTGGTCTCAGGTTCCTTCAACAATGCTCATAAAATATGTATATATAAAAGGGGAAAACGCGCAAGTAAAAGTAAAAGCAAAATTATAATCTAAGGCATAAAAAAGTGCAGTTAAAATTAATATTAACATAAATACATAAAGTAGTAATGTAAATGTAAATTTGTTAATTTGTAATTTAGTAAATTCAGTAAAACTGAATGTAAACAGGATGTAGGATGTAATAATGAGAAGTACTAAAAATATATATACAGAGTATATATACAGAGGTGTAGACAGGAATATTGTATGTATAGAGAAGAAGAATATGTGTTTATACTGAATACACAGAGTTGTAACAGTTTGTGAAACAGTATGTAAAGTATATAAAGGTAAACACATCTCTGCAAGAGATGCTAGTTGGTCGCACAGAGCTGACCATAAACAGGCTGTGTGTTGCAAACTGCTGTAAAAACCCCAATTGAGACGCATATTCTGAATGTGCTGTATACATGTCCAAAGAATGCTCCTAAAACCTGATTAATATCAACATATCCCTTGTGTCTTAATGGGAAAATGCTCCATTTGGAATAAGGCCTAATTCAGAATATCCAAATGGAATACTGTAACGTAAAGTCTAAGATGTTTTTCCATATGTTGTCATGTATGAAACAAAACAAAATGAACACTGTAAGCGGACTACTCGACTACTATAAGCGAATAATATAAACAGCGTTTGTATAGGAAGGATTCTGTCCCAAGCTTTTTGATCCATATAAGCGGTTGATCCCTGTAACCGTGATCACTATAAGCGGTTTCCACTGTATGCTGTTTGCATGACCCGTATCTAATTTGAAATATTATCATACTCCGAGTAATAGTTTAATATTAGTGTGCATGTAAACACAGTCATTGTGTATTGAATTATAATAAAACGTTGCAATAAAACCTAATCCATTTATTCATAGATTGAGCATGTCATTTTGAGTCATAGTTAACGACGCATCATTTAGTGGTTGGGAAGGATCTGTGTTTTATTTTCTGCGACCTGTTACCAGGCAATGATAGAGCATTAAATATACTGAAGTCATCCTCTCTCCCCACAATGGCCAACCTTCCTCTTTTTCGTCGTGTTCTCAGGAAATCAAACCCTTTTGAACTTGTTCTGGTTCAGCCCCGTGGCCACTCACGTCCACGTCCAACCCCAGTGCTACCTCACAACCTCCGGGAAACAGTCAATGCTTTAATTGGCACTTAATTAGTTAATTGACCCCAGTGTTGTTAGGAAGGGGAGCGGGGTGGGGGGTGACGGGGGTGCAGGTGAGGGTGGAGAGGATTGGCCCAAGGTGCTTCCTGTGTCACATCACCAGTGGAGGTACCCATCAACCCCTTTGAACCGGGACACAAACACTGGAAACACTTTCATCGGGGCCGATGTGTCATCACAGCCGGGTCCCATGTATATGTATGGGACTGTCTGAAAATATACAAAGTCCAATTTGCCCGGGACAGACCAACCTCAGGATAATGAATCACATGTGATGTGTATCTGATATGCAGCCTGAGTCATCACCAGATGTTTCAACAGGATTACTTCCAGTTCTGGAGGAGAACAGTGGTCTTTTTCAAAGAGAAACCAACAACGCTCCATCAAGAAAGACAAAGAACAAACATTTGCCGCCACGATGAGTAAAACATGAGAGTTTATAAAAATGCTGTATACTGGAATGCTCCCAGTGCCTCTGGACGGCACACCAAAGTGTTTCTTGCGTGTATAATTGGGGGTACACATGCCAAATGAGAGGAGTTTTGAGGTCAAGTACAGAAGAGGAAGTAAGTCGGGCACCAGGCCCTTCAGATAAAAGCTTACAGGTGGAACTAAGTACAGTGCCACACATGTAAGCAAGCTGTGGTGCTTGTTTGTTCTGGTGTCTGTTTGTATGTGGAAAATGCGGCTCCCAGTGCATAATGTGTTTGCTCAGTCGAAGCATAGCATGTACTCTGGATAGCATTCCCTGTCTCTTTCACTTGGCAAAAACACATATGAACCTGTGTGAATTTGCGAAGCCGCATGTGCAAACCTGACGGAGAAACACACGCGCACACAAAGGCTTGTTGTTTCTTCTCTGTAACTCTTGGGTTTAAAACTCATCCTGTTTGCTGTTTTCTTAGAAATTAATAATAGTTTTCTGGGGGGGCTTGATCTGTGTGTGAATCTGTGTGTGGGTTCCTGCATTGCCCCTGTGTGTGTTTGCACCCATGTGTGTGCATCAGAGAGGGACGCCCAGCAGGCAGTGTTGTTGTAGGTGATGGTGAGGAGCCCCCTGATGGGCAGCTGTGGCAGAGAGGCCAGCTTTGATCAGAGGCCCAAGAAGAAGAGGAGGAGGGAGGAGGGAGGAGAGAGAGCAGCAGGCCGTCCAGCAGAGAGAGGAGGTGAAGCAGGGCTGCAGAATGGAGGACCAGAGATGACGGTGGTGGGACCCTCCCAACAACTCTATAGGAGAAACACCTGCTTCTCTGCTACCAGTACTCCTCTGGCAGTGCTGAAATATTGTACAAAATGGTGCCAAAAGTCCACTAAAAGTGAATTTTCTCTCTGAATTAATTTCCATTTGGAGCACCACTGAGAGCACGCCAAATCTGACTCCGTTTCTGATTTAGATTTCCTCCTCTGGTGAGATGAAAAAAGGGGGATGCATGCTGCGGAGTTTTCCAAGTGATTGAATAATGTATTTATTCAATAGGCTCTGGGCAGGGTATTGATTGTCGACAGATTGAGTTACGCGGCGAATCTGTGGGAAGTCTCGCAAAAGAGGAGACGACCTAACCAAGGGCATGTGTGCATGGAGCCGTGTGGCCAGACAAATGTATTCAGACGAAACTCATGTCGCTTAGGTCATCCTGGCTTCACATTTGCCTCGAGGGAGACGTGTTTAATTTAGGCCCTCGGTTCTTCCAAATAACACGCTTTCATTCTGACCTCTTGCTTCATTTTGCTTTTCTGGGCTTCCTGATTATATCGAGCTGAGGGGTATTACAGGGCTGCAATTTATGGTCAAAATATTTTCATCATTTTACTTTATTTTTCAATAATTTAACAACATTAAAGGCCTATTTTTTGCTAATAAAAACATCCCGAAAATCAAAGGAGACACTGACTAACATGCACTGAATTCAAATATATCATTATAATAAATATTGGCCTATAGAATAGGGTGTTTATAGCAGATTTTGCCAATATGGAAATTCTGCCAAACTCAGGAAAATGAAATAAACTCATAAAAGTAGTCTTTGAAACAGGAGGCCGTGTTGAAACAAGCCAGTTTCTTTGTGCCAAGCACAACTACAAACATCCCTCCAAATCCAGGCTTCATTGAGCTTGACGTGCTCTGAGAGAAAATGTAATGTGACAAAATAAATTAATACCAGTGCGCCACTTCAACAAACATCAGCTACTCTGTCATGCAGCTCATTCTGTAAGAAAACATTTGTGAAATGTGTTGGACATACGGCGCCTTTTTCCTCTTTGGTAGGAGACCTGCATTTTTTTAATACAACAACAACAACGATACTATTACTACTACTATGAATAATAACAATAATGATGATGATGATAATAATAATAATAAATCAACAACCATAATGTTATTATTATTATTATTATTATTATTATTATTATTATTATTAATAATAATAATAATAATAATAATAATAATAATAATAAAAAAAATAAAAAAAATAATTATTACTACTACTATAATAATAAAAATAATAATAATGATAAAAATGAATGTATAACTACTACTAATAATCTTATATTTGTTATATTTTAGCCATAGTATATGTGGTTTATTAACACCATTTTAATTATTATTATTTATTTTTTTTTTTTTTTACCTCATAATTAATTGAATTACATAATTAATTGAATATTTTAAGAAATGCACAGTCTGCTCAATTAATCGACCATTTGGATCTGAATTGTATTATTCAATCAATTATCTCAAGCAAATAATACTAATAAAATTAAGATTTAGTTAAGAAAGTCTTTAAGAATTATGTAATGGCTGATGTTATCTGGTGGCCCATTGCAGGAAGGAGTTGGTCTATGAATCACAGCACACAGTCATCGTCAGTGACTGTGTGGAAATGGAGAACATGTGTTTCAGCTTTGACTGCATGATGATGCAGCTTCATGGTTGTGCGCTTGGTACAAATGATGGAGAATTATTTTCTTAACCCCTTCATTCACCTGCATAATGTTGTTTTTTTTCCGTATTACAACGAAATGTGTTTAAATAAGGATAAAGACAGATTAAGGCAGAGTAAAAAAAAAAGAAGAATAAAATCCAGCCTCTACTGGACCTGGAAAATGGGTGTTAAATAGTCAGATCAGCCTTTGTTGGCAGGAGAAAAATACTGAATGAAGTTATGACAAATGAGAGGTGGCTGCAGGTCTGTGCAGCCTGGCAGCAAGCACACAGTTAAAGGCTGTGATTTATCAGTTCCTCGGGTGCCATTAGTGTATCAGAGTCATAATGCTCGTATCATTTGGCTCCATATTTGGCTCTAAATTCCCCCTCAGTGAATATGAAAGTGGTGAGACTCCCTCTTACTTCAGAGTTAAATGTGGTTATTAAAACAAAGGTGTCAGATCACAAATATATATCACTTTAAAAAGCTATACAAAAAAGATACTTTTGGGAGGTATATGGTTGAGGAAGAGTTGTGATAAGGGTTGCGTTAAGGGTTGGTTTATATCTACTTTTTAACTCCGGATGGATGTGTGGGTTGTAAATAAACTTGGGATGCTGTTCATATATTTAATTTGGGATGTAAATAAATCTGGGGTAGTTAATGTATTATATTATATTATCATTCTATGATATATGAGTTATTAGAGGAGAAGTGAGAAAGGAGTAGGGAAATATAAGTTTACTTCTACCTACTCCTTTTCGGACACTATTACTCTTGTTTTTATTTATTTTATGTTCGAAATAAAGTCTTTCATTCATTCATCACCTCATTGGGGTCAAGAAAAATGCCTAATTTTGCACAAAAGTCTATTTGAATTTATAAAAATGAAATTTTGCAACAATTTTGATATTTTACAAAATTGCAATTTTTTTTTTACAATGAGTCTTCCAATTACTTTTTTTTGTGTGATTTCCTTCCTATTTAGGGTTAAAATAAAATCTTACAATTTAGGCTTTTTGAACTCTATTTTTTATTTTACAGCATGTCCCCTGTAGTGGACCACAGGACCATGTCAGTGTGAAAAGACTAAAAGAAATGAACAGATTATGGCTGTAGAGTGATATTAAACCAAGAATACATTCAACTTGATTAAACAAAACTAATGCCTTATCACTGGAAAGCCCATGATGTCCTCTTTACAATACACCAGGGGTTGATAGAGTAAGTCAAAAGAGTAAAAGGATATGCATGTGGACAAAATGTCCACTACAGAGGACACATGTCAATGGGCTGGGTCTCAGGAGGATAGGATGCAGGGTATATGTTTGCAGGGTTCTTCTTCATTGATGCTAAAACGGACTTCCGTTATAATTATGGCCGTGTTGATCTCCACAGAGAGAGAATGACGTGTGTGTGTGTGTGTTTGGGCCACCAGCAGGCAGTCTGTCCTGATGCCTGCTGCTCTGCATGCAAAGAGAGACTCTGTTTAGTGGTTTCAGAGGAGGACTGGTGCCATATGCTGCTGCTGCTGCTGCCTCCTGCATGATGCATCGTGCAGGACGCCTTGTGGGGTACACTGGAAAAAAGAAAAACAACAATTAGACATGAATGTGTGTGTCCAAACAAACGAATCAAAGGCCCGTTGTGTTTGTGTGGAGATGACTGGAGAGGTGTGCCCCTCTTCTTCTCTCTTTCTCTCTGGACTGACCTCCACGTCTGAGTCCTGTGGTGCAGAGAGGCCGAGACGCACAGATGGGCTGCAGCCTCTCTTCTCTCTTTCTGTCGCTCTTTCATTAGCTGTCTTTTTACTCCCACTTTCAATTCATATATCAATTTGCTTTAATTCAACTCTCAGCATCACAAATGCTGGTGTGATTTTTTTATTTAAAGTGAAATAAAAATATATTCTCTAAGAGTGAAAGAAGATGAGCTTAACAGAAAGAATGGGGAAAATGGATTAGGTATAGAAATAAAGACATGAGCACTAGTATACTTGTATTGTCAATACTGTAAGTTATTGGAAAATGTTTTAATAAGAAAATAACCCTGTATACTACTTCATCAATTGTAAACTGAACCCCCTTTGCTGCACTGTTGCAAGTTTCGTTGTTATATTTGTGTTTTATTTGCATAAAAGCAATAAAGACTGAAGTGACACAAAAAAAAAGAAATAAAAATATCTGTGCAGTCTAGAATAAAAACCAGAGAGATACAAGTGCCTGAACGCACCATCTTCCATGTCTGCCCTAAAACCTCCCACAACAAACAAACAACCAGCAGTCAGTCAGTCAGTCAGTCCACGCCTGCATGTCCCAGACGAGCAAAAATACTGTGTTGTTCTGCCTTTTTCCTGCATGCAGACACGTGAGGATGTGGTCGCGCTCCATCAAATATAATAACAGGACCAAACAACTGTCATGCTTAGGTCATTGTCCAAAAACAATATGACGCGTGATGATTTACTTTAGATAGATAGGCTACTGCTCGAAAAATGGAAATTATAGCAAGAATAAAAAAAAATAAAAGGGGAAATAAACCCAATTTTAGACTATTTGCAGTTATATTCAAGATTTCAAGAATTTTATTTACCATTTGCAACTAATATAAGTACATTGGAATTCTGAGCAGTTTACACCGAGTCAGCTTTAAGAAAAGAAAAAAGGTAGAAAAGGCACAAGGTAATTACAGTACAAAATAAGTAGCACATTCAACTCAACACAATAAATAAATAACTTATTAAGATATAAAACATATATATATATATATCTGTAGAATATGTCACAGACAGTGAAAGTGATCTATTGACAGTATATTAACATCATATCAGCAAGATTACTACAGTTTCGATGTCTATCTGTAGAATATGTTACGGAGATGAAAAAAAGTAAAGACTTATTTTTAAATCAACATTCCTGCTTTCATTTCAAAATAAAAGCCCTCAAACGTTTTTTTTTATGGACCGAAAAGAAAATGACCACTTGGCCTGGATTGAATTTCTTTTTTTTGTGTGTGATTTATATTTTAATTTGAGTGCATGTTTTCAGGGTAAAATCAACTCAAAACATGCGTTCTTCACAAACTTGCACTGTACAGCTTGTGTGGGCCTGCAGCGGTGCAAACCTCAGGTCCGTCTGCTTTTTCACGACACCAAACTGTCTGAGCTTCAGCCACTGACTGTTTCTGTCCCTCTCAACCTCCCAAGCTGCTCGGAGATGATGCAAAAAGCTCCAGAAGAAGAAGTCTCTGAAAGGAGGACCTGCAGGCTGCAGGAGCCGCGCGTCCCCGGCGAGGGTGTGCGTTCTGCCGGCCTCCGGATGGTTGAGCCTCCGGTGGTTGATCCGCATGGAGCTCGGGGGGCTCCTCGTGCATTAGTGCTGTAATAGGTTTGGGATGACTTAAACGATTTGTTGACTGGGACAATAAATCTGTTGTGTGTTTCTTGGCATGCTGAGGGGAGGATTACAAGTTGTCACACAAAGGAATGCAAATTGCAAGCCAAACTCTCCGAGAGGCCTGTGGAGTAGCCAGCTATTTAGAGCATTTCTCTCTCTCCTTCTCTCTCCTGCACTATTTTATGTTTCTCTATTAGTCCTAATAACTGTGAAGGGCCTGAGAGTAGCCACTGTATTCATCCCAAATCAATGGCTTTCCCTGCACCAGGCAACTATAGACCTCCACATTTGCATTCTATCGAGTGAGATGACCAGCAGGACAATTGGGCGTTAAGTCTCTTTCAGGAGGCCAAATGGAAAAAGCTTGAATCACAAATGACATTTTTTCTCTTGGCCCCTTTTTTTCTAAAAATCCTCTCTCCATATTGTGAGTATGTTCTGCACAGAGTTTCTCACTGGTTGAACCATGCGTAATGCAATTTAAAAAAATATATATATATTTTTTTTTATACATGAATTTTCGTATCCCTACTTCCTACATGTCCCCATGATTTTTAAAAATATATATACTTATTTATAAGTTTCTCTTCTGGTTCCTTGTGCAGCTTTGAATGGTTCCACTGGAGCTGAGTTTGCAGTCCTCCATCCTCTCTGTGCTCCTCCATACCTCCTCCTAGCGGCCGCATGGTGAACTACAGCAGCAGCAGCCTCCTCAATTAGAGCCCATCAGCAATAAAAGCAGGTCCAGCAGCTTTTTTTTTTTTTTTGCTCAGTCTTTTTATTGGTATTCTGTACAAAATCCAATAAATAATTATATTAACAAATTATACCCACCCCCTTCCCTATAACAATAATACTGCACCATTAAATAAGCAGAGTTAATTTCATAAACAATTACATTTATACATATAAATGAATTAAATCCGATAACAACATATATCAAACAAATAATAATAATTAAAAAAAGGAAAGGATAAAAAAACAACAGAAAAATAAGTAAATTAAAAATTATAATAATAAATAAATAATAATAAAAAAAGATCCAGCCGCTTTTAATGAACAGAGGCGGGATTATTCTCCGCAATGTGTTCATAAAACAACACCGGACTATAGGCCTGTGTTGTCCCCGGTGCTCCTTGGGTTAACTGCGGTCAGTGCTTCCTGTGAGGCCGGCCAGTGGATGCCTGAGGCCGGCTGGACCAAACCGCAGGACACGGATCAGCGCGGAGATAGCGGAGGGATTCCTCTCAAATCTCAGCAGTAGTCGGTCTGACCTGCCGCTATACTCGAGCTGAGACATTACAGACGAAACAAGCTTCAGGATCAACTTACTGCCACGTTACTGTGTCAAACATCACACCGAAACTCCTAAAAGTCCAAATGAATTCCTCCATAAAACAAACCCTCGTTAATTAGATTTGCATGTTGGGACTATTTCGTGTATTTCAGGCTTTGTGATCACTACTATAAACTAGTGGATCAACATAATCCTGATTCATTAAGAGATTTATTAAAGTTGATTTCTGCAAGAGGGACAGTTTTGCCTACATGTAGGTTTTTATCAAAAATATTATTATTACCAATTATAAGCAATGCATATACAGTATAGGTTAAGACAACTTTATCTGCTCATTCAAGTCTATTGCATTATTATAGACCAATATTAATTCAGCCTTTTGCATTTGCATACAGCAGATTGTTTGGAAACAATCAATACTGATACTGGATCAGATATCAGGCCGATACTGACTCAAATAGCTGGATCGGTTATCTGTGACAATGGGGCTGATGTATTAAATTCAGTTCTATGTTTATATAATATATACATTATATACTGGAATTTTAATTCTTATTTAACTACTATACTACTACTAATACTCTAATTTATAATTTTAATAATATATAACGATTCAGCTAATTTATATCCATTATATATTTTAACTATTTATATATATATTTATGAAATTAATGTTTAAGTCAGGCCTGATGTTGCCTCCTTCCTTACACATAAAAATAATGATCCCAGTCACTTCCACACAGCGAGGCACACAGCTTATTGATTAAACACTTGTATCAGATCGGTACTCGGTATCGGCCGATACCCAAAGCTCAGGTATCGATATCGGGACTGAAAAAGTCAGATCGGTGCATCCCTATTATAGACCTATTGCAATTCAGCCTTTTTTGTGCTCAAATATCTACATTTGCATACAGCAGATTGTTTAAAACAAACAGTAGGCCTAGACTGTATAAAGCAAATATTATTTGTAATTTCTAAAAATCACACATGTATTTGTTTAAGTCAGGGGCTCTCAAACTTTTTGGGGCCAGGGACCCCTTACACCGGGAGAACATTTTCCAAGGACCCCCTCTTAATCATAACACCAATTAAGCATTATGCTTACTATTACATTTGTACTTTAAGACGTCATAGGAGCTATTTAATTTCTAAAACTCTCCAACCTAAATACTTCAGGCCTGTTTCATAGTGATAAACAGAAGAACATTTCAATTTTAATCATGTTAAGATAAGATGAGATAATCTTTTATCAGTCCCACAGTGGAGAAATTTGCAATGTTATTGAATGTTAATACCACTTATATACTTTTAAACAGAAGGTTATTTTATTCAAATTGCATTTGGACTCAACTTGACAGCATTTATAGCCTATATTTCAAGTAATTGATCTCAAAAGCTTTCAGAAAATGAACAATAGCAAGACTGGCATAGTCCTAATAAATCCATATATATATAATTACCAGTCTAAAGCTGACTTTCATTAAGTGCTTCAACTTAAAAATAATGAACTTATTGCTGTATCTCACTATCAGAGTTTCTATTGGCTCAAAGCTAGTATGGGTGGACACAAAATGCTTGTTTTATTGCTGCAAATGGTCCCCATATGTAGTTCTGTACTTTTTAATGATGCAGCACAGTTTTATATTTTATAGCAAATTATTTCTCGGATCTCGTGACAGAGTGCCACGGACCCCTGGGGGTCCCCGGACCTCACTTTGAGAATCACTGGTTTAAGTGATGCAGCTTAATGCACAATACAGTACGTCTGTTATTTCACAGTGTGGTGAGACCACAGTAGTGGGTTATGGATAGTGTTCAATATTCTGTTCCAGGTTTTAATCTCGTAAGTCGAAGCTGCTTCAGAGGCCGATCACCTGATTCCTGTAATGAGCTCTGATGGCTGATTCATAACTGTGATTGCAGGAGTCGGTTTCATGTTTTCACTGAGCGGAGGGTTGTTTTAATTGGCGATCAGTCTGGAAAGTGTACACACACACACACACACACACACATTATTAATGCACACACTTCTTCGCTACCACACAAAGAACCTACAATACTCAGAATTCATAACACATTGTTTTGCTCAAGGTTACCTATGAGCCTCCTCCCCCGCTCCTTTACACCGCTCAGCAGAGATAGTTTAATTAAAGAACAACATTATCTTAGGGCAGCTGCACTCCTCGCAGCGAGGAATGCCGTGTTTTCAGTGCTGCGTCAGGAGAGCAAGAGAGCATGCTACCTACACTAACTGCTGCTCACCCTCCTCCTCCTCCTCCTCCTCCTCCGGCCTATATGGCCCACGCTCTCTCAGTAGCTTTTAATGGTGCGATTGCAAAACATCTCGTCACATGAGGGAGTTACAATGATGTTTTACAGCCCCCAGCTTTCAAAGATGAGCCGTAATGTTGCCCTCCGTAACTTTTAAAACAGGCCCGGTGTGTGCGAAGAGTTGCATAATGCCAAGGACCATTATTTTTAAATGCGCACTTCAAGACGGAGTATGTGTGTTCTGATGTGTATCATAAAGTGGGTACTTAAACACAAGGCCGCAGATACGGAACGTGGATACGTGCTGCAGCTGCACACATGGGCCTGAACACGCGCTCGTGAATTTATATGTAGCCGAGAGAGAGATATATTATCCAGACTGAAGAAATAGCTGGAGCATCTTTGTGCAACATATACTGTCGCTTCTGCACAGACAGATAGGTACACAGATGGTTCAATGGGCTGTTGGCGGGGAAGGAAGAAATTGAGCCACCTCTGATCACCTCCTCTTTATTTAACCTTCTGAGACCCACAATAGACCTGTTTTTGTCTTTTTTAGGGGGGGTACAGGGGGTGTTTAGTGGGAGATAGCAGGTCAGCAGTAGATGTCACATAGAAGTTGCGTACATCATCTGAAAGCTGGGAACCTGAAGATTAATTTGAGATGCTGCTCAGCACTGTGTGTCCAAGTTGTTGTAGTCGTTAATCAGAAATAAAAAAAAAAAATCTTGGAAGTGTATAAGGGCTAAGCACATTTGGATAGAAGTATATGATGGCCATTCCCGTGAACTGTTATGTCTCATTAGTTGTTGCAGCAATTTTTGGGTTGATACCATTTGCTACACGGATTTGGTGCTAAATTTAACCATTTTTTACCACTTGAGAATTGATAAAAATGATCAAAAATCCCTCCAAAATGCCACATTAAGACACCGAGACCCTGAAGAGCACCACAGAAAAAGCCATGCTGTGATTTGGTATTAAAAGCTTTTGACATTTGGAGATTTCGGCAAGAATTGCATTTTCCGGTGATTGGATGGCGAGCACTTCTGTTCTGGAAACTGCTCAGAAACCCCCTTATTGTCAATCTACCTAGGAAAGCCATCCATCCTCTGAATGCCCTAGTTTCTCTAGTTTGTGGATGTAAAGTTTCATGAGAGTGTGATTATCCTAGAGGTCACCACAGGTCATTATATACAGTGAGGTCAAGTTTAAAAAAATGGTCTATGGGGACTAACCGGCGATTCCGCAGATTTCAGAGGGTTAAGAATTATGGTTATACGATATGAGGAAAATATGCGATATGCGATAACGTTGTTGAATGTTGTGATAATGATATCACTCGCGAAAAATAAACAGATATTAAAGTGCAGCTCTGCCTTTCTGCTGCCTTCAGTATTCTGTTAAAATACAACAAATTGCTTGTTGAATAAAAAAAATAAAAGGAAATTATTTACAACATTATTTTATTCAAATTAATTGAATATTGAAAAAAAAATATATTGAACAAAAGGCACCAATAATAAAAAAAAAGAATAATAGTTACATTTTAAAGTGCCGTTTTCTACTGATACTCTCTTTCAACTAACTGAAAAAATCCCTGAGTGTAATATTGCATTCATTCGCGATCTGTTTTTCACAAATATCGCGATGACGATAAAAAAAACGGTATATTGTGCAGCCGTATTAAGAATTATTTTACCAGGACAAATGCATTTGCATCCTCGGTTATGTATTTGCTCTCCATTATCTCACCGTGTTGAATGCTGATCTGTTGGCCAGGTGAAGCCCCGTCGGCCGCGTGATGTCTGATGCTGGCCGAGAGGGCGGGCCGTTTAAACAAGATTTTTTTTCTCCCTAATCAACACGATCGTAACCCCTGCAGAACAAAGGCACGAATATCCATTTCCAAGGAAAAGGGTGAGTGCCCTCTCCATGCCCCCCTCACCCTCCTCGCCCCGCGGTGTACTGTACTCGTTACCCTGGTAACCCCATGGGCAGAATGCAGATCAGGGGGAGCAACGAAGCGGCCTCTTGTCTCCCCTCACAATTCACCCTGATGATGACTAACACTTTTGTTCATGGAGAGGGCAGGTGGGAGTTACAATACGCTTCAAATCATTGCCCACCCGAGTTCTCCCCTTTTACTCTCCCTCTTTAACCCCCCCATCCATATCTTTCTTTCTTTTCATCTCTCTAACACTTTTCTTTAACTCAATCTTTCCATTGTGAATAATACATTTTTCTTTTTTTAAATGTCCCTTTTTTTTGTTCATCCTTCCACTCGGTGATGACAGCGAGTCCCACAAAGCTCGCTCGCAGCAGACGTGGCGGTGGTTTGCGAGAGGTCAGTGTTATCTAAACAGACCCATTGGGCTATTTGCTATAGCACCCTCCATCAGGCAGGAAGCTCTGAGGAATCAGCCCATCACTTCAATCAGCCACGACAGCATACGATGAATTTATAATGGCCGGAGCAGGGCGAGGAATGAAATCAGAGAGAGAGAGCGAGAGGGACAAAGAGGGGAGAGGGGTTAGGGAGGACAAGAGAGCAAAAGATGGAGGGTGAGAGAGAGTGTGTGTGTCAATGACCACTATGTGGGGGAGTGGGTTGTTTGTTTGTGGTCTGAAACAAACAAGTGATTGTTGAAAGTGAGGAGATGGACTGTGACTGTGTTTGACAGTGAACTGTACAATACGTGTGTGTGTGTGTGTGAGGTTACGTCCATTCATGTGTGCTACAGTGTTTTTTATTGATGTGTACAAATATACACAGCAGAAGATCACATGCGTGCATTTGCGTGTTTATTGGCCTGTGTGCAAAGAGAAGTAGTAATCTTATCGCGCTCAGAGGGTAAGTGCATGTGACAGTAGATATATACAAACTCTTGATCGATATCTTGATAGATTGTCAGATAGTGAATCATCGGGCAGATATGGACAATTGCTTCAATATGTATGTTTTCCTGGCTCGCGCGCAGGCAGCTTGGCTAAGCTCCACCATCCACAATTCAGTGTCCAAAAAAGCCGAGCGTGCGCGGTCCGGTCTTGACTTGACTGCAGCCGGCCCCCCTCACTCCCCGGCACAGCCTCTCTGCCCTTTGACCACATTAACCGGCGCAGTCCGACTCATCTCCAACCGGTCGTCTCTTATCACCTGGAATCAAACATTAAAAGAGGGAGGGAGCCAGAGTTACTCATAAAGTCAGAGAAATATGGGCGCTGAATGGGGGGAGAGGGAGATAAAGAGAAGCAGTGAGTGGAATTAAAAAAAAATAACAAGTGGTATGAAAGCAAAAGCAGGAAGAAAGATTGGATGAAGTATGAAAAAGAGAACAAGCTCGAGCAATACCACTCCATGTCACCTCGTCCTATGAGCTGTCGCCTCCTGCGTCTAAAACAAGCGGGGCGGAGTTCAGCTGTAGGCAAACAGGCCGTTTTACGAGTACCATTCCGCAATTACCTGTTACCTTGACTGTCGTGGTTTTAAGAGCGCCCTGGCCTTGGAGTTACCTGGATACACCTGGAGGAGGGCGATAAAAAGAGCTGGGGGAATTAGAAACACGGGGTGGGGAATGATCTCCCTATCTTAGTCCGCCCCCAAAACTCCCATCTGTCTGTCTGCTCTGGCACCCAAACACACCCTGCCTATCTGTCTGTCTATCTGTCTATCTGTCTGTCTGTCTGTCTGTCTGTGTGCTCTAATAAAGCCAAGTTGTCTCAGTAGTCAGCTACACCCTCTCCTCCATGCACACACTGACTTGAAGATTTCAGGCAGGTGGTTTGCTGATAGTGATGGGTAGGAAAATATTTGATGTCCCCAGCTTGGCCATTTAACATTCTCACCCTGTGCTCTGACCTTAAAGAGTGTGCATGCATGCAAACTGCGTGCGTGCGTGTGTGTGTGTGTGTGTATTTTGTGCACATGTGGATCAACGCAGTGTGTGTTTGTTCACTTAGCCCCAGTTATCTGGTCAGACCCCCACAACCCTATTCAGACACATACACCGTCCTATTAGCAGGACTTATCAGAGCCCATTTGACCTCCACCTTCTCCCTGACCTCTAGAAGGTGCTGGTCTCCGTCCCTCGGGAGAGCGGGTCAGCGAGGCGAAAGTGTGTGTGTGTGTGTGTGTGTGTGAGTGTGTGTGACAGGATGGGGGGGGGCTGCTCTGCTGTCTGACTGAGAGCAAACACTGATGGTCAAACACACGGCCTCCTCCACCCCCTCGTATTCTCTCTCTCCGTCCTCCTCCTCAGCGACAAGCAGCGCGTCGTCATCTGTTTTTATGTGTCAAGTATACGAGTAAAATTTCAGTTTTTATTGCAAATGAAATATATGTTAAGTGGACTTGGGATACAGCTTCAAAAATCACTCCTTTATTGTACCTACAGTACAATAAATGACGCCGTAGTTTAAAATCTAAATCATAGCTTCTTCCAAGAATACATTATTTTTAGGGCTATCATTCGATTCAAATATTTAACTGCGAATAATTCCAAACAAATCTCAATTTTTTTTATCTGTTCAAAAAGTAACTTAAAGGGAGATTTGTCAAGTATTTAAAACTCAACATGGGAGTGGCCAAATATGCTTGCTTTATGCAAATATATGTCTATATTTATTATTGGAAATCAATTAACAACACAAAACAATGACAAATATTGTCCAGAAACCCTCACAGGTACTGCAATTAGCATGAAAGAATATGCTCAAATCATAACATGGCAAACTCAAGCCCAACAGGCAACAACAGCTGTCAGTGTGCTGACTTGACTATGACTTGCTCCAAACTGCATATGATTATCATAAAGTGGGCATGTCTGTAAAGGGGAGACTCGTGGGTACCCATAGAACCCATTTACATTCACATATCTTGAAGTCAGAGGTCAAGGGACCCCTTTGAAATGGCCATGCCAGTTTTTCCTCACCATGATTTAATGTAACTTTGGAGCATTATTTAGTGTCTTTGGCAACAAGCTAGTATCACATGGTTGATTCTTTAGGTTTTTCTAGTTTCATATGATCCCAGTATCTTCACTAGCTTTAAAACTGAACCCTCTACAACCTAAAAATCGTAAGTTGTGTTAACGCATTAAAGAAATTAGTGGCGTTAAAAAGAATTTGCGTTAACGTGTTATCAACACGTTAACGTTGACAGCCCTAATTATTTTCCCATTTTGGCAACAGATTTCTAACCTGACACGCCAGATGATTTGTTACACAGAACCATCTGAGAAGCCGTTACTGGAAACTGTTTGGAAAAAGGCAGGTACTTTAAAAAAATACTTGACAGGTGGATGAACCACCTGTCAATCAAACTCTTGCGGAGGCCAGTCAGGGGAAGGGCAACAACATCTTTTCAATCGAGAAAAAGCATTCATTGTCGTTCTAAATATAATAAAAAAATACTCTCCAGGTCTGATATAAAAGATTCTATTGCAGCATGTACACTAACCTCTTCAGGAGCTGCTATTGTTTTTGTTTTTTTAAAACAATTTTTAATACAAACAATGCCGCAATGATACAACAAGAGCAAACAAATGGACTGGACAAACCAATACAAAAAACAGGACAAATGCAAAACAAAAGATAGGGGGTGGGGGGGGGGGTACAGATTATTACCACAAACATTCAATAATAAAGAATCTGTTCAAGCTCTTTCAAGACAGGATATAATAAAGTTCCAGGCATCATCAAATCCATCAGGCGTATCATCAGCTTGGAGAATAAGAGCAGCCTGTTCCATTGATAGCTAGTTCATAAAGTCATTGTGCCAGTTCTCCAGGCTAAAACAGTTTGGTTAACGTTGTTTCCAATCCATTTATATAACCCACTTGGCTGCTAGGAAGGCCAGGGCTATAATACTGTGTACAACTTTTGGTTGTTCAATGGCCATTTTCATACCTAGTATACAAGTTACCGCCATTGTTGTTTAGAACGAGCAGTCGCCTCTCCGTGTCGCCGCGTTGTAGACACATAAACGACGCCCGTAGCTGCCAGTAGCTCCTCACAGGATGTTGTTTGGTCCGTGGTTTGGCTTGCCGGACACAATCACATTACTTGAAGCCTGACAAGTTGGATTTGATTTCATGCTGTCTGACCAAACCTGGCAACTAAGAGTGTTTTATAATATTCCAGCTTTGTTATCCATTCTTCACGGTTGCAAAAGATTGAGTTATGATAACAACAGTAAGGTATAGTTTATACTGACGGGGATCTGCTCCCGGCCACGCGGCGCTTTTCAAATCCTTCCCTCTGTGCCATCTCCAGCTTCCTCCTCATGGGACGTCCACCAGGACTCCAAAGCCAAATCCTCCCTCATTCATCTCCAACAAACCAACCGACCGCCAAAATTACCATCCGTCCAAATCTGCCTCCACTCACCAGCTTCCAGCACACAATCACACAACCATTTCCGTTTTCAAAAAAGTAACTCAGTCACAATATATCAAGTTGTGGTGCTTTGATTTGTTTCTCTGGGTAATATCTGGGCCTGTTGGAGCTGGACTGGAAAATGCGAGCATATTGCTCCAATTTCCATTGTGTAAACTTTAAACATAATACGTTCTTTTAAATCCCTTACCTCCCACAATCGAGTCACTAGTTTTCCCCCACAAATAGGACTTCTGAGGCGTTCGATAGAGCCAAGTGTTTCTGCTGTGTAGTCCAGATTAGGTGAATTTCAAATAAGGAAAAAAATATCTGCTGCTGTAAAGAAAGGGGCCTAAGTTAGAGCAGCAGAGCCCGGCACACAGAGCACTCTCTTTGGAGGTCTTTTTTTTTCACACTCCTCCATCCTGTGTTCTCCAGCAGACAGGGTCTTGTATTGAAAGGGAACAATAGGGTTCTTAATCAGCGGACCTTTCCCCCTCGCCAGTTCCTGGGTCAACTGATGGCCAACACTGCTTTGTCGCAAGTGAACGGCATAAAATATATGTTTATGAAAAGGAGAATTAATCACAGTGGGTATCTTTGGATAAAGTCATATTTGTTGTTTTTTATACCCTTTCTCCGGTTCTGTCTAGGAGGGCTTTCATGTGGCTGTAATTACCATATTTCATTAGCGTGTGGAGTGTCACCGCTGGAGCATCAAAGCGGTTGGCTCTTCGCATGTGCGGCAACCACTGCCAGGGAAGTACACAACTATCTGTTTTTTTCCCAGAATAAATTCGCCCCGCGCCTGTTTTTGAGTGCACTCTCTCCCTCAAGCTGCTGTCGATATCAAAGAGAACCCATTCCGCATGTGAAGTGCCCCTTGTGCGGAATAATAAAGCAGTGCATCATGGCAAAAAACTGTGAAACACAACACTCTCACCACCATCCTTCAATGCGCACACAAGGACACGCACGCACATGTACACGTTGGACACGCAAGCGAGCACATACGGTATTCCTCTCTCCTTTGTACCTACTTTGCTCTCCTTGGTACACATTCGCTCCTTCTACCTCGGCACTCAAAACAAACTATTTTGCCTCACTGCATGTTGAGATACAGAACCGGCGGTGCAACATATCTGTATTTACTATTCTCCTACTCTAATCACAAGTTTATTTCCAACGCAACATGCATGTCATTCTTATTTGCTACAGCACATAAAATTAAATATACACATTAACAATCTTTGGGGAAAAGGCGGGGATTATGTTTATCTTTTTATTATTATAATCCCATTATAAACAGATCAGAACTAACCATACAGCATATAGCTTATGCCTCTGTCCCGTTATCTAAAAACACATAAAAGAGCCACACTGTTGCATTGGTTGACATACAAAGACAATGACGTGCTGGGCAGTGTAAACATGGAGCTGTGTCTGCGAGCATGCTCAGTGACGTCCTCCAGATATTGCCAATGCAGTGCAGAATAAACAACACTAGTTATTGTCATTGTAATAAAAGAATAAGTCACCCAATGCATCAGTATGGCCTGTGTTTTTGTATGTTTTAATTAGGGCTGTCAAAGTTAACGCGATAATAATACGTTATTGCAAATTCATTTTAACACCACTAATTTCTTTAATGCATTAACGCAACTTGCGATTTTTAGGTTTTATAAAACTAGAGTGTAGATACTGGTATCATATAAAAGTAGAAAACATGAATCCATTGGTACCAACCATGTCATACTAGCTCGTCACGAAAGGAGGTTGCATTAAGCTCCAAACTTTTTGGCGAGGTAAAACTGTCATGGCCATCTTCAAAGGGGTCCCTTGACCTCTGACCTCAAGATATGTGAATGAAAATGGGTTCTATGGGTATCCACGAGTCTCCCCTTTACAGACATGCCCATTTGCCATGTTATGATTTGAGCATATTTTTATGCTAAATGCAGTACCTGTGAGGGTTTCTGGACAATATTTGTCATTGTTTTATGTTAATTGATTTCCAATAATAAATATATACATACATTTGCATAACGCAATCATATTTGCCCACTCCCATGTTGATTAGAGTATTAAATACTTGACAAATCTCCCTTGAAGATACATTTTGAAGTGATAAAAAAGTGTGATTAATTTGCAATTAATTAACAATCATGTGATTAATTGCGATTACATATTTTAACTGATTGACAGCCCTAGTTTTAATAATTTCCGGATAACGTTGGTGTTAATTGGCAAGGAGTTATAAACTATAACAGGCTGTAGCTATTAGGGATGGAAGAAAATATCAATACGATACTGTATTGATTCTCAAAAATACTATTGATTTATAATTAATAGATAATATGCAAAGATTTGTGGCTCAGATTGCACAAAAAGTAGTGCTATGATGTTGGATGTGACAGTGACCACTGTTCTGTGTTTAAACTATTTAAGTTTTCCTAAAATTAGATTTTAAAAATTGAAATATATCGCCTTACTTACAGTATCGCAATATATCGCAATACTGTATAATGAATTGTATTGCCAGATTCTTGTCAATACACAACACTGGTAGCTACAGACAAATCTTCTAGTACAATAATTTTTGGTTTTCTTCATGGAATTTATAAAAATGTGAAATAAAATAACAACAGCTTTATCCTTAAATTATTACCACTCTTTTAATTTTGAAATAAGTTAGATTATTAAGAAGAGTCTACAGTATAATATGATATCATTTATTATGAGCAGAGCTTTGATATGCCTTCACCAGATGCCGTCTCGCCTCGGAGACTTGCACCTGACCTGCGTTAAAGCGCCACAAGGCCACAGCTCAATCCTCCGGCTCAAAGCCACACATCTTCAAGGGGACTCGGACAATGGGAGCGAATAATGTCTCAACCAGCACAAACACAGATGAGCTGCGAGTTAGCGGAGCTCACCAAACAGCACCGCTCTGCCTCTCTCTCTCGCTATCAGCAGGATTATCTATAAGGGGAAGAAGAGCTATCTGCTGGGACTAAACACACGTTTTGTTTTCCCAAAGCTTTACGGCTGCCCTCGGCTAGACGGAGAATCAAAGCTTTTTCAGCGACATGTGGGGTAACATCCACCACACAGGAAGGACATGGTTAGGGTAGACAGACGCTCCCAGTAACTCATAATTACAGATCCAGTGTTAAAAAATGACATTTGGTAAACATCCCTCAGCAACAGCCAGACAGAGCCGCCGCTCCTTCGCGTGGCTTTCAGTGCGTGCATGTCTTGCCACAATAGATCTGATTAGATGTGAGAGACAATGCGTCACTCGGTTCTGTATTGTGTCGTCTGTGCGATAACAAACTCCTCCGTGTGTTATTGTTGCTGTGATCGGTGTGCGAGCTGCAGCTCGACAATCAAAGCGACACACTTAACATGCTCTTAACGGCTCCAGCTGCCTGAGATCGATGTTCACCTTGGCTCCGGTGACTTTCCCTCTCTGTCAGGTATTGATCAAAGATGAGGAGAAGGCGCTGAAATGTGAAAACACTTGTGTGTCTTTCACTATTGTTAGACTCTTGTTTTTGCAGCAATTTACTGCTCCACGTGTGTCATGTATACATTGTAAAGGAGACAATAGCTTCTATAGGTCTGAGACCTTGGAGGGACGTTAACAAATAATCCCTTATCTTGCTCCTATTTCTTCCTCTCCATCATTTCACCATAACATCCTCTCAGGGCAAACACAGCAGTTTGATTCTTAATCCTTTTACCAGAGGTGATTTTTAACAACTTCCTGGTCCCCTTTCAGTCAAGTCAATGGGTCTGAAGCCTGATCCACTGCAGGCTTCCTCAGGCCCAGTAAGCCTTAACCTTGGAGCCCCCCCATCCCTCCTCCCCAAGAGGCCCAGGCCAACAGGGAAGGAGATGTTGGGGGGGGGGGGGGGGGTGGGAGGTGGAGGCAGGCCAGGGGGTGCCGGAGGTGTGTGGAGAAACCAAGGACCTGCCACATTATATGCTTTAACATGACTGGCAAATCCAGCACGGTTAAACAAACTTAACCTTCATTTGTGAAACGGTGCAAATCAAAGGGCAAAAAACGACTTGTGCAAGTAATTACCACCGGGGGAGAGCAACAGGGGCGAAGGGAGGACGGAGAGGGACGAAGGGGTGGGAGGGAAGGGTGGGATGGTGGTCGGTCTCAGGGACAGCTAGGCGCTAACAGGTTGAATGGGAGGAAATGGGAATCATTTAAGGCGAGGGGCATTTTTAATGAGTTTGCTCAGAAATTGATTTTCCACTGTAATCTTTTATTTATATGCGGCGGGCGGCGTGTCCCCGGCAGAGTGAGGGTCAGCCCTCAGAGCGCCCTGTCAAGGCCCCCACTCCTTCAAACAACACCCCAAAGTCCAGGGAAAATGGTATTCTAGCTAAGGCAAATATTGTCCTGTCTCGGCTTAAGGGGCGAAAAAGCTGTTTGTTCTAAAAAACTTGCTCTTCACTGCTTTTTTTTTTTTTTTCTTTCTCCACCGTTTAAGAGGAGACTGGGTAAGAGGCGAAGGCTCTCTTGAAATATAAGTGTAAAGTTAAAATTGAAAACAAAATTTGCTCCGTAATTATTAATACCATTCAATTAATATTGATTAGAAGCATTTAACTAAAACATCTTAAGATGTTTTGGTATGATCTTAACAGTATAAAACTATATCTAAATTAAAGTTTAGACGGTTAAACTAAATATTTAAATATTTTTATATTAATTAATTTTGCTTTAATAAGTGTCCAATCAAGTTAGTGAGAAATATGTTTTATTTACGGTGTTGACTATTTATTTGAAGTATTAATATGGATCTTTTACATTTTTATTGTTTTGTGAAACTGTTTGTTTAATACATGTCATAGCCACACATTGTAGTCGCTTAAATGTATCTTGATTTAAGCCTAACCCTCAGTATATAGTTGATACATTTAAATGACTTAGACAAACAGAAATGGGTAAAACTACTCTTTAACCCATATCATAAAAGTGAGTAATGTTTTTTTTCTTATTATGAGGTACGCAATCAGACACAAAATTATAACATTTGTTGTTCTGTGCTCAGAAATGTGAAGTGAATTGGCATAAAACACAACATATATTATACATGTATTACATAATTAAAATCTAATTGTTAAATCATAACCTAAAAAAAATATTAAATAAAGTTTTTGTTCCTTTTGATATTTTGTAGCTATGATGATATAATGGGATGAACATTGAAAACTAATAAAAAATAATTTTAGAAATCATAGTACATTTGTGAGTGTACTTCGGTCTATATTTTTTTTGTAGTGATTTTATAATAAAATATAAACACTATCTCTGAACTATGTTGACTACAAAGCTTGAATCAGATCTGTAGGGCCAGTTTTCATTGGCTTATTATAGAGTACAATGAAATATTTATTTTGATTAATTATCACGCAATATTTTAGTGTATAATTGTTTGTTTGAAATATAAAAAATCTCTATTCACTTATGGTATTCATAAAGCAGATGCCTACATCTGTCTGTGCAGGTCTTCAGTCTCTGGTTAAGAGGCCTTTAAACAGTGTTTCACTGATGGGCTTTGTGCTGTTTGAGCTGATGCTGAAGTTATTTTGTGACTCTAGCGCCACTTAGTGGTAAAAGTGCTAACTACAGCAGTGCCACACAGATTTTGTGTGTTGACTTTTATTCAAATAGTTTTAGTGGTCACTATATTGACATTATAGTGTATGTTAAACACATGGATTTGTTCTATACAAGCAGAATATTCTGCTTTTAACCACTATGTAGTTAAACTGGAGCACGTTGGGGTCAAGTGTCTTGCTCAAGGGCAGCTGGATGATACTTGTAAAGGGAGAGCGTTCATCTTTCCGTGTCCATACAGTATTTTTCTGCAGACTCTTAAACTGTGACTGCTTCTCTACCTTTGCTTTGCTTCTCCAGCTTGTAGGCTGTAGAGTCGATGTGGACGTTTGTTTGTCACTAGGGGTTTAAATCAATTCATATAGTTAATCATGATTAATCGCACATTTTCTGTCTGTTCAAAATGTACCTTAAAGGGAGATATGTCAAGTATATGACACTCTTTTCAACATGGGAGTGGGCAAATATGCTTGCTTTATGCAAATGTATGTATATATGTATTATTGGAAATCAATTAACAACACAACACAATGACAAATATTGTCCAGAAACCCTCACAGGTACTGCATTTAGCATAAAAATATGCTCAAATCATAACATGGCAAACTCAAGCCCAACAGGCAAAAACAGCTGTCAGTGTGTCAGTGTGCTGACTTGACTATGACTTGTCCCAAAACTGCATGTGATTATCATAAAGTGGACATATC